>NC_081841.1:188833437-189474987 GCF_963259705.1 Myotis daubentonii
GCTCTCAGCTCCAGTGACAGCCATAGACTGGTAAATAAATCCCAGAATAAAAAAAAAAAGAAAAAAAGGAGAGGTTGGGAGCTTCAGTCACCGCCTGCCTGAAAACGGCCCTCAGCCCCTCACCCAGACTGGCCAGGCACCCCAGTGGGGACCCCCACCCTGAAGGGTGTGTGACCAGCCTCAAACAGCCATCATCCCCTCATCCAGGCTGGCCAGGCACCCAAGAGGGACCCCCACCCTGATCCAGGACACCCTTCAGGGTAAACCAGTCGGCCCCCACCAGTGCACCAGGCCTCTATCCTATATAGTAAAAGGGTAATATGCAAACTGACCCTAACAGCAGAAAGACTGGGAATGACTGGTCACTATGACACACACTGACCACCAGGGGGCAGACTCTCAATGCAGGAGCTGCCCTCTGGTGGTCAGGTCGCTCTCACATGGGAGGAGCTCTGCTCAGCCAAAGCCAGGCTGATGGCTGCAAGTACAGGGGTATTGGTGGGAGCCTCTCCTGCCTCCTCAGCAGTGCTAAGGATGTCCAACTGCAGTTTAGGCCTGCTCCCCGCTGGCAAGTGGACATCCCCCGAGGGCTGCTGGGCTGCCAGAGGGATGTCTGATTGCCATCTTAGGCCCAATCCCCCGGGGAGTGGGCCTAAGCCAGCAGGTGGTCATCCTCTGAGGGGTCCCAGACTGCGAGAGGGCACAGGCCGGGTTGAGGGATGCCCCCCTCCCCGCCAAGTGCACAAATTTTTGTGCACCAGGCCTCTAGTCTTACATAATGAAAGTGTAATATGCTAAGTGTCTGACCTATTGGTTGACCTTTTGGTTGACTCCTTGACAAGTTGCTATGACTCACACTAACCACCAGGGGGCAGATGCTCCAACTGGTAGGTTCACTTGCAGCTGGGGTCTGGCCAATTAGGACTAGTGAGATGGTTGGACATGCCCTGAAGTCATCCTGTGGTCCCTCCCTGGCCGCCCCAATCACCCTGATTGGGGTCCCTCCCCAGCCGGCCGGCCCCTATTGGCCTCAATCGGGACTGGGCAAGATGGCCCAATTGGCCCTGATCACTGACCAGGCTGAGGGACCTCAACTGGGCATGAATTCATGCACCAGGCCTCTAGTGTCTTCATAATATAGTAAATTCACACACACACACACACACACACACACACACACACACACACACGCCTGCACTCTGTGCTCTTTGTAATCTACTGTTGCTCAGCAACTCCAATCATTTTAAAGTGTTCATATCTTTATATTTGGTAAGGCACAAAAACAACTTTCTTAAAAATACAATTTGAAAGTCTTCACTGCAAACATATGTATACAGTATAAACTCCCATTACAGTTGAAAGCATGTAGTTAATTACTTGTTCTCAACATACCTTTTTTGAGGCTTATTTCCTAACGCCACCCACCACTAAACACACATTTTGAGAATAGCATTTATTTTTTTAATACTTTATGTAAGTTCATTATTTTGTGTCATTACATATGTGCTCTAAGTGTTGAATGGCCTTGCCAGTTTTTTTTCCTGCATCATTTAAGAGCAATAAACTCATTTATGTTTTTGTTTTTCCCTAAGAACAAGGATCTTCTCTTATACTAGAGGCCCAGCACACGAAATCATGTGCGGGTAGGGTCCCTAGGCCTAGCCTGCGATCAGGGCCATCTTCCGCCCACTCACCAGTCCCCAGTCCTGCCCCACCACTGTCACTCACCCTGGTTTCTCATGGTTACCTGTTTGCCATCTGGCAATTGGAGCCTGCAGGCCAGGAAAGGGACCAAGAGGTCTGCCTTCCACCCACTCGCCAGTCCCAGGCCCGACCTGCTGGCACCCACCCTGGTTTCCCAGTGGTTCCCCATTCACCATCCAGAGATCAATTGGAGCCTGTGGGCCAGGGGAGGGACCAAGAAGTCTGCCTCTGCCTGCTCACCAGTCCCCAGTCCCGCCCCACTATCAACCACCCCAGTTTCCTGTGGTTCCCTGTTCGCCATCCAGAGAGCGATTGGAGCCTGCAGTCTGGGGGGAAGGACCAAGAGGTCTGCCTTCTGCCTGCTTGCAAGTCCCTAGTCCCACCCCTCCACCACCCACCTTGGTTCCCCGTTCACCATCCGGAGATCGATTGGAGCCTGCAGGCTGGGGGAAGGGAGCAAGAGGTCTGCCTTCTACCCACTCGCTAGTTCCCAGTCTCACCCCACCGCCAACCATCGTGGTTCCCTGTTCGCCATCTAGCGATCAATGGGAGCCTGCGGGCCGGGGGGAAGGACCAAGAGGTCTGCCTTCCACTCGATAACCAGTCCCCATTCCCACCCCACTACCACCTACCCCAGTTCCCCATTTGCCATCCAGCGATCAGAGCCTGCAGGCCTGGGGGAGGGACTAAGAGGTGGTCAATGCACCTCATAACGACTGGTCAAGCAGTCGCTCTGGTAGTTACACTGTTATGGTCGCTGGGCTTTTATTATATAGGATATTAATAACACAGCTCTTAGAGTTACTTAATGTCATAGTGATGCCATAGTTTCATCTAATATTCATCCCATGTTGCAATTTTGACAAACAAAATGATGGACTTTATTTATAACATGTCCCTGCTCTGAGATAGAATTCAGCCTAGGATTACATACTATATTTAGTTGCCATGTTTTTTAAGTCTCCTTTTAATGATATTGATATTTTAAGACCAAAGGCAAATTATTTTATAGAATGTTTCTTTGTCTGATGTAGCATCACCAGAATAATATATAACTGTGATTCTCGGGGTATCAACTATGAAGACACTCAATGTCTGTCTACTGTCCCTGTTGATGTTAATCTTAAATTCTCGGTCAAGAGGTGTCTAATATTTTCACTTCACTTACCACTTTTCCTTTGAACTAATAAGCTATCTGTAGGGATAAATTTGGAGAACATATAAATACTCTGCTTCCTGACAGATTTTAATTTTTGAATTCCTCCCTATTACTTTTTAAGATTACCATCTTTGTGGAGACAATTTTCACCAGTCCCAGAGCACAGCTAATTGCTTTTCCTTCTGTGCTGCCAGCAGAGCCTGTGCATGCCCGTCTACATTACCCTTTGTAAGTTCCTGGGTACGTAGTTGTCTGCTCCCTTTATCAACTTTTCAAAGGCAGGGGCAGCACTTATTTCTCAGCTTGTGAATTAGTTACACTATTATTAAGGAACTTATATTTTATTGAAAGAAACCCTCCAAGGTTTTCCATGTTACATTATAAAATAAGATGCAAAATGGAGGGCCATTTTATAAATCCTTGAATTTAAGCCTATTTAATAAAGTCTAATAACTGCCTAATAGACCGTCCTATATAATAAAAGCCTAATACGCAAATCAACCAAACAGCAGGACAACCAGTCAGCATGGGGACGGGGCTGGCAAGCGGTGGCACCAGGCCAGCCAAGGCAGGTGCCAGTGAGCAGAGGGAGGGGCCGGCGATCAGGGGACAGATATTGGGGGGTGGCGGCGACCAACGGTGGCAGAGGGGTGATCAGGGGGTGTGGCCAGCTGCTCACAGACTGCTCCCCTCGCAGGCCTAAGCCCTCAGACATCCCTTGAGGGCTCCTGGTTTGTGAGAGGGTGTAGGTTGGGCTGAGGCAAACCCCCTGAGTGCACGAATTTTCATGCACCTGGCCTCTAGTCAGATAATAAAAAAGAGATTTTGCTATTTTGGCTTTACCTTGAGATCTTGAAAATAAATTTAAAAAAAGTTGTCTTCTACCTCTGGGCCCACTGCATTGCATGACTTGAACACATGGATACACTTTCTCAGAACAGTATGAAACCTCTGAAACTAGTATATCTTGGCATACATTTAACTTTCATTGTCATTCTGCAACACATGCTATTTTGAATAAGTCTTATGCTAGCATCTGTGCAGCTTTATTTCTAAAAGAAATGATAGTCAGAAGCTGTATGTGTAATTTGTGTATTCCATCTTGATCTGCCACTCCGTTCCTCACTGCATGACTATTCTGGAAGCTGGGAGACTGTAAACTTGGAGCTGTTGTGTTGCACAGATTCCACCCCTGCTGTGCCTCTTCTGCTCTGTAAGCGACCCACAGCAGCTGCAGCATGGGCTCTGTGAAGATATCTGAGATAAATACAAACGTTTCCAGTTTATTTTGTTCTGAGAAAACTGGTTAAGTGCTAGGCATCTAGTGGTCTTTAAAATCATAATCTCCTTTGTAGAGTCTCCAGGTATCAGCCTACAAATGTGAAGCTCAGAATCTTAATGCCATTTATTTCCAAAGAGAGGTTCTTTTTAAAATATATATATATATTTTATTGATTGTTTTTACGAAGAGGAAGGGAGAGGGATAGTTAGAAACATCAATGAGAGAGAAACATCGATCAGCTGCCTCCTGCATACCTCCAACTGGGGATGTGCCCGCAACCAAGGTACATGCCCTTGGCCAGAATCAAACCTGAGAACTTTCAGTCCACAGGCCGATGCTCTATCCATTGAGCCAAACCGGTTAGGGCCAAAGAGACATTCTTGACCTTCCATGGCACTCCAGGCTAAAGGAGGCTAAGTTGGTCTCTTCCCTGAAGGGGAATTGTGCAGTGACCTGATGGAACAGGAGTGGGCGGTGTGAATTCTCTTTATCATTTTAAAAAGTTTTACCTCCCAGCCAACTAGAGCCCACCCATTTCCCCTGTCTAGTTTCCTTTCTGTTCCACCTCATAACTGCTGATTCCGACTTCTGAAATTTTGGAGTTAGTTCTATGGAGAACTCAGATGGGCTGGCATTTTGGAACTCAGATTTTTTGAAAGTCTTCTTCAAACAAACAAGTTAATGTGAGTGAAATGTTTTTAATGAGTTTTTATAGGTGTTTATTGAAACCTGATTTTAAAAAAGCATTAACTGAACAAGAGGTTAGTTTAAGGCACGTTTCCCAGGATTTGAGCAGTAAAAACACTGAATGCAACACAGTCCTTGCCTGGAGCGGGATAGTGGACTGAGGAAGAGGACAACTGTACGTGAACTTCAGCTGCTGATTAAAATCACAAGCCCCCAGATCAACAATTGGCCAGATCTGTAAGCTTAAGGACAGGCCAGACAGCACCGATCACTTTTGACAAAGATAATCAGTGGTGAGGATGCCTGCTTCTGAAAGAGCAGGTAGAGGGCCATCAAAATCAGAGCTGGTTAAAAAAGTAGCATCTCAGGACCAACCCAGAACTGGGAATCAGAACCTGCATTGAAGCACGTTTCTTAGGTGATTTGAATATATCCATGTTTGAGAAGCAATGCCCATATTTTATGTACCTACATATGTCCATATTTTAAATGCCCACATTTAAAATGGTGACATCAACCTGCAAAGTTGATTTCACAGGAGGAAAAGGCACTTTATACTACAACATAATATTTATTTATTCCTATAAAGCCCAGTGTCCCTTAGCTCTGCCCCTTGGCTGAAAGTCTCTGAAGACAGTGCAGCTAAATAACCCTGTGCAGTTGCAAGGGAATCAAAGGAAAACATTACCATTCCGGTCACTGGCAGCAGCACCAGCTGTTATGTAATTTTGTTATAAAGCTATTTCCTGCTACTGGAGGGTTTGAAATAACATTTACTTGTATAATTCTAATTCTATTTAGTTTATCCATCCGGGGCCAAATAAAAAGCATAAATTAATCCACTATGAATATGTCAGGCAGATAACCATTTTAAAATATGAGAGAATTAAATGTTATTTACAAATACTTGATAACCTTACCTTTCCAAAGATCTCTAAACATCTATTATATGTCTCATATTTGACCCATTATTGTTCATCAAGACAATATTTTCTAAACTTCCCCGTTCTTAGCATGATTTGGAATATATGGATGTACTGGGAAAGAAGGAGCTACCAAAAGAAAG
This sequence comes from Myotis daubentonii, assembly GCF_963259705.1. Taxonomy (NCBI): domain Eukaryota; kingdom Metazoa; phylum Chordata; class Mammalia; order Chiroptera; family Vespertilionidae; genus Myotis; species Myotis daubentonii. Next base: position 188,839,336 of record NC_081841.1, read on the forward strand.
GAGATAATGCCCCACCCTAAAGGGGGGACGAGGCCTTCTCTATTTCTGTACCTCAAAGGCGCATCTCTCAAATTTAAATATGCAACTAATCCATTGTAAAGGCTTATTAGCTCCAACATTCAATAATTCTAACTTATTTTTGACAAGGGACTCACACAGACTGAAAGTGAAGGGATGAAAAAATATCTTTCAGGCAAATGGAAAATTAAAAAAAGCTGGGGTAAGGAATACTTATATCTGATAAAATAGACCTCAAAGTGAAGGCCATAACAAGAGATAAGGAAGGCCACTTCATAATACTAAAGAGATCGATACAACAAGAGGATATAACTCTGGTAAACATATATGCACCCAATGCAGGAGCACCCAAATACATAAAAAAACTTCTGGAAGATATCAAGGGAGAGATAGACAACAATACAATCATAGTAGGGTACTTTAATAGCCCACTGACATCACTGGATAAATCCTCTAGACAAAAAAATCAGCAATGAAACAGCAATTCTAAATGAAATAGAATAAAATAGAACCAAGAAAAAGATACAGGTGAATCATGGTGACTTGAAATATGGGCAGGAGAGAGGTAAAGGTAGGAACAAAGGATGATGAATAAATGTGGAAATGTAGGAAAACAAAGGGTAATAACTGAGGGAAAACTAGCATACTACAAAGGGAAATGAAAATCAAAGACAAGAAGCCAATATAAAGTGAAAACAAATCGTGTCAAACAAGAAGAAGACATAAAAATCCAGAGATTACCAGAAGAAACAGAATAATGGCCCAATATAACAGGAACTAATACAACTTAACAAAGGAAGACAAACAAGACAATCAAAAAATGGGCAAGGCCTAAAGAGAGACTTATCCAAAGTGGACATACAGATGGCCAAGAGACATATGAAAACATGCTACAAGTCACTAATCATCAGAGAGTTGCAAACTAAAATGGCAATGAGGTATCACCTCGCATCTGTCAGAATGGCTACCATCAATAAATCAACAAATGACAAGTGCTGGTGAGGATGTGGAGAAAAGGAAATCCTAGTACACTGCTGGTGGAATGCAGATTGGTGCAGGCTCTGTGGAAAACCGTATGGAGTTTCTTCAAAAAATTAAATATGGAACTGCCATTTGACCCAGTAATCCCACTTCTAGGAATATATTCTAAGAAATACAAAACACGAATCAGAAAGAATGTATGTACCCCTATGTTCATAGCAGCACAATTTACAATTGCTAAGATATGAAAACAGCCCAAGTGCTGATCAGTAGGTGAGTGGATATAAAAGCTGTGGTATATTTACACAGTGGGATACTATGTAGCTATATGAAAAAAGGATCTCTTACTCTCTGAGATGCATGGAGGGACCTGGAGAGTATTAAGCTAAATGAAATAAGCCAGTCAGATAAAGATAACTATCACATGATCTCACTCATATGTGGAATCTAATTAAAAAAAATAAACTGATGAACAAAATAGATTCAGAATCATAGAAACATGGGACAGACTGAGGAATCTCAGAGGAAAGATGGATGGAGGGGTGGGGAGGGGAGAGATTAACTGGGGAATCTACATTCATATATGCTAGGCCCTGGACACAGACGATAGTGTGGTAAAGGCTGGGAGGGGCAAGCACAGGGTGGAGGGGGTTACTGGGGGGAAAAGGGGTGAATACCTGTAATACTTTCAACAATAACAATACATTTAAAAAAGAAATTATTGAAACAAAGGAACTCTAGAAATGTGGTAAAATATGCCAAGAAGGAAGTAAAGATCAAATAAAAACAGAACTCTAGTTAAAAGGACTAGAGAAGAGGCACGAGGATATTTTGAAAAGAAAGCATTCTTGCAAGTTGGGCCTAAATTTGAAAGAATCTGTGACTCAAGCAAATTATTATTCCCCATAGACTTTGATTTCCTCATTTGTAAAACAAAATAGTTATCATGATGCTAAATAATATGCATGTGTGTGCATGCATGTGTGTACATATGTATGCATTGTGTGTATGTGTATATATCAGGATTGGGATATGTACTATTTTCTTCCCTTTTTATGAAGTGTGAAATACCTTCATTTATTTTTTTTTAATTTTCTATTACAGTTGACAAACAATATATCAGTTTCAGGTGTACAACATAGTGATTAGACATTTATATAACTTATGAACTCTCTAGACACTGGCTTTGCTTCTAGCTCTGCTGAATTCCCAGCTGCACCTCTTCCAGAACTGAATTTGCAACCTGAGGGATGTAATTCCATGCAAGTACAGTTTTCTACCATATCACATCTTCCTGTGAGGGCCTCCGGAAATGTGGCACCCTAAGAACCCCACTTCTATTAGCAAAGAAAAAGGAAAAAAATCCATGCAATTCTCTGATAATATAACACCCATTCCTCTCTCTTATTTTTCATACTTTATAACTTCTTAAGGCTTCTATGTCTTCCAAAATGAGTATAGTTGGACTTTTTTCCTGAATCTGATTGTTCTTGAAATTGATGAGCCTATAATACTTTGCCCAGGGAGAATTTTGAATTTCCCTATAATATTTTGCAATTGATTTCACTAGCGACTTCTAGTAGTAACTTCTTACAGGAAACATTTTCAAATATTTAAATTACTTTCTAAGATAGAAACAATATTTCTCAATCTCAAAAGTTAACTAATCTCTTAACATATAACTAAGGCCTAACTTTTCAGTAAAATATAATTTTTCTCTTTTTCTAGATAAAGGAAACAAATACATTGCAACATACATAAATTATAATTTACTTTGATATAGGCTTTCTTATTGAGAGGCAATTGTTATAGGAAGAATTTCTAAGTGATAGGAAATTTTTTCTCAGCAACATTGAGCTAAGAAGATATTCTTTTCTCACCTAAAGTCAAGAATTCTTATAAAAGCATCCATCCTATTCATCACAATAGAGGATCTTATGAGAGGCATTTCATAAAAGACATTCACAAGTTTACAGGCAAGAAAGGGTTTTGCAGAAGGCTTGAGCAGAGCATGTTCAATTAGAAATGAGGTGTACTTGCAGCATTTCACACACTCTGCAAATTTGTGCAATAACAAATATGAACATAAATATGCTCCATTACAGAAACAGAGGTGAGGAAGTCTGTAGTCACAGCCAAGCCTTTCTGAACTTTCATGACCATACTGAGAGCAATTTCTGAGGTGAAAGGCCTCTAGAGTTTAAGCTGAGATGAGATAGTCTAAGTCCCCCAGTGCTGTTGGGGTCTATTCTTATCTGGCAAAGTGTAAAGTAAGAGAAATAACTGACCTGGGTAATCAGAACATCTACAGTGCTTAGCACATAGTGGTGTCTGAGACAGGAACTTTTTGCCCCCAATATACTCTTCTTCTTTTTGTCAGTGTCCTCAGCTGAAAGACTACTGTTCCCAGTCAAGTCACTCTGGCATCTAAGTGTGGGAATGTGAATAAGTTCTGATAACTAGGGTACAGAAATAACTTGTAGGTAAAGTCTAGGAAGGTTACTCAGAGAGCATTTAGCGAGTCTTTGTTGTTTCATGTTGCCTGAAATGTGGATAGGATGACTTGAGCTTCCATATCCATTAGATGATGTTGAGGATAGAAGTTACTTGTTAGGACCATAAAGATAGAAGAACATCCTATGTAATAATAGAAAAACAGGGTAATTGACCTACCTTCCCTATGCCTCCCATTGGCTAATCAGCGTGATATGCAAATTAACCACCAACAAAGATGGCGGTTAATTTGCATATGTAGGCTCCAAGAAGCGGAGCGAAGACTGAAGGTGAGCCAGAGCCGCGAAGATGGAAGACAGCTCTGGCCAGGCCGCGAAGACGGAGGACGGGAAGGCGGCTCTGGCTGGAGCAAAGGCCTGGGTCCTGGGTGCCGGAGGAAAACCAGTGCGGGCAGCCAGGAGAAGAGAAGGCCTATTGCACGAATCTCTTCGTGCAACAGGCCTCTAGTAAATATATAAGTCACTTAGGTCCCTGATATAATAGCTCTGAACAGTCTATCTCTGGACTCCTACTGCATTAAAGAGAAACAAATTTTGGTCCTGTGTAAGCCAGTGTTATTTTGGAGTTCCATTTTATGCATCAACACATGATCCTAACTGATACAGTGCTCAGAGATTTGATCAACTAGACAGATATAATTAGCAAACCGAGTCTTTTCCACTGCCCCATCATCTCTGTTCTCTCATCCTACATATACCATTTTCTTCTATCACTTATCATCCCCTGACATGATATCTTTATCATTTATTGTTTGTTTGTTGTCTCTTTCTTCCCTCCTCGCCACAACTAGAATACAAATTCCATGAGATGAGGCTCTTTCTTGAGGACTGGTCTATTCCAGCACCTACAAAACCAAGCACTCAATAAATATTTGTTGAATATGAGAGTGAATTTCAAAATACAATGAATCACTCCTTTTCTATAATTGATCTGTGCTATGAATATACAAAGACTTTTGAGACCAAGACTATATTCCTAAATTAGAATCACTTACTGGAGATCATGCTTTGCTGTTTCATAAGAAGTGAGATTCATAGATAAAACTTAGTGACTGGTTGGTAGCTGATCAAAGTCTCATAATGTAAAAGGCTCAATGGCCCTGTTATTCTGCAGGCCTGTACTTGATTCTATAGCTTAAAACTCCTATAGGACACACTGACTCTTCAATCTGCATGAACAGCCCTGCTTAGGCAAAGATGTTACTTTGAATTACAAATAGAAACTGGCACTCCAAGTAGAAGATAAGGCTGGAGAAAAAAGCCAGTAAATGACCTACAGTAAGTACTGGAGAAGTTCTTGACAACTCAGGTGGTAGAGTAACCAAAAGTTAGCCTTCCAATACATTTGAAGTATTTTGCACATATAATTTTTGAATACTATCCTCAGCTAACAAAACACATGGTGCATGGCATAACATTTTTCTTGGGACTGAGAAAGGGGATCAAACCCTTTTTGCTTATGAGTAAGGGAAAACTTGAGACCTAAGTGGGCAAGGCTGTGACAAAGCTATTTTCTATTAGCAATAGAAAATTATTAGGAAATAGAAAGTGATTTGCCATAGATTGGAACCATGGGATTTTGCGGACTTTTTTCTGATTAACAAAATTTAGTAGAGTCTGGGGAATAAAAGAACAAAATCTTTGATTCAAAGCGACTTCAAAGTCATCTGGTGGAATACATTAATTCATTTCGCATTTGAAAAGATTGAGGAGCAAAGAGATGGAGGGAGGAATTCATTGTCAATCAGCTTAGTCCAAGATGATCCACCTTTTTCTGGCACCATCTCAGAAGCTCCATTATATCTACTATGTAAGTAAGTTCAACATGGATTCCCTAAGGCTCCGCCCGGATTCCTCCAAACTACCAGGAGAGCAAAACCTCCTCAAAATGCTAAGGCCAAAGAACAGCAAGGGTCCATGAGCATGGCTGACATGCTGGGAAATGACAAGAAGTGGTTTATATTTCTTGATATAAAGGATCTGCTGTTATCATCCACATTATTCCATTTTCCCTATATGAACTATTTCTTCTGCCCCCTTTTGGTCACTTTTCTTTCTTTCCTGGTTAAAGATGGACACTTGACTGTCACTTTCATCCACTTGTGGTGAAACAATATTTGCAAAAATGTCAGATTTTTCAGTGTTAACAAAATCATAGCATTTAAGGTGCTCTTGTTTTCCTTCAGTAATATAAGCTTTAGACTCTGAACTCCAGCTCAAGATTGACATGGAGCATAGGTTAGGTATAAAATAAAGTACCTGCATGCATATTTGGGAAGGGGTGTGTGTGTGTGTGTGTGTGTGTGTGTGTGTGTGTGTGTGTGTGTGTAAAAGTTTAGCACATTTAGTGCCTGATTCCTGATCAAGAGTAAGGGCATAAATAAAACAGTGACAGGATCAGACCTGATTAATTTCTCTGTCCTACAAGAATCAGGAAATGAGAGTACAATCTACTGTCCTATTCAACTTTTAATTTAATGATGAAAGGGAATCTCTCTGACAGGTCTTATTGTAGATAACGATTCAGCGCCTATTAGACCAGATTTAAATGCACTAAAAAGTTCATTTCGGATAATAACTGTAGAATTATTAATTTATACATATTCATTAACAACCTCTTTGGGTCTAAAATTCCCAAGAGTAAAATAATTATTACCCCAAAAGGGAGAAAATTTTTCTTTCTCTATTCTCCTGAGAATTGTTTGCTTGGACTAAGTTTGAAGCCTTTTGTGTGTTAGAAACTCTAACAGGTGAGGAGGGGACAAAGGCAAAAAAGTCATGATACCTACTCAACAAGGACTTGCTAGTCTAGTGAAAGAGGCTGTTGTAAAAAGACAATTAGCACACAATGTGATATGCTATAGTAAGACTATGTACAAGTTCATGCATATGGGTCACCTATATAAAGGTCTACGTTTTTACAAGTTAGAGCCTCAAGCCAAAAACTAGTCTAATGTTTGACTTTTTCCCTTTCTCCCATCTTCTACATCTAATTCATTAGCGAGTACCGTTACTTTTATTGCATTCCTTCTTAATTTCTATCAATGTGATCAAAGTCATTTGTATATCTTGTCTGAATGACTACCATAACCTAAAATTGGTCGTTAAGCTTCCATGCTGTGAACCTTATAATCCATATCCTGTCAGATTTCTATTTGGATATTCATTTTTCTAATCAATATCTATTAAGTATTTTATTTTAGAATACCATGCTCCAATATGTCCTCTCTTTGCACCCCTAACACTTTTGCCTGGTTCCTACCCAAGAGATTTTCCATCTGTTCATTCATTGTGTATAATGCTCTGCCACCATTCTGTGTATAGCTGGGGCCTTCCTATCATTCATGTCTCATCTCTAATGACACCTATCTGGGAGGTCTGCCCTGGCCAATTGTTCCAAAGCAGCACTGCCTTAGATGCTCTTCATTACATGCTACTCAAATTATATCGTTTTTTATTTGTTCCATTTTTATGTGTCTTCCTTTAAGAATATGTTTGATGACAGAAGAAACTTTTTCTGTTTCTTTATTCTGTAACTGTGCCTACCACATAGAAGGAAATCAATTAATGTTTCCCTAATACATAAAACTGTAAGCATATATTCTTTCTGAGTTTGAAGAAAGAAGCTGAAAACTCTGGGGAGTCAGGTTTAATGCACAGATTTTTACCTCTTTCTGAATCACAACTAAATACTTTAACAGCAGAGGGAAAGGGTGCCAGCTTCTGCCCAATGAGGATGAGGCTTGGTGGAGATTCAGAAGCCAAAGAAAAACCAGCTGAAGAATAAAAGGAAAGAGAAAGTCACTGATCCTCACTGTGCCCACCTGAACAGCACTCAAGAGGCATTGAATGAGACTGAGACCAGAGAAAAATGGTCAAAATACGGTAAACCCAGGTAAGGGCTAAGTAAGTAAAAGGCTCTGGCAGTAAAAACGAAGAACTGGAAATTATTTTTTTCAAGAAAATAGAGTTATTTCTGTTTTGTTTGCATTGTTTGTTCCTTGGAGGCATTTCGATTAGGCTACAGCAAGCTAACCACTGATTCAGAACAGCATTTGTCAAAGGCTGAGCAAATGCTGTATTATTGTTTCTTCTTGGTATTACTTGAACTGGAACATGTGCTCTTTTTTCATATATAAAAAGTAACCCCATTTTGGGCCAAAGAGAAGAGAGCAGGATTAACAGAGCAAAGCTCTGTAACTTGGTGTACTATAACTTGTTTCTGACCTAAACCTTTAGTATTTCCTACTTAGCATTTATCTTAATTACTATATATTTAATGTAAAAGTTTAACATAATGTCTATTTATTCCATCTAGAGTAAAGCAACCAGAAGATAGTAATGCACTTTTGAAATCAATGGTCTTGCTAATTTAATAAAAACTAACACATAAGATCTGTGTAGTACAAGAAAATTGTATAAGGAGAGGTAACTGAATTATGAATAAAAGTAAACAGATAGTTCTAGTTGTATTTGGAGCAAAGTTTAATGAGACACAATGAAAGTATATTCCAATAATCTCTAGATAATAGATGTAACCTTGCAAGTACATTCTTGAGCCCTGTTGACTCTTCCTTTACAAGCAAATTGCATTTTCTACTCCCACACCAATTCAGACACTCAGTAATTCACATTAAATAGTATCCTACTTTCTGTGATTATTTTCCCCATCATCTTATATAAATCCATAATAATGATAACTGTTCTTGCTCCTAACAATTCCATCCCCTGGGGATTATTTCCTCATCAGATCCCATTGGGAACTTACTCCTCATATGATTCATTTGCTATATAATTATAGGCTTTCTTCCACCAATTTTTACATTTTATTCTACATTGCCATTGATGTCTCCTATGTCATTGGGTGCTTAACACACAACTCTGGACATGGTGTAAATCATTAGTATTACATACAAAATATTAAATAAGTAATGGAAAAGAAAATTTTTATTGATTGAATGGTGTCTTAAAATTAATATAGCATGAACACCAAAGAAATTGATTCATTTTCAGAATCATAATGTATACGTATTTTTGCAAGAATCACTTTTGTGATGTATTTTTCAATCTATGTCTTAAGAAATTAATACATTTTCAAGTAATTTTATTAACATGTTTTATATCATGAAATAAGAAATTTTTTCCTAAAATAATTTACGTCAGATCAATTATAAATTATAAAGTTTAAATTGATCAAACTTTCATGACCTTAGTATTCATATAATAAAAAGAGAAAAAATAAATAAATAAATATTTTCTGTCTATTGGTGTGTGGCCCAGGATAATAAACTATAGTAAGAGTGATCTATTAAAATGAACGCAAGATTAATATGCATCACATACATAAGAAAAGTAGACATATATCAGAGTTATTTAAGAGTTTTAATAGAAACTATGCCTTGAAGTGTCAGATAGTCTGAAGCTACCACTTATAAGCAAAACACAAAGCAGGATGATTGAAAATATTTTAATGCATGGCTGTTTAAGAAAATAAGCTATTTTCTTCTAAATCTTGGCTGTGAAGAACTCATTGTTTTCTGCATTCATTTATCAGTTCATACCTGTAGGTTAACATCATAAATTCAGCCTCAAAGCAGCAGTGATCAATATGTCAAGAACAACAGTTAGAAGAGGCCTTTAAATTATTGCTTCCTGAGGGAATGTCAAGTATCAAAATGGCTCTCATTTTTTATCACTGAAGTAAATAATATTAAACAAAACAGAAATATTAACTGAACTGCCACATGCTTTTAGTTGGTTTGTCCTTTCATTTATGATAAATGAACAGGTTCATTTCTGATAGCAGGTGGGTCTCACTCTCATTTTGGTAGCTGGTCAGATGGAAAGTCTCTGTGACAGGCATTGCTCCATTTGAAGCCTACAGACTAGGTGGTTCTCACATTCCTCCTGCTTTGCTGATTCTTTATCCCAGTTCATTGTGTTTTCAATATTATTATTATTAGTAGTAGTAGTATAGTTATCATTAGTACTTAATATCAGGCTACCATTCTGAGATGCCTATTAGGTACTATACAGTGCTGGCTTCCTCAAATAATTAAAAATAATTTATCCTCACAGTAGCCTTGGAAGCGATTTTTATTTCATTTTGAAGATGATTAACAGAGACCCAGAAAGATAAAGTTATTGACTGTAAGCACAAAGGTAGAATGTGATAAAATTGCAATTCAGACTCATTCTGATTTCAGAGCCTTAACTTTCCTATTATATTAGGCATTAATCTCCCTGAAAAAACATATTTTTAATAATCAATTGTTTAAACAAATCAAATAGAGAATCTCTTCCGTTCTTTCCCCTGAAAATCAATACAAATAAATTTGGAAAGTTCTAGATGGATATTTTAGCTAATGAGACAAACCAATCATGACTGGCCTGGTAAAGATGAACAAACAAGAAGTATCTGGTAAACCAAACAGCTTAGAGAGGTAAAGAAAAACCCAACTGCAAGAGACATGAGGTTTTACCTCTTAGATAAGGCCAAGAATTTTATTTCAGGAGCAAAGAAATTACTGTCAGTTGTCTAAAGAAGATTACAAAAGGCAAAGACAAGACTTCTGAATTTTCTTTTCTTACAGGGAAAAAAAAATAAGTATTGGACAAGATTCCACAGATGATGCTTTAGCCCAGCATCTATTCATTTCAGCAGAGCATTCTGTATAGTTGTTCCACTATAGGAAATTACCAATCATTTATCATCACCTACTTCCTGCTGATTGGGGCCTCACAACCCAGCTGACAGCCTCTGCCATCTGTTCTTGGATCACAGTCAGGAACAATAAATATTTCAGAACAACAAAGTAATGCTCTTGGTGTTTACCCCCCGCCCCCATTACCACATACCAACATCATAAACACACTGTATGGTATTTCATTAATTCAATCGCTAGTTTCACAACATTTTTTCTATTGGGGAAAAGTATCAATTCTCTGAAAATTCACACAAAGTCTGTATTTAATTACTGTTGGCCATATGTTTAGCACTGAAACATTTGTATAGGACAGAGATAGAATTCAAAGTTAGTACTCTAAAGACAGCAATTTTCAACATTTTTCATCTTATGACACATACCATAAACTAATTACAAAATCTGCAGCACACCAAAATAACTTTTTGCTGATCTGACAAAAAAAGATATAATTTTGATTTATTCACACCTATTGTTGTGTTGGTTGTTGTCACTTTTTATTTGATAATCTAAGGGAAAAGAAGTCAGCGCCCCTGACTAAATAGTCAGGTACTACATGTTTTAAGAAGTTTTGCAGTACATCAGTGTGCCTCTTGGGGCACACAGGTTGAAAATCACTACTGTAAGACATTTACTGTGAAAACTTAAGCTCAAGCTCTGGAAGAATGCTTGTCACCTCAGCAGGTGACAAAATGTTGTCAAGCAATAAAATCATTTTACACTTACTGAGTATAGAAGGCTGTGTATGAAAGAAAGAAAGGACAAGAAAGGAATAGTCAAGGGGATGTAAAGTACAGCATGGAAAATATAGTTAATACAGTCTATGTATGGTGTCAGATTGGTGTGAGATTTATCAGGATAATCACTTATTAAGCTATGTAATGTCTAATCACTGGGGTGTACCCCTGAAACTAATATAATAATGTATGTCAACTGTAATTGAAAAAATGATTTTAAAAAAGAAGGAAGTTCAAGGCACCTGGTGATATTGTGTTATTCTGAGAACAGAGCTAGTGCTAATTAGCAAGCTCCATGGAGTCTTAACCTCAGTTTCCTCATTTATAAAGTGGCTCCATAACCATCTTACCTACTATACAGAGTGGTAATGAAGAGAGTAAAGCAATAAAAGATGTAGTTTTATTATCCATTAATAAAGAGAATCCCAGTGGTCCATGTGACTTGAACATGTATGCATCTAAAGTTTGAGTGTCAGAGGGAACTTCACTTTCTAGTGGCTTCAAACACTGAAAGCAATCGCTCCAACATGTTCCTAGAATACCAGTGTGGTGTGGGTCCATTTAATCATTTTACTGGTTATTTAAATTAAAAAATTGAATTTATCTACCCATGGGATGTAAGTTATTTTTAACTTGTGTTTAGGATTATACTTTCAGAAAGCAATCATTCAGAGATCATGCCTTTAGTCACAGTTCTCCTAAGCTGATTTTTGCTAGGAATAAGTTTTTCAAATGTATTTGAGCAAACAGTGTTTCACTACCAAAATGCTACCACTGTTGCATTCAACTATTTTCAACAATCTACCTCCATTACCTTTGGCTTCTAAGATTTATGCACATAGAAAAACATGGGTAATAACGAAACAGAAAGAACTAACGAGTCCTGTTAAAAAGAGAAACATTACACTTCTTATATTTGCCACGAATCATCTATTATCCTAAGACACTTTTACAAAACCATGAATTAATGGTAGAATGGATACATCTCATGAAACTCGTCACTTGAAAGAGAAGTCTTAAACATGTCACTGGTTTGGGGACCTGTGCTCAGGAGTATCTGCTTCTTGCTCCTATCCAGAGCTACCCCCAACGTGTTATATAGTGTGTGGATAATCAAAGCTCCTGAAAGTTAACATGCTTCCCCCGTGATTTTGAGGTTCAGGAGAGCAAGAGAAGTGTGATGGAGACACGGACATTCAATAAGATGGATAAATATTTCTAACTATGACTTGCAGGGATTGATGTGCTTTTCTCCGCTGCGTGTGGATGTTTTGGAAGCAAAGGTGTCAAACACAACACAGTGCAAAGGTCAGGTATCACTCTCTTAGGAAGATAAGTTTACTAACTTACAAAATATTCATACTTCTGATCTGTATCTTTCAGGGTAACCTGTTCCTATTTCAATTGTGTTTTGTTTTTTAATCATTTATCTGTAAAGAAAATAAAATCTCAAATGTCACTATCATTTTTGAGAAGGTAATTGTTACCAAAAGTTCAATGTGATTATTGCATCTGGCAGAAGAGGGATAAGAAGAAATGAGAGAGTAAGAACGGATAAAAGCAGTTTTATATGTGGATCTGAAAAAGTAATGTACTCCCATCTGATATGAAGGGAAAGGGACTGTCAAGGTGATAAAAAGTATATAAAATTACTGTCTGAGATTCAGATTATGTCACAGCTTTGCCTAAAAATGAATGGGAGGTATGTGTAGAGCTGCTAGCCATTAGCACTATTGTGCTTGATTTTACTTTCAACTGGGTTGGTGTTGAGTCAAATAGACATGGTACTTAAGGATTTCTGTCAGTACAGGTGCTCTTGCTTTAATAAGAGTCTTCTTCCTAGAGACTTATTTAATTACTAGAGTCCCAGTGCACGGATTCGTGCACCAGTGGGGTCCCTCAGCCTGGCCTGTGGGGATCGGGCCGAAACCAGCTCTCCAACATCCTCCGAGGGGTCCCGGATTGTGAAAGGGCACAGGCCAGGCCAAGGGACACCACAGGTGCACGATCGGGGCCAGGGAGGGACCATGGAAGGGTTCCAGGGTGTGCCCAGCCTATCTCACCGATCAGCCTGAACCCCAGCAGCAAGCTAACCTACCGGTCGGAGTGTCTGCCACTGGTGATCAGTGCACATCATAGTGACTGGTTGAACAGTCGAATGATTGGTCGGACACTTAGCATATTAGGCTTTTATTATATTGGAAGCTACCATAGTCCACCCATCAAGGGCTATTGCTACAATGCCCACATGAAGTGGGTACTTCATAAACAACCTTTATTTTCATGGTGATATCATCCAATAGCTTTAAGAAGTGGAGTATCAGTGGTTGGCTACTTTTGACACACACATAATTTGGCTGAGAATAAAGGTCCAAAGAGGCTTAACAGAATTTAATTTATCAAATAAGTTAATGGCCCATATCACTTCAGGCAATTTGGAGTCTCTGACTAGATGCAATTTGACATAGGATAGTAACAGGATCTGGAAAGAGTGATTTGAGAAGCATGGCCATGACAGCCTTAGATGTCTGGAGGCCATAAGGAAAGCCCTTGATAACTGAACCAATTAAGCCCATCTGAAAAAACAAGATGAGCCCTAATTGGGCATGAAAAAGGGACCCAAGATATGATGGTTTGGGCACAAATGGAAGAAAGAGTGGAGTCATTAAAGAACCACTTTGCTCATTACATTGTTTTGATGAAGGCCATTTGGTATTTATAAATCTGTTATTTGTGAATGGAAAAGGGAAAACAACATAAGTATATTTCCCTTGAACAATTTCTGGCGTGTAATCTTAGGATTTTTAATTTCTACATCTGCATAATTTTGGCTGTCACAGAAAAAGAAATGCCCTTTAAATTTTTTATTCTGAATGGGGTATACTTGGCACCATGTTGATGACATTCTGCATGTGTATAAAACTGAATCAATCATATTTTCCAAGAGTAATGAAAAAAAGAGAAAGAGAGCCAAATCTTTAAATGCATTCAGAGCATGTAACCCTCCATAAATGGCAATATCATAACTTGGTGTCATTTGAAAAAAATTGATTAAGCATTTAAAAATGCTAAAATTATCCACTTAATCAAAGGACAAGGTTCATTTCTGTCCAAAATAATTTAATTACAATCAATTTCAATTGAAAATTTGTCTAAAATATTCAGGACAGAAAATAGCAAACAGGTTACTGCCAAGATATTTTGGACCAGTATTTTTGCTTATTGGTTTTCTAATATTCGTGTGGTAGTGTATAATGTGGTAGCATATAATTAATTATCAAGAAGTCAAGAATCAAATGTTAATTTGTGAATTATCCAAATTGTTGTTTATCTGTAAGTTTTCCTTTTCCTGCCTTTCCACATTTTGATAAATACTGGTTCACTAGCAGTGGTGAGAAAAATCAAGATGAAGTCAAATTTACATGTACTACATATATTTCTCAGTATTCAACTTTTGGTGACTTTTCTTGGTTATAAGAGAAGCCAAAAGCAAATTCCAACTGTCTGAACTTTGGTGTTTTTTTTTTTTAATAAATGTCAATTAAAATACTTTCTATTGTAATAAATTCATTTAAGGAAATAATTCCTGAACATTGTGTACTTTTACAAGTGCATTAAATAAATGGCATATTTAGTTAGGTTAAAATTTTGTTTTAAAAATTTGCTTTAATAGTCAAGCAATTATCAATGGATTGGGGGTAAATGACCTCTCTAAAATTTTCTTTTTCCTGTGAGATAGAGAATAACTTGTATTTAACCCTAAAAATTAAATTGACATTATTATCCCTTAGTTTTATAACATCTAATATAAACTTCTCTAAATTCTGTGTAATTAGGCTGCAATTGTGAAATGAAACATTAAAGTACAATATTTCCAAAACAACAATTCATGTATAATTAGATACTGATTAAGAAAGTAGATTATCTAGTAAACTAGTTTCTGCTTTGATTGCCTGAGTTTTGAAAATTCCCCGGAGGCAGTGATCACATGCTGTGATTGGGCTCACAATATTTACTAAAACTTGTAACATCAGTCAGGATGGCCAAACCAGTTTCAATCTAGACTACCTGGGTCATTGACATCACAGCTGAAAGCAGGTAGAGGGAGGCAAATAGGCACTTCTATTTCTATAGGCTAACATTTAGTTTTTACTTGAATGGAATTAATTGTGCTTTCTATTTTTGATTACTGTTGGCATAAAAGACACTAGACATGCCTCAAGATTGTAATTACTAAAGCTGTTAAGCACTGTTTTGACAAATATTATCATAAAAAATACTAACCATTATATAGATAGGAAATATCTGATATTTGTAATGTAAAGATATATGAAAATATACAAAAAATTTAAATGGTAACATTTCCACAGCAATTAAAACATCAACATCTGGCTTTTAAGATGAGAAATCTATTTGTAAGATTTCTTCTTCTTTTTTTTTTAAATATATTTTATTGATTTTTTTACAGAGAGGAAGGGAGGGAGATAGAGAGTTAGAAACATTGATGAGAGAGAAACATCGATCAGCTGCCTCCTGCACACCTCCTACTGGGGATGTGCCCGCAACCAAGGCACATGCCCTTCACCGGAATCGAACCTGGGACCTTTCAGTCCGCAGGCCGACGCTCTATCCACTGAGCCAAACCGGTTTTGGCAGATTTCTTCTTTTAAGGGACAGAAATGACTTCAATAACCTCTTGATTTCTAAAATATCTCAGAGTTGTTTAGGAAAAACAATGTCATGTATGATCTTCAGGATAAATATTGTACTGAATGACCTTTAATCGCTTAAATATCATGTATTAAATTGTCTGTTCATTGGTTGAAACAAAATAAAGTTTCTTGAACTATAGACTATTAATTGTAAAATGAATAAACCATGCTTATAGTATTCAAAAGAACAAAAAATGTTTTTCTGATTTACAACAACACACAACACAAATATTTTGTATATTTGGTGACATCAAATAAATATTTTGAAGAAAGAAAAAGTTGTTATTTGAAATAGGTGGAGTCACCCCGCTGGTGTGGATCAGTGGTTGAGCATCTATCCATGAAACAGGAGGTCAGGGTTTGATTCCTGGTCAGGGGATAGGGCACTGGGTTGCAGGCTCCATCCTCAATGGGGGCCTTGCAGGAGGCAGCCAATCAATGATTCTCTCTCATCATTGATGTTTCTGTCCCTTTCCCTTCCTCTCTCTGAAATCAATAAAAACAATATTAAAATAAATAATTAAATAAATAATCTATATATAACGAGGTAATATGCAAATTGTCTGGGACACCATAACATCACGACCGCTCAGGAGGATGCTGTGCGTGCAGGTGGGCGGGAGGGGACTGCATGCGAAGTGAGGCAAGCCATGGATGCCATGGCGTCCTGAGCAGGCCCAGAGTGGAGACAGGGGGGCCTGCCCAAGCCGTCGCGTGCCAGCAGTCCTGCCTCTGCACGTGAGCTGCAGAGGAAACACCGTTTTGACCACTGATTAGCTAAGCTCCCGGCAGGCAACTCACAGTGTTCTTGGTAACTTGGGTAATAAGAATCCAAGAAGGTAATCTAGGGTTTTTACACCTCTCTCCTGGAGGAGAAAATGAAGGTCTGCTGCTGGAGGAGCTAAGAAATGTCATGTACTGCCCTAGATGGTTTGGCTCAGTGGATAGAGCCTAGGCCTGTGGACTGCAGGGTCTGGATTAATTCTGATCAAGGGCATGTACCTAGGTTGCAGGCTCCTCCCTGACTGGGGTCCAGGTCAGGGCTCTTGCAGGAGGCAACCAATCCCAGTGTCCCTCTCACACTGATGTCTCTCTCTGTCTTTCCCTCTCTCATCCACACTCCCTAAAAATCAATGGAAAAATATCCTCAGGTGAGGATAAAAAAAAAAGAAAGAAAGAAATGTCATATCGTATGGAAGAGACATCTTGAAAATGCCTAAAAAAAGTTGTCATTTTTTTGTGGTGAAGGGACTGGAGTCTGTGTTGATAAAAACACCTTGGTGGCTATGGCAGCCAGCAGTGTCAACAAAAGCGGGGTGATGGGGGTGGTGCCTTCCCCTGATCAGCCCAGTTGCCTCCTGCAGAGGGAGGCCAGACTGTGGCTTAGGCCCGCTCCCCACGGGGAACAGGCCTAAGGTGTCAGTAGGACATCCCCTGAGGGTTCCTGGACTATGAGAGGGGGCAGGCTGGACTGAGGGACTCCCTTCCCAGTGCACGAATTTCATGCACCGGGCCTCTAGTAAAGTAAAATAAAATAGGTAGAGTCCTTCCCAGAAGTTAGGAACAAGCCTCAACCATCCCTAACACCTTTCTTTTACCATTTAGACATCTATCAGTGGTGAATTTCTGTCTTTCGGTAGAATTTCATGGACAATATTTTAAATTGGCATATGAGTACTGATTTAGGCTATGTTTGTCTTATCACATTGATTATGTAAGTGAACCCAGTGCTTTCTTCATGTGCAGTTTTGTAAATCTCCTGCTCCATCACAGTCCCCAACCTTTCACTGCTACGTTCTGTAATAGGCTTTTACCATACAGACACCTGGAAACCCTGGTATATTACCTTGAGTTGACTAATAAACTATGATATCATAGGGATTGTGTGACTATTATCTAACCTTAAAATTATCAAACTGTTATACACTCTATTGTAGAGTTTATAAAGACTCTAACAAAACTTGACAGAAATAATGTATAAATGTGAAACTGAGAGGCAGCTAGAGGAAACAGACAAACCAGTGGGCCAAATGCCTAATACTATCTAATAACAGAGTATTATGCAAATTAACTGTCACTCCGTCACAAAGATGGCAATGGCCATGAAGTTGGAGCAAGCAGGAGGCTTAGATTGCCCCAGCGATGGAGGAAGCCAAGCTTCCCACCTGCCCTGGCTGGCAATGGACTCCGCTCAAGGCTACAAAGTTTCAATTATAGAAGATAAATAAATCCCAGGGAATAAAAGGAAAAAAAGAAAAAAGGAGAGGCTGGGGCTTGGGTCGCCAGGTGGCGTGGCCAGCTTGAAAATGGCCATTAGCCCCTCACCCAGGCTGGCCAGGCACCCCAGTAGGGACCCCCACTCTGAAGTGGGTGTGGCCAGCCTGAAAATAGCCATCAGCCCCTCACCCAGGCTGGCCACACCCCTATGGGGTAAGGGTCCCCATAGGGGGGGCTTGACCAGACTGCAAACAGCCCTCAGCCCCTCACCTAGGCTGGCCAGGCACCCCAGTGGGGACCCCCACCCTGAAGGGGGTGTGGCCAGCCTGAAAACAGACCTTAGCCCCTCACCCAGGCTGGCCACACCCCCGTGTGGTGAGGGTCCCCACTGGGGGGCTTGACCAGCCTGCAAACAGCCATCAGCCCTTCACCCAGGCTGGCCAGGCACCCCAGTGGGGACCCTCACCCTGAAAGGGGTGTAGACAGCCTGAAAACGGCACTCAGCCCCTCACTCAGGCTGGCCAGGCACCCCAGGGGACCCCCACCCTGATCCGGGACACCCTTCAGGGCAAACCAGCCGGCCCCCACCAGTGTACCAGGCCTCTATCCTATATAATAAAAGGATAATATGTAAATTGACCCTAACAGCAGAAGGACTGGGAATGACTGGTCACTATGACACACACTGACAACCAGGGGGCAGACGCTCAATGCAGGAGCTGCCTCCTGGTGGTCAGTACTCTCCCACAAGGGGAGCTCTGCTCAGCCACAAGCCAGGCTGATGGCTGCCAGCACCGCAGTGGTGGCGGGAGCCTCTCCTGCCTCCTCAGCAGCGCTAAGGATGTCCAACTGCAGCTTAGGACTGCTCCCTACTGGCAAGTGGACATCCCCCGAGGGCTCCCGGCTGCCAGAGTGATGTCTGACTGCCAGCTTAGGCCCAATCCCCTGGGGAGCAGGTCTAAGCCAGCAGTGGACATCCCCCGAGGGGTCCCAGACTTCAAGAGGGCACAGGCTGGGCTGAGGGTCCCCCCCCAAGTGCACAAATTTTTGTGCACCAGGCCTCCGGTTAACTAATAAGAATGAAAATAACAACAGATCCCATCAGGGGAACTCAATATTTCAGTGGTTCGCCAGCATTTTTATATAACCAAAATATATTTACACTAGAGGCCTGCTGCATACATTTGTGCACTGGGGGTAGAGGGGTGTCCCTCAGCCCGGCCTGCCCCCTCTCGCAGACTGGGACCCCTCAGGGGATGTCTGCATGCTGACTTAGCTGGCAGTCAGACATCCCTCTCGCAGTCCAGGGCTCTTGCAGTCCAGGACCTTTCGCTCCTTACCGCCTGCCTACAGCAGAGGTGGGAGAGGCTCCCAGCACTGCCGCTGCGCTCGCCAGCTGTGAGCCCAGCTTCTAGCTGAGCGATGCTCCACCTGTGAGAGCACACTGACCACCAGGGGGCAGCTCCTGAGTTGAGCGTCTGCCCCCTGGTGGTCAGTGCATCATAGTGACTGATCATAATGGTCACTTAGGCTTTTATATATATAGATAGACATTCTAATAAAGTTATACTTTGCACAGAATATGTAAAGGAACTGGATAAGAATTGCATATGAAGTGGGGTATGGATGGAAATATTCCAGAGACCTCTTCTTTCTCAGAGCTTGGGTAAATGACATATGAGTAACAATTTTCATTTGAGTGACCAAGTTTAAAACCAATCATTTGTGGCTTTAATACAATCCATCTCTCTCCTTCTGCTTCCAGGCCCTCCTCCCCCTTCTTTTTCTGTGTGTGTCCCTGTGTTTTTTCCTAAATTAATCAGTTTGGCATATTACGAAAGAATCTTACTTTTACTGCCATTAAAGTAATCCTAAAAATTCTATCTATTAGAGTTTAATATATGAGAGTAGAAATGAAAATCATAACCAAAGTAATTACATATATTCATATGTTTATATTTAAAGCACAAAAACACAATAATAGTTGAGAGATTCAATATTCAACTATGACAATTATCTCTATAACTTGCAAAATAAAAATACAGTTAATAGTGTTGTTTTCTCTTTTAAAGAATGTGTTGAAATGGTGCTTTCCCAATAGCAACTCTGTTAAAAGTTAGAAAAATCTTGGCAAAAAGAAAAAGTAGGCATTGAACTTTTTGTAGGCTTTCAGAGCACTAGCTTATCATATTTTATAACTATATAATTTCAAATGTTAGATATTCCAGAAACTAATTAACCTATTATCATTTTAAAACTTACACACACACACACACACACACACACACACACACACACACACACACGATTTAGAAACCATTCCAGGCACATGAGCCACCAAGATCACCACTCATGATCCTAAGGTGTTTTAGTGTCATAGTAAAGAGAACAGAACTCCTTCAGCTTTTATATAGAAAACTGCAATGTAGTCATTTTAAAATCACCACATTGCTAATAACCAGGGCAAAATGTTTCCTTGTAATTGGAGTACTTTGAATCTAGGACATAATGAGAACATAATGTGGCCCTAAGAAAAATTATTCTTGTACAAAACATTCTAAACAATAAGAACAAATCCAGGTCATCTCTCCTCTGTTGTTCACAATCTTCAGTATATTAAAAATTTTAGAAGGCAGTGTCTCAGATTTTTTATTGAATGCATTAGAAATGGCCATGGCAGAGAGTGCTGAGGAAAGTTTCCTAAACTGCCTTCCTGGATAGTTATGCTTTCCATAGCCCACCACCTTCACTAACTCATGACAACCCAAAATAGTTGGTAGTAAATAAGTGTAGTACCACGGTCTATTATATTTTTATGTAAGAAAAATAGACGTATTTCCAATGCATGCTTTCTAATTGCCAGATCTACCAGATGATATTTCTTACAAAGTTGAATGCAAAACTCTGGTTAACATGTGCAGTCTGAGATAGCTATTGCATTTGTCATCCCTGACCATGAGTGATGTGTGACAAAAAATGCAGAACAATTCCAAAAAAGTGAAAACATAAGTCTTGAAGAACCTGACATATTTGAACACAGAGTAAGAAAGCCCTACTCTACAGATGATCAGGTGACCTGCCTGCCTCCTTTTTCTGAAATCTTCTACTTATTAATTGTATAGTGCACCATCTGGATTTTCTGCTAATTTTTGGATATTTCTGTGGCTTCAGTTTACATATTTGGTTACTAGCTACTGAAATGATAAATAAAAAGAATAATGTTAAAGACTGTAATAAAAAGAGTAATGTTAAAGACTGTAGGATGAAAATTGCTAAAAGGCAGCCTATGCACATATGGATGTGTTGCGGTGTGCTATGGTGTGGTAGAGAGAGAGGGAGAGAGAGAGAGAGAGAGAGAGAGAGAGAGAGAGAGAGAGAGAGAGAGAGAGAGAGAGAGAAAGATCAGGTTCTGAAAGCAATAAGAGAAGAAATCTTCATGGAGGAGGAGTAATTTAAGAGAAAAAACATCTAGATAAATATAAGGTCGCAGATGTCTTGCAATATTAAGGTCTCTGTCAATCTCACATCTGGATAATAACCATGCTATGCCAAATCCTCTGAAGAAATTTAAGTGCCTCCTCATAGGAAAAGGCAATATTCTTTATGTTCAATGTTATACTTATCTCAAGGAAAGACATTGTGCCTGTCCTTTTAAGAGGCTGAACGTTCTGAAGTTATCACCTGTCACTTAAAGTAACAGGAATGATTTGTTCTTCTAGGTATGTGACTCTATTGCCCTGTTTCAATCTGGCATTTGCTTGAGATATTTTGATCTATATTTAAATTGAGATAAATGCAAATGATATTTTGCATATATTGAGGGGGCTACTTTTCATATTTGCTCTCTGAGATTGTCAGAAGTGCTCTTTTAGATAAAGTGAACAGATTCTTAAGACTATCTTTGAAAAAGTCTACCTATTATGAAAGATACTAAACAAAAAGCAGCATGTAATAGCTTTAATGCCTTGTGACTTGTGCGCACGCACACACACACACACACACACACACACGCACACACACGCACATTTACAAATACACATGGCATTCCTGCACAAGTAGACAAGGTGAATTAAGGCAAATATGGTTTAAATTATGCTTTTGGTACAAGATTTAGGAAACTTCTACAGTAAATTCTCCTATCTAGCATCCCATCCCCCACACCATTTATTCCAAAACTTTCACAGAATAAAGACAGTGAAAATACTTTAATTTTAGTTTGTACATTTAAAGTCCAGCTGAGATTATCAATCTCATACCCAAGAAAATGCTTTCTTTCCAGGGCTTTTGTTCTTATAAATAATAGAGGTAACATAAAAGGTACTGAATTGTGCCAATGGCTTACTTCTAGGAAAAAAACACATCACAAAAGCTAACAAAAGAAAAATAGTCAAATTTAGGTAGTTCAATACAATGGCAAATGAGAGCAGAAATGTATCCTGAGCCTGGCCTGAATGGCTCAGTGGTTGAGCATCAACCCATGAACCAGTAGGTTACGGTTCTATTCCCAATGTGGAGCGTTCAGGAGACAGCCAATCAATGATTCTCTCTTATCATTGATGTTTCTTTCTCTCTCTGTCCCTCTTCCTTCCTCTCTGAAATCAATAAAAATGTAAGTAAAAAATTACAGTTAAAAAATGTATCCTAAGACTGAAAAATATGTCTGATTTTTTTTAAATAAAAAGAGCTTTTGATGTTCATTGTAAACAATAGACATAATTATTTTTAAAAGTCAACCAATATAGTAAAAAATAAAAAAGTAAAATATATCTAGAATCCAATGTCCTATCACCTAGACCAGTGGTTCTCAACCTTCCTAATGCCGCGACCCTTTAACACAGTTCCTCATGTTGTGGTAACCCCCAACCATAAAATTATTTTCGTTGCTACTTCATAACTGTAATTTTGCTACTGTTATGAATCGTAATGTAAATACCTGATATGCAGGATGTATTTTCATTGTTACAAATTGAACATAATTAAAGCATAGTGATTAATCACAAAAACAATATGTAATTATATATGTGTTTTCCGATGCTCTTAGGATACCCCTGTGAAAGGGTCATTCGACCCCCAAAGGGGTCACGACCGATAGGTTGAGAACCGCTGACCTAGATGGTGATACTAATGTGTTCATATAATGTTTTATGGACAAATACACAATAATTCATTGATGTGAAATTTCCTTTTTACTTATTTTTATGTTATGTGCACAAATAACTCTTTGATCTCTACCTTCATCTTTAAAAGAATTTTCTATTATCTTTCTGCTTAATCCTCTTATCCGCCAATCTCTAAATATTAAGTCTCCCAAGGCTCAGTCCTCAAAAGTATATTCTCACGTTTTAGGTAATCACAGCCAGTCCCACAGTTTTAAATCAATTTAAAGACAGAAGTTTCCGAACTGTATACTTTTAGTCCTGAACATTTCCCTTGAACGCCAGCTTCATATAGACAATTGCCCAGACAACATCATTTCCTGGATGACAAAATAAATAAATAAATAAATTAATTAATTAATTAATCCTTCTTATCTCCAGAATGTTCCTTGCTCAATCTTGTCCATAGCGGAGTGTGGTTAAATTTGGCGGAGGGCCTTAAATGCTCTCACAGTCATTTGGTCTGGCCCTGGCAAGGCATTTTGGGTGAGTTAATTAAAAGTTTGACCAAATATTGCAGAGTAATTTTTAAGTTGATAATTTTGCATGGCCTTCAAATGATGTTATAAACATCCCCATGGCCCTTGGCAGAAAAAAGGTTCCCCACCCTGGAAGCAAAACAGAAATTCTCCTATTCCACTTTCTCTGTTCAGAAATTGCAAACACTGACTCCTCTGACATACATGCATTGGAATGTATTTGCTGGTCCTTCTACATAGGATCTTCTTCCCCACACTACTGCAGAGTTTACTCCCTCCTTAACTCAGGTTTCAAATCAATCTCACAGTATAAAAAGGCTCTGCTTGACCATCCTGAGAGAGCAGCCTTCCTTTCCAGTATCATTGCTTGCTTACTGTAGCTTATTTTTCTTCTAACTTTTGATCTGACATAATTTGTCTTCCCTGATTGCAAAGCCAAGTGGTATTTAGTACTTTCTGTTTGTTTTTGGCTGCTATTTCCTCAAAGACTAGAAAAGTAAATAATGCAAAATAATTAATTTTCAAATTAAGTAATCAAATCATTTTATGTTCTTTATGATATACAGTATGACTTTATCAGTTTATTTTCCTGATAAATGTTTGTGTTGGATATATATTTTCACATCAAAAAAGTTTCAAAGAACATTGTTAGGCTTGATTCTGAGCATGTGTGAGACAGCATCTCTTGCTCATACCTAGACATCACTGTATTAGATTGTGGTGTATCTGGTGTCATATTTTTTTAAGTATATTTTATTGATTTCAGAGAGGAACGACGAGGGGGAGAGGGAGAGAGAGATAGAAACGTCAATGATGAGAGAGAATCATTAATAGGCTACCTCCCTGCACTCCTCTACTGGAGATTGACCCTGCAACCGAGGCATGTGACTTCCTGGTTCATAGGTTGTCACTCAACCACTGAGCCATTCCAGCTGGGCGACTGGTGTCATATTTTTAAAATAATGTCAAAAATCCCCCGAAAGTACAAAATTTTTCACCTCCTTCAGCAGTCTGACTTCCCATTTTTCCACATCCTAGCCAATACCTGTCACTGCAGACATTTAAATTTTGTAAATATGATGAATATATACTACCATGTTATTACTTATTTTTAAATTAATTCAAAAATTAATAAGGTTGAGCATTTTATGTGCTCTTGTGTTTTTTTCCTATCCAGTCTTTGCATGTCAGTTTTAACCAGTACAATGAGATAAGAAGCTAACAAATGCTACTTATTAAAAACTAGAGGCTCAGTGCACAAAAATTTGTGCACTTGGTGGGGTCTCTCAGCTTGACCTATGCCCTCTTGCAGTCTGGGACCCCTTGGAAGATGTCCACCTGCTGGCTTAGGCCTGCTCCCTGGGGGATTGGGCCCAAGCTGGCAGTCAGACATCCCTCTGGCAGCCCGGTATCCCTCAGGGGATGTCCACTTACCAGTAGGGAGCAGGCCTAAGCTGCAGTCAGACATCCTTAGTGCTGCTGAGGAGGCGGGAGAGGCTCCCGCCACCACCACTGTGCTGGCAGCCATCAGCCTGGCTTGTGGCTGAACAGAGCTCCCCCTGTGGGAGTGCACTGACCAGCAGGGGACAGCTCCTGCATTGAGCATATGCCCTCTGGTGGTCAGTGTGTGTCATATTGACCAGCCATTCCCAATCATTCTGCTGTTAGGGTCAAATTGCATATTATCCTTTTATTATATAGGATAACTCTAACAAAGAAATATGACTTGGTGTCTTTATCTAAATAACTGTATAGTGCAAGTTAGGGTAATTATATCTATACTAGGGGCCCAGTGCACAAAATTCGTGCACAGGTAGGGTCTCTACGCCTGGCTGGCAATCAGGGCCAATCAGGCCTTCTTTCCTCTGGCTGCTGGCTACCGGCTGTTGGCCGGGGTCTTCCTTCATTCCACACCGCCCCCTGGTGGTCAGCGCATGTCATAGTGAGCAGTGGAACTCCCAGTTGGTCGAACTCCTGAGGGGACAATCTGCATATTAGCCTTTTATTATATAGGATACCTGCAGGCAGGTTAAGCCCTTGGATAATTAGGTAGATTATAAAAATACCTAATTTTACATAAGTAAGAAAATTTAAATATCTTCCAAGGTTTTCCCATTATAGAGCCTAACTCCAACATAATACTTTACTATTATTCAAATGAGATAATCATATCTTATGAAATATAATCACAAAAATTGTAGACCAGTGTCTCAGTGGCTTATCACTTGATGGGTAATCATAACAAATCAAATTCTCATCTTTGGTTAAGAAGCTGTAGGAAACTCACCTCTCTAGGAAATATTATAGATAAGAAAATCACCATGAAATTCAAGGCTGAAGATTATGTTACAATGACATTTATAAGAAAGGTACCCAGCAATCAAATTTAAGTTTTTCTACATAATGTGATGTTAGTCTCATATACAACACCCATAGATATGCAACAGATAACAAGCAAGGAAAGGCAATGTTAACTTTTCAATGCCTATCAGGTTATTAATATTTTACAGATAGAATGACTTTCCCTTCCTGAATGCTCACTATGTGCCAGACTCTATGATAAGCACTTTAAATGCAGTCTCTCTTTTTAAAAAGTATACTCCAAAGTAGATACAGTATTGTTTCTGTCTACGGATGAGAAAACTGAGGTTTCATAATTTTCAGAAAGTGGAGTTATTTACAGTTGTCTCTAGAGATGGACTATAAGCTGCTTTGCCCTGCTACCCTCTAAAGAACATTTTAAAGAAAGTGTTAGTCAAAGAATGACTTTCATTTGTGAAAAGGTCTTAATTTCATATAGTCACATCTAAAAGCATCCTGTGTTTTCCTTAAATCAAAATTCTAAGAACTTGATGTGCTTTTCTTCTAGCAAAACACTTTAATGTTCACGGCATTAAGTATGTGACACATCTTCCTGCTCCCTTTCCAACTTAACTGGGCATCATAGCCAACTGTTCCTAAAAGAAGTAAAGACATTCTTCAACCTCCCTGTTAACTTATTCAGGACTCAGCTGTGAAGATTTGTAACAGATTCAAGGATAACCTCATTATAAGGCTTATTCCTTAACTGTGTGTTATCATGCTTTTGTTTTTGATATTTCCAACCATTTTAGCTTTTGCTATGGGCACTTTTTATTATGGGTTTCATAAAAAATAATTTGTTAAGAAAATAGGACTCTTACTACGAAGGGAAGAATACTAACTTGGTCTTTTCTTGAAAATTTCCATCCTGTGCATACGACACCGCAATGTTGTACAAGCTAGAAAAGATATCTTATGCTCACATTTGTGTGTTTCTAGAGAGCTAGGTAGGGGATGTTGCTGATTAAGCAAATTGGATGGAATTATTGCTGCTGGGAAATAGCCTGTCCACACTGTTGAAGAAAATACTCATCGAAATATTTTTAGCAGACAACTTGTCCCTTGCTGAGAAGCTAATGTCTCACCTCTTAAGTACCAGCTAATTCCTTCCAAAAACACATGTAGACCTAGCCAGGCGGTATCATTCAAATCATAATCCTTGATGGGACACAACCTGGGGATGTTTGGATTTCACTACTCAACAGTCAAATCTTCAACAGATTTCCTGACATACCCTAAAGAACATCATTCTCCATTCATATCTATACTGCGGACAAAATGCCCAATTTGAGAAAAACATGATTTCTACTGTTTAAACTCACATGCACATTAAAAAGCCCCTAAATAAGCATTTTTCAAACCTTGCCACACTTACAACAATGTCCTAAATGTTCACAATGACCAAAATTAAGCAGTCAGTGGGGATCAACTACTCCCCAAGGAAACAGTCTCTATCTTCCTGTCAATTTTGTATTTCTTCACATCTCTTGAGAAGAAACATTTAAAGTTTATTTAGTGATACCTAAAAACAAAATACAAGTTAAAACGGTTCACTTATTAACCGAAATCTTGTTTCCAAGTTGAATAGTTGGTTGGTTGGTTCCATATTTTCTTAGCTAAGATCTTTCTCTGAGCAGTGATTTATATTCCTTTAAAATAAATTTTATCTGTCCTGCAAAGTATAAAAAAATTATTAGGCATGATTTGTTTTTATTTCACAGCAATCTAACTTGGCTCAGTTAAAAAAGGATTGTAGTTGAACTGTGCTCTGCCTCAGTCCATTTGTAACTGAAGGTAATTCCCTACTCTGCTACTAATTAGTCTTACATTTTGTCTACAGCTACTGGGGCATTTCTAGAAAACACTCATGGTCTCCGTTTATAATCCCAGCTCTGCCATGCCATTTTACAGCTCTACGGTCCATGGAATTTATAACGCCTACTTTGTAAAGGCCTAATCTGTAAAGTGGACACACAGACGCAGACTGCAAAGAACTGTCGTGAGTATGAAGCAAATGAATCTCAAGTGCCTGTCACAGTGCAGCTGCTCAATAAGAGTGTTGTGAAAGTTAATTCCTGCATTAGAAAAATATAAATGTTTTGGAAAATTAATATCTATTTTTAAAAGAAAAGGCCTAAAGTTCTAAAACACACACACATGCTTCAGTTTAAAGTGGGCACCTGCTTTTTAGAAACTGATTTCTTCAAACATGCCTACCAATTGGCCTGTTCTTTGTGAGAAATCATCTCACTTAGTAATAACCCAAAAGTGATTTGCGAGTTTTAGCTCAACAAGTGCTAAACTTTTTGATGTCATATATGGTGTAATCAGTTGTTGTTTTTTAAATCTCTCTTTCAAAGCCATCGATCTCCTTCTCTTTTTTTGATGAAAAATGTTAAAACTAAAAAGAAAATACAAATTTGGTTTTGAAACAGAATTTGGGGAAGCCTTCTGAAAACCTACCTGAGCTCATATAACCAGATGCTTACTCTTTCTTCCTTTAGTCTAAAGCAAATGTCAGTAAGCTGCTATTTCATCCCTCCTTTGTAGAACAAATGCCAGACAAGCTGACATATGAGAAGATGTACAGTGCTCTGGGTCCTCAGGAATAGTGAGAGAAGCAAAAGGACAAGCCAGTGCCTTGCTGCCAAGAGCTCCCCACCACAGCGACTGAGCATGGCCCGCAAAAACAATTCCAAAAGCGCTTGGCTGTATTCACTTCTTCCTGGACTGCAATAAAGCTGGATTTGCAGTCAGGTGCCACCCGCAGATAAAAATACAGAAATAAAACACCAAGGTATGGAAAAGTGAAAACTCTTCTACAGCCATTATTGTTTTTATATGTATAGCATCCAACTTAATCATTTTTTAAAATTATCTTAATATAGAAATGACACCCCTTATATACAAAATAAGATTTCTCTAGTACCTATAAAGAAGTGCACACTTAGCAAGGAAAAGTCATGACCAGTACATTCATTTTGTCATGGGATTTAATAATCCAAATAAAAATATTACGCATTTTATATCTAAAATCTTGCTTCTTTACATTTGAACCTATTTATGTCCCTCTGAATTTTTTTAAAGGTCCTTCTAAATTTAACCATGAAAAAAATTAAAGACCAAGCTTCCATTTGAAGAAGCAATCCAGGTATTCTCTATGATATGGAGCTCTTTTTGAAATGCCTGATAACAGGAATCACTTATTTTACAATCCATTGCTTGCACTGGACTCTCTTACCAGAGAACCATTAGTTACAGTCATTCTGCAAAAGGATTCTATAGTTTTCCTGTTTGTATCCATAAGAAACAACATAATGGCTCCCATGACAAGTTGTTTGAATAGCAACTCAGCAGAAGCTGAATGAACATTTTGGTT
Organism: Myotis daubentonii; assembly: GCF_963259705.1. Taxonomy (NCBI): domain Eukaryota; kingdom Metazoa; phylum Chordata; class Mammalia; order Chiroptera; family Vespertilionidae; genus Myotis; species Myotis daubentonii. Next base: position 188,868,593 of record NC_081841.1, read on the forward strand.
ATATTTACCTGTATGAGAGATAAGGAAAAAACAATATCCAAGTAATAGTCAAACCATCACTGCAGTGGGTGGTAATTGGCCTGTCAAAAAGAGTTCCAATAAAGAGGAGCCACAAAGAAAGCACATGGGGACCTTCCTGAGTGAGAGAAGGCAAAAAATAAGGAAAGAGCCACCAATTGATTAAAAAATAAGGCAAAGCAGGAAAACCTGGTAGATAAAACAGCACGAGAATGACGAATGGAAAGAAGTTCACTGAAAAAGCAAAACTATGGGGGGGGGGGGATATAGTTACTTGTTTTAGGTGTTCTTCTATTGCTCTCATTTTTCCCTTTTCCCTTTCATTTTTCTCTTTAGCATTCCCACAGTTAGCTGGATCCTGGTGTTTTTATGCTCTCCCATTGCCTGTAACTTGAACCTATGAATAACGTACAAGATTTTTGTGATGACCTTCCCTTGCCAAAATTTTGCTGTATCTCATTCTTAGAAGTGCTTGGTGCAGGTAACTAAACTAAACTGATGAATGAATTTTGTTCATTTATGCATTCATTCATTCATTCATTCATTCAACACATTTTTGCTTCTCCGCATTTCGAATCTTTGACTTGATTCTTGCGCTCCTCTGGTCTGCTGTTGGGTGTCTGTATAATATTCTTTATTTCAGTCAGTGTATGCTTAATTTCTAGTTGGTTCTTTATCACAACATCGAGGGTCTCATTAGATTTCTTGAGGATCTCACTACATTTATCGGCGGTCTCACCAATCTTTTCGAGGGCCTTACTAAGTTTATCGGCAGCTTCTAGACAGTTCTTAAGAGACCTTAAAAGTGTGGTTCTGAACTCAATATCCTCCATTGACAGTTTTGTCCTGTTTCTTTGTCTCCGCATTTTTTATGCTTTCTTGGCACACCCCCTAGTGGTCTTTGTGCGCAGTCTTGTTGCCTTTAAGCCTTGATTGATGTCGGCAGTACCGGGGGTGATTTGACCTCCAGGCTAACTGGCTATGAGAGTCAGCTGTGTCTGCAGTGGGAGGGCTTCTGTGCTGGATCTCTAGGGCGGTGCTAATCTAGCGTTTGCCTGAGGCTATCCAGCAAATGGTTCTGTGCAGGGCAGGCGGAGCAAGCAGTTATGGCTGCTCTCAGTTCCTTCCCCAGGGGCTCTGCCTCTCAGAGTCCCAGCAATGGCTGCAAACCTTGGAGAGAGAGCTGCCTTCGAGTTCCAACTGAAGCCAGACAGTCCTGCTTCTCCCGTTTGAGTCTGGGTCCCCAGAGACTCGCCCGGATCTGGAGCTCAGAGTCTGAAACTCCCTCCTGATTGAAAACAACAATCGCAGCCTCCGCCGCCAGCCCACTCCGTGCGCGCACTCCGCACCTGAGTATTTCACTTCAGCACTGCGCCTCCTCTGAGTCTGGGTATGATATTCTCTTTCCTCCTAGTTGTAGAATTTCCACTCAGCCAGCCTTCCTGTGGTTCTGGATGATGTCTGTTCTGTCCTTTAGTTATATCTCTGAAGTGGTTGTTCGAGGGCAGCAATCTCCGGTGTTAACCTATGCCGCCATCTTGGTTTCTCCTCAACACATTTTTTGGGGATATTCCACAGTGATTATGACAAGCATGATCCTTGTTCTCATCAAGAAAGTAATTAAAAATAACACAAATATATTAAAAGCTACTTATAGTTGTGAAAAGTGCTACAGAGCATATAAACAGGGTGCTGAGATAGGAAATACAGAAGGGTCTAAAGTAAAACAATCAGGAAAAGCCTCTTTGAAGAAAGATTTCAGCTAAGATCAGATGAAGCCAGAAGAAACCAGACATTCACAGTGTGGGCCAAACATTATCTGAGAAGGCATAGGGGCTGGAGTATTGTGGGCCACTGGGTCATGGGGAGTGATTGGGCCAGGTGTTGTCATAAGTGTTTTTGTCATAAGAGTCTTTCCTCTGAAAGCCCCTTGAGTTTTAAATGGAAGTGTGACATATTCTAACTTATACGTTAAAAAAGATCATTTGGCCATTATGTGGAAAATGAATTGGAGTCCAGACAAGTGTGAAAGATGAGAGCCCACTCTGAATGCCTCTGGAGTTCTCCAAGTGAGAGATAAGATGGTGGGAGGCCCAGGATGCTGGCAGTAGGGAGAGAGGAGTCGCTGGATTTGAGATTCATTTTTCAGGACTGGCTGGTGGACTTCACAGGTGTCAGAGTTATGGGGAATACGTGTGAAGATCAGAGTGTATGGGTTGGGAAGGAAACACCATTGGCAGTTTGGACATGGGCTAAGATGTGGCAACAATGGCAAAGGCTTACTGATTTCTTTCTAAATACTTGTTACATCTGTCCCTTCCTTTTTGTCCCTAGTATTGAATAGCAATTTATCCAGAAGATGCTCTTCATCTGATTCCTGGAAGGACTCCAAGAGTGGTACTCCATCATTGAGTATCTTCTTAGTTCACATCAAAACAATGCTCCTAATGAAATATGGTAATCAATGGGGATTTTGGAAGGAATGTTGATTTATGACAGAAAACTTAACCTGCGTTGCCTCAAAAGGCAAAATCTTTTGCACATTGCACTTTTATTTATTAGATCATGACCAAATATACAACATTTTAGTACATTCAAATCTGTAAAGATAAAAAAATATTCTAATGAATATTAGAATTCCAATCTAATGAATTCCAGTATTATAGAAAATCACAGATGGTTTGACCTGGGCACCCAAGGATCATTGAGTCCTGCCATCTGACTTATGTGAATGAGTGACTCGCTAAGTGGCTTGCCTCAAGGTAAACAGCTCGCTAATGGCAGAACTGGGACAAGAATGAAGTTCTTATTCTTAGTGCGTATCATGTAGACTTCTACTGTAACCATGATAAAATTTAACCACAATAACAGTAGCCAAAATTATTTTTTTCCAGAGGCGGCCAATATAAAAATTTCAGAGTCTCTAGTGCCTGGGGGACATTCTGTTTTCCTGTTAGTGTCCGTATATAAATAGAGGGTTGGAAAGACACAGGTATCCTTCTTTCTATGTGTTCATTATTAAGTAATCTGGCACAGATAAGCTGAACACTTTTTTTTTCCTGGCATTTTCCAGTTGGCTTTTCAGGGCTTTAAAAAGTGAATAATCCCTAATTGTGATGTTTGAAATCTGTTCCAAAAAACCTTCCAGAACAACAACAAAAAAGTCACCAATCCTTAGCCAAGAAGCTTATCACTGAAGTCCAAAGTACACATTGGTCCCACAATTTGATGGTGAGCCAGAAAAGGGATTTCAAATGCATGGTGATGATTTAATCAACTGGGAAATACCCTTGATATTCAAAGCTATCTATCAATACCTGAGCCACAAAGAGCCACCAGACACTAATAGAGATAGTCTATGTAGGGAGCAATGTGCTATTGCTTGAATGAGACAGGATCATCTCTAATTGTAATTCTGGAAATTCTAAGAGGATCAGAAAAGGCTCCAGGCTTGCAATCCTATAACTGAATGTTTACAAATCTTGAACAGGATTCTTTTCCAGGTTGACCCTTTATCTGCCACATTTCTCACCTTTATAAATCACAGGATGTCTTCCACATCCGCGTATTCCCTGGGAGATGGGCAGAGGTTTCTGATACTATTGCACAAAATGGCTTTGTCACAGCAGTTAGAACCAGGTACAAGTGACTTCTTTTCTGTCTCTGCTCTTTGGCCAATTGAAGGTATATAAAGAGACAACTGGTGTATATATTTTGTACCTGATAACACCAAACCACCAAATATTACCAAATATGTAGGTTCCTAAACATTGAGTGTAATTTCTACTCAAGCATATTTTTCCTTTGATATTCCATTCCCATAGGACTACAGAGTAGAGAAATATGGAACTTTCTGCGCAGGGAAGGCATGATGGGCATTTGCCTATTCTAACTCAAAGCTTCCCCTTGGCCAATCAGTCACCATTCTTGTGTTTCAAAGTTTTCTAAAATGTCTTTGATTTTTTTGAGGAGAAAATTTAGTCCTCAGTACTGGAAGTAATCCTGTCTATCCCAGGCTCATCCTCTCTCTCCTATCTATCATCTCTTTATCTCTCTCTAACATCAGTAGAAAGGACTCATGCCATCCACCCCTTCATAGCTTGCATAGTACCCAGCTTACCGATGGCTTAAATACAATGTACCCCTCACTGAGAGTCCCAAAGAACATGATTCTGCCAAGTAAAATGTAATTAAGATCAGACCAAATCATGATCTTGAAGGTTTTGCAGCAGACCCATGCTATCATGGAAGGCATGTGGTGTTCTAGTTGATCTTGACATCTGGCTGTCTGAACTGTCCCTGCAATTTCATGAAATTCTTGTCCTAAATTACAGTGTTCACACATCAGTCCACTATGAGGTAGTTTGCATATTTCAAGGTCAGTAAGAATATGTTCTTTTTTTAATTTCTTATTTGATAGACATTATTTATCTAGTTTTATTAATATTCTTAAGGTTAAAATGATTATAGAAACATGAAAGTATATATCTTTACTTAGTGACAATGCTGAACTTTCTAATCTCTACTAAGAAGCTGTGAACCATGAGAAACAAGACAGTATAAGAATCCTGTTTAGTGAACTTTTAAACTAAATTAGACATAAAATTAGAGGGAGAATTGCTGAGTCATCAGAAGCACGGGCCTACCAGAGGATAATCATGTTTTCCATGCCTGCTGTCACCATTCTGTGCCACTGCTAGCAGGCTCTCACTTTCAAATGGTTGCATTGTTTTTCCTTTCTTATAGTTGTTAGGACATTAATTTCTGCTTTGGGAATTCTTGCTCCTCAAGAACATTACACATTAAAAACCCAGACATTCCTGCCCTAACCAGTTTGGCTCAGTGGATAGAGCGTCGGCCTGCGGACTGAAGGGTCCCAGGTTCAATTCCGGTCAAGGGCATGTACCTTGGTTGCGGGCACATCCCCAGTAGGAGGTGTGCAGGATGCAACTGATCGATGTTTCTCTCTCATCAATGTCTCTAACTGTCTATCCCTCTCCCTTCTTCCTTGTAAAAAATCAATTATATATATATAAAGGAACCTTGGGAAAAAGAACAACCAAAAAAAATAAAAACAACCCAGATATTCCTGAATGTAATGTATGGCAATCTAACCTGTCACCCCTACTCACATACTGAACACTCAAAATCCAGGAGAAAAACTGAGGCACGTTACTCCAATGAGGCTGCCTATAATGAAGGCCTCGACCAGGCTCTGACCTCCTAAGCAGAAACCACGCTGGAGTCCAATCCCTGGGGTTCTGATCCAAGTGTTATCCTGAAGAACTGAGTCCCCTAAGCCTCTGTCTCCCTCTTTGCTCCAAGAATCAGTTCTGTCGTGTGTAACTAGGAATAAAATTGCCTTCTGCCTAGGAGATGATGCTGTGATTCATGGAATGATATCTGAAATATGCCCATGAGAGAATTTGTCCAAGAATAGGACTCGATTCCACTGATCCTCTGTCTCTGATGAATTTCTCCTGCTTACCTCAGAGTAAGCTACAGAAAAGAGAAAAAATATACTATATAAAACTCTAGGGCTGCTTTAGCCTCAAGAATTCAAAAATAAATCTGACCAGGTGGAATATCAATGATTAGTCAATGAACACCTCCCTATTCACCAGCAAAAATCATTCTATTTCTGATCCAATTAAGGTTAACTTATTAGTTTTTATTTTTGTCAACTCAGGTTAACGTATTACTTTTTATTTTTTCCTCCTTTAAGACAGTGTACCTATAGGGAATGGTTTTCAGAAACTAGCCATAGCAGTGAAATGGAGAGTGATTGATGCCACCTCCAGTGGTTTTCTATGAAAATGAGAAAAACACATTGATATGAGACTATGTATAAACTAAAATTAGACTCACTGCATCATGCAAAATGGTAGAGATCATAAATAAACCTGAATTGACAAGAAAAATGTACAGTATGCCAAAAGACAAAAACTGTGTGATAATACTTATATGTGGAAGCAAAATAGAAATAGAAAATAGAATGGTGGTTGCCAGAGTGGGAGAAATAGAGAGATGTTGGTCAAAGGGTACAAGCTCCCAGTTATAAGAGAGATGTTCTGAGGATCTAATGTACAGCATAGGGATTATAGTTAATAATATCTATATATATAAAAGGCTAATATGTTAATTGTCCCTCCCACCGTCTGACTAATCGCTATGATGTGCACTGACAACCAGGGGGCAGACACTCAACACAGGAACTGTTGTGACTGCACACTTGCCATTTACAGAGAAACGGCCGCACAGACCTGATGCCAACAAAGCAATACTCAGCTTCCCCCCAAGTGGGACACAAGCCCCATAAGCACCCCAGAGCGACAGCCCACCAAATCACAGCTGACACTGCTGAGACCCCATGGCACAAAATGCGGCTCAGTGGCTGTGGGCACCAAGTAATGACACCACATAGCAATGCCAGGCTTCCTCTCCCTAGCGACGACTAGCTTCCTTGGAGTTTCTTATACCAGTAACACGACTTGCTTTACAGCCAGGTGGAAACATTTTACACTTTAACCAAATGTCTGTGAAGGGTTTTCCCGTGCCACATCTCATTTGATCCTCACAGAAGTCCTGGAGTAGGTAGATAGGAGACTTGGTGGAATCTTATTTTCTTTTCATTAGCAGGAAAACGAAGATTTAGAAATCTTAGAAACTTGACCCAACTGAAAAGAAGTAAGAAATAGTGGACCTTGAAAATGACTTCAGATTTTCTCACTGCGCAGAATACAGTCAAACACTGCTGCAGTTAAATATTTTACCCTTTGTTCTCCCTGTGTGATCTAAATAATAATCTGTTTTGTGTTGATATTTACTACTGTGTTGCTGACAGTTACCTGAAAGATAAGTTGGGGTGCTTCACTGGGCTGGGAAAAGTTTAGCTAAATCAGAAAGCAGGTCTAATTAAACAAACTTATCTATATATAAAGCTCTTGCTAACGCCAATTGCATGCATGTGTTTCCATCTGTCATTGTTGATCGTGAATTTAGTTGACACTTTTATTATAGAGAAAGGGCGAACAGCAATATTAAAATATTTCTTCTAATTAATTTTTTTTAATGTGCATGAATCTGTGCACTGGGCCACTAGTTATTTATACTAGAGGCCTGGTGCATGAAATTTGTGCATGGGGGGATATCCCTCAGCCCGGCCTGCACTCTCTCCAATCCGGGACCCCTGCTGGCAGTCCAACATCCCTCTTGCAATCCGGGACAACTGGCTCCTAACTGCTCACCTGCCTGCCTTCCTGATCACCCCTAACCACTCTGCCTACCTTCCTGATGCCTTCAACTGCTCCCCTGCCGGCCTGATCATCCTAACTGCTCTCTCCTGCAGGCCTGATCCCCCTATCTGCTCTCCCCTGCAGGCCTGATCACCCCTAACCGCCTCTGCCTTGGCCTCGCCACCATGGCTTTGTCCAGAAGGATGTCCAGAAGATGTCTAGTCTAATTAGCATATTACCCTTTTATTAGTATGGATACTTGAATGTTGCTAGGATAATATATGTTAAATGTTCTTCCCTTGAAAAAGAAATGGTAATTATGATGGAGATGTTAGCTAACATTATGGTGGTAATTATGTTGCAATAGTTAAGTGTATCACATCAACACATTATAAACCTTACATGTAAACAATATTATGTCAGTTGTATCTCAATAGAGATGGGAAAAATTTGAATAAATTATTTTTAAGTGAAACACACACACACACACACACACACACACACACAACCTCTGTAGTAGGTTGCCACTGCTGCCAAGGACAGGCTTCTAAGAATGCAATGAGTCTGCTCCAAGCTTGATCAGGTGACTTGAGTCACCAGGACCTGTAGCTTCCTCATGAGAGTGCACAGATACCATAAATTATCAGAGAGAGAGAGAGAGAGAGAGAGAGAGAGAGAGAGAGAGAGAGAGAGAGAGAGAGAGTCAACTCTGCATTATCTAGGATTAGTCTTTCAAGTTCCTATTAACATAAGTGAGAGAGTTTATAAATCTTTGCTCTAATATCTCATATCATGGCTTCTTTTCTAGGCTATATTCAAAGAAACACATACATAGTAATATTTCTTTATATGCATTTTTAGAAAAATATTTTTATACACAATCACATGTTTAGGTTGAAGGTCTATATTACTCAGAAAGAAAACATTTTCAAGGGTAAATAAATCAGAAAATACTTTAATTCCCCTTGAGCCATATCTCTAAAGTTACTATTGGAAATGTTTTGAATGCTTAAGAATATCAAAGGCAAAAATATTCCAGTCTTAAATTAAACATAAGTAAATGTAGCATCTGCACCCTTGTTTCTTTTTGTTGTATGCATAGTTTGAGTCAACTACACAAAACCTCAACAAAAATGCAGAGCTAAGGCAAGCTTCCCATGGAGAATGAGGTGGGGTTATTCTCTGTGTTCCCAAACATCTCTTGAGAATTCTAAAACAGATTAAATGATCATAAATATCTATTCAATAATTAAGCTAATAAAATGGCTACATATAGAAGGCAATATTAATTAGGAAAAACTTTTTGGATTAGATAATAATCAAGAAATAGAAAAAAGGAAATTGGTTTGAGCCAAAAAATAAGAAAGTATTTAGAAAGAGAGAAAATGACATGCAAAAGCATTTTAAGGCAAGACAATATATGAAAACATATATAGGAATGTGACTACCATGTCAACAGATAGACTTGGTTGACTGAAGCATAACTACCATCCAGTTGTATAACCAAATAACCAAATATCATCCATTCCATTTGCATAGTACTTTAATATCTGTAAAATATTTTAATGTTATAGGATTAACTCCTTGATGAAAAATAACTCAGTGATAGCGGAATAAGCATCCTCATTTTACAAACCAAGAAATAAAGATTCAGAAATGCTGGTAAATTATCTAAAGATACAAGAAAGTGACAGAGGTAGTATGAAAATTTCATCTTATTTATTATGTAATGCTCTTGTACTAAGCCATTGTGTGGTTTATAAAATGTAAGAACATATTATATGTGGCTATTGGCAAACAAGGATTGGGAAAAAATATAGGAGACAATTATTAAAGCTCTGAAAATATAAATTATTTGCTATAACTCTTGTCTCCCATAATATACTAGAGATTCTTAGTAAAAATTCTTAAGATAGTAGGCACTCCTTAATCTGTAGTTCTGGGGGGGAAATACACAGAATGTCATCTGTGTAATATTTTCTACAGGCAAGCTACGATTTAATTTGAAATAATTTTAAGGATGGTATAAATCTTGTCTTTTTTAAAGTGAATTTATTATTTTGAATAACAATTTATTCACAATCACTTAGAAAGCAAAATAATTCAATAAATTATAGAATAAAATTATTGCTCTTATTCTGATGTCTGTTATCTCCAATCTTCACACCCACCACTTCTCACCTCATAGTGTGTATCCCTTCAGACTGTTTCATACACACAAGCACACATGCCCATGCACACACACAAACACAGACAGACATATACACAAACATGCACATACACATTTTAACTTCCCTCTTTATTACACAAAAGGTAGCATACTAGACACATCATCATGCACTGTTTTAAAATTAACCTATCCTGAGATATTTTATAATCAATACGATCAATGTCCTTTTTTAAAAATAGCTGCAGAGTATGTCAATAGTGGATGTTTATAGACGGGTGCTCAGGTTCTTCCTAGTCTTTGTTGTAAAAATTTAAATAGTGAATTGTAGAATAGACATAGTTAAATTGTAAAGTTAAAATTACCCCTATCTGGGATCTTTGACCTTTAGCTACCAACCCTCCCTCAATTTCTCTATTCATCACCATGCTCTTTGCTGGTATTACCACTATCCTTTTATCTAAAAAATATTTTTATTGATTTCAGAGGAGAAGGGAGAGGGGGAGAGAGAGAGTTAGAAACATCAATGATGAGAGACAATCATTGATGAGCTGCCTCCTGCATGCCCCCGACTGGAATCAAACACAGGACACTTCAGTCCGCAGGCCTATGCTCTGTCCAATAAGCCAAACCAGCTAGGGCGCCACTATCCTTCTTGACTTCTCAGTAAAGGAGGAGGTGAGAGGGAGGCAGGATGAGAAAAGGATTCTCAAGTTCCACATTTTAAAGGTAAATGTTAGGTTATATTTTCAGGCCACGGTTAAAATAACACACTCAATTTCAGTAAACCATAGACCTTTACAAATTTCTATTTTTAACATGTAGGTTCTTCTGTATAATCCCTGGCTTTCCCATCAAGCATTAATCATATATGCATATGATTTTATTTGCCTGTTAGGATCCAGAGCCATTTATGCTGAAGAATTACCAACAATTACGGAGCAGGCACAGAACTCCCACATTGAGTATCACTTTTTCTTGCCTTTGAGGATAAATTTCCAGTAGGATCTGATCATTTGTTCCTAACCTATCGCTACTTGCAGCTGTATGACATCCAGAATTTAGATTCATCTTAACCCAGAGGCAATGTAACTTGAAAAAAAAAAGAAAACATGGTTCAAATGTTTTTGATAAAAAGGGCTGAAAGGAGAGCATCTTAATGATTCAGAAAAGATGTCGACTCCCACATTTAGCAGAAAATGGCACACAGATATGAATCATCAACTCCTAATAATTAGCTACATCTTAATTGATTTAACAATTTACTTAAGTAAAAGTTATTATTTAAAGTTTTGTCTAACAGAACATGTTAAAACGTGTCTTATGGATATTGCACAACACCATCATTTCCCCTCTTTCCTTCCCACAGGTCAGTGCTGCATTGAATGTGAGGCATCGGTTGTCTATACACAATTTTTTTTTCTAAGAATTCAAAGTTTATAAATGACAGGCTGAAAAAAAGATGACTAGTACTCTTTTGCTCCATTTAAGCCCAATGTTCATTTCCTCTTCATCATTCCCTAATACGGTCTTTCATCTGTCGTCCAGGCCAGGGGAATATTATCCTTTCCAAGAAAGTATATTTCTGGAATAAATGTGCTTTCTAGTCTGAGCTCCAGCACCAACAAAACCTGTTGAAAGAGAAAATTCATTCTTACCTGACATCAAATAACTATTTTGACTGATTATTTTCTCTGAACTGACAGGTTGTTTTTGCAATGTAGACACGAATGTAGTCAATTTAGTGCATAAATGACACATGAGGGGTTCCATATTCAAAGCAGAAAAATTGTACAGTGGTTCAATAGACAGTATTTACTTGGTTCAATAACTACTATTGTAAAAGTTTCCACTATGTAGATTGTAAAAGGCTTTTTAAAAACTTGTTAATCTTATGCAGTACATGAAATTGGAAAATAATGGCAATGGACATTTAGTAGATTTCAGTAATAACTAATGAGATAAAAGATATGTCAAAAATACACTGTGCTCCCACTTTTACAAATCTATCACAATCACCGACACTGTAAAGGAGTTATATGCAATGGTGCTCCTTAAATTATTATTTGTAACTAAAAAGTGGAAACAATAAAAATCTCTACAACAAGAAAGTGGTTAAATAAATGAGGCACATTCTATTTCTCATTCTCTGACACATACTCCAAGGATGAATTCCAAAAGTTGAGTCAATTTCAGAGTGACATAGAGTTTCTCATGTATCCCCCCAAGATCCTACATGGAGCAATTCTAAAAGTTGAGTCAATTTCAAGATAGTATGGCACACACAAAAAGGAATCAAAAGTTAGAGAAGGTGATTTTTGCTCCCTGTTTAAATATTTTTAATTCAACTAATTTAGTTGTTCTCTGTACCAGTGAACTTGGGAAAGTTTTAGTTACCAAGAAGATAAGTTATTGTTTGTCCTGGGATATGGGAATTAGAGAGTAGTCTCCAAAAACTTATTAAAGAAAATGAGTACTTTGTGAACTTAAGCACCTCACCAGCTTGATTCCTAATTGATTAGACCCTGTATTATGAAAATGCACAGATTTCTTGAGGCTTTTTCTCCTTCTGATTATTCTGAGAAAAGCCTATAATGGAGCCCATGACTTAACAGAAAATCACATTCCTTTCAGTGACATTTGCCATGGGTCTTTCAATAGGTGCCAGTGACACTTAAATGAAGTTGTTTCTTTTGCATTTATATTTTCTCTACATGAAAACTGCCTGAATGTCAGCAACCAGGACACACTCTTCCCTAGAAGCCTAGGACTGCAATTGCCTAACTTACATTTTAAAACCTACACACAAGGGTTAAAGAAAAAATGCCACTTAGAAATCAGCTTGGAACAAAGAAGCAAATAAAATTTCACGATTGAGAAAGAACTGTAACTATGGGCTTGTAGGGGTTCAGAACAAGTCTGTCCAGAATGTGCCACTTTGGCATGTGGTTTATTGAAGCTGAAGACAACTGAAGCCCCAAAGATTCAGGAAGAGCTTTTACCTCCTCGACCTGATTGAAAGGATTTAGATAGCCAGCCTGGCCCAGGAAGAGATGTCTCACCAGAGAAAACTACAAAGAGTAAGAGCAAGGTGTAGTAGACGGGGAGAAACTTAGCAAAGTCTTTTTTTGTTTGAAATCTTTTCTGTATCTCGCTATCTCTGCATGGAATGACAAACCTTTGTTTTCCCATCTTCCTATAGATGGTTTTCCTCCTCTTTGATGTCCCAGACTCCTAAGTCCTTCTTTCTTGGCTCAGAAGAGCATGAAAGCCTCAATTACCTATCTGTGGACTTCATAGTCTTATGGAGCCCATGTATGTATGAAATTAAATTGGATTTTTTCCTGTGAATCTGTCTCAGGTCAATTTAATTAGACCAGTCAAAAAAGAACCTAGGTAGGTAGAAGATAAAATTTTCTTCCTCAACAGACTCTTCCCACTTTGCATTATCATGTTTTCTTTCCACCTTTCATTATTATTTTTGATTCTCAGCTTCGTTCTAACAACATCATGCTTTCCAAAGGAAACATGCATTCCATATGAATGAATACCTTCCACAGATTGGCTTAATTTTCCTTAAACTTATGAGTAGTTATCATCTAGAATTTTTTCTGAAATCCAGCTCATGTGGAAAATAGGAATGTAATTGTAAAGGTTTTTATCTGCATTGAAAGTAGAAAAGTAAAATATATATAACCAATGAGTATAATTCTTTCATTTCTCAGTAATATCTATATGGAATGTATAAATGTTATGAGGGTAAAACGATTCACTCATATTTCTGAAAATGTACAAGCTGTCACACAAATCAGATTTATGTTGCTTCAGCCATATAATTGATCATTTATGCTTGTTTGTGTGTTTTGAATAAACCCTCATGAAGGTCTACTACCCTTGTAATAGACACTTGACATCTTCCCAAAGCAAGGCATTTCATTTAAAAAGACAGCCAAGAGCATGCTCTGATCATTTGATGTTATAAATCAACAGATAGTCTGCTTCACTTGCATTTTTGCAGTGCATTGTAGCTGATTTAAGGCAAAGCCCAAAGCCCTTTCCATGAAATGGACATTATACATCCCAAGCCCCACTTTTCTTTCACTAGGGTACCCCTTTATAGCATTATTCTTTTCAAGCAGAATGTCCAGTGAGTATATTAATTGATCTCTTGCTGTTTTGTGGACCACAGTTAAAAACCGAGGCCACTGGCAAAATTGTTAGAGTTAACACATTCCATTCGAGGCAGCCTAGGCTTTACTTCACCTACTTTTGTGTCACACAAATGTCTGAGAAGTGCTTTACCATTTTAACATTTCATAAAATATGTTTCACATTATTAAAAGGTGTATTGATCCAATATACTCACAACTATATAGCAAATGGAATACATAATTAGCTTAAAGAAGTTTGTTCAATCATTTTGCATATGAAAATGTAACATCGTTCTTCAATTGCTTGAGGTAATTATTTTTTAAAAAAAATATACTTTTATTGATTTCAGAGAGGAAGGGAGAAGGAGAGAGAGTTAGAAACATCAATGATGAGAGAGAATCACTGATTGGTTGCCTCCTGCACGCCCTCCACTGGGGATCGAGCCTGCAACTCAGGCATGTGCCCTTGGGGGACTCTTCAGTCTGCAGGCTGACGCTCTATCCACGGAGCCAAGCCAGCTAGGGCTTCAAATGCTTGAGGTAATTCTTAATGTCTTTTAAAATAAGAGACTATCAGAGTTTTAAGTAATATCTTGAACATTTTTTCAGTCACAATTATTTTGTCTTATTCAAGAAAGCAGCCATTGTCTAAAGTGATACTGCCAATTTGTAAAAATGTTACTTAAGAAAAACTAAACAAACAAAGCCTGACTAGTTTTTATATGGAATGCCAAATGGCATTCATGTTTAAAAATTATTATTGATATTTTACTACAAAATATTGTATTAAACACTTGGGCAGTTTTCAATGATCAGGACACTGAGACATCAAAGTGCTACTATGCAACCATATTTAACCTGGGGTTAAGAAGTGAGGTTACTGTGCTCTTTCTCTGTAATTTTTTCCAATTAAAGTTCATATGTCTTAGGACATTCCTCTTTTACCTGTTATTATAAGTAACAGTTGTATTTATAGTCTGCTCTCTACTAAGAATTTACTTGAGAGATTTAGTATTTTCTACTCTCTTTTCTATCTCTCATGAACCCCACATGGAGCTGAATTAAATTCCTTAAGTTCAATGTGCACTAAAGAATAAATGTTTCTAGATAGCCCAGCTGGTGTAACTCAGTAGTTGAGCATCAACCTATGAATCAGGAGGCCACAGTTCCATTCCTGATCAGGGAACTTGCCCAGGATTTGTGCTTGATCCCCAGTCGGGGCATTCAGGAGGCAGCTGATAAGTGATTCTCTCTCATCATTGATGTTTCTCTTTCTCTTTCTCTTTCTCTTTCTTTCTCTCTCTCTCTCTCTCTCTCTCTCTCTCTCTCTCTCTCTCTCTCTCTCTCTCTCTCTCTCTCCCTTCCTCCCTGAAGTCAATAAAAATATTTTTTTAAAAATGTTTCTAGATATATAATCAAAGGCCAAGTCAACTTTATGAAATTCTCATTTTTTCATCAATAGTCAGAAGTGACTTGTTTACTTGACCTTTGACTTTAGGATGCTATTTTTTTTTAAAACAATAATGATATAATTAATTGTTATCATTAATATATCATCCTACTCTCACCCATTATACATATATTTATTCAGATCAACATAAAAATATTTTGTGGGGAGCACGGGACTTGGTTGGAAAGTCTGTAAAGAGGATTCTCTGAAAGGCCGGGCACCTGTGGGGGAACCTTGCTGAAGGTGGTAGCCCCTACCTTGACTTTTCCAAACAAGTCCCGTGCTTCCCACAATATTTAAAATAAGTTTTTATAATTATATGTAAGGGATTTATAATATTGTGTTCTAAATCATGAAATCATTTCACTGAAAATTGTGCTTGAGGTTTTTTGTTTGTTTGTTTTTTGTTTTGTTTTGGTTTTTTACCAGTAAGAACATTTGTTTCTTTTATACGATTAATATACTGCAGTCCCAAAATGTGCTTGAGGTTTTGGGCAATTATGTAATCCATTTAAAATACCCCTTTTAATTCACATATCTACATCAGGCTTCAATTCTCACTTTCCTCTTGAGTTTCACATCCATATTTTTTAAAATATTTTTTAATTGATTTCAGAGAGGAAGGGAGAGGGAAAGAGAGAGATAGAAACATCAATGATGAGAGAGAATCATTGATAGGCTGCCTCCTGCATACCCCCTGCTGGGGGTCGAGCCCGCAACCCAGGCATGTGCCCTTGACTGGAATCGAACCTGGGACCCTTTGGTCTGCAGGCCAATGCTCTATCCACTGAGCCAAACCAGCCAGGGCCATATTTCTTTTTTTTTATTGTCTACTGGATATCATATCATCTCTTGCCTAACAGACATGTTTCCTCCTCATTCTCCCAGTTGCTCTGTCTCTCCATCTTGATTGATAATGACATCATTCATCATGTTACTAAGCTACAAACATTGAAATCATTCTCAATAACTGTTTTCCTACTGTATTCATTTTCACCTGGTCACCAACTTCTATAACTTCTATTTCAGAAAGAGAGATAGATGATAGAGAGATAGAGAGATAGATATTTTAGAAAAGGTATATTGACTAGTGGAAGTGAGAAACAAAGATACTAGTTAGGAAGCTGTTAAAGTAATCCAGAAAGTAATGTTGTGATTTTTCTTGAAAAATATATGAGAATGAATACATGTACACACAGCCATGCACTAAATAGATTATTTATGTATATATGTATCTATGATCTATATTTGTACATATCTATTTATCAATGCCTTTGATGAGTGCCCTTTCCTAATTGAGTTAAGCCATTTTCTTACACAAGACATTCTTTAAGTTTGTTATGCTGTCTGTCCATTCTACCCTCTTTCCATCCCCCATACCTTTTAGTTAATTGCACAACCTCAGGCAGTCATCCTGGTTCATTCATCACCTATACTCTATACATCACTCTGTACATCATGAATTCTCTGACTTTAGGGCCTTTTCTTTAGATCATTTTTTCTTCCTAAATTCCTTCAACATCCAGATATGAGTGGAAAAAATCTCAAATATCATCCTCTGACCCCAAAATAGCATTAAGATGCAGTCCTTTCTCAGAGTACTAGAAAGCCATCAGTGCACAAAATTACTGTATCATTTTCATCCACTAGAGCCCCTAAAGGTAGGGATACTGTTTTTATCATCTCTCTACCTGCTGTCCCTGTCAAAGAGTAAGCTCTCAATGAATAATTAGGAGAAAATTTATTTTTTGTTCTACTTATTAATAGCTGGTTTAGATTTCATTTTGCATATACAGGTATTACCTAAGTCTGGCATAAAAAGGGACAGAAAAGAGTTCTGAGATAATGGTTTCTAAAACATGGATGGCTAGTTATGTTATGACATATTTTTAAAATTCCTATCTATGAGGTGATTGATCAATTAAGAGACAGAAAAGATGAGGATTCATGCTCATCCAACAGGAAGCTGAGGCAATTACCTTGGTAACTCAACTCAACACTTGCAGCTTTTGAATCTATAGACCTGAATGTTTAAAATGGCTTACTTTTTATGCTGTACTTTCAAATATTCTTTAATAAGTATGTCATAATAAAACCTGCCACACTTAGTATCTACTTTGTGTTCTCCTGTGTTGGGTGTTTATGCTTGCCTGCTCCCCACTTGTTCCATTTAGGTCTTGCTTCGTCATTTTACAAATGTGGACCAGAATCTGAACATATAATATTTTCATAATGGAAACAGCATCGCTAAAGAGAGAAATGTACTGTCTTTTAAGAAAGTAACTGAATAATCATCATAATGTTGATTTTTAGTTAGTTCAAATATGAGAAAATTACTTTCGCTATTTGGCAAACCTAACAGAAACAATGCCACTGAGGTAGCCAGACAACCAGCATTTAGACTGGAGGCCATCTTCAGAGTCCTCTCTTCCAGGAGGCGGGCTTTGAGCAAGCAGAATGCATAGCGGGACTCAAGCCTACAGGTCACGCCGAGGGAGGACTGCACTGACTTCAGTCAAGACTTCCGAGGATCTGGAGTAACAAATGATTTGTTTTCTTTATGATAAGGCCCCACATATTCTTGCTGACATCAAATCAAGAGACAACTTATCTTATCTGACTCAGATTATACAAAGACAAACATATTTTAAAAATTCCACATGAGCTCCCTTTTATTTTTCAAAGGCAATGCAAGAAAACATCAGTTCAGTCACATAACATCCTCACCTCTCTCTCTCATGTTTCCTCTTTGTCCCCTTCAATTTTCCATTTAAAGGTTTAGAAAAGATGGATCTACTCCATCAGAAATGAGAATGACCCATGTCTTAGTTCTCCAAATTGATATATTATATTAATAACAATAAAAGATAGCTATCATTTGCATAAATGTGCGGTTACCAAGACAGCTTTGCAAATGCTATTTAATTTAAACTGAGTCTAATGTACCACACTGGGGTATTATCACTGTCAGTGACAGGATGGTACACATTATCAATGCTCTGGTGACTAATGTTATATCTCTCTTTGTATTTATCTTGTATCTCTGAATCTTTTTCCATGCCTCTATGTATTTATCTGTCTCCATCTAGCCATTCACCTGCATCTGTGTATACATGTGTGCACGCGCGCACGCACACACACACACACACACACATTTGACTGGTTTATCTCCATCTTTACCTTGTTGTGTTATTCACACCTCTGTATGGCCCTTCTAGATTCTGTCCCTGAGGGAGGAAGTATAAGTGAAGGGGTGGTGGAAAGTCTAGCCTTGGCTAATATCTGCAGAAGATCCTTTTCTGAGTCTTCCCCACTATCCTCTGTCATCATCTCTTCCCTTCCCTACGAACCTACTTTCCTAATAACACTTAAACTTATGTAATTTTTCACACGTGGGCATACTCCAAGATCATTGATCCTCTCTTACTTTATCTTTGTCGTCTTCTTTTTTTTTTAAATTCTCACCTGAGGTTATGCTTTTCATTAATTTTTAGAGAGAAAGGAAGGGAGAGGGAAACAGAAAGAAGCATCAAATGGTTGTCTCCAGTATGCACCCTTACTGGGGATTGAACCTGTAACCTGGGTATGTGCCCTGACCAGGAATTGAACCCATGACCCTTTGGTGCATGGAATAATGTTCCAAGCAACTGAGCTACACAGGCCAGGGCTTTGTCTTCCATATGTTTGTTTAATTTATGTTTATTGTTGAAAGTATTATAGATGTCCCGCTTTTCCCGCATTGACCCCCAGTAACCCGCATGCCCAAGCCTTCATTGCACAATTGTTTGTGTCTTTTAATGACATCTTCTACACCAAATCTTCAACTGCCTCTCCAGGCTGATGTCACTTGCCCCTAATTTCCTCACCGAACCCAATAATAGAGGGTGAAAAAATTTTCACTCTTAGCTGCTTCCATCCAGAAGTCTTAAAGGCTAAATTTGATATCAATTTATATTTACTTTAAGACATACTGAGCATAAACCTTATATTCAAAATAAATAAGGACACATGGAATATGAATATTATATCATCTTCTCTCTATAGAAAAATGAAAATAAAGGCAAAAACTTTTGACAAGCCTCATGAAAAAACATGAAAGTGCAGGTGTGTAAGATACCATTGACAGATTTCAATTAGTGCAGCTCTTTTTAAAATTAGCACCTGTCTTTAGTGAGAACTGGCATGCAGAATAAGGTAAGCATGTATATTTAGAAAGGGAAATCTGGTGATTTTAAAATCATAACTTATTTTAAAAAAATGGGGGTGGAGGTGAATAGGGTTTACTTATAAAGCAAAGATGTTTGAGTAGCGTATTCTGATGTACAGACATGTATAGTTTGACATAAAGGCAGACAATTTTCAAAGTTAGTGACATTTCAAAAATAAATGTTTAGAGACTTCCATATACATAAAACACACATATAAAATATAGATATAAGGAATTATGAAAACAATAATGTCAAATGTAAAAAAAAAATTAGGTCAGGACACTTACGAACTCATAAGATCTATGCTGACACTCAACAAATCGCATAACCCTTTACTCTTCAGTAATCATATCTAGAATATGAATGGTGGAAACAGGTAATTTCTGAGGTTATTTCAAGTTCCTTCATTCTATCACAATGCATTATTTTATAACTCATCATTGTGAAATGATCATTCTATATTGTTAATGCTGAAACATTGGCTTGTCACTAACATTATTTCATCCAATCCATTCATTCCCTCCTGTGAAAAGAAATACAGGAAATCTCATTTAAAAGGAGGTCAGGAAACTCTGAAAGGGGACCTCTCACACACTTCTTGCATCCTACATAACTAATTGTTTTGACAAGGGAAGACATTTTCCCCCCATAAGAATTTTATCTCCTGCTTTGAATAAAAAGAAGGAAAATCCCTCTCTGTGCCAGCAACAATACACTAAAGACCAATTATAACCAATGAGAAAACACCACAACCTAAAACTCTTCTTCTCCAATAAACTCTTGTTCAAAACAACCCTCCCCAATTTCCTCCTAAAACTTAATGAAAGCTAACCTTCCTTGTCTCTTAGGACTTGTTTATGTATCACCATAGCTTGCTTATTCCAAATTGCAATTCTCTGCTATTCACAAATAAACTAATTTTGCTAGTAAAATAGCTGGGTTTTGCTTTTGAATTTGACACTCCCCTGATTTTTGTGATACTTTATGACCGAAATCTCATAAATGTCACATTTCTACCTTGTTAAGCCTCTTTTCTTATATTTTTCTTCCTTCTTAAACATTGAATAATATAAAAACAAATCCAGAAAATTTTCCCAAAGTTTTATAACTATATCTTTATCTAAAGTTATAGCTATGTCCATATCTATAACTATATCTATCTAGATATAATGCTCAGATAATTATATGAGTTTTAACAATATATTTTAAAAATCAAGATGTACTAAGTACTAGGTCTTTATGAAATTATGTAGAATTACAGGACTGACTCCAAACAAGGGACTATGATTGGTTAATTAACAAACATTTACTATTTATCCAAGGTATTTTTAGTAAATAACCTCTGGGAAGATGGTTAAGGATGGCAGAGAGACAATGAATAACTAAAATGTTGATTTACTTTCCCTTTGCTTATACATATTTATATCTCACCTGGGAAAATGTCATTAATACATGTGAACAAATCAGAGAACATTTTTTTCTCTAAAACATGTGGTGTTGCATCAGAAGTTTAGAGAGAGAAGAAAACTGTAGAGCTTGGAGTGATATAGAAGATTTATTTTTGGAAGTGGGACTTCAGCTAAATTGTGAAAGATTTAGATAAACAAAGAAGAAAAAAATAAAACACAGAGGTGGAAAAATGAAAAGAGACCCAGAGACAATATGTCCTTCCTTCCCCTCTCTTCTATCCATCCTTCCTTCCTCCCTCCCTTTCTTCCTTGGGGAGAGAAGTATGGTAAAGATCACGGGGAAATCAAAGTGAAAAATCTTGAGAGAATCAAGAAAGTCAATGATTCACATCAAGGCAGAAGACAGACCAAAGGATGATATTCAGTGTCTTACAGTATCTATCAAATGCTACTGCAGCACTGAAGGGAAAAATGTTAATGATGGACCTGAGGTAGAGCAAGAGAGTTAACTACAAAAAGCACTGTTTCAGGAACATTCTGGGAACAAGCCCTATAAGCAGTGTAAGGCTATGGTTATCCAAATAAAGAGTATTGTTTGTAAATTAACTTTTATTCTCTACTAGAGGCCCGGTACACAAATTCATGCATGGGTAGGATCCAGCTGGCCCACACTGATCAGTCCTGATAGGGCTTGGCTGGCCAGGGGGAGGGGCTGCGGGCAGTTGGTGGGCCAGCCCCAATCCTCATCAGGGTAGGGGGGTGATTGGGGACAGGGCCATGGTGGTTGGCCGGTTGGCCCCGCCCCCTGGTTGAACTCCCAGTTGAACTCCTGGTCTAGGGGACAATTTGCATACTAGCCTTTTATTATATAGAATTTTATATTTAACTAAATTACAATTATTAATTCATACAAACAATAATTAAAATGTTTGACCAAATATGAGTATATGAACATCTTAACAACTAGAATCCCTTTCACAAAGTGTGGGGCTGTTGACTTTCACACATCTGCAACCTCGATTTCCTTCATGTCTTAATGATTACCATTTGAGTCTAATGCAAGTCTCTTAAAGCATCCTCTGCCTTCCGTCCACTACTTGCTGGCTGCTTATCCTTGGACAATTCAATTAGCCATGCTAAATTTTAATTCAGCTATCCATAAAATGGGAATGGCAATAACTTTAATAAATTGGTGCATTTGTTTGAAAAATTGAATATAACAGTGCTTAGAGAAGACTTAACCCTGTGAATGCCACATGATTATTACCTAATGTTAATTGTAATTATTAGTAGCAGCCCAAATCAAAGAAAAACTTACTAATTAAACAGTTAAATGATTGGCTTGAATAGGAGATAAAAGCTTATCCTCAAATTTACAAATATGACTTGTGCTCCCCCTCTCCCATACTCAGTTATCAAGCTTGTAAACCTCAGTCTGACTGGGAGATGTTCAGGAAGAAAAACCATACAAATGAGATGTAAATGAAGACATTTTTGTAAGGTATGGAAGGGAAAATAAGTGGGAGACTCTACAGGTTTGAAGAATGAACACCCTAATGAGTGCAGTTTGAGTCTGCACCAAAGGAAGCATAAAGCCGGTCAATTGAGTTCCTCTTCCATGTCTGAGAAGCACAAACTGTCACTACATGAAAGAGTTGAATTACTTAATACATTAAGCAGCATAAGTTGATCCAAAAATCATAGCTGACAAATAAGAAATAAACTGAAATAAAATATGTATGAATTTTAAAAGTTTTAAAACAAACAATTGTTTGAAATGGCCTGGTGTCAATTCTATAGAACTTGAAAGATAAAACCAAAACATTGCTTCACTGCATGTTATTTAAAAGATTGAATTGTGGATCTGTGTTTCTTCATCAGTTTATGTTGTTCATTATGTTCCAAAAATGAGATCATGTGATATTTATCTTTCTCTGACTGGCTTATTTCACTTAGCAAAATAATGCTCTCCAGTTACATCCCTGCTGTTGCAAATGGTAAGAAGTCTTCATTTTTACAGCAGCATAGTATTCCATTGTGTAGATGTACCACAGTTTTTTAATCCACTCATCTGCTGATAGAAACTTAGGCTGTTTCCAAATCTTAGCTATGGTGAATTGTGCTGCTATGAACATAGAGGTGAGTATATCTTTTCTGATTGTTGTTTTACACAGAATCATTGATCAGAACTTCAAACCTCAGAGGGAAGGTAGGGAAGGGTAGGGATAAGGGGGAGAGATCAACCAAAGGACTTATATGCATGCATATAAGCTTAACCAATGGACACAGACAACAGGGAGGTGGGGGCATGAGTGGGGGGGGGGGAATGGGGGAATAAGGACGCATATGTAATACCTTAATCAATAAAGAAATTAAAAGTCAAAAAAATAAAATAAAAAATAAAAGATTGAATTGTGGTTGCTCAATATATAGATTTGTTAAAAAGACTGACTATACATTTAATTATTTTCAGGAAAAATAGTAAAGGGAAAACCCTTTTCTTTATTTCTAACTCTAACAGAATAAAATGCCTTCATGACTCAGTGATAGTTTAGTATGTGTGCACTTTTTATCATGCATCATTTTGTTTTGTGTTTTGAAATAATGGTGGCTTTTTTATTACTCTTAAATAATTTTGTACGGTAAGGGGAAATATGTTTTAAAATATAAAATTATAGCAGTCTTTAAAACAGTCTTCATTTTATAATTCACTTAATTATTAGTCTCTCTGTGTCTTTTGTTCAATATTCCAGTTATTTTCAATATTTCAGTATTTCTTAATACTTCCCGGTATTCACAATTCCCACTGTTTCTCATAAATATATAATATACTGGTATAAGGTAAGGTTGATTCATTGATTTTGTTGTATTCTCATGAGAATTCCCTCATTCTCATTCATTCATCAAATGTTTACTGAATGCTTACTATGTGCAAAACTGTTTAAAGGGCTGGAGATACCACAGTGAGAGAGTCAGAAGTGGTCCCTGCTTTAATGAGTCTAAAACCTGGAATAGGGCAGAGGGAGACGAGGGTGCTAGGTAATAATAAAATGAAATCATCATAGAATAAGACAATTTCAAAGAATAGCAAAAGTATTAAATGAAAGAAAAGAGCGTAATAAAGTAAGGGAGTTTCTATGGCATAGTCAGGAAACCAGTCTGAAGAGCTAGACCCTAAATAAATGAGAAGACAGTCACTTGAAGACTTTGAAGGAGAGCTCTCCAGGCAGAGGGAATGGGCAAGGACCTTGGGGCATGATGGAGACTGATTTGATAGAAGCACTGCAGAAGCTGGTGAGACTGCAGAAGCATGAGCTATAGGGAAAGAGATCAGTGATGAAATCACACATTTAAGAGAGAGAGGTCAAACCCCACAGTGATTAGGGACAACCATTGGCTAACATCCGGCTTCTATATACACATATGACATGTGAAATGCTTTTCATTACCAGGAGCTCAGCGAGCAGTTGCTAATTGATTATTGTTAGAATAGCTGATTGATTATAGTGCATACCTAGTAAAAACCAATTGTTCTCCTGAGAGAAATAATGAAAAAGATAGCTGTCCTATGGAAGAGATAATTTACCTAATATAAGCTATTTATTTTGCTGGAGGCCAAGTGGATTACTTCTAATCCATCCTCTATGGCAGCCAGACTGACTAACAAGGCAAGTCTGATCTTCCATAGAACACAGCATGACTGCCTGGATCTGGAACACAAGACCTTCCACGATCTGACCCTTGACTAATTCTTCAAATGTATTTATCAACAAGGTCACCTTCCTTTCTCTTCCAATGGTGCAGAAAAATAAATGTACAATTCCGCAGACACTACATGTCATCTCTGCATTTGCTCATCGTATTTCCTCTACCTGGAGTGTCCTTATCCTATTGCTCCAAGGCATGCTTTAAAAAAATCAGCTTAGGCAACAATTCATCTAAGAAACTGCCCAGCCTGTACTAATTGCCTCCCTTCCCTCCCACTCCTCACCATATACTCATTGTAGCCTGTGCATATTTTTAAACACTATTGTTTGTTTAGGAATGTTGGTTCCCTTCACCAGATCACAGACTTCCTCAAGATACAGGTTTTGAGCATATACTAGTACTAGTATGTCTTTATATCCCTAGCACCTAGGAACAAATTCTAGAGTAGGTATTCATATAATAGTTAAAAGTAGATGAACTATCTTGACTCAGGTCATAGGTTATCTACTCTTTGATATTATGTCTCATATCCCAAGTGGAAATAAACATGCTCAGCTTCATATCCTCGTTGTGCTCATGGTATCCTTTTATTTTCATACATGTAGTAACCTATAAAGATGAATGGGGCTATGCTCTACGTATGTTGGTATTCCCAATACCTGAGAAAGGTAGTTGGTACTTAATGTTTGCTGAATATATAAATATTTGACAGTATCAGTCAACTTATTTTATGCTGTTTTCAACCAATCTTTATAACCAAACATCATATAAGCAAATACATGATAAGATAATGAAAAATCCTATATTCAAAGGATTAAATCATTTAATAGTTTAAATATTCATGGTTTACCTTGTATTATTATTATGGCATTGCTGTCATGAATGCAAAGGAAATTATTTAAAATTATAATCAGAAGATTATTCTGCCAAAGAAGAAAAAAACAAGTTTATACAATATTGAAGATTATAAACAAATTCTGTCTTAACCACTAAGTATCACAGAATTAGAAAGAGAAACAAAATAAAAATTATAAGCTGCCCTAGATAATGTAGCCTACAGGTGAACTGATGAGAACATGGCTTGTTTATGCAGTTGTGCAAATAAATTTAGGATTTAAAAACAAAACATGGAATTTTAGAATATAATTTAAAATGAGATAGATATTCCTGGATAGGTCTGCTTATTGGATTTTATTCATTTTAATATGATACTTTTGATAAAGTATTTTTTATGATAAAGTAAGAGTGCATTAAACTATTTTAGCCAGCTCTCCTGGCAGCATTCTCATTACCTTTAATTTCACATCAGTTTTCTTTATGAGATTTGGGATTTATAAATATGAAACTGAAACAACAATTTTTGGGCCAGGTATTGTTCAGAGTTCACTTTGATCCATCATTTCATGGAACAATTTTCGGCAAGAAAAATGTATTTATGAAAATATTTCTAAAAGAAATTTTCCCTCCAAAGGTTTCATTTTCATAAATATTTTATAAGAATAATGCTTCAGTGAAAGAAATGCATTTGGCATACGTATTACACCATTCTGGGTGAGGCCTAATGAAAGATCCTCCAAAAAGCTAACATTAATTATGCTACCTCTGGATCTTGAGATCAATATAAGGCCCTGTGTTAAGATGTGAATGATTAAAAGGAGTAACAACCTATCTTTAAAGACTCTGCAGTATAGTTGGGGGAAAGAAATATAGAATAGGGGATAAAATATTAGTGAGAGCCATGTTAGTAAATGGCTAAAATATACCACTATATCTAAGGTACTATTCTCAACTATTTGATTTAAAATCATTTAATCATTTAATCCTGTCAACATCTATGGAGGTGAAATCTTTATTACCCCTGTTTTGTATATGCAGAAATGGATGCCCGGGATTGCACAACAGAAAGTGGCAGAGCTATAATTAATTATTGTCCACTATATCAGCACCTGTAAAATGATGCAGGGATAAAGGAAAACTGTATTGGAAGTTCCTCAAAGGTAGGGACCATGGCTATATAATATTTTTGCTTCTGAAAATTATATACCATAGTGCTAAGAATATAATAAGTGTGTAATTATTTAATTAGTTCATAACAACAAATCTCATGCATAAGTTGAGGTATCCCCAGCTACTTTGGCATGAACATACTGGTACTTCTTTAGGGAAATCTGGTCATATAATTTCCCCCTCTTGCATGAGAACAAAGTGAACCAAATGAAGGTGAAGTATGGGTTTTATAAATCTCTCCTTTGTTCTTCATATAACTTTTACCTGCACTTGTAGTCTGCCTTTGGTGAGGTTTCAACAAAAGCTGAGAATCCACTGCAGTGGTAAGATAAAAATGGTCAGGTGTCATTGAGAAAGATATTGCTGCCCCTTTTCTTAGCATCTTTCCTTCTACATACATTCACTCCCCTACTTTTTTAGCAATGGTGCTATTTTGTCAGTATGTGTCTATGAAGAATATGTAAGCATATATACTCATTTATAATTTGCTTATGATTGGGACTTTGAAAATCTGTTGCTTAAATTGATCAGTTATTATCTGAGTTAATTATCATGTGATCTCAGATAGCTAACCCACAAAAGGGAGTTTCTTTCCAAGATGCAGAAATAGTTCATGGAGGCTAAAGGCAGTAAATGCAGCTGAATCTCAAAAGACAGGAACCAAAACCCAGAGCACCAAGATCCCCTCAATTCTTATTGAGTTTGGCTTCATTTTTCAATCTCTGTGCAGACTGATGCTTCTATTTCTCAAATGTCAGAAAATAGCCACAGTCCAGATTGACTTTGCTCTCCATTCAGTGTTAGGCGATCACCAGAGTGGCACAGCCCCAATTTGACAAGTTCCTGGATGACAGTACTTCATCAGACATTACATACTGGACTTGGCTGGGGTCGAACTTAGCAGGGCTAAGGGGGATAAACAATCTAGGGCAGGTTTACAACTGGTTCCCTCCACACACAGTCTGTATGTTACAATCACCTAGGGGACATTTTAAACCTCAATACCCAGTTCTTATAGTACACGAGTGCAATCCAAATACCGTGGGTGTGGGATTCGGCATCAGTAGCTGTAATGGCTTCCCAGGTGATCCCAGTGTGCAACCAAGTATGAAAAACACAGTGCTGAGACCAATGGGAGTCCTGAGACCAGCAGCACCAACATTGCCTAGCAGCTTGTTAGAAATGCAGAAACCCCTCAGAACTATTGGATCAGTATCTTTAAAGCATCCCCAGGTGATGTTTATGCACAGTGAATGCTGAGAAGCTTTACTGACACATATCCTGCTTTACACACATATCTGGACTGGTAGGAATTGAAGGCCATAACTCACGGAGTTATAGTTACACTAAAAGTAAATGTATCACTTGTTTATTTCTCTGTGATTCAGTTACTCAAGCTAAAACATCAGCCTTGTTTGCACAATAAAAATGATCTGCTTTAAAGTCAGCATTTATCAGCACATATTTATGAAGTCAATGCTGTGTGTCTGGCACTGTATCAGACATGGTAGATTTTCAGTTTCCAATAAATAAAATATCTATTTTATATGCCTAGGAAATAAGATAGTGATCATGATGCACATTGCATGTTGTTGAGATGAAATTCACCTATTTTTTCCACCACATATTTACCTACAAATATTAGCATTCATCTCCTGAAAATATGAATGAGATTTGTCCTAGATAAACCCATTTTTATTTGTATCTGAAATGTGTACACTTCCTGTGGAAGGACATACCAGTACATTAAGGAGGAATTTGTTGGTGAATAGATGACAAAGGCCAAGTTAGAAGATGCTGCTGCAAAGGGGACATGAGATAGTTGAAGATATACGAGTCAGTGCCTAACATGTAACACAGCTATACCATGTAATTTATCACTAATGGATGCCGTAGTAACTCATTCTCATTATATTTTACTTATTTAACTCAGAAGCCTTTACCAGTACTTAAATATAGCTATGTGTTCTGCTTTTGAATTACAGGTGCCTCAGGAAAATGAGCTTATGTGGAGAACTTTCATTGGAGTGTCTGTCTTGTCACAATGTCACATGTATGAGAATCAAAGCATGTAGAATCAGAGTGTATATCTCAAAGCATAAGTCAGCAGATGGCAAAATAACACGGCAGGCTATTGGATCAAGAATACTATTATGTCACTGAGTTTTCCAGTTTGTTCTCTGCTCAGGCATTCAGTCAAAGGGATGGGAGGGGCTGCATTCACCTATCAAACCTTGAGCCCTGGCATGGGTGTGGTCTGCCATAAAGAAGGGGTTACCTGTTTCAATTCCCATGAAGGTGTTTTATGGACTGGTGCCAATCCTCAAAAAACAGTCCCATCTCTATATATAAGAGCCCAAGTAGGTATGACACACACAGACCACCAGGGAGCAGATGCTCAACGCAGAAGCTGTCAAGTGACAGCAACTTTGCAGAGTGTCCTCTTTCATTCCAGGACCCCTCAGAGCAGCGGTTCTCAACCTGTGGGTCGCAACCCCTTTGGGGGTCGAACGACCCTTTCACAGGGGTCACCTAAGACAATCGGAAAACACATACATAATACATATTGTTTTTGTGATTAATCACTATGCTTTAATTATGTTCAATTTGTAACAATGAAATTGGGGGTCACCACAACATGAGGAACTGTATTAAAGGGTTGCGGCATTAGGAAGGTTGAGAACCACTGCCTCAGAGGATGTTGGACTGCCAGTTTCGGCCCGATCCCCACAAGCCAGGCCAAGGGACTCCACCTGCCTAAGGGACCCCACTCACTCCACAGATGCCCTTCGAGCCCTGGTGCCACCCCAGGTGCGGCTGGCCAGGGACGGACCTTGGGAGGTTGACTCCAGAGCGTGTCCGACCCATCTCGCCCAGTCCCGCCCTGCCAGCCACCTTCTAATTAATTTCCTTTCAATGTGCACAAATCCGTGCACCGGGCCTCTAGTTAAATATAATATACAAAACATGAATAATAAATGTTTCTACTCAGGTGATATTACCAGGGGTAGGATGGCCAACTGAATGGTACTAGAGATGAAAGCTTTATTTGGTTTTATTCATTTTAATTAATGAATTGGCATAACTAAAAGATAAAAGTAGTATTAGCATAACTAAAAACAAAGGCATAAAGCAGGGTTAACACACCAAAGAGTTGTGGTTTAATAAACTATTCCCATTCAAAATGAATATGATATAGTTATTCATAGCTATGTTTTCAAAGAATATGTAAGTTATAAGAAAGGCTTCCAATGAAATGAGATAAGAAAAACTCGGGATATAGAAATTCCTATATATATATATATATATATATATATATATATATATATATATATATACATATATATATATATATATATATATATATATATAGTGGGGGGGGGGCGAGAATGGAAGGAAGAGAATAGAGTTTAAAATATGGTGACTACACTTGTATACTTGCAATGTGCTAAGAAACTAGATCTTAAGTGTTCTCACCACACAGGCAAAAGAGATAAAACTATGTGAGGTGATAGATATATTAATTAGCATGATTGTGGTAATCATTTCACAGTGCATATGTATATCAAATCATCAGGTTGTACACCTTTAATATATTCAATCTATATGTGTCAATTATACCTCAATAAATCTGAGAAAAATTAGAAAAGGTTATTTGAGGAAATAACCAATCAATAAAGGCAGACAGAAAAATGAGTAATTTTATTTTATTCTCTATGATTTTCTTTATTTTCAAGTCTCAAAATTTAATATACTATCTTTTATGATAAAAAATACATTTGCAATTCTACAAGGAAAGAGGGTTTTTGAACCATAGGGAAAGTAGTATTGTGCCTGATGCCACAAAATCTTTGAATTATAACTAAATCCCATTGTTGCCTTCCCTGCTCACTCAGCAACCCTGAGCCTTCTGATAATTCACTTCTTGTGTAGTGGGGGAGGGGGGGAGCCAAGCTGTAGAGGCAGGGGCCCCTGGCCTGCCTGGCAGCTGGATTTTGCGTTGAGAAAGAGAGAGAAGTCCATAGTCAGGAGATAGAAACTACTCCTGCCACTGAATTCCAGATGACGTTTTAATGACAGGTTCCACAACTGTATACTAGCTTCTGCTAATCCATAGAGTGCTGCTACATACTCAGAGCTGAGCTTCTACTATTTTCCAAATAGCCCATCGGGTTTCATTTTATTTCCCTCTGTTTATATACTTAGAAACCAAAGTAAAAAATTGTTGTCAAATGCTAAATGGCCAGTAAATGTCAGACACTGAACTTGAAACCATGTCTAATTAACTTTAAAGCATGTGTCTTTTCCATTCAACCACCCTACATGGAGCTTACTGAAGGAATACTCAATTCCTTTAGCACCATAGGCCATAAAAAAACAAAAGTGTATGAAAAGATATTTAGTATTTAGAGTATCGATATGTTTTTACTTAAGTTGCCCTGAGTAGCTTAATTAGTGAGTAACTCAAAACGCAATTGGGCTAATTTAGTGCCTCTCCTCCTTTTGGGTTCCTCTTTCCTGGGTCTCATGGCAAAATGCAATGCCAAGTTCGTCTCCTAAGCTGCAAGAGGTGGCAGAAAGCACTAGTGCTTTCTCTGCCTCTCAGTGGCTAATCTCACCTAAGTTCTCAGTCACTTGCCCTGCATCAGTGGTCAGCAGATAACCCCTACCTGAAAACAGAATGTGTTGGCCCTTCTAGTTGTGACTGCTTCGGCAGCTGTCTGGTACTCTCAAACACTTTTTATAAATGTGATCTGACTTTTCTACTTGTTCTCCAAAAGAGCATTGGTCAACTACAAGCTAATCTATCACAACTGGGGGAGAATTTTATAAAGAGAAAACATTCCCTCCCTTGTTCTCTTCCACACATACTCCCTGGATAACTGTCAGATATTTAGGATAAAACAAAGAAACAGAAAAGATGTAGATGGGTAAGAACAGTATTAGCAAGAGTATTTTCCTAACATCATGGTCTCTCCCACCATAGAGAAGCTACTCCCCTAAAATAAATTCTTTGGCCCTAACCGGTTTGGCTCAGTGGATAGAGCATCGGCCTGCGGACTGAAGGGTCCCAGGTTAGATTCCGGTCAAGAGCATGTACCTTGGTTGTGGACACATCCCCAGTAGGGGGTGTGCAGGAGACAGCTGATCAATGTTTCTCTCTCAACGATGTTTCAAACTCGCTATTCTTCTCCCTCCCCCGACCTGTAAAAAATCAAAAAAATGTATTTAAAAAAATAAAAATAAAAAATAAATAAATTCTTTGAAGGTCATCTTTATCTCTCTTTCCTATGGCTTTCATCTTGTACTTTATTCTCCACAGTTAAAATGCCCAGTGATTTGTTGATCAGATGACCTAGATTATTCCTTAGACTTAATTACTGAGTAATTTTTGCCTTTTATGTGAATTATTTCTCTATTAACGTATATTTGATTTCCAATAAAAATTAAGTAATACTACATATAAATCAATTTGATGAGATTCCTACATTTAGCTTTATTTAACCATGACATAAGTATAATATAAATCTTTTTACATTAGCAGCTATCTTTGAACGTTTGTCAGTAAAATTTTAATGTTCATTCATGAATTCATTAGGGTGCATCTTAATGGCCTCAGTGGTAAAAAAAAAAAAAAGTATATTAACTTTATTCTTCTAAAACCAATGATAAGGATTTATATAATCTCTTTAAAGATTTGGCAATATTACTAATAAAAATGTAAATGGACTCAAATGTTGATCAAGTAATTTCATTTATAGAAATTTACTCTGCAAATATATTTGTTCCTGTGGACAAAAATGTATATACTAGAGTGATTATTATAACTTTTTTATAAGTCAAAAGTTTGGAAATATCTTAACACATGTTAACTTGAACTGGTAAAATTATGTTAAACATATTCAGTGATTCAGTGTGAAGATTGGGATAATTTGATATGTGATAATATAAACAATCTTTAAAACATATTAGTAAATGAAGACAAATAAAAGGAAAGGAATGAAAAGATTGGGGTGCCACCCAGAAAAGTATATAAGAAACTGAACAAATCTCTGCCACCCAGCTCCCAAGTTAAAAGAGACAGACTAACTTTTTATTATGTGTTCTTCAATACTATTTTGTGTAGCATGTTTTCGTTTTAATAAAAATGTTCTACTCAATTATAATAAAACACATGCAACACTAGTTCATTCCTTTTAAAGTGATGCATAGTGTTCTATGACATTTTTAAAATTCTTATAGATTGCTTCTACAAAAGCAGAATCACAATCTTAACACACTCCTTATAAAAGCCTTAATAACTTAATGTGAGTGAGATACTACTTAAAACAAACTATGTTTTATTACAGCAGAAACATGGGCTTCAGGGTCAGAAGTCCACTCGTGATAATCCTATCTGCCCTGAGCAACTCACAGCTGACTCTGAATTAAATTAGTCAGAAATAAGTTAGAGAGAAAATATATAAAAATCACATTGCTTTGGCACATCTACACAATGAAATACTATGCTGCTGTAAAAAGGAAGGATCTCCTACCATTTGCAACAGCATGGATGGAGCTGGAGAGCATTATGCTAAGTAAAATAAGTCAGTCAGAGAAAGATAGATATCATATGATCTCAC
Organism: Myotis daubentonii; assembly: GCF_963259705.1. Classification (NCBI taxonomy): domain Eukaryota; kingdom Metazoa; phylum Chordata; class Mammalia; order Chiroptera; family Vespertilionidae; genus Myotis; species Myotis daubentonii. Next base: position 188,901,569 of record NC_081841.1, read on the forward strand.
TCATTTTTGGATTATAATGAACAATGTAAACTGATGAACAAAAACAGATGTAGAGACAGAGAAGCATTGATCAAATGCTCAAAACTCAGTGGGAAAGCAGGGGAGTGCGGGGGTGAGGGAGAAAGATCAACCAAAGGACTTGTATGCATGCATATAAGCATAAGTGATGGATGTGAACAACAGGGGGTGAGGGTAAGGGCAGGATTAGGGGTATGAGGGGACATTGGGGGGATAAGGACACATCTGTAATATCTTATTCAATAAAGGGGGAAAATGCAAAAAAATCACATTGCTTTAAATATGACCTAGGAATATTTATATTATGGAGAGGTAGTTAGTGTTATAGAATGTAGTGGCATTAAATATTACATTTTCCAAATTTTAAACTTCATCACAACTTAAAATGGAAAAATGCTATTTTAAAACTTATCTAAGGATTATTTTCAAAAAGCTTAGCAACTTAAAAAGACCTACTGTGAAATTTACTTCATGTTTATAAAATACAATAACTTATTTCCTAAAGTATGTGCATTATGTCAAGCTATTGATAATAAAATAATTAGCATTGTTTTTAAGAAATTAATAGACTACTGTTTAGAGCAATTTTAGGTTTACTGAATACTTGGTAGAATACTTGGTAGAGTCCCATGCCTCTCCCTCCAAAGTATCCCTTATTGTTAAAATATTGCCTTAGTTTATTTGTTGCAATTGATAAACCAACATGCTACTTTATGGTTAAAGTGTGACATTTACATTAAGGTTCACTTTTTATTGTCTGGGTTTTTATAAATGTTTAATGACATGTATCCACCTTTACAGTATCATACAGAATAATTTCACTGCCCTAAGCAACTCCTATACTCCGCCTACAAAACAACAAGAACAACAAAAAAACCTTGGCAACCACTGATCTTTTTCCTGTCTCCATAATATTGCCTTTTCCCGAATGTCATATGGTTGGAATCAGAGAGTGTGTAGCCTTTTCAGTCCTGTTTCTTTCAATTAGCAATAGGTAATTAATGCTATTCCATGTCTTTTTGTGGCTTGATAGCTCATTTCTTTTTAGCACTAAATAATATCCCATTGTATGCATGACCCAAGTTTGCTTATCCATTGCCCTATTGTAGGACATTTGAGTTGCTTCCAAGTTTTTGCAATTACGAATATGTCTACTTACTATAAACATTCTTGTGCCGGTTTTTGTGTGGGTATATTTTCAATATATTTAGGTAAACACCAAGGAGATTGATTGCTAAATCATATGGTTGATGCAGGTTTAGTTTTGTAAAACTGTTCATTGTCTTCCAAAGTAGCTATGCCTGTTTGCATCCCTACCAGCAATGAATGAGAGCTCCTGTTTTTCACATCCTTGCCAGCGTTTGTTGTTGTCAGTGTTTGGAATTTTAGCCATTCTAAGGGGTATATAGAGGTATCTTGTTCTATTTTATGATTCTCTAATGACATATAATGTTGAACATCTTTTCAAATGCCCATTTGCCCTCTGAATATCTTTGCTGAGAAGCCTGCTCAGATGATTTTGTCCATTCTTTGATTAGGCTGTTTGTTGACTTAGAATTCTTTATATATTTTCAATACAAGTCTTTTATAGTTATATAAAAGTTATATATAAAGTTATATATATATAGTTAAAGTTATATATATTTTGTAAATATTTACCTATCCCAGTCTATGGCTTCTTTTTTCTTTCTCTAAACAGCACTGTTTTAAAATGTTAAAAAATCATATTAAAAAGTTATGCTATGGATTAATTTGTTGCTTTCCTTTTCATCACACTACATGGAAACTTTCCATTTTAATTGTTTACATAGATATTCAGATTCTCATACAGGGGCTTGGATTTCTTGAATCTTGAGATTAAATCAAGAAACACAGATATATAGTGTTGTGTTGTGTTTACACCAAAAACATTCTTAAAAATTACTCTTTGGTGTTTTATGTTATACAATAAAATTTCCATAACTAGTTTTTTTAGAGTACTGACGGTGCGATAATTGTGTGTTTTGTCCCCAAAGTTATATTTTTATTTAAAATGATTAAATCAGATGTTTCCTTTGCCAAGCATTAACATTTGAGTCCTGGGTTATAGTGTTATTTCCTACACATTACTTTCCCCATGAGGCATATTTATTGAATAACGTGCATATTTACCTTTATTCAATTCGCTTTAAGTGCAAATAAGATTTTTCACATAAGAAGTTGATCAGCCACAGGGAAAAAAATATCCTGGAGAATTATTGAAAAAAAAGGCATGCTATGTTAGACAGTAGCTAAAAGGAAAGCTATAATATAGCTGAGATAGCACAAAAGATTCAACTTTTGTAAAACAGACTTTTTAATAAAATTTGTATTTTGTGGTTTGCTATGTCCTCGAGTCCAAACTAAGAAGATGATCCTCAGCACAATGGTACAGACACCGGTCAGGTCCTGGCTCCTAAAAATCACCTCATCATTTAAAAATGTAATTCTACGTTGTGAGTTACTTATGTAACCTTGGTTGCAGGTACATCTCCAATAGGGGGTGTACAAGAGGCAGCTGACCAATGTTTCTCTCTCATTGATGGTTCTAACTCTCTATCCCTCTCCCTTCCTCTCTGTAAAAACATCAATAAAATATATTTAAAAAAATTTAGATCACATTACCAAATATGCTTTTTAATCTATTGTCCATTAAAGTACAGAATTTAAAAGAAGAACAATAGATTAAAAAGCATATTTGGTAATGTGATCTAAAATTTTTTAAAATATATTTTATTGATTTTTTACAGAGAGGAAGGGAGAGGGATAGAGAGTTAGAACCATCAATGAGAGAGAAACATTGATCAGCTGCCTCTTGTACACCCCCTATTGGAGATGTACCTGCAACCAAGGTACATGCCCTTGACCGGAATTGAACCTGGGACCTTTCAGTCCACAGGCTGACGCTCTATCTCCTGAGCCAAACTGGTTAGGGATTGATCTAAATTTTAAAAAGATTACATTTGCTCTGCTGACCCCTACATTTTTATTTTATTTTTTAAAGAAAGCTTCCCTTAGCCATTTAAAAATTATTTATTGTTTAAAAATATATGTACATATACAGTATTACATATGTCTTATTTTTTCCTCATTGACCTATCCCCAGCCACCCCACCCCTAGCACATGCCTTTACCCCCTAGTGTCTGTGTCCATTGATTATGCTTATATGCATGCATACAAGTCCTTTGGTTGATCTCTAACCTCCCCCTGTATCCCCTGACTTCCCTCTGAAGTTTGATGGTCTGTTTGATGCTCCTCTGTCTCTGGATCTATATTTGTACATCAGTTTATGTTGTTCATTATATTCCACAAATGAGTGAGATCATGTGATATTTATCTTTCTCCAACTGGCTTATTTTGCTTAGCATAATGCTGAACTTATACACTTTTCAAAAGTGGACATATAGAAGGCCAAGAGACATATGAAAACATGCTAATCATCTGAGAGACACAAATCAAAATGACAATGAAATACCATCTCACACCTGTCAGAATGGCTATCATCAACAAATCGACAAATGACAAGTGCTGGCAAGGATGTGGAGAAAAAGGAACCCCCGTGCACTGCTGGTGGGAATGCAGACTGTTGCAGCCACTGTGGAAAACAGTATGGAGTTTCATCAAAGAACTGAAAATGGAACTCCCATTTGACCTAGTAATCCCACTTCTAGGAATATATCCCAAGAAATTAGAAACACCAATCAGAAAGGACATATGCACCCCTATGTTCAGAAGAATTTAACCCCTATGTTCATAGCAGCACAATTTACAATAGCTACGATTTTACAACAACCTAAATGCCCATCATCAGATGAGTGGGTTAAAAAACTGTGGTACATCTACACTATGGAATACTATGCTGCTGTAAGAAAGGTATTCTTACCATTCACAACAGCATGGATAGACATGGAGAGCATTATGATCCCTCCATATTTAAAATGAGTACTTTAAAAGTTGGTTAATAAGTCTACATTGGAGGAGTTTGTGCTACATGGGGCACATCTTGCACGATTATTAATAATACACTCTTTATCTGGTAACATGAAGCAGATACAGATGCCTCCCAAGTTTATAATGACATATGCAAAGGAGATCACTCCAGTTTCTGGAGTTAGCAAATTCTCCCACGGGAAAGGACCAACTGCCTGGCAGTCGAGAACGGGCCCTGTGGGAGAGTGCAATGAGTTTACACGACATAGAGGTAGCAGTTTAGAGTCTCCTCTAAGAAAATCAAAAGATTCTTGGCAAATACTGAATTTGAATAGTAATATCTGCTTATGGAATTAATTCAAATCCATTACCTTATTTGATCCTAAAAACTTATGAGAGAGGAGGGAAGTGAGTTATTAATCCTATTTTATATGTGGCGACAGAGTAAGGGACTTGCCCAGGGTCACATAATACACTACATATGGGTCCTATCATTCTCAATCTTTATTTGCACAAAGCAATAATTGGAAAGCAATGGAGACAGATCATGTCAGGGATGCTTTAAAAGATTTCACTATTGTAACTCTTCAATGCCAAAATGATGAGTCATCTATATCATTTTTTCTATTATCTCACTTGGATGAGTATCTCAGATTTCATAAATGTTTTGATGTCTTAGAGCAGGGATTTTCAGCTAGTGTGACACAACAGATACACAGCGTGCCACAAGAATTTTTAAAACATCTTTTCCCTTAGATTGTCAAATAAAAAAAATGACAGCAGCAAACAGAACAATAGCCATTCAGTGTGAATAAATCAAAATTATACCTATTTTTTGTCAGATTGGGGAAAATATATATATTTTTTGGTGTGTTACAGAATTTTAGTAATTAATTTATGTGTGCCATGAGATGAAAAATGTTGATAATTGCTATCTTAGAGACTTGATTGATTTCTGTGTGTGCACTGGCGGGGTGAGGGATATCCCTAAAACAGGCAAAACCTACATATTAAAATATTGAAATTGTACCTGCAATAACAATAATGAAAAACTTGATGGACATAGTATTAACCTACCTCTAAAAACTAGCCCAGCCAGCATAGCTCAGTGGTTGAGCATCAACCTATGAACCAGGTGGTCATGGTTTGATTCCTGGTCAGGGCACATGCCTGGGTTGCTGGCTCGTTCCCCAGTGGGGGGCATGCAGGAAGTGGCTGATCAATGATTCTCTCTCATCATTGATGTTTCTATCTCTCCTTCCCTCCCCCTTCCTCTCTGAAATCAATAAAATATTTGAAAAAAAAATACCATGCTCAATGGAGCAGCATGAAATGGAGAAGACATTTCAGCTTGCTCAGGGAAGAAAACACAAGTCCTACCCACACCTCTATCTTCCAGCACTTTTAACAGTCTCGTAACACATCTGAAGCCTCAGCTTACTATAAGAACTTCCTAAAGAATTGTCTCACAGTGTTGTGTTTTCAATACTATACACTTGGAGATGACTAATTTTCAAGTACTAAGATCTAGTTTAATTGAAGTAAGATTCGGGGTAGAATGAATGAAGGCAAGGAAGGTAGAAGGATCCAACTTTCCATGGATGTTCAAACAGGGCTATCAGGATTGCCCTGTGAGTACATCAAACCTAATTTTAATCATGCAAGTGTTCCATTTTAATGAGTGAGAAATTTAAATAAGAAAAAGATGTGATTTTAAAACATACATTTATAGATATAGGTATGATCAACTCTATAAATAGAGTTTATTTCACTTTTTTGAAATACAGTATGCAGAACACTAAAATACTGTATTTTTTTTTAACTTATTTTCAGTCTGGGAAATCCAGTGGTCAAATCAAGCTGTTACTTGAGTTTAAAGCATTTTGCCACCTGATGCTATTGAACAGATAAGAATAAAAATATGACAAATTAATAAGAAACAAGGTATCAAATAGAAAAATAATGGTCTTATTTTTTCATATAGTTAAAATGATAAATGCATTTGGGATTTTTAAACTCTCCTCATCAAGCATATGTGAGTGTAGGGAACCTAATGCTCACAAAGACATTTTCCCCCTTTTTGTCATTTTTTAAAGTGTTGAAATTCTGAGGTCATAGCCCTTGGAACATTCCAGGAGTATTATTCTGCTTCCATTTTTTCTGCCTGTCCTAACCTTGATAAATGTATCATCCTTGAACTGTCAATAAAGGACCTTACTCTTGGAATAAATTTACCGATTATTCCTTTTTTACAATAAGGAAAACACCAATGATTAGAAGCACTATACCATTTAGTGCCTCAGGTCATCACCCTCAATTTATCCACAGCTTGTGCTATATCCACTAAGTTCACTTTCCTTTTTCTCCATGACTTCTGCAAACTATGTTTTAACAGAGATAAATGCAGGTTGAAGGAAACTTTATTCTCTAAAGATTGCGAACTGGGAATAACTGTGACATTCCACTGCCCCCTACTTGTCAGGAGATAAAGCTTCAAAGCAAAAGCATTTGGGGGAGGGGGGGCATGCAAACCTTTCTGATAGTAGCATTTCTAGCTTTGAGATTTAACTTCACCTCTACAGTAGGCCCCCAGGACATTATTCAACAGAATCAGTGTATTACATCTCTTTGTATTGTAGAAGCTCAAAAATAAATAATTAGAATGGGTAAAGAATTTTTTGGCCATGTTTATGGTTGTATGTTCCCATCTGACTCTTAGATATCATTGTTAATGTGGAAATTTTAAGTAAAGAGGAAGAAAAAAATTTCAACTATGACGATTTCAAAGTGAGAAAATGAACATTAAAATAAAGCAGTCAACCTTGGTAACCCTTTACTTTATTCTAGAGAAAAAAAACACCTTAAATCTTGTCAGGAAAACCTTAAAGCTCAGTTTCATATGCTGGTGAAAACTTCTCCATAACATTTTTCTTCATACTTAGATATTCCTTTACTGTGATTTTTTCAACATTGATAATGATAATTTTGTATGATATAATATAAAAATGCTGCATGAAATTCAATATCTTTAAAAAAAAAGGCCTTTCCTTTTAAAAAAAAAATGGCATCCGAAAATTTCATTTACCCTTAATAATAATAAAACACACTCTATTATTTAGGAGAAAATAGGTTAATATACAACACTAAGGATTTATTGAGTGGTATGCGTAGCCTTCACTAGCCTCAATTTCATCATCACCATCTAAACACCTAATACTCGCAGCCAATATATTTTCATCAGCCAACCAATCACATGAATTATAAGAAGTTAGTAGAAATCAGAGTAATTTATCTTTTTAAAATTTTTATCAGTTTCATTCTGTAATTTTTTCTCCTGAAGCTAATGTAAGACATTATGTGTTTATATACCTGATTTTGCTAAATAAGATAAAAAGAAAAATTCAGTACTTCTTTGAGTTTAATCCTGGCACCATATAATTTTGATAACTTTTGTCTCTCTAATTTTCAGCTACTATCTCTCTGAAAATCAGACTTCCAGGTAAAGTAAGTAATTTTTTAATGTAGAGAAAACTTTGCATTTATTTCAAAGCACTCTTGGCATAGGCTTGATGTTCATTTCTTCTGTGTTATTTGTGTATACATGTGTGGAAGTCTGAAGTGTGGTAGGGATCAAAGTGGAAAGACAATGAATGGTACAGGTTATGAAAAATAAATGCAATATTCATCTCTGTAAATACTTCAACAAAGATTCAGTAGTTAAATTACTGAAAAGCAATCTCTAACCTCAAATGCTATAAAAAAGATATGCTACCAAAGGGAATAAGATAGATGTAATAAAATGAAAATAAGAACAAAGAAGATTGCTGAAAGCAAATACCTTTTAGTGTGAATAAAATGTCACTGTTTGGTCAAGGCTAATTTTTATAATATTATAAAGGAAAAATCAGGTATTTACTATGATTTAAACATAACTTGCAAAAGTCATAGCACTAAACTCAATATAGAAGCATAATCAGTAACATAAAAAAGAAAGAGCCCTAAAACATTAAGTACAATATGTTCTTATTGCACTTATTACATTCCTCCATCAGAATGTCTTAATGTCCACCATTAATTTTTTTGAAACATAGTAATTTGAAAATCCAGAGAATTTTGCATAAGCCTTTTAATTAAACGAAGCTTACTTAGATATGCTGTGCAATTTGAGTATCTACTCAGAGTACTGATGTTATTCCAAAATAGCATCTCATTTGCACAGTATCTTAGATTACACAAATCAAATTTATTTAAATTGCAAAATTATTGCATATATATATATATATATATATATATATATATACACAGCAACCTATAGTTTTCTATTTTCCTTTCCACTTTTTCCACAAACATGAGCAGGATGCTAGTGGCAATGTGATATTTGGAGACACATAGATGTTGGAGTTAGTAAATACACTTTTAAAAAAATAACTATTGCTATACATAAACAATAATATTTATTATTATTTTATGATGACAGTTTATTTATATATAATATGTATTCACTCTTTTAAGAAAATATTAAAATTTAAACAGATATCAGTAGATACACTTTAGCTAACAGAAATTAAGCACCCTAAAATATCTTCCCTTTTCGATTTTATAATATACCTATTGCTTATATTATTCAACTTAAACTTTTCCATATGCTATCAAATTAAGGACAGGCGTGCATACACATATTCCCTAAGCATGAAGCAAAATAAGACAGTCAACATTGCGAAGGTTTCGACTACCATAGCACATATTGTTCTTACATTATTGCTTATTTAATGATTTACTTTGCCAGTAGACAAACCAGTGGTGAGGGAAAGACTATATCCACTACTAACTAATGTATTCCCAACTCCTAGAATAGCAATTGCACACAGCCAAGCCTCAATCACCATTTTTGAAAGGATGCATGAATAGATCAAATAAGTCAGATATATGGGGGAAAGGATAAATTAGGGAGTTTGCATTATAGAAAATGAATTTTTGATCACAAAAAAAATGTCATGGATTTAAGTAGCAAATGTCTGCTGTAAGATTAACAGAGTATTATTTAAGAACATGGCATTTCAAGAAAAATAATCTATACTGTTTTATTTTATCACATTTAAATTAAATGTATAAATTTTGTTTATTGAATTGTTAGCCTATTATGTAACTCATAAACCATCTTTTCCACATATTTTTTATAGGGGGAGAAGCTAATTGTGAATTACCCAATTGGGAAGCCTGTTCAAACAGAAAATTAAGTGAATTAGGTTATAGGAGAAATTATCTACTTAATTTTACATTGAGGCATCATTTATTTTAGTCCCTAGTCATCTAACACTAATAAATGTAACCACACCATTTTTGTTCTTAGCATAAAGTAATTTTCTTTTTTTGTTGTTACATATTAAGGTGTAGAAATGTTGGAATCTATTGACTAAATCATTAGCTTCATTTGTTACTTCCAATGCTTTTTGAGCTTTTCATATAGATAGACCATCCTCAAGTAAAATATATTCTCTCTACTCTACCCATAGTACACATAGGAACAGGAATCAATTAAAAATAACCTCCAAAATCTAGATTCCTAGAGACCGCCACAATTGCTCAACTGGAAACAATAATCGCATTGAGGGATTTTCAAGGTCAAACTTACTCGCCTTTTATTACCCACTACTCACATGCATGCTCATATACATTGAGGAGGGAAATTGTAAATAAAAAATAAAATTCAAGCAAGTGAAAATATGAGTGCCATTTTAATGTGAGCCCAAATCCTCCGTGCTGTGGCATCTGAAAGTGAGGAAGATCAGAAAGTGAGAGTCTCTTTCCCCCTCAGGATACTGGATATACTGTGACTGGCCTGCAGACAGCAGCTAACTAGTTGAGTCACCTGTCTGTGGAAGCAGGAAGGGCAGTCCCAGGACAAGACAGCCGGAAAATAATGTAATTCCACCCACCTGAAGTTATGTAGGTCACTCCTGATAGGTATCCTGTGCCTTGACCTAGACTCTGCCTATGTATTTCAAAGTGTGAAAAGAAATTGAAGATCATGGACTGACAAATACCAGGGACTGCACAGTGACCAATACGTAGTCACTTCAGACAAGGAGAGGTGCTTAGGGATCCCAAATGAACAAGAAAAATCAATCCCTAGGTGACAAAGGTGGGGATGGAACAATATATCAACACGGTCCTCAGAAATTTCTTATTTCATTCATAACTCAGAAAGCAGCATACTATCCTTTCTCAACTCAAAGTAAAAAATGAGCATACAACATTAGTCTGGAAACGAAATAGCATCTCTCTCCTCTTTCTCTTTCTCCTTTTCTCATTATTTTGCAGTTTCATTATGATGTATCTAGGTGTGAATATCTTTTTTGCTTGCCATTGTTGGGATTTGATGAGCCTACTAAATATGAAGATTGGTGGGGTTTACTGATTCTGCAAAATTCTCACCTATCTTTGAATTTTGTCTCCTGCCAATAATCTCCTCTCTGTTGAGCAATTTTCATTATCTTATGCAAGGGCCTTATCTGCCTACTATCCATGCTTCTTGATTTTTTTTTCACATTCTTCATCTCTTTGTTTGCTTTTCAATCTTTATGACCCTCTATCATCTTCCTTAAGAGTATCTACTATTCTTAGGTCAAAACCTTGTTCCTCCCATTGTACTTCACATTAAATACTAAACTTATATCTTAACCTCTAAACAAAAAGGACTGGCCCCTTTACCTCAATCACTAGGACTTTTCAAAACCCTACTGTCTTTTTCAAACCCTGATTCTTATCACTTAAGACTGTTTTATTTCTGAAAAATCAAACTCAAAATTCTCATCCTGCCCCCAACAGTCCTTCAACCTCATGGCAGCTTCCTTACCTCACCCACATTTATCATTTCATACCACTATTATTAAAACAATCTGCCTTACCTAAGTAAGTCCTCATTTCTGGTCCCTCTCCCTTACTACTACTAGAATTATATCTCAGTAACCAAAATGTGATTGGCATTCCCTCCTCAAATTGTTTATTCAATAAACAATTACCTGCCCTGGCTGGTGTTGCTCAATTGGTTGAATGCCATTCCATACACCAAGAGGCCAGCATTTGTACTTCTGGTCAGGGCACATGTCAGGGTTGCAGGCTTGATACCTAATTGGGGGGGTGGTGGGGAGCATGGCATGCAGGAGGCAGTTGATAGTTATTTTTGTCTCATCAATGTTTCTCTCCCTTCCTTTCTCTCTAAAACCAATAAAAACACATTTTAAAATAAATTTTAAAAAACAATTACTTCATCATTAAATGAAAGGTGGTCCTTAACAGTCTAAAACTGGACTACATCTCCAGCTCTTCTTGTCCATGTGCTCCATAATGCTCCAGGTGTGCCAACTAAACTTTATAAGTTATCAGCATGCACCATTATTTTTTCCCATTTCTCTATATCCTTTCATATTAAGCATTCTATTTGGGATAGCCTCCTCAACTAACCACGTCAGCATGTGCATACATGTGTGCATGTGCACCTACATGCATACACACACACACACACACACACACACACACACACACACACTTTTCCTCCTAATTAAAACTATTCATCATTTAAGAATTCACTGTTGTGCTACTGGAAAGCCAACCACACCTCCCAGGTTGAACCAAGAGTCAGTTCTTTTGTGGGGTTTTATAAATATACTAGAGGCCCAATGTACGTATTCGTGCATGGGTGGGGTCCCTTGGCCTGGCCAGTGATCGGGGCCCATCTGGGATGTCTTGCCGTCCTGATCAGGGCTGATCGGGGCTGGCCAGGGGAGGTACCATGGGAGGTTGGCTATGGGAGCACACTGACCACCAGAGGGCAGCTCCTGTGTTGAGCGTCTGCCCCCTGGTGGTCAGTGCACATCATAGAAACTGGTCATAATGGTCGCTTAGGCTTTTATATATATAGACTAGAGGCCCAGTGCACAAATTTTTGTGCACTCGGGAGGGTCCCTCAGCCTGGCTTGTGCCCTCTTGCAGTCTGGGGCCCCTTGGGGAATGACCACCTGCTGGCTTAGGCCCACTCCCCGGGGGGATTGGACCTAAGCTGGCAGTCATACATCCCTCTGGCAGCCCGAGAACCCTCGGGGGATGTCCACTTGCCAGCGGGGAGCAGGCCTAAGCTGCAGTCGGACATCCTTATCACTGCTGAGGAGTCGGGAGAGGCTCCCACCACCACCGCTGTACTGGCAGCCATCAGCCTGGCTTGTGGCTGAGCAGTGCTCCCCCTGTGGGAGCACACTGACCACCAGGGGGCAGCTCCTGCATTGAGCATCTGCTCCCTGGTGGTCAGTGTGTGTCATAGTGACCAGTCATTCCCAGTCGCTCTGCTGTTAGGGTTAATTTGCATATTTCCCTTTTATTATATAGGATTTTTTTATTGATTTTAGAGAGGAAGGGAGAGGGAAAGAGAGAAAGAAACATCAATGATTAAAGAGAATCATTGACTAGCTGCTTCCTGCATGCCCTACACTGGAGATCCTGCAACCCAGGCATGTGCCCTGACCAGTAATTGAACTGTGACCTCCTAGTTCATAGGTCGATGCTAAACCACTGAGCCACACTGGTCAGGCAAGAGTCAATTCTTTGTGTTGCATACCATCCCATTTATGCTGCTACCATATAATTTGCATGTAATCTATTGTATTTATCTTTTCCCCAGCTAGACTGCTGGTTCCTTATCAAAAGTGTCTTTTGTCTTCCTGTCTTTCGTACCCTGTGGAGTGTCTGTTGGCATTAAAAACAAAGTCAAATGAATGAATACCTTAAAAGATCATCCTTCTTATCCCTCAAACTATCAACATTTAATTTATTCTTAGAAACCCTCTCTGTCTCCTCTCTCCTATAGCACTTACTCTTCAATTTTATCTGTAAAGTATATACTTTTGTTAGCTTGAGAAAGCAGGTTTAGAATTTGTTTTTACTTTTGGATGTGTATTCATGACATATTTAAGGAATGATGCCCAACAACCAAATTGCAGCCATGTCTTCTGCAACAGACCTGTTAAACTAGGACTACAGATAACTAAGTATGAAATACATGATGAAGAAGCTTTCTAACAAATAAAAGCAGTAGTTATCCAATACCTTAAATAAGGCATGCCACATAACTCAAGATTTAATTCAATTAGCATTACATAAATGCTCTGTGAAAACTGAATTACCTCCCATCTCACAGTTTGAGATAACATCCTGTCATCTATCATCACTAGGAAAATCATGGGTTCCCCAGGCCAAGTCACATTGAGGTAATTATGCTTAGCTAATAAGAAATGTCAAGAAATAAATATATTCTACATTAATTTTATACATAATTTAGGTCTGATACTTAAACTTGTTAAAGTCTTATCCAGAAGGAAAAAAAAATAATTTTCTCAATCCTTCAACCTTATCTATAATTTTATGATTTTGGATATTTCTATGGCTATAATCTTTTTTAAAAACTGTATGAAGAAATTATTAGTATTTACATTTGTTCCAAGTGGGCTAAATGCAAAAATCCCCTTTAGGTAGAAAAGGCATGGCTGTGGGGTTATAGAACAAAGCTTCTATCATTTCATTAAAATCTAATCCTTCCTCCTGGTATTTTGGGGCATGGAAGTCTTCTGACTCATGTTTTCTCTCCTCTCCTACATTGGCAACCACTCTTTTCATTCTCTTTATGTCCCGCGGTCTTGTCATGATAGCCTGGCCAGGGTTGGTGATGAACATGCTGAAAAGTAACCATAGTTGCAAGTTATACCAGAAAACATACATATGGTATACTGGGCACTAAATTTGACCAGTTGGCAGTGAAAATACTTCCAGGATATGTCTCTGTGACAGACTAGAAGAACAAATAAAATGAATCATTTACTAAACCTCCATATTTTTTTTACTTAAAAAAAAATTGCTTACACTATTACAGATGTCCTAATGTTCCCCCACCTTTGCCTACCTCCACCTCCATCTCTCCCCCCTCCCTCTAACCCAGCGGTTCTCAACCTGTGGGTCGCGAACAATGAAAATACATCCTGCATATCAGATATTTGCATTACGATTCATAACAGTAGCAACGTTACAGTTATGAAGTAGCAACGAAAATAATTTTATGGTTGGGGGTCAACACAACATGGGGAACTGTATTAAAGGGTCGCAAGATTAGGAAGGTTAAGAACCACTGCTGGGCCAATACCACACCGTTTTCTGTGTCTATGAGTTGGTTCTACATATATGTTCTTTGGCTAATCACCTCACCTTCTTTCATCTAGTACCCCCTCCTCTCTCCCCTCTGACAGCTGTCAGTCTGTTCCATGTATCCTTGCCTCTGTTTCTGTTTTGTTTCCTTTTTTCATTAGATTCCACATATAAGTGAGATAATATAATATTTGTCTTTCTCTGATTGATTTACTTCACTTAGAATAATAATCTCCATGTCCATCATGCTGTCCCAAAGGTAAGAGCTCCTTTTATATGGTTGTATAGTATTCCAATGTGTAACACAACCTTTTTATTCACTCATTTACTGATGGGGACTTGGGCTGTTTCCAGATCTACTGCTATGAACAGAGGGGTGCATATATTCTTTTGAATTGGTGTTTTGGGATCCTTAAGACATATTCCCAGAAGTGGGATCACTGGGTCAAAAGACAGCGCCATTTTAATTTTTTGAGGAACCTCCATACTGTTTTCCACAGTGGCTGCACCAGTCTACATTCCCACCAACAGGGTTCCCTTTTCTCCACATCCCTGCTAGACCTTGCTGTTTGTTGATTATTCTGGGAGGTATGAGGCAATATTTCAGTGTCGTTTTAATTTGCATCTCTCTGATGATTAGTGACAATGAACATTTTTTCCATATGTATATTGGTTATCTGTATGTCCCCTTTGGAAAAGGGTCTATTCAGGCCCTTTGCCCATTTTTTAATTGGATTGTTTATCTTCCTAGTGTTGAGTTGTATAAGTTCTTTATATATTTTGGGAGTTAACACCTGATTAGATGTCTCATTGGCAAATATGTTTTCCCACAGAGTGGGCTCCCTTTTCATTTTGTTGATGGTTTCTTTTGCTGTGAAGAAGCTTTTTAGTTTGATGTAGTTCCATTTGTTTATTTTTCCTTTATTTCCCTTGCCCTAAGATATATTGGTAGCCTCCATATTTTATTTAGCAATTTTTTTAAATTATGGAAAGCATAAGTAGTATTTTAATATGAAACTCAACAATCATTTTTAAAACACCATAGGAAATATATGAGAATAATCTTTTTCAAAAATTGGGTTTGATTTTAGCCATCATAATATTATTTCCTACAAATGTATTTCATGAAGTTCTCAATCACCATGTCCATTAAAATAATTTGAAAATAGAATTAATGTCAATTCTTTTTCATCAAACTCTGTGATCTTAAAGATTCTAATAGTGTAAATTATTAAGAAATTATGTAAAATATTATTATGCAATATTTTTTAAGAAATAAAAGAAAATCTGCATTTATGAACATATTCTAATTAAATGATAATGAATACTATTATTAGTTATAAAAAGGCAATCTCAATTTTCAGGAGCTCAATGACTACATATAAAATTGAAAGCAGATTTAGTTCAACTAAACTAAGTCTGTGAATTTTTAGAGTAAGTATATTTTAAATTTTAAAAATTAAAATTAAATTAGTCATATACAATTAATTCAGAATTCAATTTGATTTTTTAAATTTTGGTTATTTTTACATTATTCACTTTAATATGCCTAAATATGAAAGTTTAAATAATTAATTCATCTAAATTAACAAGGTATATATTCCTCTCCCACTTACTGTGACACTAAGTATTCAGTTTGAGTGAATCCTTGTCACTAAAAAACAAATTATGCTGGTTTTATATAGGAATCATCTCAGTCTCAGAGTAATAAGCCCTTAGACTAAAATGTATTGTGGCTTTTCATACTTGAACAAGAATATCCAACTGTGTTTGGAGATGATAAATTTAGTGATTTCTTTGTATACCTGAGCACATAAAATTCATTCATCAGTTCCTTAAGAAACATATTTTTCTTTCTCTGTACAAATATATGATGTGAAATTCTTTTATCCTAAAGCCAAAAATGACCTTCAAAAGGTATGTAGTAGATACCACCGCTGAAGGAAAACACGCAATTAAGCTATCTTCAGCAAATGAGAACTTAGGTGATCTTTAATGATCTTTAAAGCAGAAAACTCTAGAAAACCTAACTATCAAGATAGTAGTCTCCTTTTTAAATGTAGAACTTGACACCTTATACCACAGTTTAACTACAGTTACACATGTTCAATTTTCAGTATCATTACCTTGGGAAATACATTATATTTTGTTTCAAATATTTAGAAAAAAAGTTACAATGCCTTATTATAGAAATCAAAGAGATTTAAATATATATAATCCATTGTGTAAGGCATTCAGTCAGCCTTATGCCCTCATCTTTTTATAAAAAACAACAACACTATTCTTGACAATGGCATCAATAACCTTCTCATCAAATTTAATAATAAATTCTCAATTATCTTACTAGGAGCTCTCAACATTTCCACAACTGAACCTTCCTTTCCCTAAACATTTTCTTCATTTGGACTCTCAGACACCACACTGTAGAGCACTCCTATTCTTCTCCATTTCTGGTTTCTTCTCAACTCCCAAACTTCTTCCTGTTGTAGTGGTCCAGGGTTCTATCCTTGGACCTCTTCTTTCTCTACATTCATTCTTTTCTGACCCACCCAATCCCATCACTTTGAATGTGTATGCTGATTACTCCCAATACTTATCTCTAGCTCAGAAATCTCTGCTGAAGCCTAAACCCATATATTAACTGCCTACTTCATGTCTAATATACATCTCAGAAAGGCACATCCATGACTGAGTCCTGACCTGAGAAGTCTTATTTGTTGAAGTTAGAAGGGAGTTCATTCTTCCAGTTTTCAGATTTCCATTCTTCTCCTTTCTCTCACACCTATCCAATCTATCCACATATCTGCTATGTTCTTCCTACATTCCAATTATACTCACAACCCAACCACTTCTCATCCCATCGCCAACTTCTCTGAGCCCTTCTCTTGTCTCAATTGGGTTATCACATTAGCCTAACTAATCTTCTCTTGCACACTTGCCAACCTCCTCAAAGTCTACTGTCATCACAGTAGTCAATATAAATCAGCTCACAGCCCCCTTCTGAACAAAACCCTCAGTTGTTTCTCAATTCATTCAGAGAAAAAGCCAACACCATAATGATCATCTGCAAGGCCTTAGCTGATCTGTATTCCACAACACTCCCCAACCCCAAATCTATGAACTTCTCTCCTGTTACTCTTCTTCACTGAACCAACTTCTTCCCTTCTTCACGAATCTCTAATTCATGTCTGATATTATACGCTTTACTACAAATACAAACACAAGAAAATGGTTCCCCTGAATATATGAGATGTGGCATCCACAGCCCTTAATTTTCTGCACTGTATTCTTTTATTTCATTTTGCTATGGCACCCATAGCCCTTAATTTTCTGCACTGTATTCTTTTATTTCATTTGAATTTTTTCTATTATAGCTGCTACTCAATATTATTTTATATTAGTTTCAGGTGTACAGCATAGTGGTTAGATGATTATATAACTTACAAAGTGATTGCCCTGGTAATTCAAGTGCCCACCTGGCACCATACATTAGGAATCTGCACTATACTCTTTTAATCCAGTGTGATTTTCTGCATTCATCTTTATTTAATTTGACCCTAGCATCTTTTTCTATAAGCACTTCTGCAGTTTCCCAAGGGTATCTTGAATTTGAAGTCTATCTGACCAAGCGATTTGTCCCCCTTCTTCACACCACGAATTGACACTTTGGTTTCACCAAGTGGAACAACAGCGGACAAGTGAAACAGGAAGTGAAAAGAGACATCTGTACTCCAAGTTATGCCCCCATACATAACACTGATTTTATACACATATAAAAAGGGAATGTTCACAACAAGCAACCAGTGAGACTTATCATTGTGTTTACTCCAAGACCAGGAAGGATATTTCTAAAGAGAGATAACTGAAGACATATGCTATTACTATTATGATAGAGAAAGGAATTTTAGAGACAAAACAGGTCTGGTTTGGGGAGTCTTAGAGATAAAGAAGGCCCATGGGAGAAGAATGCATAGATGGGGGTTTGAAGACACCAAAATGTTTATCTTACTTGTACAGAGGATAGAGAAATGCCACAAGAAAATAGAGGGGGGGTAGGGGGTTCCGGCAGATGGAAACATTTCTGGCCTGAGCGATTAAAACAACCATAAACCAAGGGCAGAGGTATCTCTGGCCTGAGCAGCTGGGAGATCAAAAGCAACTTCAACCAGAAAGATAAGGGGGAGATAAGGGGGGGAGCTACCATATGGGCTTTGAGCTTAGAATCTGATACTATGTAGCAGAGCAACCAATGAGGAAAGCACAGGGTTCCTAAATGAAGAAAGGTCCAATTAGAAAGTGTTAGGTTCAAACAAAGAACTACAGCATATATGAACTAGAGACAAAGGGAAACAAGACAGATTTTTCGTTTTTAAATTTTTGGATTTAGATTTTTTTCAAGAGAGAGAGAGAAAGAACAGACTTCCCATTTGGGGGCCACTTCCCATGGGGTCCCCTGTGGGGGCACCCCTGCTCAGATGGAGTTTTTATATGCTTCCAATAAACTTCTACACTTTTATTAAAGAAATCTATTAATCCACAAATTTATTCTTCATCTTTGTCGGACAAGAACCCACAAGAAGAAGTCTGCCTCCGAACCCCACATTTCAATAGTTCGTTGTCTTGAGCAAAACTTTTGTTTTTCACTATATGGGCAGGATAAATATTGTAACTGACATGTTTCCATATCAGCTTTGGCTGCAATGAATCTTGAAAGACAAATTTGTGGATCATTTCTAGCAAGCATCAAGTAATTCATGGCTTCTAATTCTTCAGAAAACAAATTTCCCTCTCCCTTTTCCAACTCTGAGAACTAAGTGTAACCTACAGCGTAGTACCGTACTGTTACTGGTGGAAACTGTGCTCTCCTACATTATTTTAATACTTATTTGTATTTAAGCTCACCTTAACATGTTGTCTGTGTTTTAAAATCTCCTTAAATAATTTTTAATATGGAGAATACATAAAGAAAAATATGGGGTAGGAGGTGCAGAGGAGCATGGATTGCTATGAGGTGGAGACCCAACTTCCAACTTCCCTAGGAAACTCCCCCACCCCCAAAGCTACTTAGTTCTGTGTATCTGATACCTAGGTAACTAAATCGAGCTTTGTTGGTTTGTTTCCATGGTTGCAACATTCAGGAGGAGTAATTACATTTGGTGGGGGTTCCTGAGTTAATGACAGCAATTATTCCTCTCTTCCCCACTTTAGGACTCACACTACTGACACTGGAATCAGAAGCAACTCTGTCTGTGACATCTGAGTTGTGCTCATGTAGAGTCCAGGCCTCTCTGCCCTTTGAGACTCCATGCATGAAATACTTTATTATAAATCTTAGCAGCTTTTCATTTATAATTTGGCCATGGCTCATCACCTACCTCAGTGGAATAGTATGGAATTTAATGAGATTGAGTCTAGAGGATACTATGAGCTTCTTGGGAGACAGACATCCAATAAATAGTGCTCTAAATACTAGAATGATCTCCAGAGTTTTCACTTTCAGATAACAATTTTTAAAAATACAAAAGTAAAAGCTCAAACAGCTTCAAAATTAGAAATACTAAACCATACTCTAAAATCCTTGTTTTTACAATTTTCATTATTTATAAATCAAAATACTCTTTTGGAAAACTTAACTATATGGCATTGATGTTAAGTTTGTATTTTTCTTAAGTTTGTAATTGTATATTCATTTACACAATCAATAAACACTTTGTGAGACCCTGTTATATATGAGCACTCCCCTAAACCTGAGGTCCAGGAGAAAGAAAGGAGAAAGACCTGACTCTGGTTTTCAGGAGATGCTCCGGATAATAGGAAATGTCAGTGATAGTTTTGCTTATGCATAGTTTTTGCACTTTAATTTGCATTTACTTACTAATTTTTGGGTACTAATCAGTAATATTAGTCACTGTTGAAAAGATTGTGCAGAAAAGGTTATAATGCAGAAAATGCTTAAAAATTATAAAGTGTCAGATTTTGAATGCTACACTAAAACGGCTTTAGATATTTTTACCTGAGTCCAAACTTCCATCCAAATAAATACAGAGACATAGGACGGGAGAGTAGGGCATTAATGGAGCAAACAAATCCAATAATTCAATACCAGGTGAGTGAGTTGCAGGAGCTGCTGAAAGTATCAGATTCCCTGAAAGAGCACAGAGCTGCCACGTGAACAATCAAACATCTGTTATTTACAACAGATTTACAAGCAGAGCTTGTGTGAGCTCATCACAAAGGTTTACCAACACAACTATGTTTTTTAGAGGTGAACTGCACAGTGGCATATTTGTGGCCCTCATTTCAACAGAGTTTTCTGCTAACGTTGGTGCACTCAATGTAGGATCCAAAAGCTACAAGAGCAATTATTGGTTCTTTTTTGGAGAAAAGCTGGTGAGGAAAAGCAGAAGTGTTTTGGGATATAATGCAAGTGAGAACAAATACAAGGACAATCCTGGAGTGCCTTTTCAGCATCCATCCTCCCACCTGCTGGCTCTGCACAGCTTTATTATTCTCTCTAGGTCATGAAATTGTGCGGATAATGAGGCTTCAAATTCTCAGTGATGAAAGCTTGACTCAAATAATGTTTGGAATTATTTGGTCTCATTCTATGATTTTTAATGATTTCGAGAAAATAGTTGCTTTTAAATCCTCCTTTAGGAAATGAATCATTTGGACTTCACCAGATGTTGGTGCACAGTGATAAGTTTATGCTACCAGTTTAGAGTCACTTATTAAAATTAGTCATCAAGTTTAGTAAATCTAAGACCATCTGAAGATAATTAGCTGGTGTGCATAAAGGTGAATCCATGATATAGAAGGATGGGCCGAGACAGACAAAAACAATACGAATTTAAATAAAATTTTAAACTGTACCTAAAGAAAACATGGTCTTGGTGACTAGTCAAGTAGTCATACTGTTAAAAATATTCTCCTACACACACTCACAAGAACATAGGAAGAATCGTCTCTCATTTATCCTGACATTTTCAAGATAACTATGAGTGAACATGAGATAACGACTTAAGTAAGTTCTCTAAGAAAGATGGATGGGGCTGCAAGTCAACCTGTTTGAAGCTGTTTTATCATCTAAAATAGGGCAATGATTTCTTTCCTGTGGGGCTCTTTATATATTAAATGACCTAATGTACATAAAATGCCTAGTATTGCTTCTGCCACAAAATAGGAGCTTCTAATGGTGACTAGTTATATAACCTTGCTGTTTTGTTATTCTTTGAGGGATATGACTATTTCCTAGTCACTAAGACCATGCTCTCTTTAGGTGTGTTTCAGAATTGTATTTAAATTCACCATGTTGTTGTTTGTCTCAGTTCATCTTTCTAGATAATAGATTTACGTTGTACAAACCAGCTAATCATCTTCAGATGGTCTTAAATTTATTAAGAAAAATCCACAAAAGTAAACAACCAATGACCAATAATGACATGAAAAATGTGACCAAACTCTTCAATAATCAAAGAATAGAAGTTATTATGATGCAATATTTCCTGTACAGGAGATAGTCATATACCTAGAAGGATATACACAAAAATATTAAATAGTATTTATTATTTTGTGATGGGAAATGTTTTGTGTTTTTTCTTATAGTTTTCTGAACTTTAATTTTTGAAAAAATCAGTAAAACTACATTGAAGATACAGACCTCATAGGTTTCTAAGAATTCAAATCAAATCAACCCTGTGAAACACCAAACCTGGCACCTGGCAGAGTAGACATTCAAACAACGTGAGATATTCTCCCTCCCTCCCGTATGTTCCAGTCTCCACTGGCCATGTATTCATCAAAGAACAATCTTGAGACTGCTATCCAGCTGTGAATCATCAGTAAATACTAGTACACCATCTAGGCCTTTCTCTAATATGTCCAGAAGGGGATCATGAGACCTTCCCAGATAGTTTGCTAAAATTGAGAAAGATTTATTAACATAGTTATTATGTTTTCAATCTAAAAATGCTGTTTACATATTTGTCCAGCCTTTTACCTCTTAGAAAGTAACATGACATGCCTTATCCTAAAAGTTGGGACTCCAGTTCAGGGGTTATATTCAGCATAGGGCATGGCATAGAATAGGTACTTAGTATAGATTAGAGATTATTTTTAATACCATTTTGTCAAAAATAAAACAGATAAGCAGAGAGAGGATACAGGTCAAGAAGAGAGCCAAGGTTGCCCTGCTGGGACACTTGCTTAAATGTGAATTAGAAATTATTGCCTTTTAAAAATCTATGATACTTTAAAAAAAATATGTTTGTATTGATTTTTAGAGAGGAATGGAGAGAGATAGATAGAAACATCGATGAGAGAGAAATATACTGACTGGCTGCCTCCTGCACACCCCTTACTGTAACCCAGGCATTTGCTCTGACTGGAAATTGAACCAGTGACCTCTTGGTTCATGGACTAATGTTCAACCACTGAGCCACACCAGCTAGGAAATCTATGGTTCTTTCATATCATCCTCTGTCTCATTACTTCAAAAATCTCTACTTTTTTTGTATATCCATTGCCAGTGATGTCAGAACTGTAGTTGCATCAATACTTGCACTCCTTCTTCATAAACTCGCTAGCTAAACCCTGATGAGCTCAGGCTGATTTAAAATTATCCATTGAAAACATTTTCCAAGGTCATCATTGACCTGCCAATGGTAGACTGCTCTCCTCCCAATGCTTGCTCACAATGTCTGACATCTCCCAACACCTCATCATCCCCTTTCCTCTCTCTGCCCTTCACCCCCCACTTTTCATTCACAAGGTCCTCTTGTGTACCTTCATGTGGGGATCTCTTTATTTCACAAATCGAGATTGTCACTTCTAATCCAATAATGCTAATAGCAGCTACATATCCAGACTTGACCTCAAAGATGACTGGCATCTACCCCCAAAATGCCATTAAAGCTTCCTTCTCCTTTTCCAGCAGTGCTGCTGCATATTTGGCCTTTTCTCGAATATGCTAGAGACTTCAACAGTATCATTATTAGGCTTCATTTTCCCTCTTCACCTTCTCCTCTCTTCTCCTTCTCTGTTGTTACTTAACATTCAGACAACGTGAGGGAAATTTCTCTGGGAAATTTTTTAACAAAATTAGTAGGAAAAAATATATAAAAAATAGCCCATTTCACCTGGACCCTCTTGTAGCCAGAGGTGGGACTTGTCCCTAGAACCTATCCTATTCCATCCTCTAGAAGCCAGAGGGGTAAACCACAGAAGTATAGTGATTCTGCTGAGCCTAACCACGCTATGCAGATCCTTTCCTCTCAGGATCAAGATTTAGAATCCCTCTGCCAAGCTGGGGAAAGGGATCTGTGGGCACAAGATCCCAGTGTTTATCAACTAAAATAATACATATATATATATATATATATATATATATATATATATATATATATATATGGAGAAAATGAGATGGCAGCCACAGCAGAAGTCATTTAGGTGTACCTACTGGTGCTAATCCATGTGCAGAGGTAGGAAGCCTGGGGACAACATGTGCTCTCCTCACATAGGGGGCCAGTACCATAAAATGGGCAGCAGCTATTAAATGTCATCCAAAGTGTATCTACAGGGACAAGAGGCAACACCAATCCATCACTTAATTTTCACTTTTAGTTGCAACATGGAGCTCAGTGTCTAATCTGGTTTCCTGGCATCGAATGCTCTTCAGTCCTGGTGTGACCCATGGAAAGATTCAAAAACAAAGAACAAGAGCCAAAAACCTGCACAGAGTCATCGCCTCCACTCACTGCTATGTCACCAGCCTGCAATGCAATCTGAACATGATCTACAAACAGAAGAGGGCAGGCCACTTTCCTTTTCCAAAATCTGCATTATGGCAAATTCTCTTTTTATAACCACCTTCTATGATGCAAATATACCAGTCCCATTTTCCATTTCACCCTAGACCACATATTATTACTTATATTGTCCTTTCATAACTAGAAGCTTCTGTTCACACTGTTTCCTTTTAATTCTATCCTTTGTTTCCAATTTATTTCTTTTAGAATAATCAGCACTTATTCATGCATTCTTATTTTTTCCCAAATTGCATTAATTTGGTGCCGTCTACATATTATGCAATGTGGTGGACCTGTGCTTCCCTCCTCAAGGGCTAAAGCTGGAGACTGGAGAGAGACTGATAAAAAAAACAATTACAATTTTACCATATGTCTTACAATGCATGTGTAAACAAGTAAGTCAGAGGCCAGAAGGGACAATGAAAAACTTTGCTCTAAATATAGTAAGACCATAAAAAGAGATTTTCCAAAGTATAGGAGACTGAATGGCTTTCGGGATTTAGGGTCCAGGTTTAGCTCATGGTAGCTGGAAGAGAAGGTCAAGTGATGGAAGAGAATGTTGTTCAAGTAACAGTTTACCTTGCTACCTCCCCTCCCTCCCTCCCCAGCTACTCAAAAAGAAGATGTGAGTGGAAGCTTGGAGCTCAATTCTGAGGACTATGTTTAACCAGTCTGAGAAGTTGAGCACAAGGTAACCTGGCTGTTTGACGAATTTTGTGTCAAAGTGCCGAGGCCGGTCCTGATGGAGGCCGGGGACAGGTCCTCTGCAGTATCTGGGCAAGAGAGACACACACCAGCCCCAGACAAAGGGCTGGGGAAATTGGGACTGGAGAGACATTTTTGCTCTTTCTTAATATCACCTTTCACATCAAATCTTCCCTTCCAGAAGAAAACTGACATTCAATGCACTATCTCCATGGCAATGCACTTCTCCTTCTGCTCTGATGTTGGTCCCTGCACATTATAGCTCTCCCCACGGGAAGAGAGGCTCCTCCATCCCCAAGCCCCTATAGCACCTGTTCATAGACAGCACCATCACCCTACAGACACTTGTTGAATAAAAGTAATCAGAGTTGTTCTCATGGCTTTTTTTTATGGGGAAAATATATTCTTTTCAGGTATGTGTAAAAATTCTAAACTCATCTTGCATTACACCTCTTTCATCCTTTGTTTCCTTCTCGGGGAACCTAGAAATATGAAAGTGTATCATTTAATTATACTAGTGGCCCAGTGCATGGATTCGTGCACATTGAAAGGAAATTAATTAGAAGAAAGATTCATGCAGTAATTACGTTACTTCAAAAAATTACATGTCAAAATAGTATATATAATATAGTATAAAATTAAAACATGCATGTGATTGGTGCCAGTGAGAGCTTCATATGTACTGGCTGGCCGGTTGGTCAGATGGATGGATGGTCACTTAACCTTTTACATATATAAAGTCCTAAAATAAGTGTTGACTACAGCATTCTGACCAAGCCAAGAAATACTTTCAAAGTTAAACACTAAAGAATTTTTTCTCAAACTGAAAAAATGGTTCCAACAATATTAGTAATCACATTATATCTGTATATGCAAAATCCTTACCTTCATTCTCCCTCAAAAGCTAACCCTAGATAACAAGTGGTCTAACCAAATAATCAGTTCATCCAGAAAGTGTAATGTGTTTAAGGACAGGATCTCTATTCTGAGCAAATTGTTTATGTCCAGGCTAGAGACAATGCATGGCACTGTGTAATTCATGCACACATGCTAGTGGCCCACACAGAAGTTCCATGTCACCATCAATTATGCAACCCAGAGACCATTAGAAAGACAAACTCCCTGACAGCAAGGCCTATGACCTGGGAAATGGCACTACCAACTTCCCAGAGGGACGAGGACATCCTTAGGACTCCCTTTCTGTAAACAACACAGTGGGGCAGAGCATGTCTCACTGAGCCAGACCTCTTATCTGTGTTATTTTATAGCCACAAATCTACCTTACAGAAGAATTTGAGTTAGCTATCTGTCCAGTATCCGAATTCTTATTAGTAAAAATATAATCATTCACTACATAACAAATAGAAAGGGTCATCTTGATCTACCTATGGTCATTGGTGTAAATCCTTCTAGGGAAAAGAAACAAAAAAATAATGTAGGTTTTAAAGCTAAAATAATGCAATGTTCAATATTACATTAGGAAATGTTTTTAAAAGAAACTGCATGTACATAAAAAAAAAAAAATGCCCTTGATGACTTTAGAGCAATCCGTTGGTTTGCAAAAATAAAATACATCAATTGTTATTATTTGGGCATTTAATGTTAATTAAATTCTAGACTGGCATTGTCTGAACAATACAAACATTTCTTAATTAATATTTTGTATCATTACATGGTTTATTTGCTGTCACAGGGGCATTAGATATAATGAGTCTACTGTATCAAAAAAAAATCTCTCGTTTTTATAGCTCTTTTACTGTTCTATTACCATCCTTTTAAATATTAGTATTTTCCCAGGATTCAAGTTTCTATTTCCATTGTATGTCATTCTTTCCACACCCCTGGATCATCACACCTACTTTCATGCCTTCATAAATCAACTGTAATTTAATTTCTCCTAACTACCTACTACCAGGCCTTACCTCTCCCAGTCTCTTCTCATCTCTCACCTTATTTTTTTCACCACCTCACTCAGAAGGTAGAGATATGAGCAGTACCAGGTTTTTCAACCTGGAATGAGCATCTTATTCTCCACAATAGATAACTCCTACTGATTAAACAAAATAATATGGTATATCTTTTGAGCCCTTGTTTTTGTGGCAAACACAACCATGCTCTCATTTAATCCTCACCAATCCAAGCAAGTAGGTTCTATTCCCTTCTTACAAAGAAGACAGGATTCAGAGATTTAAGCTGTTTCCCAAGAATGGAGGGGCAAGTGAGGACCACAACCCAGGCTGAGTATCCACACTGTCTGCACTGGTGACCACCTTGATGAATCTAACACAGGCGCTCTTCTCAGGAAAGCCCTCCCTGGCCCCACTAGGAATGACAAGGTCGCTTCTGTGGATGTAATTTCAAATTGTATTGTGTAATTCTCTCTACCACCCCTCATGCACACAATATCACACAAATAGAACATCAGGCCCTTGTCTTTGATAGTCACGATTCAGCTCATTGAGCTGAACATATTCTGAAAGTTTATTAGTTGCTGTATATTTAATATCAAAATAGTTCAATCAGATGAATATGCCAAGCAATTTGCTCATGACAAACACAGGACTTAGTTCATTAAAACTGTTGCAACATTGCCTGGAAGATGTGTGCAGTATCTTGTCCTTGCATTGTTTCATGTTAGTTACTATGACAAGGAAACAAGTATTACCAAAGGTCACTTTTATGAAGCCAATTCCAGATGAAGCCAGGAATGTCATTCATATACAGGAGTTTAAAAACTTTCTTCACCCTCTTCTTGCCACTAATTGCAGGCAGCCTGGTATAGAGGAAAGTCGGGACTTTCCTTCTCAGAATGGGGAACTCTCTATCAGATTTCTAGATCTAATGAGAAACTTTTAGATGCAGGTAGAACTTCAGAGCTACAAGCGCACCATCCCAAAGTCACCAAGGCCTTCATGGAATGTCACCTACTGACACAGGTGCCCAGGTTTGTTCCTTCCCGCTCTGGAAAATGTAATCAAATCAAATAAATCCATGCTGAAGTCAAATGACCATTCTGGACCTTACAACCTTCCAAGTATATGTGCATTAAAAATACCACTTTTCCAACCCACAGAGGCATAGAGACTTAGCAGGATCCAGTGTCTAGAAATGGGCAGTTTTCTGGAAATTCTTGCTTGAAGAATCAACCTTTGGATAGTCTTAGATATTTAACTGCAGAAGAGTGGAAAGAAAAAATCCAGGGCATGCTTACTTTGAGCATAGTAGACAAGACAAAAACATGTGGGATATTAGAGAAATGTAAAAAGATCAGGGCTGACCAGGTGGACTGGGCTTGCTTACAGGGCTGTGATGCCATGTTTAAGACCCCAGTTTCTGTTGTGTCCTCAAGATGTAGTTACAACAGCATTTTTAAATGAGGGGAGTTATACGATTATCTCTTAGAAACACGATTTCAGCTACAATTTAGAGCAGGGATGGGGAATGTCTGGGCCTTGCCAATGCATTAGGGGAGAGTTAATTAAATGTCTGACAAAATATAGCAGGGCAGTCAGTTTTTAAGCTGATAATTTTGTATGGCCCATGAATGATGTTAATAATATCCAAATAGCCCTTGGCAGAAAAAAGGTTCCCCACCACTTAGAGGAACTTAAAGGGAAAAGATTTATATTTGAATATACACCAAAAATAGATATATATATATTATACTAATATAGATGCCAAATGTGTGTGTGTGTGTGTGTGTGTGTGTGTGTGTGTGTGTGTATATATATATATATATATATATATAATCACAGACAAATGTGCAATATAAACATAAAATTTTTTATAAGATTATAAAGTTATTAGACTTTTAAAATCATGTAAATCAATAAAGCAAAAAATGGTTGAGAGGAATAAAATACCAGAAAATTTTAAAATTCCTATGGAATTTAAATATCTAGTTCTGAAAATCTAAAGATGATAAGACACTGCCTGAATTTGGGGGTCCGAATCATATATGACTAAAATAAACTGCATATCTGATGCCCAGGATGTGCAAACTGGTATAAACATTATAGAGGAAAATACAATTTTTATCAAGATTCTTTAAAGGGTTAAATATCACTTTTGTAATTCCTCTCCTAAAAATGTGATATAGGAAATAATCAGAATTGGATACAAAGATGCATAATCAATCATGTTAACAAGGGTATTATTTATAGGATTTAAAAATGAAAATGAAAATGAAATTCATTGTTCGACAACAGGAACAGTAAAATATTTCATGGCAAATTCATATAAAGGAATATTATATAGAAAAAACTATTTCTTAAAGAAAAAGATATAACAAATTGTTAAGTGAAAAATGCAAGTCACAAAACAACAATATTATGATCTAAACTAGAGGCCCAGAACACAAATTTGTGCAGGGGTGGGGTCCGGCCAGCCGGGCCCCAATCGGGGTGGATTGGGACCGACCGGCCTGTCAGGAGGAGATAGCAGGAGGCTGGCTGCAGGGTGGGGCCAGGGACAATTTGTAGGCACTGCCCCTGATTGGGGTGGGGGGACATTGGCGATGGGGCAGGTCATGGGGAGGGGCTATGGCGGTGGGCCAGCTGACCCTGCCCCCGAATGGGGTGGGGGAGCCTATTGGGGGTCAGTGGCTGGGCGAGGGGCCATGGGAGGTTGGCCAGCCAGCCCACCCAATTGGTGTGGAGGGGGGCCAATCGGGGGCAGAGCTGGCTGGGGGAAGGAGCCATAGGCCGATTGGGATGGTGGAGGCCCATTGGGGATGAGAACGGCCAGGGGGAGGAGCTGCAGGAGGTTGGCCAGCTGGCCCGACCCCCTATTGGGGTAGGGGGGACGATCAGGGGCAGGGCCAGCTGTGAGGGAGGGGCTGTAGGCTGATCAAGGGTGGGGCCAGCCAGGGGGAAGTGCTGTGGGGTGGTTGGCCTGCTGCCCCACCCTTGATCGGGGTGGGAGAGTCTGATCAGGAGTGGGGTAGGCTGTGGGGCAGGGCCTCGGGAGGTTGGCCGGCTGGCCCCACCCGTGATCAGGGGGTTCCCTGGCTGCAGTGGGTGTCAAAGCAACCATTGTTCAGTAGCTACGACATTCCAGTCACTGGCTTTTTATATATATAGGTATTGCTTAAAAGGCTTTTAATCATGTTATTAACTTACTGATTTTAATCACATTATTCAGTCAACACATCCAGCTCTGATTATATGGTAAAGAATGAAAATGTGAGATAATGGAAGCAGATACAATCAAGCAAACAAAACAAAACAGTAGAGACCTTTGATTCAGATGCCTTACAGAGGTTTAAGCTGAATTTTCTAGAACATTTCTCATACCTGTGTTTAGGGAGACCACTTCTCATTTTTTAAACCTTTTAGGTGTGCTTCCACCACAGGAAGTTGTGGAAAATGTCTGTACACAGCAATGGTCTGACTATATTTTCAGTAGAATCCTGACTTCTTGGATTTCTTAATAACCACGACAAACAATTACAGAAGTCACAGTCCCTTTTGTGTGTGTGTCAAGATGAAAAATATTCCTACGTAGACTGTTTTTGAAGCCAGTGACCTTTTTGGAAGCACTTGCACAGCCAAGGGTTTACACATTCAGTTTACACTTTAAACAGCTTTCTCTTTCCTGCCAAGGAACTTGATGCACCAGAGGACATTCTTAATGCTGGGGATTAACTGTGTGCCCCGAGGTCAGCTGATGGGAAGGTGGGAAGGTGTGGTGAGTACAGGGGAGAGAGAGGAGATGTGGGGAGAAAATCTCCAGATCTCCAATTCAACAATATTCTAGAATGATCCATTCACTTTAGATAAATGTTTCCATGGCTCCTGAGAAGTGGCCAGGGAAGTTTCCTAAAATAGCACCCTGTCCTAGACTGTCCTCGACAAAGCCAAATCTCTGTGCCTGCAAGCAGGTCACCATCCTCTTTGTACATTGGCTTCATCTGTTGTACCTCACAAGGCAATCCGTAAAGTATTTGGCAAATAATTGGTGTTTGATACATGATTGTTCCTTTACTGGGAATATCTTTAATGATGATTGTGTGCTGTAGTTTTCACTCACACACCATGTATGTGACTTTAATCTCTGGGCCCATACATTTTATATATTCTATGATAGTCTCAACTTCCTATAGGTTTAAAAAAATGTTCAAAAAGGGTAATTTATTAGGTCAACAACTTAATAGGTGGTTGTTATCTTAGTTTTTTCACATAAATAAATTTATAGTAGAAAGATATACCTTTTCAGACTATTTTCTTAAGTTTTATTGGAAACTAAAGTCATCTTTAACTACAAATGGTCCTAGGATAGAACCCTAATGCTTTTTATTTTCTTTATTAATTCCCTTTTAGGTGTACCTAATGCTTAGCATATAATAACTGCTCAATAAGTATTTGTTGAAGGAATAAAAGTCTGTGCTCTGCTGAGGGATAGAACCTGGGACTGGGTAGGAGAAGGGGCAGTTACAGGCATTGTGCAGCTAACTTTCACCTTTACTTTAATGTGTTATGAAGGTGCAAGTTGGTTAGGATTATAGAATGTAACTTTTGAGAGCCAATGACCCCAATGGGTGGAGGGGGGCAGAAGGCCATGAAGGGGCATCTGTGTCCTGACAGAATGTGTGCACCCACCTCTTCAGAGACTCTCACAGTCCTTCCTTGATTATATCACCACAGCATTCCATGGCCCCAGGAACCAAATGGCTCTGGACCCTCAACTGTCCTAGTTTCACCTGGTTTCAGCGAATTTTTATAACACCAAAGAACCTCTCACTGGAAACAATGAATCTTCACAATGAAGCTACACCCAGCTGACTGTGAGTGGAATTTGCAGAGCACCTCAATGTAACTAAGAATTAGATTTCTTAAGCAAAGCCTGAATACTCTGCACTAGGGTGTATTTGAAGCCGGTGACTATATTCAGTTCCATTTCTGAGAAGCAAGAACACATAGTTCTCTCCTCTGCTTTGCTCCCTTACTTTGAGGAGGAAGCGCAATTCCCTCACTTAGGGGGATGTGGTACATCTGAATGGTCTCCCCAGCAGCCATTGGATGTATGTATGTATGAAATTGACCATACTGACTTCAACAGAAATTCATCTTCAAGTCTAATATATGAATGAGATAAAAGGGATACTGATTTGGTTGAGCCTGGGACTGGGGACAGGCTGTCATATCTAACCCACTGCTCCCTAAAAGGCCCTGGGTTACATTCAGGAACCCTATGTTTCCAGGGAAAAAAGTTTGGAAAAATTAATCACTATTTTACACAACCTCTGTGCCCAGTTATTCTCTAAAACCGATTACCGAATACCATTCTGAAGAAAGGAAGGAGAGCCAGGTTGGCCTCTGCAGTGAGCAGGGTAGGCTGAGCCAGAGGAGATGCAGGAACAAATTGTCCATAACTCCACAGGCTGGTGCAATCTTGTGACACTTAATGTTGCCATCTGGACCCTGCACTACACTGTGGTGCCTATGGGGAGCCCAAAGTGCTGCAAATCCCCCACTCTTCTTCTGTTCTCGGACCTGAACCTGCTTGTTCCAGAAGCCTTGATTATTTATAGATACAGGTGCCTGGGAAGCAGCAAGAAAGGAGTAGAAATGATACTGTGGCCTGATTCAGTTCTCTCCAGGACCACCAAGAGAGCTCCCAAGTTCCCTGCCATCATCACTGTCTTGGAGTATGTGCATCCTGAGCTGTTGTTAAAACCCTACTATCACGGAGCACCCCGAAGACTGCCTGGGCATTTCACAGACAGACATGGCTAAACAATGATCTGAAACCAACTGAAAAAAAAAGTCAATTTCAGAATATATTATAGGGTTTGCCAATGCTCATCCCAAACTTTCAAAAACTCCATATAAACTCAGATTTGACTGACATCTAACAAGCCTCTGTCAAGTGCTAGCCTTGCACAACCTCTTCTACATGTATGCATTTATTCTTTAACCCCCTAGCAATTCTGTGATGGAGATAATGTTACTATCTCCATGTTGAAGCTAAAAGGGAAGACAGTAGTAAAATGTATTTTTAAGCCCTAGCTGGTTTGGCTCAGTGGATAGAGCATCGGCCTGCGCACTGAAGGGTCCTAGGTTCGATTCCAGTCAGGGGCACATGCCTGGGTTGTGGGCCTGATCCCCAATAGAGGGCATGCAGGAGGCAGCTGATCGGTGATTCTTCTCATCATTGATGTTTCTAACTCTCCCTCTCCTTTCCTCACTGAAATCAATAAAAATATATTTAAATTTTTTTAATTTAAAAAATGTATTTTAAGAAGCAAAACAACAGCTAGCAACTGTGATGTCCTTCCTCTACAGGATGGGACTCCCACCTGCCTCCTTGACCCATCTTACATCTGTATAAGGTTTGAATGTTTATAAAATACACCTACTTCTTTAGTCTCCATGATCATTCTATGAGGTCGGTTTTATTTTCCCCTTTTTCTGTCATCCCTTCAGCTTACCTGTTCCATGATCATGCAAACTTCCCTGTGTTAAAGATAGTTTTAAAAATTTATAGGAAAAATCATTTTGACTAATTTTGTATTCTCAGAATAGAAAATGTTACTAGACTTCAAGTAATTATGCATTTGATAATGATAATCATGAATACTCAATGACTTTTTCAAAAGATTGAGAAATTACAAAAGATATTCTACAGAGAAGAGTGATAAAGAATACACAACTCTTTTTTTCCTTTACTTTTATTTCAAATCACTATTGCTATCTCTATTGGGAGCAAAGTTTGTTTGTATCTCAAAGTCCTAATGCTTGGGACTATGATATGCAGATAAATAAGAAACTAATAATACTATATTTAAAGATGTAACCCTTGCTTGTTCAGTCTCTATCCCATGGCCCAGATCTTCCTGTCACCCTGTCCTCCACATTACCCCACATGCTATTTAAGGCCCATATTTATGCTACTTAATTCCAAGAACTAATTTCTTGAAGTTACCAACTGTTTTATTTGTTTGGCTTCTCACTTATAATAAATTATAAAGAGCTAAGGCTCAACTTAGCTTCATATAAAGTCCCTGAATCTCCCCTTAATATCATAAGAAACTATGTATTTTGATTTTAGATAATTGGTCACAAAATGCAGTGGGGAATTAATAATATATGTTCTTGTTAGAAAAGTATGGTAATTTAATCTACTTAAAAAATAAGTTTGGGTAGAGCCACACTACCCAATACTATAAGCACTAGTAACATGTAGCTATTTTATATTTGCAGATCAAATACTTGGTATAAGCAAGTCACATGAAATATTTGGGAAATAGTTATATGGAAATGTATTTGTTGTTTGTCTGTTGTTTGAACTGCATATTCTATAATTTTTATCTGCTAAAGCTGACCATCCTAGGCTATTAAAATTAAAACTATTTAAAATTAAATATGACTGGAAATTCCAATTGTCAACTGCACTAGCCATATGCCAAGTGCTCAATAACCCTAAGCAGCACATGGTTCAGTAGGCCTTGGACAGTGCCAAGATTATGGAGAGGTCTACCGGAGAGCACTGGGAAGAAGACCTGCAATCCCCAAACCAATTAGGAAGTAAGAAACTTTAAAAATAACAACCTCCTTCTAAGACCTCTGATGCAGCATTTTAACATTTTAAAATAAGATATAATATTCTGATATGACAATTCCAGACACTGCTACTAACAATAACAGCTGACAATTTTGAATTGCTTTCTATGTGGCAGATGCTCTGTTAAATGTATTCTCATATCGTTTTGATTAAAATCTAGTGATACAGGCACAGCTACAGTAACAGTGCATCTCATGTCTGTGGGACTGGCTTGCAGCAGTTCCTTCGCTTCCTCAAGGCTATTCAGATCCGAAGCAGTGGCATCACAGCGTAGGTCCTAACACCAGACTCCTGTCTACAACCAATCCTCTCTTCTCACCTACATTGTGGTGAGTTTACCTTTCACAAGGACATAAGGTAGGATTTTACCCCAAATATCCTTGAGCTTAACATTAGTAAATTTACATTAAATGCTATTTCTGTTAACTTAGATGAGTGGTAGGTAATCCCAGATTTACCATATATGTATTAGTATGCAATGCCTTAGGTATCCATAGCAAAGCTCTAGTCAATTGTTTTTAGAGTTTAAAAGAAAAAATGAAAATAATTCTAAGGGGCTATTCAAATAAAATATAACCAGATGTTTGTTTGTTTTCTGACTAAGATCTTCCAGGGAAAAACCCAGCGGCGGAGTCAAAGGCAGCATTTCTCTATGCTGCTCACTGCACAGCTCTTGCCTAGGCAGCCCCAGGGCCAAAGGCCATGGACCTGCAACCCAAGAACTGGGAGGAATCTGCTCAGAGAATTCCGAGGTCAGAGGCCAAGGTTGGCAGAATGTGGCTCCTGGGTCTGGTGACATAACTACATTACCTAATGAAAATGTCACCAAAGTGAGGCAGATAAGAATCTCTAAATTGAGGTCATAGGTGAGGATGATGGTAATAGGAGAAGCAGGAAGGCACCTTTTAAATGAAGTAGAAGGACATAATGACACAGAACAAAAAGACCCAGCCGGAAAAGCCTAGACTTCGTTCTGTCATTGGATTGAGCAGGAAGGTTGATCAGACAGCTTGCTTCCCTGGGGATAATTTCTCTCTAGTCCTGTTGAAAACATCCAGAGAGAAGTCACCCTGCCAAGATTCACAGTGATGTGGGACACCTGCCTGTGCTCTCCAGGAGGCAGACTTTCAATTCACAACCCCACCTCCAACCCCAGTCATGCTGTCTCACCTCTTCCCTCTTATCTCTTGATCTGCCCTTGATCTGCCCTTGCTCTCCAGCTACCTTGCCTTCTCATTCTCCTTTCTCTTCCTTCCTCTGTCTTACTCAGTACTACTACTTTTTATGGAGACATCTCTTTTTTTATAACTGATATAAAACAATTCAAGTTTCTTTGTTTTAAGGTCCCAGTAAATATAGAATCACACTGGAGTTGAATTTTGCAGCAATTTCCTAATAAGTGAAATGGAAACTACCTTGGTGCTAGGTTGACAATTTAAAAGAATATACTTTGGTTTTATAGACCGGTCCCAAAACAGAATTTCCAGAGATGAGCCTAAACTGAAACTCTGAAAATAATATTGAAACATTCAATTTAATAAAGAATTAGACATCAGAGAGTCATAGCAGATATTTTTAAAAATTGACTTGGGGGTGGGGTTGGATTTAGAATTTTCCCTACAAATCTGGGAATGCAAAACGTAGTGAAAAGGACAATAGTTTTTTCTAGAAAAAGTCTTCAAATTTTTGATATGGATAAGTGAATAAGTTATGACAACTCTGAAAACATTCTAAGTCTGCCTTTCAATTTAGTATTATTTATTTAGCTCCATTCCCTTTGCAAATTGAAGACACCATCAAAGGTCAAATCTAGAATATATATAAATTCTTTATTGTTTAAAGCAGTGGTTCTCAACCTTCCTAATGCTGTGACCCTTTAATATAGTTCCTCATGTTGTGCTGACCCCCAACCATAAAATTATTTTCATTGCTACTTCATAACTGTAATTTTGCTACTGTTATGAATCGTAATGTAAATATCTGATATGCAGGATGTATTTAGGCGATCCCTGTGAAAGGGTCGTTCCACCCCCAAAGGGGTCGCGACCCACAGGTTGAGAACCGCTGGTTTAAAGTATTACATGAGTCTCCTTTTTCCCCCATTGACCTCTCCCATGCCGCACCCACTACCCAGCACATGCCCTCACCCCACTACTGTCTGTGTCCATTGGTTATGCTCATATGCATGCATACAAGTCCTTTGGTTGGTCTCTTAGCCCCTCACCCTCCGCCTTCCCTCATTGGTTGGACAGTCCATTCAATGCTTCTATGTCTCTGGTTCTACTTTTTGTTCATCAGTTTATGTTGAATGGTATATATTTTATCATTTAAATAACCAAACACTATAACTCCCAGTAGGTATAACTAAATCTTTACGTGCACCCTTTTGAAAGCAATTATTAAATTTAGCATTTGCATATTTAAAATGAAAAAATATGCAAAGGAACGCTGAAGAAAGGAACTAACCCTATTAATTGCCTCTTGCTGCTGTGTTAGCTGATTCAGTACTCATAGCAAATCTTAAAAGTAAGTCTTATCCTGGCCAGTGTGGCTAAGTCGGTTGGGCATCATCCCCTGCACTGAATTGTTGCTGGTTCAATTCTGGTCAGAGCACATGCCTGGGTTTCGGGCTCGATCCCCAGTAAGGGGTTCGAAAGAAGAAGCTGATCAGTGTTTCTTTCTCTCTCCCTCTCCCTTCCTCTCTAGAAAGAAAGTAAGAAAGAAAGAAAATATATATATATATATATATATATATATATATATATATATATATATATATATATATATAATGAAAGCATAATATGCTAATTAGACCAGACAGCTGAATGACCTTCCGGACTAAACCGGGGCTGCGAGGTCCGAGGCAGCTGCCTCAGCTGTAAGGTCCAAGGCAAGCTGCAGCGGCTGCAAGGGCTGAGCCCCTTGCACGAATTTCGTGCATCGGGCCTCTAGTATATATATTAAGAAAAGAAAGGAAGACTTACTCTCCCAAGTTTACAGATAAATAATGTGAGCATAGGGGAGTTTAAGAAATTATTTCAGAGGTAAAAACAAAGAAAAAACTGAACTGAGATTCAAATTCAGTTGTGCTGTGGTCCCAAGTCCCTGCTTGGTCCTTTCTATAATGCTTGAAGGGTTAATGCAATCAAAGAGTCAAATGAGAATGCTCACAATACAAGCAAAGATGTACAGTCCTTCACCAAGAGGGAAAGGATACAAATTAGGACCTTCATATTCTTAATATGCAGTTCACAGGTTCAACAGCATTTAAAAGTTTCCAGGACTTGATTTCCCTGGGGAGAATTCAATGTAGGACACTTGAAATGACAGGTTTTAAGTGTGTTTTTCTGATAAGCTAAAGTGGTTTTTGCATTGTCTCCTGGGGAATTAGTGAGTGATTTAATCTAAAGAAAATATTCAAAATTAAAGATGTTTTGATTAAGTGGAACAGATAAACTGTTTACACTGAGTGTTCTCGTCTTACAACTTCAAAGAAGAATAGATTAGTGGAGTGTGGGGTGGGGTGAAGGGGGTGAGGGGACTGTTTTGCACCAGTCCATTACATATGGTCAGAAAAAACAGTTTGAGGGAGGATGGGTGATTGATACTATTCAGAATAGCCCCTCAACCCAAGAACCAAATGCTGCCTTTGAAAGGAAAAAAGAAACAATAAGAGGTAGAAATTTAACCATTCATGCTATAAAAACTTGTGAAGAGTTTCTACCAGTCATGAAGAAGTCCCACAAACAAGATGATGGTAAGAATACAGATCATGCATGTACCCTTGCAGAGATTTGGAAAATCCATTCAGTTTTATGGAAATCTGAGCCAAGAATTCATTCTCTGTTAGGAGTTAAATTGTGTTCCCTCAAAATTCATGTGGTGCAGTCCTAATCGCAAGTACCTAAAAAAAATATGTACCCATTTGTGAAAACAGGGTCATTGCAAATGCAATTAATCAGTTAAGATGAGATAATTAGGGTGGGCCCTTAATCTAACCTGACTGATGTCCTTCTAGAAAGGGGAAATTTGGGCACAAATGCATACACAGGGAGAATGCCATGGAAAGATAAAAGCAAAGACTGGGGTGATGCAGCAGAAGCCAGGGAATGCCAAAGATTGTCAGAAACCTCTGGAAACTGGGGGAGAAGCCTGGAACCAATTCTAGCTCACAGCCCTCAGAAGGACCAAACCTGCCCACACCCTGAAGGACTGCTAGGCTCCAGAATTATGACAGTTTCTGCTGTTAAGCTTCCCAGTTTGTGGCATCTTGTTTGTGGCTGCCCTAGCGGACTAATAAAGCATCCCAGGAATCATTTCTCAACCTTTTCTTTCTATATAAAGTGCATCAGATCATAAAGGCATGACCCACACACACTTTGCATTTGAGGTCAGAACCAAAGTAACATGAAGAGCTCATCTTCTGTCTAGCCTGAATCAGAGTTCCATTTTTCATAATAGCATGTTTTGTTTTGTTTTTTCAAAGGCAAACAATGCAGTAACAAATTAACAATGGAATATTGAAAAGGTAAGTATCTAAAATCCATGTATACTGTACTATATATTCTCAAATATTGCATATGAATGGTATGCTTTGTTGGATGATTTGTGATATATTCTACAAATGTGAAAAAATAAAAATGGTATATGTATGAAGCAAACATAGTCAAAGAGAGTGAACCATATTTGGTTAAAGTCTATTTCTGTTAAAAACATTTAACCACAATACCCTCACCCCTCCATTATTTTGTGGATAAATTGAGGACAGAACAATGTCGTATCTATTTATTTTATCTTCATCTACAAGCATAGTTTTTAGCACATAGTACATATATAATGTTTCTCAAGTATGCAAAGTAAACAAATGAAGGAAAATAAAAACTTATGAACAATTGAGCACTACAATATTAGGCAGAATTTTTTACATAAAAAGATACAAGTAGAGACGTTGAGGTTTATAGGTAATTCATAATATTTTAAATCATTCAACTGGTGGTTTTGACATATAGAAAGATAAAAGATAGAGAAAAAGCTTAATTACAAAATAAGATGCAATTTTCAATACACTTCCTAATTCAACAAGCTTTTGTTGAATAAATTAGTGCCATTTATGGTGGGAAATATGCTGTACATTTGCTCTTCTACAAGTGACTTTTAGCGCAAGCCTTTATTAGTCATCCTTGAATTTGTGAGACTTAACACAGTAGAAGGCACCAGAGTGGTGCTGGTAAAAGTTATGCTACGTATAATTTACATTTCAAAACTTCCAACAACTTGCAAATGTTAATTATGGTGAACATCCATTTGATAATGGGTGGTTCAAAATCTGATTTCCATTTCACAGCTAAGAACTTCACACAAATGGAGAGCAGAAGGAACACTGACAAAGAGGGTAATATAATGGACTGGGGAGTCAGACACATTCAATTAAAGTACCAGCTCTACTACCTACTTAGTACTAAGTATATGTGGGTAAAGTAGTTCACATCTCCAGGACTTCAAGCGTGTGTGTGTGTGTGTGTGTGTGTGTGTGCGCGCGCGCGCATGTAGTTTTGTATGTATATGATTATATGTGTGTACATAAAATGTGTGTATATGCATATATAATGTATTTCTGTTATATATATGCATATTTGTGTGTGT
Organism: Myotis daubentonii; assembly: GCF_963259705.1. Taxonomy (NCBI): domain Eukaryota; kingdom Metazoa; phylum Chordata; class Mammalia; order Chiroptera; family Vespertilionidae; genus Myotis; species Myotis daubentonii. The sequence goes on from NC_081841.1 coordinate 188,941,442, forward strand.
GTGTGTGTATATATATATATTTATATAATATGTAACCAAGATATCAGAATTAATAATATATCATAGAAATGTTTGGGAATTTAAGTTATATGATTACATAAAATACCCATAGTGTTTGTTATACAAAATGCTCAATAAATAGTAGCTATTACTTAATTTTTCTAATTTACATGGTATTTATATTGGGAATTACTTCTATATTTTGGTTTTAATTTCATAATTGACCTGGATCTTGTATTTTATATATTGTATTTCTGCCTGTATACTACTTTTACTTTTCTACATTTTCATGTACATTCTTTCTCTATCTTATATTTCCCCTCCACATTAGCTTTTTATTTTCTTTCTTTCCATGAACATGAAGTTAATATGTATAATGATCAATAATAAAGGATAAAGAATTTGGTATATTGAGGCAATTTTGGTGAGTTTTGGAGAATGTATAATAATAATGATTACATAGAAGGTAAGTTACCCGACTAAAGCTACACATTAAGGCTATGGAAATTAAAATTGGGAATATAAACTAATTTATCCAGAACCTAATACTTCAATAGAATGACTATCTCTAGGACAAATATTTATAAAGAGCCTTCTGGTATGTTTTATCTGAGGCTACAAAATAATTATTAATAATACTGGGTTTGTTAGGAATAGCTTATGTGAAGACACTAATTTACTGTTTAAATGAAAAACTGAAGTAGCATTTGAAATGAAAACCTGTTTTCCTTGCATTTCATTCCTTAACACTTTGTGATTTACACCATTTAAACCTTCTCTTAACAACAACTCTTCTCTATTTTTCTCATAGTAGCAGATTCAAAATCTCAAAATATAAAAATATGTGGGGAAAAGTCCTCTCCATTCTGATTCCATCCACCCATTTTCCTAGTTTCCAGTGTGTAATACATATATAAACCAACTGTATATATATAAAATCTCCATCCTTTTGATACAAATAGTGTCAACAGCATACAGACTGTTGTGCATTTTATTGTTTTGTTTGGTTTCTTTGTTTTCTTTTTTTGCTATGACTGTATTCATGTTTTCATTACCGTTAGTGTGGGCTATCCATTGTGTGGAGAGGAATTCTTTAACTTTATTTTTGACACTATTACAGCTGTCCCCATCCTTCCCTTTTGCCCACCTCCACCCAGTACCCCGCCACCCCCAGCAATCACCACACTGTTATCTATATCTATGGGTTATGCATATATGTCCTTTGGCTAATTGCTTCACATTTTTTCATCCAGTTCCCCCAACACCTCCCCTCGGACAGCAGTCAATCTGTTCCAAGTATTCATGCCTCTATTTCTATTTTACTTGTCGTTCTTAACAATTTCATTTGGAAATCTCTACAAGTCAATTCATAAAGACCATCCTCATTCTTTTTTTAAATAGCAATTAATTACTAGTCCATTATATAAATGTATCAATAATGTATTTAATCAGTCTCCTGATGATAGAATTTTATGTGGTTTCCTATTTTTCCTTATTACAAAAATAGTGATGTAATGAATATTCTTGGACATATATAATTTCTCAAATGTGTTCGTATGTCCAAATTGTTGGACACTATATAAATTCATAAGATACTGCCAAATTACCCTCCAAAAGGGTTGTGCTAATTTACACATCCAACAGCAATTACGACCTATTCTCCTTTCCTCTACTTCCTATCTTGCCCTCCCTGGTTCAGCCAGGGAAAATTCTCTAACTGCCCACCATAGTACCAACTAGCATCACTTTTCTGTTTGTCAGAGGCTGTATCCTGTAACCACAGCTGTCTCCTACCTACTCCCAGTAAATCAGTACAATACCCCAAATATATATTTACAGGATATACTCCCTACTAAATGTTTACTTATTTGCTTTATGATTAAAATTTCTCCAAAAATATTAAAAATTGTAAAATACCATTCTCTGAGCTCAAGACCACAAGTTGTCTGCCCTCATCCATAGTGATTACAATTTTTGGTTATACAAAGGGGTCTGCAGAATGAGGACTACATTTCTCAGCCCTCTTTATAGATTTGGTCTGGCCTTGAGTCTAATGAGGTATGAGCCAACTGTAGCCAACTTCTGGGGCTTGGCTGCAAAGGGAGGATGATATGCCTGTCCTTTTCCTTCCCGCTAACTGCAATGTTAACACAGTGATGGTGAACATCTAGGACCATGAGGATTTTGAATGGCAGAGCAACAAGGCAGAGCAAGCCTAGGATCCTCATAACCTCATGGAGCAGTGCTGCCTTAATAGTTTGGAATTTGACAACAGACATAAAAAATAATTCTATTTTGTTTAAGGAGTCTGCCATTTCAAGTCTCTGTAATTCATAACTGAACATATTTTATAGTGAATATTCATTCTTAAACATATGCAGAGCCAACCAATGTTTCATTCAATTAGGAAGTCAAGAATTATGATAAATATTTTATGGAAGTAATGTTAATGTGACCTTTCAGGTTTGGGGTATTACTGATGTTTGTCTTGCTGAGCCAGTAATAATTGAAACCCCCTTGAATGAATCTGTCACTATACTCAGGACCAAAAAAAGAAGCTACTTGGAGGAAGTGCATTGCTGTGGACTGGATTGTTTTGATGGAGGGGAGAGAAATCACTACAGAGTCCTGAACCTTGATTAGGGGATGGGTGTTCCACAGTATGAAACAATTATTCTGAATTTCTCTGAATATTTTCTGTTCAAATCATTTCTAAACAGGCAACTGAAAGGTCATGGTCCTCTCCAGCCACAGTCATGCTAAGCAAGAACTCTCATGAACATGTATCTTGTCCTGTTGCAAGGGGAGGAAAAACAGGATGAGAGCACATTAGGAAAAATAATTATTTTCTTATTAAAATAGGTGGCAAAGTATGCTCATTACAATGGGCTCCCTTGGATAGAAATTGGTGGGTTCCTAAAACTATGCAGCCACCTGAAGCAAACAGATAAGGAAATCACAACTGACTATGAACTATAATTAAAGGCACACAGTGACCAACTCAACTAGTCAAATGTTTGTTTGAAAGCAAAGCACACTGCACTCTTCACTGAAGCAGAAAAAGAGCTAAGTATATTCATATGTATATGGAATTGTTGATGACACTGTTCATGGTGGAGTTTTGGATTCAGGCAGAAACTATTTAAATTATGGCACTTTCACTTACTATCTGAATGACATTAGCAAACGAACTCAATTTTCTTGACTTTTAGTTTCACTCTATGAAAGTAATGATGTGAGTAGCAGCTACTATAATTAATGCAGGCAACAGAAATTTGAAAATGTCATTTTCTATACAAAGCTTATTATGACAAGTGTCCCCTATCCATCTCTTCTGACTCACCAGGCTTGCTTCTCAGAAACAACCACTATTACCTGTTTTAGTTGTTTCTTTTAGTAGTTAAAGTTATACTTCTAAAAAAATGGCTATTAAATATTAATTCTTAAATTATACATTTTAGAAATTTTCTACTCATTTTCCATTATGGTGGATAGATATTCTGCAGTCTAAAGCAATATTTTAGTTAAATTATTAATTAGCTTATATATTATATAACTATTTACATATTGTTCCCTTCTGGACCCAAACATTATAATATGTATGTATTTTTTACACAAAGTTTGCTTTTCTTAGAGTTAAAAAATGATTTGTATCTCTTCACTTGCTTATTTTTTTTACATATCCATTGTGAAAATTTCCCAAAGATACCTATAAAAGCTTTATCAATATAATCCACTTATTTTCAATTTCACCAGATAACCTATCAATTCTATTTTCTTTCATGTTCTTTTATCTGGAATCCTTCATGCTAGAGCTTTTCTAGTCCTATCCCATAGGGGGCATTTCTTTCCTCTCTTCTCTATTAAATCTCCTGTTTCTTAGATCTCATGCTTTTCTTTTCCACGATTTACTCCATTATTTGGATCAAGCATAGCCTCTCTAGCTTTCTGACAAATATTGAAAGGAAGGTAAAAAATTTTTTTTTAGAATTTTACATGCTCAAAAATGTCTTTATTTTTCTCTCTTATTGATAGTTTGGGCTGGCTATATCATTAAGGAAAAATATTTTTTTTTCTTTCAGAAATTGAAAGGCATTGATTGTTCTGTCTTCTAGCTTCCAATGTGGTTCTTAAGATATTTCATTAAATTGGATGCATTTGCATGAGACCTTTTCCCTTTTTAGACATTGTTGGTTCTTAATTTTATGTTTGGCAGCCTGAAATAGTATGATTGTGTGCCTTAGCTAGTGTACCATTATTCTGTTTGCATGGTTTTTTTTTTATCTGAAGATCTATGCTCTCTGATTATGGAATATATTAAAGAAATACTTCTTTCTTTAATAATATCCTATTTATTTCCCTTTGTTGTCCCTTTCAGGATTCAAAATAGTGAGATATGAAAATTCTTGAATTATCTTATCTCATTTACTAATATTTTCTATACTATTGTCTATCCCTTTCCTTTTCAATGTACTTTTTGGGAAAATACCTTCAACGTTAGATTAGAATTCATCTGTCAATTATTTTTAGCGCTTATATTTCTAATTTCCAAGAACTCTTTTTCCGTGCTGACAATGTATTTTACATACTATCCTGCTCTTATCTCAGAATGCAAGTATATTTATCCTGAGCCAGTTGTACTTGTTGTGGGCTCCCAGATTCGAGTGTCACTGTCTTTTCTTTGGGATTATGAGGTTACCCCAAGGCCAACTTCATTTTCTCCAGCATTGGGAAATATTACATGGCTGCAGGCATTCTCAGGGAAAATGTTAAGAAGACAGGAACCACACCATTCAGTACAGAATATGGTACACTCATTGTGCTTTTATTTATAAACTTTACTCTAGAATTGAGATGCCCTGAACCTTAACTTCTCTGGCTCATTTACTATAGAGACTAAACAGAGAGGACAAGGAAACAGAGGAGAGAGAATGCTCCCTGGCTGTTTATGTCTGTATCTGTGGGGCTAATGAATGTGCAAACAGACTTTCAACCACTCCTCCTATTATCAGTCTCAAGTATGGCCTATATAATTCAAGGAAATTGGTTCTTCCATGTTCTGACCTCCTTGTCTGTGTTATGTGCCCAGCTTTGAAAGACATTCTCTCATTTAAAGTTTATATCAATTATCTGAAACAGGTACACATATTACTTCCCTTTTTAGACAAGAAAAAAAAGGTATTCCCAAGGCAAAGACAATATAAAATGGTGGTGGCAAGACCCAAACCCAGCTTTGTCCAACTAGGAAGTTTATGCTTTTATCTGCTATGTGGATAATACTACCTCCCTCACAAAGATATCATGATGGGCATCCTATGTATGTTGTGGACATTGCTGCTAGATTTTTTGTTACTGTTTTTGTTGTTGTTAATCCTCACCTGAGGATATTTTTTCCATTGATTTTTAGGGAGAGAGAGAGGGGAAGAGACAGAAAGAGAGAAACGTGGATGTCAGAAAGACATATCGCTTGGTTGCCTCCTGCACAGACCCTGACCAGGGATGGGGATCGACCCTGTAACCAAGGTAGGTGCTCTTGTCCAGGAATCAGACCTGAACCCTTCAGTCCACGGGCCTGTGCTCTCTATCTTCTGAGCCAATCGGCTAGGGCATTGTTTTGTTTCTAAAAGAAACCTGAATTTAAATAAATCCAAACCCACCGCACTAAGCTCAGGAGGGTGCTTGTGAGATGGGTGTGCAACACAGGAGAATGCACTCACTTTTGCAATATTGGCAGATTATGTAGCCTAAGGCAGTCAGTTGCAGAAAGTTCATGTGCCAAGTCTACAAAATGATAGCAGTGTGTGTATGTATACACATATATACATGTATACTAGGTACATGTGTGTATATATACACATTTATTTACATTTGAAATCCAAATGGGATTATGTTGCATAAGTATAAAACCTCGCAGAGTCTGGCACTGAACAACAGAAGTGGTATCAAACAGAAGCAAAACATTGACTTAGAAAGAAAAACAAAGTGAGAAAGTAATATAATTGTCCGTATAATTTACTCCAAAGGCAAGGCTCTACCATTAAAGAAAAAAATGGTTGAATTAGCTACCAACCTCTGCTGAGGACAGATAGAAACAGCAATGCCTTTCAGCATAAGAAAACAAACAGATGCTTTAGTGAGAACTTTTGTACAAAATTTGCGAGGCATTTATTATTATCATTATTATTATTATTATTATTTCCACTGAGACCTTTTATTTTTTTGCGGTTGCTTAATTTATTTATTTGGTCATAGATTTGCAGTGGGGAAACAGGAGGTGGCTAGTTATCGCTCCAGCTGACACATACTGCGGATACATAAGGGAGGGAGGGAAAAGATGGGGGAGCTGTTTAGTGCTGCAGTGGCTGAAACACTGAGGAGCTGTCAGGAGCTTAACTCAGCAGGGAGTCTGAGTTTTAACTCCAGTGACACCAATGACTATAACAGACATCTGGATAAATGACAAATTATTCAGTTTAAGGGCACAGGCTTAACATCCTGCTAAACTGCAGAGAAAGAGAAAGCCGGAGGTCTGCAGTATTCTGAGACAACAGGACTCAGTGTTTAGTGGCAATTAAATGCCTAAAAAAACAAACAAACAAACAAAACGCTTTCTGCCTACACACTACACAGTAGGGAAAGTCAAATTATAAGCCAGCAATGTGGCCAGAACTCTGCTCACTTGCAGATATTATAAATTTCCTCTTTCATCCTATATTTCTTTTTCTATAAATACATGATGTACAAGGACAGGAGGACCTGCTAGACAGATTGTATTGACAGTTACTTCATTAAGCTTAATAAGGTTTCCTACTATACTTAGATTCCTCACAGGCATTCTTTTGAAGCAGATGCATTTTATCTTGAAAATATTCTGTTGTCATATTTGGGTTTTTTTATGCCTACTGCCCCTCGAAGAGCTTTCCTTAATGCAAATTTGTACTTAGTATTTAATGCAGTCTATTTTATTTGGCAACTTGAAAGCAGGATTAGTCCTGAGCAAAACAGCATCATCCAGAAAAACAAGCATGGAATTTTTTAAAGGAGAGAACATAACTCCAGTCACCACTCACAGGGGGCTGGTTCAATGACTAGATATACTGCGGGTCTTCAATTCTTTCACTTTAAACTCCCATCTTCTAACCTAGAACATCAACAAGAAATGTTTCTCCCTTACTAGTTTTAATTTAAGTAGTAGTTAGTGCAACTGCTTAATTTTTTAACAGACATGGGAAGATAATTCTATCCTGCAGTTTTTAAATTAAGTGCATCATAGGAGTACTCTGTCACTTGGACAGTCAGGTAAGCTGAAGTGAGCCTCATCATCTGGCAACATTTCATTTCCTTGCTTTCTTGAGTCATAAAAATGATGCATCTGATATCAGTGATAAAAAATGTAACTAGATTTTATGTATAATAGGGCTTTTTCCTCATTTGTGGTTGCCTCATTTCAAAATCCCCTTTCAACATTTGAGACATTCTCCACCTTTTCAGCCAGAACTCACTCTCACTACCAAATTGAAAATTCCAGACACTCACTTTCCCTTCTGCTACACAGCAAAGACACAGGCATAGGACTCTGGCTCTGCCAACCACAAGCACCCCACTCTGAACAGGAAGCTAATGACGCAAAGAGAGAAGAAATGCACAGAACAGGTTCTGGTGAGGGTTTGCAACAGCCACAGCATTCACTGTCCCACGGATGGTTATGGTGACATTTTTATCTGGCTAGATTTGGGGGGTGGATTGTATTGTCCATTGCTATATAGCCTTCCACGGAGGTTAGCAGGCTTTCCTAGAGTTTCCCTTAGCTACCCAATAGCTTTAAATGCAATTTACTTAATGTTTAAATTAGACTCATAATTGGCTGATGTCTGTTGCTTGCCAATAAGAACTCTTATGCATACTCTAGTTTTACTGTTTGCTCTAATTTTCAGCTTGGGAACTTCTAGAGCAAGAAGACACAATGACCCCTGATTTTGGAAGTGCATGTTATTCTAATACAAATAATTATAACCTCCCCCAAATTGTATTCTGGATGGCAGCAAAGAAAAGATGAATAGAGTCCATTAGCTGCCATCTAGAAAATGCTCATAGAAATTTTTATATCAAGAAAATGATGGGGACCTTTAAAAGTCATAATAACATTTGCTTCTAGGTAGAAATATATTGCTTTCATTTTTCTCCATTATATCTGTAAGCAAGATATTCTTGCTGGGAGAAAGGAGCAATTCTTGTTTGAGACTACAACTACCCCTTAAAGTCACTCTTTCTTTTGGCTGAAAGTCTATTTCAGTTACTTTAACCTGATCTCCTGAAATAGTCTCTATCCCTGACATCTGCACAGTCAAGAGCACTGCTATACCAGACATCATGTAAACTGTTGAAAGAAAGCAAAGACAACTAAGTCACAGTCTTTGTCTTCAAGGGTAGGCTTAGTATTAAATAACATTAATAAAAGACATGCTTTAATTATCTCAAAAGAGGTAACTGCCAAGTGTCTTTCAGGTTATCAGGTGAGATGTGCTCTGCAGTGAGAATGGGGATGATTTATGACATTCTCTGTTAGGCTCTGGATCAGAGTCTGAAATTCTTCATCTCTGAATGCATGCCAACCAGGCAGCTAGCTGACCACAAATGTGCTTCTTGTGTGTAACTTATCCTGGAAAAAGATCTAGGTTGCAAATGTGTCACTGTAGTTTCTGAGAAAATGTCTCCAATAGAGTAAAATCCTTTTGAAAAATTCTGGTTTATTCATCAGTCTCCTGTGAAATTGGTTTTCAATAGTCAGCAGCTAGAAATGGGTCAATAGTTTTAACATGCATACGGAGTTTAGAAACTCTTCTGGGCCATTTCACCTTTTAAGCAACTAAGAATAAACACTCAAGAACTCTTCCCTACACCATTTAAAATAGTTACAACATATGATGATCCCAATCAAGTACTGGTGGTTCACAATGGCACATTTCAACACATTCCAGGCCTATTCCATAGCACTCAGTCACAATACAGAACATCTCTAATAGGAATTTTATGAGATGTCAAATATGGTTAAAAAGGACTGGATTTAAGTAACAGCACCTATGTCCTCATCACAGACATACCAAACCTCTAGATATCCATTCCCATTTCCGAGAGTTGACAACAATTGCTCATTATATAATTGACAAAAATTTAAATCCTCTAGATTGGCTCATTCTTGATAAACATTCTTATTTGATGATCATCATCATTATCTTTTGATCATTATCACCATCATCGCCACCACCACCACTGTTATATTTTAGCATTTACATTTAACCAAAGACAGGGATTTTCAAAACCCAAAAGGAATCCCCTGGAGACCAAAAGTTCTAAATTAGGGTTCTTTCAATTAATTATTCAAAATATTTTTTAATCTCTTAAGCAATGAAAAATTATGGCTCTGCCCTCAAAGGAACTTACATACAGTGCTATCCAAGAGAACTTTGTGCAATGATGGAAATGTCGTATATCAGAACTGTCCAATACAGAAGCTACTACACACATGCAGTTCTTGAGTGCTTGAAATGTGGCTAGCAGGACTGAGAAAAGGAATTTTTACTTTCTTTAATTCTAATTAATTTGAATTTAATTTTAAATAGCAAAACATGGATACTGGCTGTTGTACGGCACAAGGTAGGTTTAGTGCACTATTGTTAAGAATGTAACTTTAGAGAGGGTCAAAAATATTTTTCACTATATTACTTTTCCACTCTTTCAACATTTGTTATTTAGTATACAAACAATATGGCTATTTTATAAATTTTATTTTCATGATGAAACAAAATGTTATTATCAGAAATAGAGAGTGAGTTATTTCTTATTAATTCTATTTTGTTTTATATATATATGACATTTATAACTGCATAGACAGTCTTCATTATTAATTTGATGTCTGCTTTTGTGATGGTAGCTTCATTGAGATTCAGTAATTTCATCAAATTTGGCTGACATAGGCATCCAATGGCAAAATGGGTAAGACGTCAGTTATCCCAAGATGTTTACAGACAACCACATTTCATTCTTTTGATATACATTTAAGATTTATGGCATCAATGTAGTTCTGTAAAAACCAGCATGGATACTTCCCTCTGACTTATGCCTGATATAAAAGCTTATATTAATTATTACATTTCCATGGGTCTTATTTGCTTGGAAATAATTAAATCTACCTGTTAGTAATTCTTGTATTAAAGACCACCTCAAGTAACACTTATTTATTCTTTTTCTTTAATACCTCTAAATAATGGGATTTCTCCTTCTCCTGAAATTTTCAGGAATTTACCACTCACACCTATATTTTATAGCAGTTATATTTACCTCATTTCCAGACTACATTAAAAGCAACTTGAGAGAAAAGGCTGTGTCTTGCACCGCAGCATATTACCTGCAGGAACTAAAAGAATGCCCTTCCCTCAGTATATATTACAGAAGTATTTATGGAATTAAATTTTGTATTACATTCTCACACTACAACAAACTTACAATTCTTCTTTTATAGTGTTCCCTTTAACCTAGCATAAAGTATATGTATTCAGGAAGAAAAAAGCAGTCGGTTGTATAAGTACCCAGGAAAATGTTCATGAATATGTTATCAAAGCTTTTCTTTTCATCCTGGGGATATCTGTGTTCCATGAGGGTTTGTAAGGCAACTTTTGTAAAAAGAAGAAATATCTTATTAATCTATGACAAACCCCAGGTTGTTCAGCAAGAATTTGAAACAACATTCTCAAGAGTACTTCTAAATACTCCTTCTAATTATTACAACACAGGGATGGGTAAAAAGTAGGTTTACAGTTGTAATACAGATAAATAATACAATAATTAACAAATAATACAAGAATAAACTGTTTCACATACTCACAATTGTAATCCTACTTTTGCCCACCCCTGTGTAATTCTCCATACTGTATGTCACATCTCTGTGGCTTATTTTATAATTGGAAGTTTGTACTTCTTTATCCCCTTTCCCTTTTCAACCCACCTCCCCAGCCTGCTCCCATGTAAGCTACCTGATTCTATTCAGATGCAGGTTTTTTGTAAGCCTCCTTCAGAGGTACCTCCATCAGGGGCACACAGTATCTGGCTGGCTTTCTTTTTTACAAACTTTCAACCGTTGATGATCACTGCCTAGACCCAGTAATTCATTAAAAGCTATAAAATGATCATATTATAATTTTCCCATTTCTTCTTTTAATAGTCGAAATAATCAATTATGTGGTTATCTATTGTTTATATAGAAATGGTTTGATTAATGCTGATTTCCTTTCATTTACTAGTTTTCAAAATAATGAGTAGATTCTCTAGTATCCTCTAATAGTGCCCAAAGACTGCTGTTATTTTGGTCTCAGTTTTTCACAATTTGATTTGTCAGCTCTTTGACAATTAGATATAGTTAACTTTTTTCCTTTTTTATTTTGCTTTCAGTATTAGATATTGCTTTATCTTTTAATTTTATTTTTATAATTCTCCTATAAAATAAAAGGGTAATATGCAAATAGACCTAACAGCAGAACAACCAATCAAAGTGTAATATGCTAATGATATGCTAAGGCTGCTCATGCTCAACCACTCGCTATGACATGCACTGGCCACCAGGGGGCAGACAGTCAACCAGTCACTATGACGTGAACTGACCACCAGGGGGCAGATGCTCCAACCAGTAGGTTAGCTTGCTGCTGGGGTCTGGCCAATTGGGACTGAGCGAGATGGGCTGGACATGCCATGGAGCCCTCCCTGGGCCAACTGTGCACCAGTGGAGTCCCTCAGCCTGTCCTGCACCCTCTCGCAATCTGGGACCCCTCAGGGGGTGTCGGGGAGATGTTTTCAGCCTGATCAGATCCCACTGGCCACTCCCCTGGGAGGGCGCCAGATGCAGGGCGCCAGATGCAAGGCTCATGGCTGGTGAGTGCTGCTGAGGCAGCACAAGCCTCTCCGGATATGGACTGTTTGGGTGCGAGCCAGTGGCAGGCACAGTGGGGCCAGGATGAGCAAGAGCAGCAGGTAGGAGCTGCAGGAGGTGTTGGACTGTAGGTTTCAGCCCAATCCCTGCAGGCCACCCAGAAGGACCCCACCCATGCATGAATTCATGCACCCAGCCTCTAGTATAAAGTAATAGATGGTTCCTTCAATCTACAAAACAAGGTATATTCAAAGAAGTCTTTTATTTCTGTTCTTTCCAATCAGTTTCTTCCCTTTGGTAGAGCATGAGATTCTTAATAAAAAGATAATGATATGAGACAATTTAGATAATTTTTATAGCAAGAGAACCAGATTTTTATATGGACTACCTAAAGTCATGCAAAAGTCCCCAGCCAGAATACACAAATAAGACCCTAATTATATCAATCCCTTCATGTCAAAAAACAAAAAAGTCCTTTGAACTTTCACCTTAATTAAATAATCTTAATCTATACATAATATCTTTTAATCTTACAATGCACACATGCTACAAATTATGCTTCAATTTGATAATAGGATCTAAAAAATATGCTCAAATCAGTGACTCTATTAAACTCAGATGTTACATTGGCATTTGGAGAACTTTCGATACCTATAATTCTTTCTTTTATGGCTCTCCCTTGGAAGAGATATTAAGCAGTGACATTCCCAAAAATAATTTAAAAACAAACAAACAGGAAGAATGAACCCTAAACAAACAAATGGAAATAACAGCAATAAAACAGAGACTAGGGCAACACCCAGACTAAAAAATATGTTAGATGTAAGCCATAAACGCAAACTAAGTTCAGAGGTCCTGGATTAAGCTGAGATCCAGGATGACTGAGGCTTTGAGAGCCATAGAAATTAATTTTGAAGGTTCTGTTCCAAGATTTGATTAACAATTAGAAAAGATAACGCAGAGTGATACAGATGTCGAGAAGCAGAAATGCAAACTACAAAGCCCCTTCCACAGCCCCAGCTTTGTTTGGAGGAGAATGAATCTTGCCAGATGGAGGACTGCTATACTTGTAATTTTACAGTGGCATGTCCTAGAAGGATAAAAAAAAAAAAATGAAAGCACTGAAAATGTCACGCAGTGTTAAAGGCTTGCATGAAAAGGTCCAGAGCAGTCTTTCAGCAGACAGATTACAAAAGCTTTTCAAATTGTTTCCTCAAAACAGCTGCAGTGGTTTGATTCCTTAAATTCAAAAGCTTTCCTCTTGCGTGCTATCAAAGATGGAAGCTGACTTGCTAACCCACTAACCAAACAGTGTGTCCCGAGGTCCACCCAGGCTTCACTTCCATCTGGAGATGGACCTGGCCAGTGTGTTATCCTGGCGCTGCGGTGTGAGCCCTTGTCTCCCGAGCAAGTCATTAAGAGCTACAGTGTCCCTGCAGGTGCAGCAAGGCCCTCCTGACCCAAATCTGTTGGTCAGACCGTGGCCACATGAGGGACAGCCACTGCCAGGCAGCATCTAATGTTACCAAGAATGGCAGTCTTGAATTTATTTTCTAATTGAATTATATTCTTCTAATTTCTCTGTTTCTTCAGAAAGCAGAGCATTTCAAATACTGATTGTCCTTTGAGGGAAATGAGTGCCATAAATGGATTTTACTCTCGGAGCACGACAGTATAACTGTTCATTGTTCCTTTCTTAATTCATGACACGATATTTTCCTTTTTTAAGGACTCTGATAGTTTTCTACTCAACATAATCATATAAAATTATAATGACAAATGTGATGTTTATTGCTTGCATACAGCATGTTAGTCATGTGCTGAGTGCATTAATAAATGTACACATATAATGTTTACCATGGGATTGTATGGTAGAAACTGTTATTACCTACATCCTATATATAAGGCGACAGAGGGCTAAAGGGATTAACTACATCATCTGAAATCACACAAGTAGATTTAAGAGTGGGTTGTATGAACTGGTGTAACAATCAATGCGCTATCATAATCTTACCCCAGTTTGGCAGCTTAGTCCTGAATACTTAGCAAATAACATAGTATGGAAGCAAGAGCATTATAAGATGGAGAGTTTAAACGGCCAGCATATACATTATGTATATTCTATACTTATCAGAAATTTTTCTGCATCAGCATTTTTAAAGAAAGGGTCAAAGGACTGCATGACCCAATACCTCAACCTTTCCTAATGTATAAGTTGAGTCTTGCATGGTAAGAAACAAGATCATTGAATTTAAAGAAAACAAGAATTGCCTAATGGGCAGTATACTGTGTAGATAAAAGGAGAGAAGTGTTTTTAATAATTAAGTGATATGAATGAAAATCAAGATGGAGAGAGACAGGAGAGGATACAGGAAGAGATCTCATATTTGACTTTGGAAGCCCTAGACAAGGGCCCTACCTAAGCATTTACTACCAGTGGGGCCTGGCACAAGTTACTTCAACTCTATGGATTTACGTTGTCTTCATATAAGGAACAGATTATCACTAAAGCCTTTTGCAGCTTTTAATTTGGCGATTATAAATTTTAATGTGAAAAATCCATTTCATGGCCAATATTGCATTTCTCATTGATCATAAGGTATGATGATTAAAACAAACATAAAAAGTTTGGAATCAACAAATTCCAAATCTTTCTTTTCAACCTTCTCCTAGCTTCTTCACATGATGGCAGCAGACACCCTGAAATTGCCCTCAATTATTTTTTCCTCACAATTTGGGCAGTTAATTAATCTGAACAGATCATCTACCAATTTTGTGTATTCATTTTTTCTGCTTTGATGTTCTGAGTTTGCTTCCTATGAATTTGATATAGATGTATCTGTTTTACTTCTAACCTTAAATTCCAAGAATCAAGGGCAACATTCTATGCCTACGGTTTTGGCGCCTGAAAGAGTTTCATATCACAAAATGTCTCAAAAATTAACCAGGTTCTTCTACCAAAAGCAGAGCTGCTCCAAGCAAGGTAAGTATAGAAACTGATAGGGTTTTGAAACATTTTTATAGATTAGGAGAGTCACATTGTTGCACAGAGCACCTCCTACTTGGTGTGTTTGTTTTGAGACTCAGTGATGAGCTGCGTGTGGCATGACCTCTACATGGTCATGTACAGGAGACTACCATGGGCTATGATGCAAGAGGAAAGAGTGAGTGCTTCAGCAGAGATAGTTTGCAGAGCACTGCTCTATAGCATGCAATTCTGGCATAGAAGCCCCGAGTGTCTTCTGCTCACCACTGTGGTTGTCCACAGTTTGTGTAATTAGCAGTGAATGACTTCGACATTTTTAAATGAAAACAAAAGCTCAAAAAGTTGAGATGCAGGGCTTTCTGAAAGTGAAGAATCAGTACCAAAAAATAAAATAAAATAAATGGATGTGTAAAGAATATGTCATGCTAGATTTGTTTTTTTGTTGTTTTTTTCTGACTTTGCTTTACCAAAGTTTGTCAAGTTCAATGCATGGAACACAGCTAATTTGGGGAAGCTACAGGCTGATGGTACCTGTAAAAATTAGGTGTCCATCTCTCAGGCAGTAATTCAAACCCATTTATGTCAAACCCTTCAGGCAACATTAGTATCCAAGTTCAGTCTATCAATGCTTCCATCAAGACCATTCAGATGTTCTCAAAGGCATCAGACACATTTACACTTCTTCGCCGGAGTTATTACCAAGGATAAGAGAGCGCTGAAAGGTTCAAAATTCACCCACTGGAGTCCTTGCATTTGGAAAAGAAAACTTTCAATCACTCCAAACAGTGCTCCCTGATTTCAGCCAGGTGTAAAATTCACCCAGGGGGAAAAGTCACAGCATATTATATTTCACTGCACTGTATTTTCCTCCTCCCTCCTCACTGCAAAGGCTTTATCAATGTTCAAGGCTGAGTACAGGAGCGAGAAGAGCTTGATTGCTTTTTCCTCCTGATCTCATTCTCAGTACATCCAGGTCACAGCTCGATATGGAACAGGAACTCCGCACTTAAGGTACAGACAAATTATTTGAAAAATCCACTTTCTCTTCACTTACTGTGTAGTCAGGGGACATATTTTGAAATCTTTACAGGACATTATGCTGGAAATGCCTCCTTCCCCGAAGTGGCTATGCAGTGGCCAGCTTAGCTGGGCACAGGAAAGGTGACTGTATTTGAACACGGATTTGTTTCCAGGTGAAATTTCTTGAATGGCTAATAAGACCTCACATGGGTCATATGCCTCATCAGAAAGTATGATGAATGTTAAGTTTGATAGGAAGAAAGTTCAGATAGTGGTGGGTACGAGTGGAGTTGTAAAGAGAAACTCACAAATTTTGATTACTTGTTTTAATGGGAAAGTGGGTTTTGGAAAGGGAAGAAGGCTCAGGATTACCATTGAACTTGGGCCCTGGCTGGTGTGCTCAGTAGTTAGAGTGTTGGCCCGTCCACCACTAGGTCATTGGTTTGATTCCCCATCAAGGGCACATACCTCAGTTGCAAGTTGGATCTTGGGCCTCAGTCAGGGCCTGGGAGGGAGGCAACCAATGCATGTCTCTCCCTCCCTTCCTCCCTCTCCCTTCCTCTTTGTCTCTCTCTCTCTCTCGCCTTCTTCCCCTTCCATCCCACCTTTCCACTCTCTTTAAAAAAAAAAGGAAAAATATCCTTGTGTGAGGATTAACAACAACAAAAATAATAATCTGTTCCAACTGCTTATCTGTGCTGGAACCTGCTACAGCATCCTCAGCAGTGGTCCTCAAAGCTCACTCACGTGGCTCACATCGGTGCACCTTTCTGGTTGAGCTCAGTTCTTCCTCTGTGTGCCAGAAAGAATTTCTTGTACCCTCCACTCATTAATTATAGGTGTATCCACTGGGACTACACATCAACAGAATCCCTCTTCTAACTGACGACTATATAGATACTTGAATCAGTCAGTCATGCTCTCCAGAGTCAATCCAAGATATTCATAATCTACAAAATGCCCCAGTACAGTATGTGCACCAACAGTACAAGCATTACTTTGGAACTTACAGAAATGAAAATCTCACGTCTCACCATAAACCTACTGAGTCAGAAACTCTGAGCTGGAAGCGAGCAAGCACTTGTTTAATGAACTCTGGGTATTATGATGCACACTGAGGTTTGAGAACTGAGCTAGAAAATTCTTAAAAGGAAGGAGAAGAGAAACTAGGAAACCTGTGAGGTGTGAAATCAGGAGGGAGCAGATTATGCTCGCCAAAGTAGCTGGGGGATGTTGTCCAGTACCCAGAGCACTGTGGTAATAAGCAAGAAGAGGCAAGGAGGAGTAGACTGAACCAGACAGACAAGGACTGATTTGAGAATCAGTCCAACAAGAAAATAAGATTTTATCTTCTGCCTTTTTCATCTTTCAAATTGCTGAAACAAGGGGAGGGTGAAGTGATACCCTCCATGACTTCATCTTCTTTTTCTCTAAATCTGAAATCGTGATTGCTTATGTCTGCATTAAATGAGACAAATTACACATGATGCTAACCCCTAGTAGGTACTCAGTAAATGGCATTATCATGATCTCATTTCAGGTTACTAGTTTTCCTTTTGTTCTTCTTCAAAAACATTTTGAGAGAGCTATTATTTCTATTTCCTCATACCTACTCTCTGTAACTACTTAAAATCTGATGACTGTCTACAGATGTTACCAATAACCTCTTAGTTTTCAAATTATCAGAGTTCCTTGAATTTTCCAAAATTTAATCCTGTTGAGCCCTTTCTTCTCTGTGAAATACTCTCATAGCTATTTCAACACAGATTTGTCCTGTTTGCACACTACTTCCAAAATTGTCCTTGCAAATATGTCTAGAGTCTCTTTTTCACTGTCTCCCATAAATGTAAATATTCACCATCCTTTCCTAACTCCCTCTTTTTCTATGATAATGATCATGCTTACCACTTGGAACATTCACTGCTTTTTAAAAATTATTTCCAAAATGTATTTATTCTATTCTGATCATTTTTTCTCAGCTCCAAATCTGCACTTCTACTGGCCTACTGGACATCTGCACTAGGTGTTCCAGAAAATACACACAAAATAACGTAATTAAAATCTAGCTCCTCATCTTCTCTCACCTCCAACTAAATTCTCGATTTTTGTGCCTGAAAGATTCATTGCTGGTAATAGAATGTTTTCTTGGGGTTCAGGGTTGAAAGGCCATAGTCATATTTTATTCTTTTTTTCTCCATTCCCCAAAATTTACTCATATGCTTCTGCCACATTTAGCCCTTTATCACCTCCAACCCAGACTAATAAAATGTTTTTTTGTTTTTTTTTTTGGGGGGGGGGCATGTTCTGGGGCCTCTCTTACCCAAATTCATTGCAAATATGGCTGCATGACTTCTCTCCTGCTCCCCACTGATCTATTCACTCCCTTCATTCAGGTCTCTTTGTTTGGAATGCATTCCCCATCCCCACGGACTATGCCCCCACTCCAAACTCATCCCACCTTTGTGGCTTCTCTCATTTGTCACCCACTCCATGGATCCCTTCCTGCTTACTTTCAGCTGGACATACTTTTTATCCCATAGCACACTGGTGCCCTCCACCCTATAAGCTAGCCACTCACTGGGCCTGCACATGGTTTACCTGCATTATTCAATCTCCTTGAAGACAATTGTCCTCTGCTCAATTTTGTAGCAGCCACAACTCCAAGCATCATACTTATAAGTTTTAAGAGTCCAGCAATGCCTGTTGAATTGAATTTTTAAGTTCTGCATTTGACCACCTAAAAGATTGTAGCAGCAAATTAGCCAAATCAAATGATGGAAGAAATATGTCTGGGGAACCAGAGGGTTTGTTATTTTCTCCAGCAGCACCCATCTGCCTGTGCTGCAGTTCTAGAGCACAATCATGCTGGGCTCAGGGTACTGATTCCGCCCCACTCCTGGATAAACACAGGTTGAAACATATCTGTTTACACCAGAGGTTACATACATGCTTCTTCTTTTTTTCATACAGGGAGACTACCTACTGCAGCTCCATTTGTCTATAAGCAAATCTGAACTGAACTCTGAGATAAATCAATTCATATCTATATAAATGGTAGTACTCCTCATGGGCATTTCATCATGTGTATAAATGTGAATGCTTACCTTGTATTATTTTAAAACCAGTTTGCCATTGAATTTCAACATATCTATAATAATAAAAGCATAATACGCAAATCGACTGAATGATCGAACAGCAGAACGACCGTCCTGATGACCATCCAGAAGACCATGCTATGACATGCACTGGCGCCAGGCCAGCCAAGGCGGGTACGATGCGATTGGTCAGGGGGCCCCTGCCATCGCCCCAAAATCACCCCCACAGAGGGAGGCCCAGGCCACCCACTGCGGGGTTATCAATGGGTGAGGGGGGCTCTGCAATCGATCGCCCCAAAGAGGGAGGCCCCGGCTACCTGGCTGGCAGAACTGCAGCAGGTGGGCGGGGCTTCCCTCTGCGAGATGAGGGATCGCAGGGCTCCCGGACTACAAGAAGGCACAGGTTGGGCTGAGAGACTGCACCCCAAGTGCACAAATTTCGTGCACCGGGCCTCTAGTATGTATACATATACATATACATATACATATACATATACATATACATATAGCAATTATCCTTTCATTTCAGCAAGGACAGGATTGTAAATGCTCTGGATATCATGCACCAAACTCTAGGAAATAAAGTTAACAAGAGAAAATAATGTAGCTTCTGAGGGGACACTGTAAATGAAGTCAACTAAGGTGACTTGGCTGCCGCTTCTATTTCTGCCTGCCCTCTGGTCCCTCATTTTCTTCTGGCAGCACCCACGACTGAAGGATAACACAGCCCTCTACCGTCCAGAGGCCCTGCCAGGACTTGGGCAGTGCAGCGAAAACAAACTGTTGCACATTTAGAGAAGACAGCAGTGCAAGCAGGTCGAGTCCATACCTACAAGCTTTGTCATTTTCAATGCTACATGGCATTTCAAATAGAGCAGGTTTAATATTTCAAGTTCTTTTGTGTTCCTGAAAAAAATATGCAGAATACAGCTCTTTCTAGTGAGATGCAAATTCATCTTTCTCTCTGCATACAAATGGGAGAAACCATGGCCTAGTCCCTCCCTGCCATGGCCCTGTGCTGCAGGAAATTACAGTAGGTTCACCCACTTCTGAGCTCTGCCCACAATGTCCAATGAGGGCTTCTCTGGCAGAATCCAAACACCTAACTCCTGGGGAATGATGGGCTCCAGGGATAATCTCAATCTGCATTTTTGCTTCTCATTATATTAATCTTACTGCCTAGCGTAGTGGCAAACAGAATATATAATATCCTCCCTGGTCTCCCCTGGGAGAGAGGAAACCTCCGAGGGAGAGCCGTTCTGGAGACTGTGGATCTCTCATATACATCCTGCCGTCGTTTCATGAATATTTTTAAACTTTCTCGAACTACATATGCATCCATTAAGCTTCTGCCATGCTCTGCTTATCCACACGCTCTAGTGAATGATAAATTACAGAAGTCATCAGTGAGTGCTTTTTATTTCAGCCTTTGAGTTTAAGGCCATTATAAAGTCAAAATGAAACATTCAGCAGGTTAAGAAATAAATACATTCTGGTGAAATTATATGTACACCATGACCTAAACAGAGAGACAGACAGACAGACAGACAGAGAAAGGAAGGGAGAAAGAAGGGGGGGAGGGAGAAAGAGAAAGAGAACATTAAAGAATTATTAGCCCGGCCGGGGTGCCCCAGTGGTTGAGTGTCGAGGTTGCTGGTTTTATTCCCAATCAGAGCACATGCTCAGATACAGGCTTGACCCCGTAGGGTGCGTACATGAGGGATCCTACTCATGTGCTCTCATGGATTTCTACCTCTCTATCCTTCTCTCTTCCCCTCTCTCTAATACCAATAAAAACATATTTTTTGGGAAAAAAGAATTCATTACATGATTTTATAAAATGAACGTGGTGCCCATATCCTTTCTATATTCAGAGAGCCTAGACTGACAAAAACAAAGAAATAGGCTCTGAAACTGGAAAATTTGGTGGTTCATGTAGTAGAAACTGAGGCATAAGCTCAGCCACATCCTTTCTTGTCTGGCTGCCTGACTTGAATGTTCCAAAACCAAAGGGGCAGAAGCAGTGCCATTAGATTCAAGAGTGATTTCCTGTGGTGCCTTCCTACAGTTCCCCTTACAACACTGCTACTTCCCTCCTTCAAATGTCTGCCTATAGCTCTAGCAGCCGAGTGAGGGAGGAAGGCTTTGCATCCAGACAGACCTGAGATCAAGCCCAGGTATATCTAGCCCTATCCACCAAGCAGGTCACTAAACCTCCCTAAAATTTAAGTAAGAAAATCCCATTTTAAGGGTTGCTATGACAATCTCAAATATTAAATTTAGCTTCCAGCCCAGCTCTGAGCGCATGTCTGAGGCAAACCCTAAAGGATGGCTATTATACTAGTCACACAAGTTAGGATTTCCAATGCATTTATTTGTCACAGATTTTCAATATTTTAAAAACCTTACAAGCAATCTAGTTAGAAGCCACACCCAAAGCTGGAATTCCTTGCACAATAATCCTGATTAATTATTGCATTCGTTCATAAAATTGAACCCATTCGTTGAGTTCAATTATGAAGATAACAAATATGAAGTGATTCCTGGGTTACTCCTTTATGAATGCCCCAGTTCACATGGCCAAGTTTTGTGATCTCTGACTATGCATCTTTTGTCCTGCAATTACTATTGCTAGATATTTAGGTATCTACCAGACCCTAAAAATTCACAGTCTAGTGTACTAGTTCAAAAAATTCATTTTCATAATATATACAATGAATATACACATATATAACATATAAAATTAAATTTCTTAGACTTGACCTTAAAGCTGGAATGACTATAGCTGAAAAATTCTGAAAGATAGAAACACAAAACTTAATAGATCTTGTGTATCAGCTCTGTGCAAGGGGTTTTCTTGGCAGCTGTGAGGGAGGCACAAGAACACCCTCCCTGTTCTATGCAACTAATATCCAATGACCTGCTGTGAAACCCTTCTGAGTGTGGATCATATATAAATCAAAACAAATGATATCCTGGAGGCAGGATAAAAGATACGATCAACTTAAACCTCCAAGAAAAACAATTTTGAATTGTAACAAGTACTGTTTCTTCTTGGAGTTTTATATAACAGCAAGAGAACTTACACACTTTCAAAACTCCTCAGATGATGTTGTTTAAAATAAAACTCCTCCCAACTATGCCAGTGTCATATCCCTTATTATCTGTAGCAACATTCAACTACTTCTTCTTTATCGTATACTATACCTTTGACACTGACATTATCTCTTAATGAGTTTCTGTTTTTTATCTTCCTCTTTAGCCCCCAAAGTTCAGTCTGGTAATCTCTTATACTTGGTTTAAAACAATCTTTAAATAGTGTGTGCTTTCATTCATTCATTCAGCAAATAGTTATTGAATGCCTAATATGTAACAGGTAGAAGACACAGTCTGTCCTCATTGAACTGCGTGTATAAGAATAAAGGGTTACATGAGCATATTACAATAACATAAACTAGACTGGGTTGATCAACCTTTGAGCATGCCAGGTCTTAATGCCCAATAAAAGATGGACTGAACATGTAAACATATGAGGCAGGAAATGCACTTCCTTGAGTTATTGAATGAACAATAGACATAAAGGGCACAATTTTGATTTGGGAAATGGAAAACTATAGAATTTTCTCTAGAAATGCCAGTCAGCATTATAGAATGGATGTAAACTGAAAGTGAAATATCCCTAATGGAAGCATAGAAGAAAATCACATCCAAAGGTTAAAGATTCATATTGCTATCCATTAAGCATGGTGCCTGCTACATTTTGAATCCTGCAAAATATTTCAACTCTCTTACTCCACAAAAAGAAAAAGGCATTTAGCTATCAAGCCTGAGATCTCAACTGTGAAGAACATTTCTAAATTCAAGCATCCATCTTTAATCACTTTGTTGGGTTCTGTCATGAAATGCCTCTCCAACTGTCTCCACCCAACAGCTTTTGCACATATCAGAAAGAGCTAATTGATTGATTAATTAATGAAAAAGTAATAAGCATCATTTGTTTTGGAAGTAAAATTTTACCATTCAGGGCAATCTTCCTTTATCAAAATGCTTTCTCCCCAAATTTTGATAGTGGAAATTTCTACTTTGTAAGGAATTGGGTAAACCCTAACCACCCTAAACACTGGAAAATTATAGAATTACTTCCTATATTTAGGCTAGAGGTAGGCCTAATCAGATTCAGAAGCCATACACTTACAAAAATATTATTTCAAAAAGAGAATGACATTTCTAGTAGCATACCACCTAAAGCAATAGATTGTCTGGCCTGCGTTATTCTTCTGATCATCTAAACTTAGGGCTCTACAATGAAGACGTATAATTCTTAGCTCCATACCACTGACTCATTAAATGCAAAACCAAAAAAATTCCTCTCGATTAATCAGTGTTCCTACTGAATGATAATGTCCACTAAAAAAAAAAGATATATGCAATGATGCTAAAACTACATTGTCTCTCTCTTCCCACCTCCACAAAATTCACTTTAGATTGTGTAATGTCAATATATTTCTGATATAATGCATGGCTTAGTCATTAGAGAAAGAAGCAATTAAAATTTTATTTATATATTAAAGTTTGATGTTACATATTCAAAGCAGAGTAAAATTTCTCTTATAATGCAGGCTAGACCATTATGTACATAATCATGTTGCAGGTAACTTGATTCAATCCCCATAGTTATATGCTACAGGCATCCTGCGTGAATTTGGGAGATGGAGAGGACTTGGTCTTATTTTACTTTTTTTAAACAAGTCCTGATTTGGTATAGTTAAATTATAGAAAATATAATGGTACACATAAGGCTTCATATATTTTTAAAACTAAAACCACAGACAAAAATTATATCTAACTTGCATTTATATCAAAGTAAACTATCTTCCATAAAAGCAGCTCATATTAAAAATTCATCTATTTGTTGCTTGGGAATAATTAAATTATCAATTCATTGAAGTCTTACTTTTTTAACATATGTAAGATTTAAATACACTGCCTTTGATGTCCCTTATCTCTGACTGTAAAAACATGTCTATGAGATGGAGTCAATATCCACATTTGACAATGACCTGTTAGAGAATGGGATGTGTCCATCTGTCCAGAAATGACATAGTCTTGCTCCTATCTGTTTAATTTCTGTGGAAGTGAAGAGTTCTTCACTGGTATAGAACTACCCTGGTATTAACCCTTTTCAGACAACTTTTGCAAAATAACACTGAATTAATGATCAAAAAAGAGATGTGGATGAGACAGCAGTGGGAAAGCAAGAATAGATGGTACCAAAGATATATAATGTCTACTTTATAGGGTTTTCTTGAACAAATCTAGGGAAGCTTACAAATCTAGAGATGATTTGAAAATTAAATTTTACACATATCAACTCTGAAGTCTGCAGAGATACACTGGCCCATTGGAGTTCAGTGCATAACTTTTTAAAATTTAAACTAAATAATTAGTACTTATTTATATAATTAAATAAAATTTTACTAATTAAAATTACTATAGTCAAATATGTTAAAATAATGTTTATGAGATATGATATATATGACACATGGCTGTAGTTTATAAACATTAATACAAATACAGATTATATGTAAAAATATACATATAATATACCATACTTATATATATATGTGTGTGTGTGAGTGAGTGTGTGTGTGTGTGTGTGTGTGTGTGTGTGTGTGTGTAATGTCCCTTGATAATTTCTTATGGATTGTCCAAAAGTTGAGTTTTTACTTCTACAATAAATTCATGTTTTAGTTATATAGTTCCCATAAATGCTCGGAGGGTAAATACTTTCAAATTTCAAAATCAATACGGCTAAATGTAATTTTTTAAAATGGTCCCTTGAGGCTCACTGCAAACAGAGTAGACTTGTGGAGAAGTAAGGGGAAAAAATGGTCCAACATAGCTAAGAAGGTTGTTAAGCTAGCAGAGTGAAACTGAAAAGAATGTCAATTATGTAATTTCAGGAGAAAAATTCCTCCTGAAGCAATTAAGCATTAAGTGGGATTAGTTTAGTGGCTGATTTATTGAATTATTTATAAAACAACTCCAACTATCCAACTGGGCTTCACAGAAGGTTTTTAAAGTGGACCCACATCTAACTTGTGATTTTCCTTTGGTTTCCCTCAGCAAACTCCAATTTTATTGTGCTTCAGAAAAGCAAAGATATTTGTTATCTGAACTAGAAATCTGTGTTCATTTTAATATTCTATCTTTGATACATGTTTTCTAGTAGCAACTTTACTATTTTATCTAACTTTAATATGAAAATCTGTATGAAGACTCAAGAAGTTCATATATGCTGTATTTATTAATATTCTTTATATGCCCATTAGAATTTTATATTGATAAAGATGTATTCAAAGTTAAATGCTAACCTAAATAACTGAAGTTGAAAAATAAGAGATTCTTTTTTCATAGGAAAATAGATGTTTGCAAATTAATTTGCAAAAACATATTATTTACAAAGAAAACACAGAAAATTAAAGAGGAGAGGGTGAGATCTGTTACATGTATCTCTTTTTAAGAGAAATCCAAGACTATTTTGGACCCCCAATTTCCAAAGAGTTCTGCCTTGATTTTCTTTTTCTAAGAGATATTATTGTCTTAGCTGTTATTATCTTCTTGGCATTTTATGCTTTTATCAATTATTTATTTTTATTTTTCCAAGTTTGGGATTCATGACTGCCTCATGGTAAAACTATACATTTCTAAAATTTCAGCATGGAAGAACAGAAAATTGTCAAAAAGAAATACACACACATGAGACTGTTCATAATAGTAAAGAAAATGGCATTTGTTGAGGTACAGACTTGAGGCCAGTGCGTTTTTTACTAAAATGACATACAGAGGCACAACTTGCCATGAAAAAAAAAAGTGATAATATACATAAACAAAATAATCTTGTAAAATATTTACCTGAAGAGATAAAAACTATTACCAGTAGATGCATTATTTCTCTATCTCTAGTTGACTTTGCATGGGTTGCTCCAAAAGTTTGCCATGAAACATTATTCTGGATCTTGTGGCACTTTCATGAGTGATCTAGAGGCTGAGGGTTTCAGAACTCTGGGGAGAAGGAGGGCGTTTACTCTCTGGGCCACCAACTACACACTGAATTTGGCTAAGTTTGTAAATCAGAGCCCAACATACAAATGCATCAGTTTTGTATTGTGATGATCAAAGAAAATTTTTAAATTTCTGAATAGGTGTTTAAAAAATAATACAAAGAAGAATATGTGATAGAAACTGTATATTGACTGCAAACCCTAAGGCCTAAAACATTTACGATCCTGCCCTTTACAAAAAAGGCTGCCAATCCCTGAGCTAAGCCATTATTTGACCTATCTTAAATCTCTTTTTGTGTCTCATCCTTAACAAATGCTACTTATGATACGTTACATTGTTACTGAGAAATAAAATAAATGAGGAAATGTAATGTATAATGATGCTCTTAAGATGTTAGGTATTAATTTATTTTCAATTTTGTAAGTGAGTTTAAAATAAATCAAACTGCTAGAACTGTGCAACTCCCTTTGGCCAAGTATAATTGATGGACCTCGGGGTTTATGCCTAGAACTGACTCAATCAAGTGCAAGCATGTATTGACTTTCTACTCCATGCAGCGTAGTCAAATTTCCTAGATCTATAAAACTCTTGGTCAATCTAACAAACGACATTTCTATTGATTATCAGTAATGTGATCTCTATAGTACCTATTTTCTAAGTCTGCTACTAAAATTGGTACAGGAAAGATCAAACATCTGTCTATTCTGGGAAAAATTCAAGAGCACATTTATAAAATAGGCTTCTACTGATACACACAAATTTGCAGTCAAGAATCTTCTTATTGTTTTTCTTTAAGTGATTTTTCTTCACAAAACTCAGAACAAATGGGTTACTGAAAATTTTGCTGATACACAAATACTTTCCACACATTTTGCATATCACAGAGATTCAGGGTCAACCAACTCTCCTATGTAATAACTGAGCCATATCCTCCATAACATGAAAATTAAACAGGACTCTGGTTCCTAAATTTGTTTTTTGTGTTTTTTTTTTGTGACTGACATTAGCTGCTGAGTTGGGTATGTTTTTATTTTGTTTTTTGTTTTTTTTAACTTTAGCCATGACATGAAGTCAACTTGGGACTTAAATCAGATTTAGTATTTTCCCAGCACTTCTCTGTTCATTGAGTTAATTCACTGGTTGGAGTGGAAATGAGTTCCTAATAATTCCTAGTGTTCTGATCTAATACTTATATTCCTTAAAAAACATTCAATATTACCTTGGATTAATATATATTTCAGAAACAATTTTAAAAATGTCATGTGGAAATCATTTGCAATATATTTTTCAATAAAAGTGTCACATTTCTTTAATGTTTTGGGGTACAAAATTACATATATATAAAAGCCTAAGTGACCATTACGACGGAACAACCAGAACAACGGTCACTATGATGTGCACCGACCACCAGGGGGCAGACGCTCAACGCAGGAGCTCCCCCAGCCTGCAGGCTCCAATCACCGATGGGGCCTACCGGCCAACCTCCCAGTCCCACCCCTAGACTGCAGGCCCTGATCACCTGATGGTGGCTAGGCCCCTGGACTGGGATGGGGAACCAGGGATGGGTGGCGGCAGATGTGGCCCCTTTCCCAGGGGGACTGAGGGTCAGCTCCCTCCCTGGGGCCTGCAGCTAATCTCCCAGGTCCCTCCTTCTGTTCTTCCCCCTGGCCAGCAGGCCCCAATTGGCCCCCTGCCCACCTGCCATGTGGCGGTTGGCCCCTCCCCCTGGCCACCAGGCCTGATCATCCATTCAGGGTTTGCCAACCAACTTCCCAGTCCCTCCCCCTGGCCAGCAGGTCCCAATCACCTGATCAGGGCCAAGCCCTGGGCTGGAACAGGGAACCGGGGGTGGGTGGCAACAGACGTGGGTGGGGAGGGAAGTTGGAGTGGGGGAGGTGAGGAGAGGGTGAGGTGAGGAGGTGGGGAGGCAGGGAACCTGATCGGCCCTGATTGCCAGCCAGGCCTAGGGACCCCACCCATGCACAAATTTCATGCACCAGGCCTCTAGTATTAAATAAAATCAGATGACCATCTCAGAAGGCTTGCCACCATCTATTTACCTTTTATTGTAAATCAGCAATTAAGTAATATAATCTAAACTGGGTGCCAGTGATACTGTAGGAACCAAGCAACATTCCTCTGGGTAGGCTAACATGAGCTCAAA
This sequence comes from Myotis daubentonii, assembly GCF_963259705.1. Taxonomy (NCBI): domain Eukaryota; kingdom Metazoa; phylum Chordata; class Mammalia; order Chiroptera; family Vespertilionidae; genus Myotis; species Myotis daubentonii. The sequence goes on from NC_081841.1 coordinate 188,969,692, forward strand.
TGGTTAGTGTCAGAGTCTATGAACAATTAGAGACACCATAGCATATAAAAACTGAATTACCTGTGGGTTTTCAGCCTCGGAGCAGTGATGAAGTGCTTAGCACCACACACCACCTGTATGTTAATAGATAACCATCTAAGAGCAGGACCTGCATGTCAAACATGTTAGGAGAGCAGGAGAGCTATCCCTATAGTATAAATTACTAAATGAGCATTATTACAAATTTTCTTGATATTATTTTTACTGAAGTCTTTCCTAGGAAGTTAGCATGCTGACTAGCTTTCCAAAAGACACATTGTGGAAGGAATTTTTGCACCAAGGGGTAGAAGGCATCCTGTATCTTTGCAGGAGGTGATTTGAATTATATCCCTCCATACTGTATGAAAAATTTATCCCTAAAATTAATCAACAAGAATAGCATGATTCACTCTCAACAACAGCCTTTAATAGATACAGAGGCAGAGCTGCCTGAAACAAATTGTCAAACTGCAGCGGGAAGGCCGGGGAGGGTGGGGGTGCAGGAGGTAGGGGGGTAAGAGATCAACCAAAGGACTTGTATGCATGCATATAAGCATAACCAATGGACATAAGACACTGGGGGATAGGGGAGGCTAGGGGACTGTCTAGGGCGGGGGGAAAAAATGGACACATATGTAATACCCTTTGTAATACTGTAAGCAATAAAAAAAAACAGCCTTTATAGCATATGTCAATTCTCAATATAATGTAACACTTTGGGGGTAATAGTTGAGAAAAGTGTACGTGGGGATCCACATGTTAATTTATGCAATACTAAATTGAAAGATTCCTTAAAACCTTTGGCTCTTTCTTCCTTTGCTCTACATAATTTTCCATAGGGCTATTCGTTACTGAAGAAATCTTTATGAAAAGGAAAAACAAACAAAGGAACATGGGGATTAGGAACATGGGGACTGCTTGAACTGACATATTCCTCATAGGTTAACTTCTCACATCTTATTCCTCCTTTTCTAGTGATTCTTGACTCTTTTCTTAGCTAGCTGAGGACAATTTTCATTTATCCTTCTACAAAAATCTTTTCTGGGTTGTTTTAACTTGATTTTGTACACTGTATAAATATGAATACATATAAGGGTAGGCAAAGGAGGTTTACAGCTGTGAGTATGCAAAACACAGAATTTATTCTTATATTATTTATTATTGTATTATTTTATATATAAACAACTGTAAACTTACTTTTGCACCACTCTGCACACTAGTAGTATACCCACAGCATATATGTATATATTATATACATCATATGTATAAATACGTAGACATAGATAGTTTGTACTGATTTCAATTCCATTTGATTTTATGTCTGTACTGTGTGCAGTGCACACCGTAAGTTTTTCATTTGCTGGAGGGCTTTGAACACAGTGGGCACTTGAAAAGATTTATTAACTACCTAAAAGTCAAAGCATCCAGAGGCTCGGCCAGCTGCACAGGAAGTCATGTTGAACTGGGTTTAGAATTGGCATCCCTGCCTCCTTTTCTTCTGTGTGAGAGCAAGGACGATGCGCCAACTGCTACTGAATAGGTCTCTGCCCTCACTGCCTCAGCAGACTGCCATGTGATTCTCCACCCACGTATCTGGGACATGCCTTCAATAAAAGTGCACGCAGCTCCACTTAAGTATTATACAGGACTAGAGAAGGAGGAGACTCTTTGCCTCCTGGTACTCATTTATGCTAAACTATTTTTCTCAATAGTGAGGTTTGTGGCTTTCCCTCACCTTTTGCCAAACATTTGTTGTCATGATAAACAGATATGCAAAGTAATGTGTAAGTCTATTACAGAAAACAGGTAAACTAACCACTGACTCTTCCCTTCATCTTTCCTCCTTCCTCCATAAAGATGTACACAGGCAAGGAGTGAGTACACCATTGCTTCAAAATACATTGTGGTAACTTAATGGAATAATATAGAAAACCATGAAGTGAGGCAGCACCCTGCAGAACAGGAAGGGCTCCTGGATCAAAAGCACCTTCACTCAAATTCTCTAGAAACATTGGGCATTTCTGTGGGTTCATAAATTATTCCATTGGGATAAAAAATGCCTGGCAGATCAATCCAATAGTCATTCATGCCTTATGTCTCATTTTAAAAATTAAACCACCATCTAGTCCCCATCAGCCTAAATGACCCAGAAGGTGCAGAAGCAGGTTGCACACCACTTTACCATCATCCACCTCCCAGAACACACTTATGTTTTACTGCAGATGTTCCTGTATCACTGTATTCAAGAGAGTAAATTTATACTATAACAACTTTGAAGGCTTCTGTTTATTCAGAATGGCTTAAATATTATTTTGTTTTCTTGTTGAATTTCCAAGATAAGCACAGAATTTTGGTCACATGGAAGATTTCAATAAATTACACTGTATATTTTTGTATACCTAGCTGTATCTTTAAGTATTAAAATTACACAAATAGACAGTGATGCATCTTAGCTCTACTACTTTTTTTAAAAAAGCAAAAGAATATGTTAGTATCGACCTAAAATAGGGATATGTCTGTATTAGATTCAAACCAAGAAAAGCAGTTTTACTAATTCCTAATCCATAATGTAAAGAGAGCAATGACAAAAACTAGAAATATCATGACATTAAAAGCCACCAGGGTAATTAGTAAAGCTTAATTTACATACATAATTGCTTTTAGATCTCATGTGACATCTAAAGTTGTTTCTAGGATACACATAGCTATATCTACCTCCCAGAAGAGGAAGACAAACGAATAGAAGATGTATACAGAGGAGTTTGGGCTTGCCACACTTTACTTAATTATGCTAGTAGTACCAGCCAATGATGACTCCTACAATATAAATTTGAAAAAGGTCATAGTTAGAGAACATCTATGATGTTGCACTGTGAGGCAAGAGAAAACTCATGGATCTTTTCTGTGCTTTAAAATGAATTACAATGGAATTAAGGAAGGAGCCAATAGCTAGATATAGGGCAGTGAAAAATTTATTTTATTTTCTGCTGTCAAACCACTGGTCATATAAATCCTTATAATTCTTTAAACTGTATTGCATAGTAACATTTGTGGCCTAATGAAAACAAGCTTTGGAATCAGAAAGATGCAATTTTAGCTCTTCCTGCCAAAAGATTGGTGACTTGAATAAGATACTACCTATAACATGGATGACAATGCTTATCACATAAGAATATTAATAGGATGAAATAAAGTAAGATATGTGATGTGTTCACGTTACTAATAATGATGGCAAGAACTACAACTCACAGTACTCTCACTGTATGGTAGTGGTTTGTATAACATTATATTACATTAGATTCTCCAAAGTGAATTTCCTTCTGTTTCCCCTCCTGCAAATACACTCCAGGAACTATTAGAGACCAAAGGGTAGACATTATTCCCAATCCCCTTCTTTAGGGGAAGTGAAAAAGTAGCTGACTGGTAAACTAAACCCCATCTGGGTATCTGTGGGATCAAAAGCTATCATCAGTCCTGGGAGCAAAAACTACAGCTGCAGGTGGGAGAGCCTCCCTGCCCATCATGAAACCAATTTTCCACCAGGAAATCTGGTGGGCTGACAGCTCAGAAACATGGGTAAAGACTTGATCCAGTAGCATGAATCCCCGATGAAAAATTGTAACTGAGGCCACCTATCCTCATCAGAATGCCCCTGAGAAAGAGGATTATAATAACCCAATTTGATTTTATTAAATTTTAGTTCCGCATATATCTAAACCTATGCAATAAAGGCATACCAAAGCCAATATGTCTTTGTGGCAGACTAAGTAATGGGCATTTCTAGATAACAAATGATCAGGAATATTACATGCTTGGATGAATAAAATAATTTGCAGAGAATGGCCAAATGTTTTCAGCTGACATGAGTGTTGGCAGCTTGCCTTTTCTCCTGACTAGCCCACTTTAGTCAGGAAGACATTATGAAATCAGAAAGCTCACCTCTCCAAATTCCCCATCTGAAGACACACATGTTTAATTTTTCTTTACTCTTCGATTAAGTTGGGAGAGGGGTAAGTGGCAAAGTAGGAAAGAAATAATGGATTACCTGCACTGCCTCAAATAGACCCCTTTAGAAGCCATGATCATGAAATAATTTTTTAACTAGAATATCTAATCTTATTAGTAAAAGTAGATAGTATACAAAGAGTTGAGGCTTTCTAGATTTGAATTCACATAATGAACAGATTATTTTCAAAAGAAGACAGGCTTCTCTTCCAGCAGCCTCTTAACAGCAAACTGTTCACGGTATGAGGATAACGTAGAAACACAGTAAGCCCTGGAATCTGAAAACTGCATCATTGCAGCGAACAGGTAATGTGTATTCTTGAACTCCTAGTCCTTTTTAATGGTTTTAAGCCCTTTTTAAGTCATTTTTATGTTCATTTCTTTTTTTAATATATTTTATTGATTTCAGAGAGGAAGGTAGAGGGAGAAATAGAAACATCAATGATGAGAGAGAATCATTGATCGGCTGCCTCCTTGCACGCCCCACACTGGGAGCAAGCCTGCAATCCAGGTATGTGCCCTGACCAGGAATCAAACCATGACCTCCTGGGTAATAGGTAGACATTCAACCACTGAGCCATGCTGGCTGGGTTGTTAATGTTATTTTCCCTACTAGACTATAAAGATCCTAAGGGCGGAAACAATCCCAGCATACTGACAATAGCCCTGTGCTGTCTGCTTATATGATGTGAGTTATAACCCAATAGGAAATAAAAGAACAAACATGATATTTTATGGCTTCTCTGAAAATCACACCAAGACACACCACACACACACACACACACACACACACACACACACACACACACACACACACCTAATAAGCTATATCTAACCAGTTGCCCTCTGTTGTGAGAAAAATTTGGAGACTTTCATTAGTGGAGCAGCAGCTGTGGCAGCAGCATTTGTTAGATCATGTAACGTTTCCCTGTTGGAGTTCACTTGTTGGATTGTTCATGCAGGTTGATTACACCCCTGCTACTGCTGCTGTCAGTAGGCTTCCCTGAAAATAAGATGCTGAAATTCACAGGCGGGAATAAATCTGTACAAATAAACAGCAAACCTACTCGCTCCTTTACACTTAGTTATGAATCTCTTTAAAATGCACCTACTTTATTTCTCTAAAGAACTCCCAGGTATAGAGCATAGCCCCAAGTTCAACTTGGATGTTAGATTACCATTCAAATGTTAGGGGTTTTAAATTATCTTTTCTTTTTTTTTTTCAGCTCAATCCTGCTGCCTATAAATCCTAGTCATTTAATTTACTGCTTTTAGTTTAAAATTTATGAATAATCCAGAGTGAATCAGACTGGTAGCTAATTTCAAGCATGAAGAGGCACTGATAAATGAGAAAAATAAAGGCTAAGAAGTGCCTGAGTAGAGGCCAGCAACACCCTTCTTCACAATGTAAAACAAAACAAAAGCCACTCCTCCACATTAATATCTTCCTACACTAATTTGGCAGGGGATTCCCAAGCAGTGAAGAAATACTAATGGCCTGCCAGCCACCAGGGCAGCTCTGCATTTCTAATTACACATATTTCCATAAATTACAGCATGTTTTATCTGTTCAACTAGTTTGGAAGCCAGCTGAGAATCACATCAACTCTTTTGAGCTCTGAGCTCTTCCTTTATTCTAAACATTAAAAGACTATTATTAAATCTTTATAAACAGCATTGTTAATAGCTGAATAAGAGTATGTCATACAGAAGCACAAGTAACCTCTTCATTAGCCATTATGTAATTTCCAGATTTCATGATTATTACAGTATTAATGATTTCATGAACCCACTTCTCAGAAGTTTGTTGTTGTTGCTTCTATAGCTAACAATAAATGAAATTCCTAGGTCAAAAGTGATGAATATTTATAAGTTTACTGAGCCAAATTATTTTTGAAATAGTAGGTTTTATTGACATTCCAGTGCAATGCAGAATTCCCATTCACTGAATCCTAAATAGTATCAGAGATTTTCATTTTAAAACTAATTATTTTTTAAACTATTGATGGGGAAAATTGGAAGATTGCTATTTTCAAAATCTATACATCTTCAATAATGATAGGTATCCCTTTTCTGTGTTTACTGCCATTTACATTTCCTATATTACAATCACTATTTTTCTTAAACCTAAAAATAATAGCTGGTTTCTGGGACTAGGAGTCAAAATCAAACACTAAATGTTATTTAGTTTTGCTGTAAAATCCTGCATAAATGACTTCGAGGAGCTGAAAGAACTACAGTAGAAAAAAAAATCCTAATTATTTGTAGACTTCTTTCATTTGCATGAGGATATCGGTTATCTGATGTATATGAGAGGTGTGCTCTGGATAAGAGGTCATCATTTTCTCCTCTGATTGGCTTTTATCCATTTTATAAACTCAAGACCTTTATGGACATTTGACCAAATGCACAGTAACTATGTGTCTTACATCATTTCTAATCATGGGCACACACTTTGCCCAATCTCCCTACTTCTATACATTTCCTTGTTTACAAACTTTTTTCATCCTTCTAACAATCAACTTGTGTCAAATAATTAGTAACTTGAGTATACACAAGGAAACAACAAAACCACTTCACTCAATAACAATAGATGGTTAAGAGCTTGCCCCTATAACTTTAGAATGGGTAAATTAAAAAGGCAGTTAGAAGTGAAGTAAAATCATTTCAAAAGAACTGTGTACAATTTTCGAGGAGAAAACTAAAGCTACATTTTGCACTCAAAAACCATGTTTGCTAAAAAATCTGACTGCAGGGGTTTTCTGATCATACATTGGACAAACGCTCACCTGGTGATACTGACCCCACTGAATCATCAGGAACATATGGTGACAAATATATATCTAATGTATTATTGGACTAATGCCATACTGACTGTACAAGGTAAACTCTGGTATTCATTAGGACCCAGAGGAACTGAACTCCAACATGCATGCAAATCAATATGACTTAATATATGCATTGCACAATTTATATTCCAGAAATAATATTTTCATAATTCCCAGGTAAATAATAATATCTGAGAATATAGAAAATTATGCACTTTCCTGTTAGAAATAAAAACTGCAGAATGAAGCAGAATGAGAATATCCTGTTAAGAATAAAAACAAAACCAGAGAATAGAATCAAGACAGATACAAGCCATGAGGTATCTGTTGATAATACTATATCTGCCCTCTTTATTTTGAAGATTATAGAATGGAGGTTTCAAATTATTATTTTTGGTTTGGGAGAAATAGTACAGTCAGTTGACCCTTGAATAGCCTGGGTTTGAACTGCATGGGTCCACTTACATAGATTTTTTTTTTCATTAAATACCTGAACTGCTTTTGATCTGCAGTTGGGAGTCTGGGATAAGGAGGGTGGGGTATATGCAATGATATAGGCCATTCTGTATAGGACACTTGAACATCCACAAATTTTGGTATTAAAGCGGGGGCCTGGAACCAACTTAATTTTGGAGGAGTCAAAAGTTATACGCAGATTTTTCACTGTTCCCAAATCCCCACATTGTTCAAGGGTCAACTTACATTCTTCATAGTGTGCATAATTCTTAGCATGGTGCCATTCATTCATTTGCTCATACGTTTAAAACTGTCTATCTAGTGTCTGTTAGATGCCAGGTTCTGTGCTAGGGATTGTGGATATATACACAAACAAGGTAGATATCAGTGCTGCTCTCACAGAGTTTACGCATGTGAGAAAGAATCAGGAAACAAGGAAGGAAGTAAACAGGGAGATAGCTTCCATGCACACTGCTTAAGGAACACCTGCAAGCAACATTTTGTTTGCCCCCAGCTTGGTTAAAGAAGCAAAAACTACACCAAGAGCATTTCTTAAAAATCCAGGGAGTACTGCTTTAGGATGGAGAAAGGTGCTGGTGAACATGATTAAATATATAAGTATTAAATTTATAAGTAAATTTATGTACATATGTGTATATATATATGTATATATATATCCTCTTGTTTGCTTAAAGCACTTTTTCAATTATCATATAATGCTTTAGCTATATGATTTCAATAAAATTTCCTCTCAAAAAGACTGTATAAAAGCAGTTAAAATAGGTGCTAAATAGCTATTTCTTATTAATAAAGAAAAGACATTTATCTTTTTTGTCTTTATTGTATCAACAAAACAATGCTTAAATTAATAATAAACTGATCTTTCCTTGATCAATTTATGCTTCTGAAAATATTTTCCTAAGAAAGGTTAAATTATTTTTCAATGTGTAATTACTATTTATTAAGATTTTCCTGTGAAATAGATAGAAATATTCTTTGTCATATTTGTTATTTGGGAAACCAATACTCAGAGAAAAATCACAATAGTCAGTGGAATTCTAGAATCCAATGAGCACAAGAATCTAATACAAATAATAATCTTAGAATTGCATATCAACTATACCATTGGTAAGTCCATATACAGGGTATCCCTAAAACACTTATACATACTTTAACAGCTGATGGCTCAATTTTGAAATGAAATTTATTTTTTATTTTATTTTATTTTTTATTGCTTAAATATTACAAAGAGTATTACATATGTCTCTTTTTTTTCCCCCTTGACCTTCCCCCAGCCTCCCCTGTGTCTTGTGTCCATTGGTTATGCTTATATGCATGCCTACAGGTCCTTCGGTTGATCTCCAACCCTCCCCGGCCTTTTCACTGTAGTTTGACAGTCTGTTAAATGCTGCTCTGCCTCTGTATCTATTTTTGTTCATAAGTTTATAATGGTCTTTATTATCCATAAATGAGTGAGGTCATGTGGTATTTTTCTTTAATTGACTGGCTTATTTCACTTAGCATAATGCTCTCCAGTTCCATCCACGCTGTTGCAAATGGTAAGAATTCCTTCTTTTTTTACAGCAGCATAGTATTCCATTCTGTAGATGAACCACAGTTTTCTAATCCATTCATCTGCTGATGGGCACTTAGGCTGTTTCCAAATCTTAGCTATGGTGAATTGTGCTGCTATGAACATAGGGATGCATATATTCTTTCTGATTGGTGTTTCTGGTTTCTTGGGATATATTCCTAGAAGTGGGATCACAGGGTCAAATGGGAGTTCCATTTTGAACTTTTTGAGGAAACTCCATACTGTCTTCCATAGTGGCTGAACCAGTCTGCATTCCCACCAGCAGTGCATGAGTGTTCCTTTTTCTCCACATCCTCTTCAGCAATTGTCATTTGTTGATTTATTGATGATAGCAATTCTGACAGGTGTGAGATGGTACTTCATTGTTGTTTTGATTTGCATCTCTCTGATGATTAGTGACTTTGAGCGTGTTTTCATATGTCTCTTGGCTTTCTGAATGTCCTCCTTTATAAAGTGTCTATTTAGGTCCTTTGCCCATTTTTTTGATTGGATTGTTTATCTTTCTTTTGTTAAGTTTTATGAGTTCCCTATAAATGTTGGAGATTAAACACTTATTGATGATAACATTGGCAAATATGTTCTCCCATGCAGTTGGCTTTCTTGTTGTTTTGTTGATGGTTTCTTTTGCTGTGCAGAAGCTTTTTATTTTGATGTAGTCCCATTTGTTTATTTTCTCTTTAGTTTCCAATGCCCTAGGAGCTGTATCGGTGAAGAAATTGCTTCGGCATATGTCTGAGATTTTGTTGCCTTTGGATTCTTCTAGTATTTTTATGGTTTCCTATCTTACATTTAAGTCCTTTATCCATTTTGAGTTTATTTTTGTGTATGGTGTAAGTTGGTGGTCTAGTTTCATTTTTTTGCACGTATCTGTTCAATTTTCCGAACACCATTTATTGAAGAGACTGTCTTGACTCCATTGTATGTTCTTGCTTCCTTTATCAAATATTAATTGAGCATATTGGTTTGGGTCGATTTCTGGGTTCTCTATTCTATTCCATTGATCAATATGTCTGTTCTTATACCAGTACCAGGCTGCTTTGAGAACAGTGGCTTTGTAGTACAACTTGATATCTGGTATTGAGATCCCACCTACTTTGTTCTTCTTTCTCACGATCGCTGCAGCTATTCGGGGTCTTTTTTTATTTCAGATAAATTTTTGGAAGTTCGTTCTAGGTCTGTGAAATATGCCATTGGTATTTTAATGGGGAGTGTGTTGAACTTATAGATTGCTTTGGGTAGTATGGACATTTTAATGATGTTGATTCTACCAATCCATGAACATGGTATGTTCTTCCATCTGTTTATGTCTTCTTCTATCTCTTTTTTCAATGTCCTTTAGTTTTCTGAGTAGAAGTCTTTCACCTCTTTAGTTAAGTTTATTCCTAGGTATCTTAGTTTGTTTTTTTTGGTTTGATGGTAAATGGGATTGCTTTTTTAGTCTCTCTTTCTGTAAGTTCACTATTGGTGTATAGAAATGCCATAGATTTCTTGGCGTTAATTTTGTATCCCGCTACATTGCCGAATTCATTTATTAAGTCTAATAGTTTTTGATGGAGTCTTTAGGGTTTTTTATGTACAATATCATGTCACCTGCGAATAAGGACAGTTTTACTTCTTCTTTTCCAATTTGGATTCCTTTTATTTCTTCTTCTTGTCTAATCATAATGGCTAATACTTCCAGTACTATGTCAAACAGGAGTGATGAGAGTAGGCATCCCTGTCTTGTTCCTGTTCTTAGGAAAAACGGTTTTAGTTTTTGCCCATTGAGTATGATGTTGGCTGTGGGTTTGTCATATATGGCTTTTATTATGTTGAGGTATGATCCTTCTATTCCCACCTTGCTGAGAGTTTTTATCAAAAATGGGTGTTGAATTTTGTCAAATGCTTTTTCTGCATCAATTGATATGACTATGTGGTTTTTTTCTCTCAATTTGTTTATGTGATGTATCATGTTTATTGATTTGCGGATATTGTACCATCCTTGCATCCCTGGGATAAATCCTACTTGGTCATGGTGTATGATCTTTCTGATGTACTGCTGGATCACATTTGCTAGGATTTTGTTGAGGATTTTGGCATCTATGTTTATGAGGGATATTGGCATGTAATTCTCTTTCAATGTATTTTCTTTATCTGGTTTTGGTATTAGGGTTATGCTGGCTTCATAGAATTAGCTTGGAAGTGTTCCTTCCTCTTGAATTTTTTGGAATAGTAAGAGGAGGATAGGTTTTAGTTCTTCCTTGAATGTTTGGTAAAACTCCCCTGGCCCCATGCTTTTGTTTGCTGGAAGCTTTTATTTATTTTAATAAACATGGCCTTTGTAATTATTCAAAGTGTGTGTATATTTTTTGTGACACCCTATATATTGTCACAAATGTATTATCTTAATATCAGTTTGATTTTGCTGCATTATAACTAACAAAACACCACTCATATCAGACAGGAGAAACAATGTTATGCCTAGCATATAGTAGAAACACATTAAATGTGTATTGAATGAATGAATGAACATCATGGACACTGCCACTCCACCTCTTGAACTTAATGAAAATTGAAGATGTTCTCCATTATTTTCATCTCCAGCCACACACCCTCATCTCTAAGCCACAGAAATAGTTTACTTTCTCTTATCTCTATTCCAAAGGATACTCTTTAGCCCTCACTCTGAAGAGTCCAGTGTGAGTTTGCTTTTCTGATCCCCAAAAAAACTGGCAGGAATTGGTACTATATTCTATCCATGTGGCAAACTATTCTTGGATCAGTGATGCATGAAAATGTTGACTATTTATAAAATTATCATCTAGGCAAAGTGAGTACATTCACTAATATCTGGGAGTTTCTAGCAATTTGATTCATGGAAAAATAGATGAAACTGATATTCAAACAATTTTAGCTTTATAATTATATGTATTGATTTTATTATACTTTGACATGAATATGAAAGATTAATAGTGAATAATGACCCAATGATGGATGCTATGTAATTTCAAACACTCAGTATAAATTAGATTTAATTGATTTCTAAGTGCAGTTGACTACTGAACAACATGGGGACTAGGAGCACCAACCCCACACACAGTTAAAAATCTAGTATAACTTTTGACTCACCTGACACTTAAGTTGTCACTGAGTATCTGCACGGGATTGGTTCCAGAAACTCCCTGAAATACCAAATCCTGCAGATATTCAAATTCCGTATCCTAATATGAAAATCAACTGAACAGCAGATCTACTGGTCACTATGATGCTCACTGACCACCAGGGGGCAGATGCTCAATGCAGGAGCTGCCCCCTGGTGGTCAGTGCACTCTCACAGGGGGAGCACCACTCAGCCAGAAGCTCGGCTCATGGCTGGTGAGCACAGCAGTGGTGGCATGAGCCTCTCCTGCCTCTGCAGCAGCGCTAAGGATTTTTCGGGGGATGTCCGACTCCCAGCTTAGGTCTGCTCCTTGGCGGACATCCCCCAAGGGGGTCCTGGACTGCGAGAGGGCACAAACTGGGCTGAGGGACCTCCCCTCCCCCGTGCATGAATGTTGTGCACTGGGCCTCTAGTACTATATAAAATGGCACATATCAATGCATACAGTTGGTCCTTTGTATCTGCAAATTCTCAACTTTAGATATAAAACAGAACAGGTATTTATTGGTGGGGGGTGGGGGAATCCACATTTAAGTGGGCTGATGCAGTTCAAACCCTTGTTATTCAAGGATCACTGTACTGATAAATCCACAAGGTTTTGCCTTGGAGGCATAGAATGGACATAGTCAGCCCTACCCATACAAGTTTCCTTCAGCACACTCAATTTCCAGGACCATCATGCTTGTTTTCTCTGGCTGCTAGATTGACTCAATCTGAGCTGGTGAGGCTTGGAGGATTTACTTTATCTGAGTATGATCCTCAACTAGTACCAAGGGGATTTAGTAAATAAACACCCCAGCTCCCTCCTCCCTAGCAGGGACAAACAATAAGGTCTTACAGATTCCCATAGAACTGAATCTCAGTATCTCAGAATATTAACCCAACTTAAAGGGTGCCAATGTATTCTTCATGTGAGTGCCAGAAGGAGAAAAGAGAAAGCAAATACTGAAAAACTTGTGTGAGAAAATAATAATGAACATTTTCCTTACCTGGTAAAGAAATAGACCTGCAAATTCAGGAAGCACAGAGTCCCAAACAAGGTGAAACCAAAGAGGCTCACATCAAGACACATCATAATTAAAATGCAAAAGGTAAAAGACAAAGGGGGATTTTAAAAGAAACAAGAGAAAAACAGTTAGTTATCTACAAGGGAGCTCCCATAAGACTGTCAGCTGATTTCTCAACAGAAATTTTGAAGGTCAGTGTGATTGGCAAGAAATATTCAAAGTGATGAAAAGCAAGGACCTACAACCAAGATTACTCTTCCCAGCAAAGGTAGCATTTCAAATCAATGAACAAATAAAGAGGTTCCCAGATAAGAAAAAGCTAAAAGAATTCATCATCTCCAAACCAGTATTACAGAAATATTAAAGGGTCTTCTTTAAGAAGAAAAGAAGAAAAAGCTAAAAGATATGAATAATAAAATAGCAATAATACATATCTATCAACAGTTACTTTAAATGATGAACTTGCCATCTTCAACAACATAGATAGATCTAGAGGGTAATGTGCTGAGTGAAATAAGTTAGACAGAAATGCCATATGATTTCATTTGGAAACCTAAAAAACAAAATAAACAAATGAGCAGAACAAAAGCAGATTCATAGATACAGAGAACAATTTAATAGTTACCAGATGGGAGAGGGATTGGGGAGGGATGAAAGGGATGAAGGGATTAATAAGTATAAATTGATAGTTACAGTAGTCATAGGATCTAAAGGACAGCATAGACAATATAGTCAATAATATTATAATAACTATGTATGGTGTCAGATGGATACTAGATTTATCGGGGTGGTCACTTAGTAAGTTATATAATTTCTAATCATTAGTCTGTATTGTATGTCAACTGCAATTGAAAAAATATAAAAATAAGTTTTTAGAAAGAAATATTACCTATTTAACAAACCCACACACACCCACATACAAAGACAAATTCAAGTTTCTAAGAATACAAATCTTAAGATCAAATTCTAGGCTGAGAAGAATTTAGCAAGAAGTATGTTTATTTGTATATTTCTTTCCTCTCACAGTGCCTGGCACATGGTGGCCCTCTATACTCCTGAATAAATGATTCCACTGTACAGCCTTTTTTATTCTATTTCATTTCTACTAATAATCAGCTGCAACAAGTAAGTTGGGTCCATTATCAACTTCAATAAAAGTCTCTTAACAAACCAACAATAACAGTATTCCAATCCATCTTGGGAAAGGTTTTCAGCATAAAGTACCTAGAGTCAAAGGAATACAAACATTGGCTTTTCATTGTGACTAAAACACAAATAAAACAGAAACAAGATAACACATGATTTTATTCTTTTTCAAAATAATTTCTGAAGCAAGGTTTTCTTCCCACCTATAGAAAGTTACACAGAATAAGACAAAAGGTAAGGTTTTTCCTGATACAATGAGAACACTGATTAAGAGGGAAGAAACCAGTAGAAAAATCTATACTTGTGAAAAAATAATGATGAAAATTTTCCTTACCTGGTAAAGGAAATAGAGCTACAAATTCAGGAAGCACAGAGAATCCCAAACAAAAGACGTATCATAATTAAAATGTAAAAGGTTAAAGACAGGAAAGGTTACTATATGCGTGTCATACACTAGCTGTGTGTATTAGCCAAACTGCTGATGCTCACTAGCACTCAGTTTCAATAAATGTTCATGAGAATGTTGGATTAGATCATTATAAAAGTCTCTTAAAGTTCTAAAATCCTCCCTAAACTGCTATTGCTCCTGAGCCAACATAGATCCAATCCTAATTCTCACTTCATATTTATTTCATAAAGGGTTTCACATAGATAACCAATAAAAAATAATAAAATATTTATCATGACCTGTGTCTATTCTTTCTGATTCAAAACACCTTCAAATCAGGGAATTCCTGTTTTCAAACACAGCATCGACATTTATTATTTATTATAGCCAGCAAGGCAGAACAATAACTCAGATCCTGAGCTCACTTCACGGTGCCTAATAAATATTGATGCCTCAATGTGTGTCTAAAGGAAATAGATAACCTGTTGGAAAAGAAAATCAAATTTCCTTTCAAGACATTATGGGAAACATTTAGTTACAGAACTTGATTTTTCACTGTTTAGCACTTTGTTCTGGCATAGACTTTTAGAGACCAATTGCTTTTTAATTCATCCATGACTGAAAATTAGCAGTTATTCTCTACTTACTTAAAAAGTTTACTATAAAATACTGTATTCTTAATTATTATTTCTACATCTTTGCTGCAGATGCTCTAACATTTTGAAGCTTCTTCTTAATGTTAACTAGAAAGAAACATTCGATGTAAAAACTTTTTAAACAGGACCTTTCAAGCAAGCATTCATATATATATATATTCCACTAATAAGGTTGAAGATTAAATTCTATTCTTTAGGCAGGCATTTGGCTATCATTCAGAGATGGAACAAGTTTCTATTGTAATAAATGTAGCTAAAAGAATACCATGGCTTCTACTTTCTATCAAAACATTTATGAACATATATACCATGATTCAAACCCAAGGCCCAATTTTGGGCCTTTACTGAAAATCAGCAATGAAATTTAAATTGCTTAAGAATCTATGACAATAAAAGCATAATATGCTAATTTGACCAGACATCCTTCTGAATGTCCTTCCGGACAACTTTCCAGATGAAGCTGGGGCTGAAAGGGAAGCCCAGGTCCTGGTTGCATGCCGGTGGCCAGAGGGAAGCCCGGATTCTGGGTGCCAGAGGGAAGCCTGGGTCCCAGGTGCCAGAGCGAAGCCAGTTCCAGCAGCTGGGGGAAGAAAGGCCTACTTTTGCATGAATTTCGTGCATCGGGCCTCTAGTATGCAATATCAGGCTGTGTTTAATAATGTGCAAGGCATACAAGCTCCATAGCTGGTACTCTGTTCCAGTGTCTATAAGAATGTCCACACCACAGTGTAAAGCTCAGGCTCACAACCTATGGCATGACAAAGATGTTAAGAAGGGGGTGCTAATGAGATGCCCATACTGGTACCCCTCAAAGCACCAACACCTAAGATTTGTAGAGATATTTCTAGAGCTGCCAGGGCCAAAAATGTGCCTTAGCCAGTGTCTGGTAATCATTACTGTTACCCAATATGCTCAACACAAAACAGGAGATTTTGCTTTTTTTTCATACTCACTTTCCCAACCCCTCTCTCCTTCTCTCAATTACTGGGCTCGCTTTTGCTCTTTATATTACACATTCTCTTCCATCCTCTGCCCCCCATTCTGGATTTCTAACGAAACAGCTGGAGAAATCTCACCTTGCTCTGAAAGACTATTTCCTTCCCCATTGTTTCTGTACTATACAAAACTATTGTTTCCTAAAATCTCAAATTCTTAGATCATCGTACTATGTTCCAAATACTTTGCCAAGTACTTTCCATATATTGATTTATTAAATACTCACAATAACTCTAAATAAACAGTACTATTATTATCTCTTTTTATAGTTGAGGTAACTAAGGTAGAAAATGTAATAAATATATAAATGTTCCCAAAGTCTTTAGTATATGAAGAACCCAGGAACCCACACTCTTAACCAGTAAACCCTACTGCCTCATGAATCATTGTGTGATATGAAATCTTGAAAATTAAAAGTTGTTGGGACTTAGTTTATGTATGGTTTTGTAGATGATTTTTTAAAATTAATGAACAACATATAATTTTTAAATTAAATATTTTTTCTTGATTTTTCTCTACAAGTCTTAATGAATCAGAGTTTTCCACTAGGTTGTTCCAATCTTCCTCATATTTGCTTATTATTCACTTCCTTGACATAACTGAAAATATATTAAAATCTCTCATTATGACAGTACAGTTCTGTAGTTCTATCAATTTTGCAGTGTTAACACTTTAATCTTTTTTGTTAATTGCATACAATTCTAGAATTATTAAATCTTTCTGGTGAATTACAGTAAACTCAAATGGGAAGAAGAAATTTGTTAAACATATTCTGTCTGAAGTGTAAAGGAATCCCCACTTAAACTTCCCAAGGCCATTTAACATTTTGAATCAAATGGTTCAATAAATAATTTTTCTATTTAATAATCTCAATAAACTTCATACTTTTAAATGGCTTTAAAAATTGAGAATAAAATGTTTTTATGCGAAGTAGTTTCCTGGACTACCTGAATTTCACCAGAATTTTGATCTCAAAGAAAGCTGGCTTCAGGGTCACACAACTTGCCTCTATCTAAACCAATATAGCTCCAAATTCTATCCACTCTATTGAAGGGGTAGGGAGCCTTTTTTCTGGGTAAGGCCATTTGGATATTTATAACATCATTCTCAGGTCATATGAAATTATCAACTTAAAAATTAACCTGCTATATCTGGTCAATCTGTAATTAACTAACTCCTAATGCCTTAGCAGGGCCAGACCAAATGATTTTGTAGGCCTTCTGAGGCCTGTGGATTGGATGTTCCTCACCCCTGCTTTATTGCCTCAAACACCTAGCTCAATACATCTTTTCCTCCAATGGGCTTACACTTCTGCAAGATGGCCCAATTCTGGTGTAAATCTAATATCTGAATGGCAGTCTTGGGAACTACTGGAGTGTCTTATATGCCCATATTCTATAATTCACAGTAGTTATGTTGTTCACTTTTGGTAGATACAGATAACTAAAATTTTGCCCCATAATAGTGGCCTCTTTTTTATTAAAACAACCTTTCAGAATATAATTGTGTTGCTTCAAGAAAAGTTGGGACTTTATTTTTTAATCTAAAGATCACAGTTAAAATGTATACTTGACTTTGTACTGAGACGGTAAAACGTTTTCAAGAGTTTTAAAGCCTTAAGGTAAAATGTTTCATTATTAATTTAATTAATATTTCTTGCATACAATCAGTGGTGCATTTCATAGAATGATGTTATGTCTCACCAAATACTTTCCCTGTTGTTATTATTGAGGAACATCTTAAGTGAACCAGTTATCAATTGAAAGAAGCCATGTTGTTTCTGTAAGTAATGGTTTCAATTTTAACAAAATGATGAAGTTGAATCTCAACTACAATAATTTAACTGCTCTTCGTTGGAATGGTGAAAACACTCCCAGTTTTCCTATTCTTTTCAGGGATCAATTGTTATGTTAAGTGTTAAATCACACTGAAAAGAGAGAAAAACATGAGAAAATGAAAGGTAAGATTTTATTATGTAATGTTCCATCTGCTTTTTCAGTAGATAATTTTATATGTATTAACTTAAAACATATAAAAATATTCCACATAAGATATCTTGTTTAACATAAGCAAAAAGGGGATTTCACAAAATAACAAATGAACAAGTCTTTAAACTATACCACCATTGGCTATTTTTGCTAAATAGGTGACAATTACTTACTAATACAGTTATTCTCTGTGAGGTCAGATTATTAAATTTCATTCATGTGCATTCCTGCTGAATCTCCAGTGTCCATAGCACAGTTTCTTTTTTTAAAAAAATATATTTTATTGATTTTAGAGAGGGAGAGAGAGATAGAAACATCAATGATTAGAGAGAATCATTGATTGGCTGCATCTTGCACGCCCCCTACTAGGGATGAGCCTGCAACCCAGGCATGTGCCCTTGGCCAGAATCAAACCTGGGACCCTTCAGTCCGCAAGCTGACGCTCTATCCATTGAGAAAAACCAGCTAGGGTCCATAGCACAGTTTCTTGCATATGAAGGCTCTCAATAAATATTTGTGAACTGACCTGAATATTAATTAATACTCATTAGTCATGAATAACTGTAATGAGAGCATTGAAAGTCTTCTGATATTTAACTTAATGTCTTAAATATTTAATTGAAGCTAGTGATAAAAATTAGAAATAATTTAGCATGTGAAAATATGTGCTAAACACCGGGTAGGGATTTCACACACAAGGTTTGATTTACATACGCTATTTGTTCTTTTATCTACAAAGAATAAGTCTGAGGAGGGAAAGAATGAGTGAAGCTATGTAAGGAATCTAAAGTTATATCCACTGGGTAAGGATTTCACACACAAGGTTTGATTTACATATGGTATTTGTTCTTTTATCCACAAAGAATGAGTTTGAGGATGAGGGAAAGAATGAGTGAAGCTATGTAAGGAATCTAAAGTTATAAAGCTGGCCCTAGCAAGTTTGCTCAGTGATTAGAGCATCAGCCTGAGGACTGATGGGTTGCAGGCTTGATTCCTGCACATCGGGATTTCTCTCTCTGTCTTTCCTCCTCCCTGCCACTCACTCTCTCTAAAAATCAATGGAAAAAATGTCCTCGGGTGAGGATTAAGAACAACAAAAAGTTAGATAGCAGGAAAATATCATTTATCCATAGGGAAAGTGTCAAATAACATTATACGTATATGTATGTAATATGCATGTGGAATGCTATACGAGGCACTGAGATTTGTGACATTAGAATAAAAGATGAGCAAAATAATGACCTGCATAACTGTTATTATACTTCCCAACATCTGATCATTTGGCCCATAGCATGCTATTTTTGAGAGATGCTCATTACAAAGTCAATTGGGAAATGCTTTGTGGTATAATGATTATTATCTATGGCAAATGGCATATTAAACCCTAAGAAATCTTTTTAACATTGTCAACATATTTTTGGAAATCTGTTTTAAGATTACTGTATCTTAATAAATTTAAAATGAAAGAATCTGCAATGATGTAGAAAATGTTTTGTGGGAACTTCCTACCAAGTTCACCTCTATGTAGAGAGCTCTCTCTCCCTCTACCTGAACTGCCAGAGCTGTACAGTATAAATATAATGTAAACCACCTAGGTGGCCACATTAAAAACCATACAAAATACACAAGTGAAATTCATTTTAATAATACATTTTGTTTCACATATCTAAAATCTTATCATTTCATCATGTAATCAAACTAAAAGTTATTCCTGCAAATTCTACTCCCCTTTTTCCATTTGATATCTTCAAAAATCTTGTATTTTATATATGCAGCATATCTTAGATGCTAACATTTCAAAGGTCAAATACAGTTCTATCAAAACAAAGATATGCTTAATGTAAATTTATTTTACACTGTATCCGTTTTTAAAGTTGAATTGATTAAAATTAAATAAACTTGCATAAAAGCAATCCTTCCATCTCACTGACTCCATTTTAAGTGCTGGATGCCAATATGTGGCCAAGGGCTGCCACATTGGAGAGCATAGGCTTAGAGCCTCAGCACATTATCTGCCCAAAAATAGAGCCAGCTCATGACAATGACGTCATCCATCAAGACTAGAAAATGCAACAAGACCTTCAAGCTTTCCAACATGAGGATCTAGGTCTTTCATAAAGTAACCACAAGAATCTAATTTCTCAAGTAAGAGAAAATTATTTAGCCAATGTTTAACTCACACTAAATTTAGCCACAACACTTTTTTAAAAGTCTCATCATAAATTTAACCAATTTGAAATTTTATATGTAGATGTGTTTTAGAATGAAAATAGATAACATGAATCACTACTTTTATGAAAAGGAAAAAAAAGAATAAAATGATTCTTTGGAGCAAATACCTACCCACCACAACATTATTTTCTATTTCATTAACATAAAGAAAACAAAGCTAGGCACTTATGCATAACCCCTGGACACAGGCAGTAGAGTGGTGAAGGTGTGGAGGATAGGTGGGGGCGGGTTCAGAAAAAAAAGAAAGGAAAAACAAAGATAAGCAATAAACCAAACTCACAAACAGTGATGTTATTAGTAACAGGTAAAATACTTTACCTGTAGATATTAGCTTTCCACTAAAATAATAATTATATTTTACTCACTTATTTGACAATTCCAGTAGAGAATCACAGATCCTAAGTGATTTTTATTTCAAATGTTACCATGGAAATCCACTACACTAAAATGTTATAAAATATAAAAAATATGAAAATCAGCTTCTTTATTTTTAATTTAGGAAGCTGAATGGTGTTACATTTTTAATAACTGACTAATTTTATATCTTTCCATCATACAGGACAGCCAAAAAAGCAACATAGAAAACCTCCAGTAAAGACTATATCCTAGAGTGCATAGGTGACAGTCTAACAGGTGGAAACTTTAATTTGGTAGCCTCTTGAGTGAGTGATAAAACAGAGCAGAAATTGATTTATCTCTGTGAGCTACAACGCTGAGTGGGATGTGCTATTAAGCATTCATAAGCAGCAACTTCATTTCCTCCAGGGCAAAGCATACTTAGAAAGGAAAGCTGCTTTACCATAAATTAATCTATTTTGTAGACTTAGGAGGTTTCAGCTGGATGACATGTCTTAACCTTTCTGGAGTGTGTAAATTATTGTAAGGCTCATAGTAAAAAAGCAGAGTATGATCCAATAATATTTCACATTGGTTTGTTCAACTTACAGGGAAAAGAAGTTCATTTGTGTCTATGGAGGCCTTCTTTCCGGTTAAATATAATGGGAAACTGACCTTGAAGAAAATCTCTGTTTTTGTAAAACATTGGAGAAAATTACCTAGATAAAAAAAATAGTAACAATAATAGCTATGCAGTCCCCAACAACTTGTCCTTGGATTAAACACAAAACACTTACTAGATTAACTATTTTTCTTTAAAATAATACATTTAGATTTATCAATTACAAAGTATGATCAACTCATCTCATACATGCATAGTTTACTGAAATAAAATAAATTCAGTTGACTTATGAACAATGCTTGAGTTAGGGGTGCCAACTCCCCCACATAGTCAAAAAACTATAACTTTTGATTCCTCCAAAACTTAACTAGACCTCCTCAGTATCCTCAGAGGATTGGTTCCAGGACTCCCATGGATACCAAATCCAAGAGTGCACAAGTCCCTTCCATAAAATGGCGTGGGGTGATGCATACAGCTGTCCCTCTCCAGTCACAGATTCCTAAGCATGGATCAAAAATACTGTTTTCAATCCACAGTTGATTGAATCCATGGATGTAAAACCTGGGGATATGGATGTCTGATATTTATTGAAAAAAATCTATGCATAAGGGAACCCAGGCAGTTCAAACCTGTGTTTTTCAAGCATCAA
This sequence comes from Myotis daubentonii, assembly GCF_963259705.1. Taxonomy (NCBI): domain Eukaryota; kingdom Metazoa; phylum Chordata; class Mammalia; order Chiroptera; family Vespertilionidae; genus Myotis; species Myotis daubentonii. Next base: position 188,991,752 of record NC_081841.1, read on the forward strand.
CAGTAATTATTCTTTAAAAGAGACCTAATTAAATTTTACTGACTTTTCTACTGTATATATCACCTCCTGAATGGTATTGAATATGTACAAATTCAAACCCTGTTAAGGAACTGCTCTATAATATAGCTGTATCACCAATGGTAAATCATGATGAGAAATATAATGCAGAAATTCAAAGATATTATATTCTACAAATGGCTGCCCACTCCAAAACAAACTTAAACAAATTCCAGACTTAATCAATGATATATTATTTACTATAAGCACATTATTCATATATAAAATATTTCTATGTCCTATTTATTATTTAAATTATTATCAAATAAAATTCATTTAATCAAGGCACTTTAAATTTTTGCAAAGAATAAAAATATAAATTTTAAATTTTGCAAAGTATATTCACTTTTATTCTTTTACCAATGTCAAATTTTTATTTTATTTTTTCAATTTTCAAAAAGCACTAATACGTAGAAAAGACTCAATCACTGTTATTTGATACACAATAAAACATTTCAAATTAAATTTAATAAAGAGGTGTCAGAAGTTTTGACTACGTGTGCAATGCTATATCCATTTCACAAATTATACAGCACTATATACTTCCTTTCTTCTATAATAGATTACCAACCTATTAATCTTCTAATTATTTTTCAACACTGTGTTAGCCACTATTTAGACTTTGGTCATAACATAATATTATGGTTTATAATAATATAAAAGCAGACTTTTATGAGATTCCCATTTGCTTTTTACAGTCAATCAGTTTATGTTGTAAATTCCTCTGAAGATGTTTCTTAATCTTAACACTCTGTTCATCGATAAGTCATCACATTTTAAATAAATAGTCAACACAAGAAGAAAACTGCTTTTTTTCTGTAATGCTCCTTTTAGCCCTAGGTCTTTCTTTAGCAATCTGCCTTTGCTTTGGATATTTGTCTTATTATCCAAGAACTTTGCTAGTATCTTGACACATTTATAACTTCTTTAAGTCATTACTTTTCTAAGTAGTTTTAGCCATTTTACTTGTTTTTAACTGGTTTATACATAATGCTCTTTCATTCATTTTGCAAGAGGGCGCAACCCATTCAGATTTTCTGAAATTACCAATGAATTTTAGCCCATGACTAAATTCCTGGCCCTAAATTAGTTGTTAAAGTTTTTAGCAACAAAACAATACATCTTATTTCTTGTTGTAGTTTTAATTTGAACAACATGACAAAATGATAAAAACAATTCAGCCATTCCTCAAAAATGTTGAACAAATAGAAAAATACAAAGCTGTGTTTTCAAAACTTTAAAATTCATAGTTTTATGGTCAATTGATCTTCAACAAAGATGTCAAGGATATACAATGGGAAAAGGACAGTCTCTTTAATAAGTGGTTTTCTACATAGAGAAGAATTAAATAGGACTCATCTCACTCCATATACAAAAATCAAGTCAAAATAGATTCAAGATTTAAATGTAAAACCTGAAACAATAAAACTACTAGGAAAAAACAACAACAGGGAAAATCTTCTTGACATCAGTCTAGGCAATGACTTTTTAGATGTGATTCCAAAAGCATAAGCAACAAAACAAAAATAAACAAATGCTATAGCATCAAATTAAAATACTTCGGCATAGCAAAAAAATAAAAGAGTGATGAGACAATATTTGCAAACTATATATCTTACAAGGGATTAATATCCAAAATTTATAAGGAACTTAACTCAATAGCAAGAAAACAACCCAATTAAAATGGGCAAAGGACACTAAAAGACATTTCTCAAAAGACGTACATATAGCCACCAGATGTGTGAAAAGGTACTCAACATTAATAATTATCAGGAAAATGCAAATCAAAGCCACAATGAGATATCGCCTCATACCTGTTAGGATGGCTATTATGGAAAACACAAAGCTAACAAATGTTGGAGACAAAAGGAAACCTTCATGCACTATTGGTGAAAATGTAACTACATCCATTATGAAAAACAGTACGGAGATTCCTCAAAAAATTAAAAATAGAACTAGATATGAATCAGCAACCCCACTTTTGTATAGATATCCAAAGGAAACAAAATCAGTATCTCAAGGAAATATTTATATGCCCATTACCACCACAGTACTATTCATAATAGCCAAGATATGAAAGCAATCTAAATATATGTCCATCAATAGATGAATGGATGAAGAAGATATATACACAATGGAATATTATTCATCCACAAGACAGAAGGAAATCCTGCTATTTGAGACAACACAGATGTCTGCTAAGTTAAATAGGTCAGCCAGAAAAAGAGAAATACTATATGATCTCATTTATATGTAACTAGAGGCCTGGTGCATGAAATTTGTGTGGGGGGTGGGGCGGTCCCTCAGCCCGGTCTGAACCTTTTCCAATCCATGACTTTTCAGGGGGTGTCCGACTGCCAGTTTAGGCTCCATCTGGGTTGGGGCCTAAACTGGCAGTCAGACATCTCTCTCACAATCTGGGACCTCTGGCTCCTAACCACTCGCCTGACTGCCTACCTAATTGCCCCTAACCACTCTACCTGCCAGCCCGATTACCCCCAACTGCCTCTGCTTGCTGGCCTCATTGCCACCTAACTGGTCCCCTGTAGGCCTGGTCATCCCCTAACTGCTCCTCTGCCAGCCTGGCCGCCCCCTAGCTGCCCCACTGCCGGCCTGGCTGTCCCCTAACTACTCCCCTGCCAGCTTGGTCACCCCCTAACTTCCCCTCTGCTGGCCTGGCCGCCCCCTAACTGCCCCCCTTCTGGCCTGGTAACCCCCTAACTGCCCCCCTTCTGGTCTGGTCACTCTCTAATTGCCCCCCTGCCAGCCTGGTCACCCCCTAACTGTTCAGAAGGAAGCTGGACACCCGTAAGACGTTCAGCTGACCCAGTCTAATTAACATATTACCCTTTTATTAGTATATATTTGTTTTAAAAAGTCAAACTCATAGAAGCAGAGAGTAAAACAGTGTTTGTGAGGGGTTAGGGCAGGTGGTGTGGGAATGAGGAGATGTTGGCCAAAGGATAAAAATATGCACTTATGTAGGATGAATGTCTAGGTGACTAAAGTACAGGCATGAAAAGTCTACTTAATACTGTACTGAACACTGGAAATATGCTTAGAGAATAGATTCCAGATATACTCATCACACACCAAAAAATTGTTACTGTGAAATATATTAATGTAGTAATCATTTCACTATAAATATATAAAATCATGTTGTAAGCCATAAATATATATAATTTGTTTTAAAAAATTCATTATAAAAATGTTAAACAGATGATGAAATACAAAACTATGTTTTACAAAACTTCAACCTGGCAGAATATTTTTAAAGCACATAAAACTAATTCAATGTATTTTCCTGCTCGTGTTTTTGACAGCTTGAAGACACTAAAAAATACATTTTATAGAGATACATCAGCATTATTTTTTTTAATATATTTTATTGATTCTTTTTACAGAGAGGAAGGGAGAGAGATAGAGAGTTAGAAACATCGATGAGAGAGAAACATCGATCAGCTGCCTCCTGCACATCTCCTACTGGGGATGTGCCCGCAACCCAGGTACATGCCCTTGACCGGAATCGAACCTGGGACCTTTCAGTCCGCAGGCCAATGCTCTATCCACTGAGCCAAACCGGTTTCGGCCATCAGCATTATTTTTAATGTCAGAACAGAATGCAATACTGGCCTCAAACCAGCAAGATATACAGTTGAACAAAGATGAATACAAAATGTTGCTTTTAGGTTCAAAAGTTTATTGAATAAATAAAGATGTGGAGTAACAGGTATGAGACAATACTTAAGCGTCCAAGATGAGCAAACAGAATATTAACACTGACAAAAATATCAACTGCACTTATACCTGGAGCATGCCCAAACAGAAGTACCTTTGAAGGTAGGGTGTTCAATTCTGATCTGACATTTAAAAATACATATATTGACAAAATAGAGATCACACAGATGAATGCTTTCAAAATACTGATCTGCTAACCATAAATAGATTTTCTCCAGTCTTTGTAAAAAAACAAAAAAAAGTGGAAAGATAAGAGACTATACTTACTATGCATAGTATTGCTATATACGATAAAATTAAGTTGTTGTCAGAGAGGTATTGTTTTAGTCTGTGATTATTTTTCCCTATATTTAAATGAAATTTATATTTTTACTTACACAATAAAAGTGAGATTAGATATATGATAGTGATTTTTTAAATCTAATTATTTGACAAGCCTTTGATGTGATTTGAATTTATTGGTCCATTAGATACAAAAGACTTAGAACTAGTCTAAAAAAGGGAAACCGGAGTAGTTTAAAAATTTTACACACACATACACACAGAGATATATAAAGACATACTGTGTGTATTTATAAATTTATATATATATATACACATATATGTATATATATGTATATATATATATATATATAATTTATATATAGTACATTTGAGAATCTAAGTATTTAACTTAGAAAAGTATCAAACATCTAAGCAGAAGGAAAGAATGTGCTCCCAATTTCTTAATTTGGGGTCAAGGATGGACAAACAAGTAGAACAATGAATGGTTTTCCTTTGATTTCTAATCAACTGAAGAAAAAAAGAACTTACCAAAGCTGTGTTGAAAATGTCAGTGAAGAAGCCTGTCAAAAAGTGAATTTAAACAAACCTTAATGGAAATGAGAAATGAGATAAAAGGAATTTCTGTCCTTTACGTGAAAGTTAGAAAAGATGGCTCATAATGAGGTTTTCATTCTGAGACCGTGATTTTTTAGTTAACTACTAGAGGCCCGGTGGACGGATTCGTGCACCAGTGGGGTCCCTCGGCCTGGCCTGGGGGGATCGGGCCAAAACCGACTCTCTGACATCCCCCGAGGAGTCCCGGATTACAAGAGGGCAGTTCTCGGGTGCCACACCCTGGAATCGGGCTCCCTCCTCTCTGGTTCCAGGTGTGTCACCGGAGAACCACTGCTGTTAAGTCACCACAGCTCGGCAGTTCCTGCTTTGAGCGTCTGCGCCCTTTTGGTCAGTGTACATAATAGTTACTGGCTGGATGGATGGTGGCTTAGACTTTTAGAGAGAGAGAGAGACTTTAAGAAGTATTTTTTCACATTTGTCTTCTAAATTCACCTGATTTTTCAGCTACCAATATTAACAAGAATAATGCACTTACATACCTCATCTGTTACGTAGGTGAGAAGGTATACATATTGCAAAGTAGTGGCAAGTACGGTTCTCTTCAATTTTTGATAGTAGTACTTTTTAACTTTTTTCATTTTTTTTTTCTGGGATTATTTTCAATTTCTCTCCACACCTCATCATTTGTTATTTTATTTTTGCTCATACTATTATTTCCAGTTAAAATGTTCTTGCCTTTTTCTACATGTTGGAGTGCCACAAATCTTTCAAGATTCAATTAAACGCTATTTCATCAAAAATGTCTTTTTGACTACCCCATCCAAAAGTAATCAGGAGGTCTTTTGTGGCATTCCATACTGAAGTGATTTCTGTTCAATTTATTTTGTATACTAGATTAAAAATGCCCAGGGAGCAGAATTATTCTCTACTTATCTATGTAACTGCTATAGCTCCAATAATGAACTTAGGTTGATAGTCAAAACTGTGAGAGCTGCTCAGAATTAATTCTAAATATACCTGAATGTGTGTATGTAAGGGAAAGTTACAGGGTACTGTCGACTTAGAATGGTTCCCAAGTTTTAGCTGGTATATTTGTTTCAGAGCATAAAATCTTGAGCATTACAACCAGGAGTTGTTACTTAAGGAACAATAGAAATCATATCCAACAAATTCATCTGGCCAAAATTTTATTTTATATACAATTCTATGACAATCCTATAGATTTCTACATGAAATACAGTTGTGACAACTAAGAATAAATGGATCACTAATGAGAAAGAACCTGCTTTCATTGATTATTTGGCTCATCATATACAGAATGTCTAATGAAATCTTGTTTTTTAAGTTACTAACAATACTATGTTAATGTTTCCTTCTAATATTTCATTTGTGTGGCTCCCAAGTAAAATCTCTACTTTCCAGGTAGAAGCTAGAAGAGAAGACCTTTGTTATGAAAAACATTATTTTTTTTCCCAGGGGCCCTAACTTTTCAAAATTAGTGGCATTGTTTCAAAACAAAATACTGATTAACTTCTGCAGAGAGTGAACACTTCACAGAGATGAAGAACAGCACATGAACTTCAGTGTGCATAAACAACATCAAATTGAGCTTCTTGTTAAAACTGAAGTTTGACTTAGTTGTTTCGGTGGCACCTGAAATCTGCATTTTCAGTAAGACTAGTATTTGAATCATTCATAACTAAATATTAAATCGTTCATTATCAATGCATAGAAAACATAAGTACAAATTCATGATGGAGGCTTCACATTGTAACATAAACTAAAATAAATTTTAGCCTAAGCAGGTCTGACACAGCTTTTGTATCCTCACAACTGTCATTATAGAAATTTTATCCTTTATTCAATATTCATGCTTAACTGTACTGAACACCTCCAGGGATTTGTCGCCATTTAAATTATTCCTTGTGGCTCATAAACCGTGAATATCAATTTTCACAAGTACGTCATGGGTCAGGGGCAATCCTAAAAGGGTGCAGGAAAAGAAGGTTTGTGAGCAGTAAAAGAAACAATTAATCCCAGAAAGAAGACCCACATTTCCTCTTTCACACAATAACCTAGGGCAGAAGACTCACTGCATTGTGAAATTGTTTGTTCACATACAAATGTTTAAAGATCTGATTTTGTTGTAATGACATTAGATATACTTGTCACGCAAATCTTCACAATTAGTCTCATAAATTCTTCGATGCGTTGTCATGAGTTTTAGTTAATAAATTCATATTATAGGCTACAAATTGACATGTACATCTTAACTTCCAGTTGCCCCTCATTAAAAATATTCAAAGATATTTTGCAAAGGAAAAAATTATGTGCAGATGTGACTATGGACTAAAGATAAGTTAACACAAAATCCTTGCCCTCCATAAGCTTTGAGGTGTTGCAAGACATGGTCCATAACTTTAAACAAGGAACAAGGCTGCTGTGAGGCAGTGTGTGCTGGCGTGGAGGAGTGAGAGATAAATACAGGAAAGTACTATGAAACCTGCAACATCCAGTTCATAACGTGAGGTCACCTCTATTCTAGCAGTAACGAAGACATTCCATGTTGGGAAGAAGGGTGGGAGATTGGTGGGGAGGGTGGGCATAACTTACAGGGCTTCATTTGAGGGAAATGAGGAGGAACATTAGGAGCACAACTCCACATTCCTGTTAACATTAGCCTTGGTTTTTGTTCTTTCAACATATACTATTGAAAGAGATTAACTAAAGAACTTATATGCATATATCATAACCCATGGACACAGACAATGGTGTGGTGAAGACGAGGAGGGGGGGTGGGACTGGGGTAGAGAGGGCCAACAGGGGGAAAAAGGGGGGACATCTGTAATAATTTCAACAATAAAGATCAATTTTTAAATAAGTCTATCTGAACAATAAGGACCTAGGGATCTGTAAAAATGTAGGCCCTACTTTTGAAAAATTTTAATTTTGTCTAACAAATAGAATGGAGTCATTGTGGATACAAGGAGTTGTGCATATCACTATTCCCAAAGTATCGCTTTCAATGTTTTGAAAAAGGTGAATAGATGTTTACACACACACATATATTTCCCTTATGTAATTGATTAAATGTTGGCTGTGTCATTGAAGGATAGACAGGGTCTAAGACCTAAATATAAATTGTTAGGAGTGCTATTTATTGATCAGTAAAATTGAGCATCTGTCAAATGAATCACTTGACTATTTTTTTTTTCAAACTGGATGCTTGAATGATTTAATCAATTTGAAAAATTTTGTAAGATCATCTTAAGTTTTGGATGCCATTCTTAATAATAATGGCACATGAATAACCTCTTATTTTGAACACTGAATAGCATTGTTTGTTTGGGGACTGACAAGCCTGATATATTATTTATCTCTTTACTTGGCTATTTTATTTATACATTCAATTAACAATGGTGTTTCCCCATCATCACTCTAAAAAAATGACAAAAGGAAGTAGCATCAAATTCCAGCCCCTCTTTTGTGTTATTGAGGCAATGCAAGCAAAACAACTAACTGAGAAATGGGTTAAAAAGGTCAAAAGTAATCCAACAGGATTTTCATTTCAAGTGGGCCTTCTATCTGTGTCATTCCTTCCGACACTACTATTAATGAATTGGTGTGGGTTTTATACTGACAAAACTATAAGTTTCCAGGATAAATAATTTCCCAATGATGTATGGACATCACCTTTTCATAAATCCAAACTATCAAAGCTATTAAACAATTCAGTTATTTTAAGTTTTATATAAAAGCACATTCACTTTATCATTGCCAGCTCATTTATTAGATCAATACAAAGCAGGTTATCTTTGCCATACTTTTGGCTTTTCCCAAAATGCATGCTTAAAATAATTTCTTATGCATAATGAAAACAATTTTTAGGTATGGAATTTTTTTATTCAGGGTCTCAATGCAGATTTCCAAAGAACCACAAAACCCAAAACTCAACATCCAGATGTCCAAATTGCAAGACTCTATGAAGTCACAGTAAATTATCTAGTCTGAAAAAAAGGTGAGGATGACCTATATACAAATGATAGGTTCCCCATTGGTTGCCTAGTGGAGAGCAGCGGTATGAAAGGTACTTGTAGGTTTTGAAATAGACTGTCCTCTTGTGGAGGAGTCAATGGCTTAAGAAGAAAAGGCAAACACCAAGAATACCCCTTTATTTTGGTAGAAATGTGTAGAGGAAATAGGTTCATGTGTGCCTCTGATTTCTTGCACATGAATCTGGTTCTTATGAGTTCAGCTAACCCAAGTTCCTGGTTTAACTGCTGCCTGCCAGATTAGGTGCTAATCTCAGTCCTTCAGCTTTCACAGAATCCATCAGCCTGCATTCCACCTGTGTTTTTATCCACCCTACCTGCTCACATCTCTACTTATCCTCTTGGTTTGGAAGGCTAATTAGCTACCTTCAAATGGCATTTTTGTTTGTTTGTTTATTTGTGTGTTTTGTGGTGTGTGTTTTTGTGGGGTGCTTTGGCCCCTCTCTTTGGGACATAATTGTTTGGAAATGCTGATCTCTTGCCAGAGGGTCTGTCATTCTTTCCAGAATATTTTTCCTCAATCCTATCGGCCCTTTCCTTCAGCTGTGTTCTGCTGGGAATGAGGAATCTATCCAGATACCACTATGCTGTTTATTTTTATGTGAAACCAGAGCAAGTCACAATAATAGCTTCTTTGTTATATCCAACATAATAGTCTATAATTCTGCTAAAATGCCAAATTATTTCCCATACAAATCAACAACTATTCACAACTAAAATAGAAATATAATATGAATACAATCAACACAAAATTATCTATAAAACACTAATATAATTTTTGTAAACTTGGGAGGTAATTTTCATACCTTTTAAACATGACAAGTAGAGAAAACATTTGATTTTCACACAAATATGTAAGCAAAATGTTCATCTTGTAGTAGCTCTGTTTATAATTCCTATCTATAAAATTAAAGCCCATCACCATCTTCCATGCAATGAAAAGGAAGGGTCAATATGAGGTTGTATTTTCAACAGACACAATTAATTCTATATTTTCTTGCTTTACTAAAACAAAGTAACACAACAGATAGCTCAACACAGATTGTGCAACATGGGCAAATCCTTCTATAATCTGATTTGGTTGATTGTTATTACTATTTTGGGTTAAAATGTCACCCCCTTATCCCCAAAATATGTTTAATTTCTAATCCCAAGTACCTCAAAAGATGAGCTTATTTGGAAATAGGGTCATCGCAAATGTAATGTCATGATGAGCTCGTTCTGGAGTAGGGTTAATCCCTGATCCAGCATGACCATCAAAGATGGCCATGTAAAGACACAGACCCACAGGGGAATGCCATGTGCAGGCAGAGGCTTGGAGTGATGGATCAATCTGCAAGGCAAAGAACAGACAGCACTACCAGAGCTGGAAGAGAGACTGAACAGACTATTCAGAGTCCTCAGAAAGAATCCCCTCTGCACACAACTTGATTTGGGACTTCTACTCTTTCAGGACTGTGAAAGAATACATACACTCTGTTGTTTTAAGCTACCCACCTTGTGATACTTTGTTACAGCAGCATTAGGAGACTGCTATATTATTCAATACAGTTAATAAAGGAGGTTCAACAGAGAAACATATAGTTCAGTCACAGAAGCAAACCACAAGTATGTCAGGCTTTTCAGCCTTTACCCCAAATCTAATCCTATCTAATAGAAGAAGAATATGCAAATTGACCATCACTCCAACACACAAGATGGCCAGCAGGGGAGGGCAATTGTGGGGGACCAGCCCTGCAGGTGAGGGCAGTTGGGGGGACCAGGCCTGCAGAGGAGAATAGTTGGGGTGGACCAGCCCTGCAGGGGAGGACAGTTGGGGGCGACCAGGCCTGCAGGGGCGGGCAGTTTGGGGAATCAGGCCTGCAGGGGAGGGCAGCTGTGGGGGACCAGGCCTGCAGGGGAGGGCAGTTGGGGGTGGCCAAGCTGGCAGTGGAGGGCAGTTAATGGCAACCAGGCTGGCAAGGGAGGGCAGTTAAGGGTGACCAGTCCAGCAGGGGAGGGCAGTTGGGGGCAATTGGGCCAGCAGGGGAGGGCAGTTAGGGGGACCGGGCTGGCAAGAGAAGGAAGTTAGGGGTGACTGGGCCAGCAGGGGAGGGCAGTTGTGGGGGGGACCAGGCCTGCATGGAAGGGCAGTTGGGGGGGGACTAGGCTGGCAGGGGAGTGGTTAGGGGGTGATCAGGCTGGCAAGCAGAAGCAGTTAGGGGCAAGCAGGCAGGCAGGCAGGTAAGCGGTTGGGAGCCAGCAGTCCTCGATTGTGAGAGGGCAGATGGATATCCCTCAAGGGGTCCCAGATTGGAGAGGGTGCAGGCTGAGCTGAGGGACACCCCCCTGCACAAATTTCGTGCACCAGGCCTCTAGTATAATAATAGAGGAATATGTAAATTAGCTGGGATGCCATAAAGTCACAACTGATCTACAAGTAGCAGAGAGCTACAGGAGGGCAGGGCAGCGAGCTAATAGCAGGGAGAGCTACAGGAGGGCGGAGCAGCAAGCTACAAGAGGTGGAGAGTTAAGGAAGGCAGGACAGTGAGCTATGAGTGGCGGAGAGCTACCAGCGGCGGTGGGCAGGGTGGCCAGCTGAGGCAAGTGACAGCAAGCTACTCTCACACAAATTCATGCACAGGGCTATTAGTACACATATAAGTATACATATGCTTACATATACATATGTGTGTATATAGTCACTGCCCAAAGGTAAATTGTTGGGGAGCATGTGAGACTTGATTGGAAAGTTTGTAAGGGGGACATTCTAAGAAAAGGGAAGTGTGGAAGGCCACTTGCCCCATTTATCAGAATTTGGACTTAGGGGAGACAGGTGCCCCTAATTATTCCTTGACCTTTCCAAACAGGTCTGTGCACATGAAGACCCCCAGGTGTTTACTGGTATCCTTATGCCTAATCTTTGGATGCCCTTGCCTTGAGGACAATGCAAACACATGTGTCCTCCCAAGTTCGCTCACCCTACTGATTGTATCTAAAGATAAAATTTATCTCAAACTGCTGTTACAATAAAAGGCTAACGCAGCAGGCAATCGAGGCTGCTTGGTCCCTTGAGCCAGGCAACCCCTTAGCCCAGCCGTGGGCAAACTACGGCCCGCCGGATCCGGCCCATTTGAAATGAATGAAACTATTGAAAAAAAAAGACCGTACCCTTTTATGTAATGATGTTTACTTTGAATTTATATTAGTTCACATAAACACTCCATCCATGCTTTTGTTCCGGCCCTCCGGTCCAGTTTAAGAACCCATTGTGGCCCTCGATTCAAAAAGTTTGTCCACCCCTGCCTTAGCCAGTTCTTTCACAGTGAAACTGCGTCAGAGTAATCTGTTCATCTGTCGTTCGGGGCTGCTGGTCAGCCCTAGTAGTAAATCTCTTTTTTTCCGATTACATACATTTGATATTTGCACATATATGTGTGCATAACATACTGAACTATAGAAGCCCTGAGGAGGAGGAAAAACTAGTCCTCTGGAGATCGAGAAAGGAATATTTGCCCTGGCTGGTTATCTCAGTGGTTAGAGTGTCAGCCTGCAGACCAAAGGGTCACAGGTTCAATTCCCGGTCAAGGGCACGTACCTGGGTTGCAGGTTCCATTCCTGGCCCCAGTCTGGGGCTCTGGCAGGAGGCAACCAATACATGCGTCTCTGTCACATACATGTTTCTCTTTCTCTCCCCCTCCCTTCCACTCTTTATAAAAATCAGTAGAAAAAAAATATCCTCAGGTGAGATAGAAAGAAGAATGGAAGGAAAGAAGGAAGGAAGAAAGGAAGGAAGGAAGGAAGGAAGGAAAGAAGGGAGGGAGGGAGGGAGGGAGGGAGGGAGGGAGGGAGGGAGGGAGGGAGGGAGGGAAAGAGAAAGAGAAGGAAGGAAGGAAGGAAGGAAGGAAGGAAGGAAGGAAGGAAGGAAGGAAGGAAGGAAGGAAGGAAGGAATTTTCAAGTCAGTGTGATGCTTGTTGGACAAGAGAATAGAAAGGGTGAACAAATGAAGGAAGAATGTGCATAAAGGAAGGGCACTTTACCTCTTGGTTGGTCCTGGATAGTCCCAGTTTATGCCTGTTGTATGAGCTTGTGAAATTTCCCCCTCCATTCTCAAAAATGTTCTGGTTTCATAATGAATTATATTTTTACAGAACAAATAATCTAAAAATACAATTTCCAGTAATTCTTTGTACCCTAACTATTCTTATCTTCGGCAAGTGACTTTATAAAATGTGAAGTGTGATGTCCTAGTCTTTCTCTCAAGGTCAGCTATAAAATAAAAATGACATGAAAAAGGTGAACATGCTTTCAAAGTTATAAATATGATTCAAACGCCAGACATTTTTATCACAATTGAAGCAAAATATTAGCACTCCAGCTACAGGATACTGTTTTCTTCTTAAATCTTGGTCTTCTTTTACAGATTATACCAATTGTAACTTGTATTTTTTGTGGCCATTGCAATATGCTCCTGACCTAATTATTTTGCACTAGTAATTGCCTGTGATTTGCTCCAATTAAGGAAGAGAGAGAAGAAAGGAGCTAATATTTACTGAAAGCCTACATCATTATAAGCACTAAGCCAGGTACCTGACATATATTATGACAGTAATTATTGTCATTTATTAGATTTTCACTATATACTAAGAAGCTTGCATAGATTAGAACATTTAATGCTCACCATCCATATTGGAAATGGTTATAATAATCCTTATTATAAATAAGGAAGTGGGGTCCAATACATCAAGTAATATATCTCTGTATATGACATCAGTTTCAAAATGCCTGATTCCAGGGACATTTCTATTCTTTTGAGCTATGTGGACTTGGACAAATCACTTAACATCTCTGTGCTATTTACTCATCTGTACAATAGTCATTATCAAAAATCTACCACATGAGGTATAAGGAACACTCATTTAATATATAGGCTGAAAAATCCCTAGTACATAATAAATGCTCTGTAAATGTCAGTGACGGCAGCATGCTACCCCTGTCATTACTGCTGTAATTATTATTATTGTAAACAGCATTATTATTATATATCCAAGGGCACACAACCAGTAAGTGTAAAGTGTAATTCAAATTTAGGTGTTTTGAGCACTGACCCATTTATTCAAACAACAGCTATTTATTTAGTGTGTCCAATGGTACCAGTAATAAAATGAGATCAACCTTTATATTATATATAAAATCTACAAATATGCCTATATCTATGTATCTAAGTATGTATGTATTTATCTATCATAGAGATAAAGAGGCAGAAAGACCTAGAGACCTTAACTTCAAAGTTCTAGTACAGAATTCTAATGAAGGGACTTCATCTCATCTAGGTGACAGTAATGTAAGAAAAATAAAGAGAAAATCAAGTACATTTAACTTCTTACAACCAGCACCCCAAAATTACGGTGATTGTGCCAAAATGGCCATTCTGTGTTGTCAAACCCTTTAGAGAGTTATATTTGACTATTAATTTTCCAGCCATTGGACTGAAAGAACTAGTACAGATTATAAAATGACTATAACTCAAAAGTAGTTAATGCATGGAGGACATCTAGTCCCTGCTTTTCAAGACTGGATGTTCTTATTGATGTAGCTAGTGATTTTAGTTTCAAAGGGTTCTATCAGAAAAAAAAAAAGTAAAGCTAATTATTATGATAGCTGGAAGTACAGGGTGGGGCAAAGTAAGTTTACAGCTATGAGTACACTAAACACAGTTTGCTTTTGTATTATTAATTATTGTATTACTAATATTTTCCATACCAACCACTATAAACCCACTTTTGTCCCACCCTCTACAAGAGCACATAGTAGGTGTACATCTCCCAATCTAGGAGTCTTATAAGTTTGTATCTAAAAGTTGAGTTGGAAGTTAACCATATAAGGGGTGGGGGGACAATTGTCCCAACCAATGGAAACAATGTGGAAGTGAAAATATGAATGGGGAAGGGAAAGACTGTGTGTGTGCCTGCAGAGCAGGTTTCAAGATGAGTTAGAGAAAAATCAAACAGCATGGGCAGGAGCCATATCACAAAAGTCTTGCAGAGTGGTGTTTGCCAGAGGCTGGGGGACAGAGAGAAGGAGAAGTTGTCTAATGGGGACACAGTTTCAATGTAGAAGGATTTTTTTAAAAGTTCTGTAGATCTGTTGTGCAACAATGTGAATATACTTGACACTATTGAACTGTACACTTAAAAATGGCTAAGAAGGTAAATTTTACCACAATTAAAAATAAAACACTTATTTCTGAAGAGTCTTTTACATTTTCTTAAAGATACAATTATATCTGAAGGTCAATAAGAAACTACTGCAAGGTGTATTTTAATAAATTTATTGAGGTGACATGGGTTAATAAAATTATGTAGGTTTCAGGTGTACAATTCTATAATACATCATCTGTATATTGCATTGTGTGTTCACTACACCAAGTCAGGTCTCTTTCCATCACAAGGTTTTTAGAAAGGAAATTGAGGCAAGAAAAGTAATTACAGATTTTTCCAACACACTGGATATCAGCCTTTGCAGATACTGCAAAGAATAACAATGAGCACACATGTTTTGATACTTTTTCTGGCATCCAATAAATCATTGAAACCATTTTCATATATTTTGTAAAATCTTTGAAACATTAACACAACAGAAATGGAAAACTGTGAAAATCAATATTCTATACAAATAAGAGATACCCAGTTAAACTGCTCTTAACCTCCTCCTCCTCCTCCCCCAAGAATCAGTCACCAATTAGACCTCAATGGATAAAAATAACAATTCCAGTAAATTAAGTATCACTAGATGCCCTCCTCTATACAATGTCCACTTATAGCCTTAAACCATTATTTAGTTGTACTGTTATTATTTCCTCCACACTAAATCACTGGTTCTCACATAATGTACTTTCAGAACACCTGAGATCTATACTGAAGTTTTCCATACTGAAATTATGTTGGGGAGCACAAGAGACTTGGTGGAAAGTTGTAAGGAGGACATTCTGAGAAAAGGGAAGTGTGTGGAAGGCCGCCTGCCCTGTTTATCGGAATCCTGACTTAGGGAGACTTAGGGGAGTGTAGAAGGCGGTGCCCCTAATTATTCCTTGACCTTTCAAATAAGTCTGTGTGCATATGCAGACCCTGGAGTGTTTACTGGAATCCTTATGCTTAATCCGTGGATGTCCCTGCCTAGAAGACAATGTAAACACATGTGTCCTCCCAAGATTACTCACCCTACTGATTGTATCTAAAGATAAAAATTCCAATAAAGGCCTAAGGAGGCAGGCGATAGAGGCTGCTCTGGCCACTAGAGCTGGGCAAGCCGCCTTAGCCCTCTCTCTTTCACAGTCAAACTGTGTCTGAGTAATCTGTTCATCCGTAGGTCAAGGGTTGCTGGTCAGCCCCACAAAATTAAAAGAAAAAAAAAAAAAAGCAGGCCTTTCCAATTCATTAAGAAGAAAAATAGTAGATAAGATTGCTTCCATTTTAAATGTCCTTCAAAAATATTTCTTAAAGCTCTGGGACCTGTTTCTACTTGTCAAACACCATTTATAAAAGAGCATCAAATAGATATTGCTAGAAAATAAAGAAAACATTTTTTAAAAACTTAGAAACTGATTTTTGTCATTGACATGTGTACTTATGATTACAGTGGTATTACCAGGATTTATAATAAACACATTCTACTAGTAAAATACTTACTATTTTGTATCATCAAAGTAGTGAGGTATCCAGCCATCTGAATGAGTTTTCCCAGCACAGGCCAAAGGTGTACCTCACTCCATCATCAGCGGCCCTTCCCTCTGGCACCCTACCCTAAGAGTGATATCTACCACCTTCTTCCTCCTGTTTGGCAGTATATATTTAATTGATATCATAATCTTGGCAGTTTGTTCTTCATCTTTTCAGTTTGGTCTTCATGTCTTTCTATTCCATGAACTCTGGGAAAGCCTGTCAGGAAGCTTACGATGAAGTACCATAATAACATCAAGAAAATTTTCCCACTATGGTGACACCTTTGTTTTATTTCCCACTTCTTTCAGCTGAAATGGAAATATTATGGAAATGGGCATGTTATGAGAGGAGCTAGATGGCAAAAATACTGCAAAATCATGAGGCTAAGCTTTATTATATATATACTAGAGGCCTGGTGCACAAAATTTGTGCACGGGGGAAGGGGGTTGTCCCTCAGCCTGGCCTGCACCCTCTCACAATCCAGGAACCCTCAGGGGATGTCCGACTGCTGGTTTAGGCCCAATCCGATGGGACCGCTGGCTCTTAAATGCTCGCATGCCTGTCTGATCACCCCTAACCACTTGCCTGCCTGTCTGATTACCTCTAAGCACTCTGCCTGCCTACCTGCCTGATCGCCCCTAACCCCTCTGCCTGCCTGCCTGATTGCCCCTAACCATCTCTGCCTGCCTGCCTGATCAGCCTTAACCACTCTGCCTGCCTGTCTGATGCCCCTAACTGCTCACCTGCCTGCCTGATGCCCCTAAATGCTTGCCTGCCTGACTGCCCGATCACCCCTAACCACCTCTGCCTCTGCCCCTGCCACCGCACTTGGTCTGGAATGACGTCCGGAATGATGACCGGAGGTCGTTTGGCAGTCCAGTCTAATTAGCATATTATGCTTTTATTATTATAGACTAGAGGTCCGGTGCACGGATTCATGCACCATGGGGTCCCTCGGCCTGGCCTGTGGGGATTGGGCCAAAACTGGCTCTCTGACATCCCCCAAGGGGTCCCGGATTGTGAGAGGGTGCAAGTCAGGCCCAGGGACCCCACTGGTGCATGACCGGGGCCATGGAGGGACCATGGGAGAGCTCCAGGGCGTGTCTGGCCAGTCTCGCCCAGTCCCAATCAGCTGGACCCCAGCAGCAAGCTAACCTACCCGTCAGAGTTTCTGCCCCCTGGTGGTCAGTGCACATTATAGCAATTGGTCGAATGGTCAAACAGTCTGACACTTAGCATATTAGGCTTTTATTATATAGGATTATTGTGTGTGTGTGTGTGTGTGTGTATAGTCTATAAATATGCCTATATCTATGTCTATCCATCCATCCATCTATCATCTATTTATCATCTATCCATCTACCTACCTACCTATCTATCTGAAAGAGAGAGAGAGAGAGAGAGAGAGAGAGAGAGAGAGAGAGAGAGAGAGAACAAAAAGATCTAGAGTCCTTGACATGAATGTCTGGTATAGAATTCTAATGAAGGGACTTGGTCTCATCTAGGTGACAGTTACATAAGAAAGAAAAATCAAGTACATTTCACTTCTTATAACAAGCTTCTAAAAATTACTGTTTATATAAAAATGGGCTATTCTGTGTTGTCAAGTGTAAAGCATAATAACTAATACTAAGAAATCTCTTCTATCACAAGGATATTCATCAAATGACCAAGATCTGTAAAATCAATGGAAACAGTGCAAAATACTCAGCTCAGTGATGGATTAGGTTAGGACATACTTTAGTAAAGTTTACAATTCCTCAAGCTAAATATTCTGTGTTGAGATCAACTGTATATTTTCAAGTCTAGCCCTTTGTAGAGCTAGGTTTGTATTGAAAGAATACCAATTATAAAGTCATTTATCTTACCACTCAGGACTAGTTTATTCATGGAGGACATCTAGTCCCTGCTTTAAGTCAGTACAGATTACTGCATCCTTGATAACTCTCTAAAACAAGAGTACTCTTCACCCACTGAGCGATATCTAGTAGACATATTTGCAACTTCTCTAAATGAGAGTTACAACTGAATGAAAAGAAAATATGTTTCTAGGATTAGAATACCACAGAAATCCCCACCACCACATGCACGGAAATATCACAACTTCATTTTTCAGCTTTGTTGTGCTAATTGCAAGTTACAGATTTTTCCTTGTTCCACAAATGTTCCACAAGCCATAAATACCCATTTTCAAAGAGCTGGGTATCACCAGAATCTGTTCTGAATAAACCCAGTCCAATGGGGTTTCTAAATTTCTCCTAAAAACATCTATCTAACAACAAAATTCCAAGGATCAGTATATCAGGTTGATGTGGATTGGACAGTATAGTTTGTTATATAAATAATAGCATACTAAACTGTCATCTTATCTTGATTAGTTATTAGAGCTTAGCATAGAAATGCACAAACCCATTTAATAATCAGTTGCAATTATGTGTGTATGTATATAAATGTGCATGTCTGTGTGTGTATATATACACAGACAAAGTAACACTAAGGATAGATTTTTGAAATAAAAATGGTTTTAATAATGCAGACAGATTTAAAACTTATATTGAATGGTCTCTCATGAGACCATTAATAAATAGAATTCCTGCCCACTCACTCTTTATATTCATAATAAATGAAAAATAGAGGCCTTGATTGTATCACTTATAAAACCTGGTTTTAATGAATGGTCCTGAAATATCACTTTAGTTTATTTAATCCTACTAAGGTATTAATATTTAAACTAATAAACATTACTTAGATTTGGAAGCATTAAAAAGAACGAAATATTTAGAGAATACATATTATTAAACCTTCATAAATATTTGAGAAACATGTTTATGACAACTCACATCCTTTAGGGGTCTAACCAACAAGCTGATTCAAATTCCTCTTTATCTAGGTCACATTACTGTCCTTTTAAAAAACAGAGATATACTTTATCCCTTGCCAGGTAGCTCAATTGGTTAGAGCATCGTCCTGAGATTCCAAGGTGGTCTCAATCTCCATTCACGTTGCACACATGAAGCATCAATGAATGCATCAATAAGTGAAACAACAAATTAATGTCTCTCTCTCTCTCTCTCTCTCTCTCTCTCTCTCTCTCTCTCTCGTTTTTCTTAGCTCATTGTAAAAATAAAAAAGAAGAGAATGACCATCCATAAAAGCTTCATCAGAGGCTACCACTGCTTACATTTGATGATTATCCTTCATGTTGAGTTAGGAGGTGAGTGTAATTGGATATTAGGAGGTGGTGTAATTGGATATGTGATATAGGTGCAGCTATAATGAGCCTTTCTGCAGTCCCATTCCCTTTCTACTGGAGGCGACTGTGGCTAATGGCCACCAGAGCACCTTAGTAAATCTCACTGAGGGCAGTGTTAGAAAGATGAATCTGCATCATCCCTAGCGACCAAGTCAATAAAAGAGGCATCTTTCATACTAAGCAAACAATGACTTAGCAGATGTGTTAGAAATGCTGCTTTACAAATGAGTAAGTCTTAGGTAACAATGTGCTCATCAAACATTTCCTTTTGAAATAAAGTGAAAATCAGACAAAGAAAATGCATGCTCAGGTCATTAAAAATTAATTTTCTTTAAAGTGAAATTTTATTACAAAACAAAAATGCAGGCCTATTAGCATTAATAATGATAGGAGAAATAAGTATTGAAATCTCAGTTAATTTGCTGTCTCGGCTACTATTTGGATTAATATGTTTAATCAATACATATTTAAATAGATGGGTCGAGTGTCAAACACTATTTTTTTTATTGATTTCAGAGAAGAGAGAGAGAGAGAGAGAGAGAGAGAGAGAGAGAGAAACATCAATGATGAGAGAAAATCATCAATCAGCTGCCTCCTGCACACCCCCTACTATGGGTCGAGCTTGCAACCCAGATATGTGCCCTTGAACAGAATTGAACCCAGGACCCTTTAGTCCGCAGGCCAATGCTCTATCCACTGAGCCAAACCAGTTAGGGCAACACTGTCTTTTATATGAAAGGATATATATGAAAGGATATACAGCTATATATGGAAAACAAAAGAAAAGTCTTTCATAATATGAAGATATTGATACCTTTGTGATAATTATTATTATTATTATTTTAATTCTCACCCAAAGATATGTGTACTGATTTTTAGAGAGAAGACTAGAGAGGAAGAGAAAGAGAGGGAGAGAGAGAGAGAATCATTGATGTCAGAAAGAAATATTGATCAGTTGCCTCCTGAATGCTACCTGACCAGGGATCAAATTCACAACCTAGGTATGTGCCCTGAGCTGAATTGAAACCAAGGTATTGATGTGCGGGATGATATTCCAACCAACTGAGCCACCAGTTAACGCAACATTCAAAGAGTGCTGATTCAATTTAAAATATAAGG
Source organism: Myotis daubentonii (assembly GCF_963259705.1). Taxonomy (NCBI): domain Eukaryota; kingdom Metazoa; phylum Chordata; class Mammalia; order Chiroptera; family Vespertilionidae; genus Myotis; species Myotis daubentonii. The sequence goes on from NC_081841.1 coordinate 189,012,512, forward strand.
CCAATTTTACTAAAATAAATGTTATGTAACAAAATAAATTGCAAATTAACATTTAGTTACTTCATGTAATCACTTAGAAACAGTTCATTTAAAGGCAGAGAAAGAGATTTGTGCCCCATTCTTTGTTGTAATAGCATCTGGTCCATAAAAATAATCAATTAAAAGCAAAGAAGTATAAGCAAATTAATTTTTATTTTCATATTACAGAACAGGCCCCAAACTGACTCGGTGTTATTTTATTTTATATTATATTATGGCTAAAGGAAGCAGAAAACTGACAACAAAAAGAATTAGAAATGTGGGGGGAAGGGAACAAAAGAGTAAGAGTCCGAGGGGAAATGCAACAGAAAAGGAGAAAAATACAGATAAAGAAAGATTCACATGGTGAAAATGATACAGAAGTACCCCATGGTGTGTTTTCCTCAGAAATGAAATGAATATTATGGGTGCAGAAACAGATACAAAAAGTAACAAAACGGACTTCCACACCGTGTAACCTTGATGGTAGTTTTTCTAAAGTTAAAGACACAATGTGATTGGATGAGTAAATATGGCTTGGCATTTCCTGTGACTTGCCCCCGGGGCTGGATGAAATGCAGTCAAGGGCCCAGGATTCCCTCTCCCTGCCATCCATCCAAGTGTAATTGGGCAGCAGAGGCGGAGTCTACCCCTGCATTGTTGTTTTGTAGCAATAACTGGTTATTAAATGCTATCCCGGTGTCCTTAAATCCTCTATAACGCCTTACAAGATTTAGTTTCATGGTCCACATCTAGAATATTACAGAAGATCACATATCTACATATAAATTAAGGGACAAGTGCATTCCTCCTGAGAACTATCCTAGAATTGCATTAGTACCTTCAAGTTAGGGAGAATATCAACTGTATTGTGTGCTTTCATGTAAAACAGTGTGAGTTATATGGGTGCTGCTAAAGGTCATCTCATGCAAATCATGTCAATACATACATACATTTGTATGCATGTAGGTATAACTCCGTAATGCCATTTATAATAGAATTTTTCTGTTTACATATGATAGCATGTCCTGCTCTAGCAAATACTTTAAGGCACTGGTAAATCTTTATAGAGTGTTTTCTCATTTTCATGCTTCTTTATAAGGAGGTATGTTTAAAGAGTGGGGAGGCATGCATAATGAGAGAGACACTGGGCTTCAATTTCTGATATAGACTTCAAAGTACCAGGGTTTCACAAGTAAATAATACAGACTCTCTTACCCAATGATCCTTCTATCCCTTTCAAGACATTATCCAATTATGTGTCTTAAAAGTGCAGGGTTTACCAACAGCCTGCCTGAAAGTTGCCTTGTGTAATTAGGAGGATATGTTAACGGCCTGGGTGAAATCTCAATGGGAGCATTGTAAAACTTCTTTGATGGCTCTGTTCTCTCTGACTTTGACTAGTCAATTAAATCTTTAATGACCTAACCTTTAATTTTTCTCCTCACTGTTTAAAGAACTTGCTGATTTCCTTTTTCACCGTGTCTTCTTTGCTTCTGAAAATTCTTTGGCTGCATTCTTGGTTTTGCCCTAAACTTACTTGACTTTTGGCAGTCCTTGCAGTCATCTGTCTTCTTCCTTGTGAGGACTCAGGGAGCTTGGGTTAGCACCTTACTAAAAATCACTTGATGTGTATACTTTCTTTTTAAAAGGACATGAAACAATTTCATTTGACAATGTACTTATAAAACATGTAATATTGTACCTTGCAATTTAGATTTGCATTGCATTAGTGATAAAAGTTCAAATGTCTGGTTGACCCGGTCTAATTAGCATATTACCCTGTTATTATTATAAATATTTTCAAACCCCAAATTTTAGATTGGTTTGAGAACATATCCTATCTAATAATAGACAAACATGGTAATTGACCATACCTTCGCTACGCATCCCATTGGCTAATCAGCGAGATATGCAAATTAACCGCCAACAAAGATGGCGGTTAATTTGCATACATAGGCGCGAAGCGGCAGAGCAAAGACTGAAGGTGGCTCCGGCCGGAGCGAAGGCTTGGGTCCAGGGTGCCGGAGGAAAACCAGTGCTGGCAGCCAGGGGAAGGGAAGGCCTATTGCATGAATCTTTTCATGCAACAGGCCTCTAGTTTTTATATAAAGTTGTTTTAGTATATTATAAATACTTGGATTTTGAAGAAACATGTAAATATATTTTAGAAGGTTTATAATTATGATTATAATTAATATATAACATATACAATGGCTATCAAGTATACTGGAGGCCATTACACACACACACACACACATACACACAGAAATGGCAGGCTCAAAATGGGATCATATTCTAAGCCCACCAAGACTTGATACCTAATTTAACTGCATTACATCCACCCCCAGGAAAGCAGTCTTAACTGCTCAGTCTGGAATTTTCTGGTTAGCACCTATGAGGTAATTACACCATAGGCATTTCCATCCCCCAAAGGAAGATGAGATAATCCTCCTAAAATTGATCCCTTTCTCTCCCAAACGGCTATGACCCTGACTGAAACAATGATATTTTGTTTGTATCCTTATTTGTTTGTAACTTCCTTGTGCAACCTCTAAAATCATTTCCCTTTCTGTCGCCTTTAGGAGTCCCTTTCTACTTGCTAGAAGAGATGCTGCCCAATTCATGAATTGTTCAACCAAGTCAAGTAGGTCTTTAAAAGATACTTTGTTGAATTTTTGTTACTGAACAACATATATATAACATATTACTATATATTAGTAAGCACTGTGAATGAATATTGTGGTAGGTGGACTATTTGGCTGATCCATTTATGCATTCTGGAGAGTTTCCATAGTTGATAATATCCTATCTAATAAAGAGGGGATATGCTAATTGACTGCCACACCCTTACAATATGGCGGTGCCCACACCCACAAGATGGCGGCACCCAGTCCCCTCAGCACCTTCTCATCCAGCCTCAGTCCCCCAGTCCCCTCAGCCCTGCCTCACCCAGTCCCCACAGCATCCGCCTCATCCAGTCTCAGTCTCCCAGGCCCCTCAGCCCTGCCTCACCCAGTACCCACAGCATCCGCTTCATCCAGTCTCAGTCCCCCAGTCCCTTCTTCAGCCCTGCAGGAGAAGGCAGTTGGGGGCAATAGGGATGGCAGGGGAGGGCAGTTGGAAGTGATCGGGCCAGCAAGGGAGGGCAGTTGGGGACGATCATGTCATCAGGGGAGCAGTTAGGCGTCAATCAGGCTGGCAGGGGAGTGGTTAGCGGGCAATCAGGCAGGCAGGCAGGCAGGTAAGCAGTTAGAAGCCAGCAGTCCCGGTTTGTGAGAGGGATGTCCGACTGCCGGTTTAGGCCCGATCCAGGATCAGCCTTAAACCGGCAGTCCGACATCCCCCTACAGGCCCCAGATTGGAGAGGCTGCAGGCTGGACTGAGGGACACCTCCCTGCCATGCATGACTTTCATGCACTGGGCCTCTAGTATGGAATAATTATCACAAGTAATATAGTTAGTATGTCCCCATTTTTCCTAGCACAAATAATATAGTCAGTATGTCCCCATATTTTTGAGATAAATTCAATCTGAAACATAATTTCAGTGAGACCTTGGAGGTGTCACATGAAATGTTAATGTGAAAAAAATTCCTTATTAACAATGTAGGAAATACATCAGCAAAGGATAAATTAATCTGAAATTTGCAGTATCATTTAAACAGCCTTTCCCAAAATATATTCAATGACAAAAGAAATTCTGTGGTGAAATAGCCATGTGCTTCCTGATTAAATCTCGATTATTGGGCCATGACCTTGGATACTGACCTATTACAATAAAATCTCTGAGAACATGGGCCTTGTATGAGAGAAACACCTGATAATAACCTCTGAAAGCAGTGTTCTTTCCATTAAATACTCTTTTAAAAAATGTGACACTTAAAATTTATATACAAAATCACTACCATTTGTGATTGTTCTTGGTTAAAAAATATTTAAATTTATAGAATGGAAAATTTCAGGATATACTTTATTACCTATTTCATTAAAAAAGTTTTCTTACATCTTATTGAATGAACATTAAATGAGTATCTAAAATGTGCATTGCAGATAGACCTAAAAAATTTAGAATGAATAAGTCACAGTTCATATTTTAAAGAGCTCAATTTCATCCAAAGATAAAAAAAAAGTACTAGTTCTTAATTAAAGTTAACAGTATATTGGCCATATGTCTACAAAAGCTATTTAACTTGTGATATATATTTTATTCACATCTTTGACACAGCCAGCTTGTTCATATTCCTGATGGTTTATTTTCAATTTTCTCATCAAAAACAGGAGCTAGAACAAAGATAGCACCAGAAAATGTGAAACTATCTTGATATGCATCATAAATCATAGTTCAGCATTATAAATCATACTCATATAATAAGCTAGCTTAAAAATAATGTTGAATGTGGCCTAATATCTTTGTTTAAAGCTACTATATGGCTGTATCTTGAAGTTAATAGCAAAATAACTATGTTATTACTTTATCATGGGGATAACTAAGAATTGTATTTTAATATTTCAGGGGCTTGATGTTTTTTTACAGATATATTTTCTTGAATTTTTGTTCTTGTCCTAACTATACCCCTCCATTTCTCAACAAATTTTCTGGAAAAAAAAAAAGTTAACTTTCAAAAATTTATGTTGTATTTAATAAAAGCATATTTGTGTTTTAAGCTCTGTCTTTTCCTTATCAGTTCAAAATAATGTGTCACTATTTTGTACTAGCTTAAAATCAACTAGATTCTAAAGATTATTTTATGTTTTCAGTCCAGCTAAAACATTTTTCCCCTTAAATGACCAATTCCAAGTACTTTAAATAATTCATTATTAAATTAATTACTTAATGAAGTCATCCTGTTATGCTTGCATTCATCAACCATTAAATGAGTGTTTACTATGCTACAATAGTGAGCTTGAATATTCTTCCTCTTAATGAATGCAAAATGAGCAGTAATTCATTTCCATCATTTATTTGTCTTGACATTTCCAATGTATTTAAGAAGTAATTAAGATTCAATTTATATGTGTGTATGTGCATACATGTGTTATAGAGCTCCAATTTTGTATGTCATGCCATTCATTTTGTTGAATGGTTTGTAAATATTAGCGAAAGCTCTTGTCCTTACTGGGGACTCTCATCAGACCCAATCTACTTTTAAATATGCTAGGAAAATAAAGTCCACATGCAATCACCACTGGATTCCAAAAGAAACTTCAACATTTCATTTGATTCCCCTAAGAAACTACAGTCACCAATTTTACAGTCAGAAATTCTATGTTCCTTTTTTTAAAATCCTGACTAGATTAACTATTTTGGCCAAATAACAACCTTTCTCAGCCTAGATTTTTCATCAGTGAAATAAAGTTAAAAATACTTCTGACTTAACACTCAGAATGTCATTTTGGTTTTCACATGCTCTATTATTTACTAATTCATCCAACAGGTATTTGTCAAGTTCCTCTTATATGTAAGCCTTTGCTGCGAGGCAGGTTGGCTGGAGTTTTAGGAAAACAGTTCTTGCCTTTGCCCGCATGGATCACTATAAAAATAGCCATGCTCTGCTGGAGTTAAAGTTTTTCTCCAAGGAACAGCCAGAAATCACAATTTTTATAGACATTTCTTCCTCTTTTCAGAGTCAAGAGGAATATTTGTTATGACATAATATCTCTCTATATGTATATAGCTAGTACAATACATCTCAGAGGCTGTATCATACTTCAGTTATTGATATAAATTCCCATGTCTCCCCATTGACTTGCCAATTTCATTTGGGTGAGAAACACAAAGCTCTACTCTAAGCTAGGCAATATTTTAAGCTCTCACACACGTTATTTCATTTATTCTTTACAACAATATGATAAAGTATCATACCCACCATTTCAAATACAAGGGAACTGAAATTTGGAGAGGTTGAATCAGGCCTCTGGGATTAGCTAGGAAATGACAGCTAGGCTGCCATAACAAGTTGGCTCTTATGCACCTGGCCTATGATAGCCCAATAGTGATATCCGATTAACACTGACATAGTAAATTATCCTAAATTATCCTAAAAGCAGTTGCCCTTGATTTTCTCACATGTCAACTATACAACTTGTTAGCCTTGTCAGCCAAAGGGAAGAAAGAAGAGTCATGGTTCATCAGCTATAGCTTCATGAAGCCATCAGGGGAGGAAAAAACATTAGCAAGTTGACCTAAATCTGGATCAAAGTCCTTTTTTGTTATTATTATTATTATTATTATTATTATTATTATTACTATTATTATTATCCACATTAGAAATATTGAACTTGAGAAACCCAGCAGGGTGGGAAGCAATATAAGAAAGTGATGAGTTGTCTCAGTTCTGAAGTCAGACAGCCTGGGTTCTAATCCCAACTCCATCACTCATCAGCTAAGTGATATTGGATAATAGTCTTATCCTCTCTGCTCCTCAATTTCCTCATCTGCAAAAAGAGGCTAGTGATTGAACCTATATCACAGGGTTGTAGTGCAGATTAAATGAGAAACAGTACATAAACAGTTCTGACATATGGTAAGCTTTCAGTAATAATAGCATTATAGTCATTAACACATGAAGAATAGGGCATGGGTGTATACTGCATTATGTTGTAATGAGCACTATCACTAAACAATAGACTCATGAGCTCTTAGACTGCATTATCTCTTAACTTATTAATTCATTTATTACATTATTTTCACAAGCATTTATTGAGCACCTACTGTGTGCCAGGAAACATGACAGAACTTATGAATACAAAACTGACTTGGAAACAGTTCCCTGAAAGATGCGACAGATTCTAGAATGAACAAAAATGTAAACAAAAACTTGAAATACCCTTGAAATGTACTTTGATGTTAAAAAAAAACATAGAAATTTTCTCAGTTCAATGATGGCCTAATAAAAAATAGCTAATGTCTGCTAATGCCTTCTTATGTCGGGTAATTTGTCTGACATGTGGTGTCTGACATGATTGTCACAGCATCCTCATGAGGAAAACATTATTACTGTCCTCATTTTAAGGTAAGAAAATTAAGGTTAAGAGAAAATTTAATATTTGCCATAGACATGTAACTAACAATTGAAGCAGCCACAAGTTTGCCGCATGAGCTCCATTGCTCTCTGGGGAAAAGCTGCAGTGAAAGAAAGACACACCACCAATGCCTTTCTAGGACAGAAATCTAATTTGATATAAGTTATAGGAAAGGAAGCACGAGAGAGGTTTTAAAATTTGGAGAAAATAAACTTTGATGGTTCTTAACGTTATATATATTTTATGGAATGTATATGTTTAATAAATTTGGAAACTATTCTTACAAAATGTTCCCAGAAAATGTTCTCCCTTGAGACTGTTAATGACATGCTAACTTTCTGTCTTGTTTAAATTGTCTGACTTATTTGCTTACAAATTATTTAATAGATTTAAAGGGCACATTTTATGCCTTAAAGAATTGACTCCAAATGCCCAGAAGAAGGACACCTGAGCAAATGAAAGAGCTTGTTGAAAAACACCCAGGGCTTTTTTAGGGTGACTGCATATTTAATAGGCGTGCACAGAGAGGCTTGGCTGCAAAAATGCCGCTGCAAACTTGGGCTGCATGAACAGAAACACAGGATTCAGAACAAAGGAAATATCTGTCTCCTTTATTTCCTGGTGTGTGGAATGTATTTAGAACATCATGTTTAAATCTGGGCACCACCTTTTAAGAAGAAACTTAATTAGGGTGTGCTCAGAGGAGGAAAATCAGGACAGTGGAAAGTTAAAGTGATACCCTGTGAGGAGTGATTAAAGGAACTGGGAATATTATACCTGTTGGACTGAATACCTAAAGAGGGAGGGGTACCACTGTAAAATTCACATGTTAAAATTATGATTGTAGAAGAGGAATGGAAACTGGAGCGGCTTTTGATGAATATTGATGTTTGATGAAGGCAGATTTCAGGACAGGGTTAAGATGGGAATGTGACGTTTTAGTGGGTCCCCGTTTTAGCTGCGGGGCTTCGCTTTAGGCCCAGGCAAGGGACCCCTAGCTCCTGGGACTGCCAGCTTCGACCATGCCCAGCTCCCATCGCTGGCTCCACCCCTACTTCCTGCTCTCACTGGCCAGGGCAGAAAAGGCACCTGATTCTCCGATCATGGCTGGGGGGCAGGGCAAAGGCGGCTCTTAGCTCCCCCCCAGCTCTTAGCTCCCCCCTGGGTTTCTGATCACTGTCAGTGGCAGGGGGCTTCTTCCTGCTTTCCCTTTCGCCTCCCTGCATTGTGCCTACATATGCAAATTAACCGCCATCTTGTTGGCAGTTAACTGCCAATCTTGGTTGGCAGTTAATTTGCATATAGCCCTGATTAGCCAATGAAAAGGGTAGCTCGTATGCCAATTACCATTTTTCTCTTTTATTAGTGTTGAAATGTCATTTAACAAAGAAAAATCAACCAAAAAAATGAGTTCGCGTGTCACCTCTGACACGCATGTCATAGGTTCGCCATCACTGGTCTATGGAGATCCATCTGCCACCAGAACTACGATTCTCAGCATTCCTGGGTTTCCGCTTCCAGTTCTGGGGCTGCCATCAGAACTATTATTCCCAGAATTCCTGGTGCTCCCCGCACTGGGAGCAACTGAGGGAGCCATGGTCCCCCAAACCTCTGGCTCTCCTGCTCTGCGCTCCGCCCGGCGACCAAGGGAGCCATGTCCCTCCAAGGGAGCGGCCGAAGGAGCAACCGAGGGAGCCACATTCCCCCAAGCTTCTGGCTCTCCTGCTTCTCTCCACCTGGTGCCTGTGTATGCAAATTAACCCTCTATATTTGCTGGGTTAATTTGCATACTCACTCCTGATTGGCTGGTGAGTGTAGTGAAGGGACAGTCAATTTACATGTTTCTCTTTTATTATATAGGATCTATTTATTTATTATTTTATTAGAGTGACATTGGTTAATAAAATTATATAGGTTTTAGGTGTACAATCCTGCATTATCTGCATATTGTATTGTGTGTTCAACACCCAAATCAAGTCTTTCATTAATATTTATCCATCCCCCCCTATCCCTTTCCCCCTGGTAATCACCATACTATTGTCTGTGTCTACAAGTTTTTGTTTGTTTTTATTTGCTGGTTTGTTGTTTTTTGTTTGTTTGTTTTGCTTAACCCCTCCCCCTATTTCACCCAGCACCCCCCCCCCCCAACAGTTGTATCTATGAGTCTGTTTCTATTGTGTTTATTTTGTTAAACAGCCAACGGCTCACAAAGCTTCAGTCCTCACTATTCAAATATTACCTCCTAAATTTATATATTTTTAGCCACAAACGTGTACACTTTTCTAGTAGCAATTATTTTTTACTTAAAAAATGATTGCTATTAAAAAAAAAATGATTGCTATTTAATTGTTCCTAATGTTACATTTTCTATAGCCAATATATCATCAATTTCTTCTTTCTTTTACTTAGGTCAATAAGATTTTTAAGAACCATATTATTTCATATTTTAAATATTCTGGCTGAATTACTGCAGAGAGGTGCAATATTTTCTCAACTTCATGCTTTTTCATACATAAATCTTATGGCCCTCTTTCATTATTCTTTGTATATTCCATCATCTTATCTTATTGATCTAACTAAGAATGAATATCTTCACACATGCATCGTTATAACATTCATTCAAATATCTGAGTTTGTGTTTCCTCTTTGGCTATTTCAACTTTACCAGTGTTTACTCAGAAAGAGAAAAGTCCATCTCTGATTCCACCTTCTTTACCATATTTATTGTATTTTAAGTAATTTTTCTTTCCATATTTCATTGAGGGAACATACAGTAAGAGAATCAGATACTTCATGATCTCTGATTCACACATGTGGTGATATTATTTCCAAATCACATCCAGTGACTTTCAAACAGTAACATTACTCTATGTGCCTTTCTGCATATAATGAGTTAGAGTGAAGGTATGTAGACCTAATTCTTCTCTTGAAATGCTCTTCCATTTTCATATTCCCCTCTTAGACAAATATTCATAGCTGGCAAAAACATATTTATTCCTAGAACCCTAAGAACTAGTTATTTCTTATTCTGCCTTTTGTAATAAGTTTTACATTGACATTTGCATGGAATAAGCTGATATTTCTCCACACTTTATTTAATTAATCCTTCCAAGCTGCCTTTTAAATTCCTTCTCTTACTCCTCTTTCCACTTGGTCCTAAATCCTTAGTTAATTTCCTTTTATCTATGAAGTAGATATTAGCAATTCTTCACCATTTTATCTTGAGATGTTCAAGTTGAACACCCTCTGTTATAAAATTTAAAGCTTGATCCATGGTCTTAAGCCCTTTGGAAAACCAAGTTGTTACCATAAAAGCTAGCATAGATTATGTTTTTTATATAAAATCTGAATTTATAATTGTTTTTGTTGCTGTTGCTGCTGTTGTTACTGGAGCAACAGTCTATTATAGGTGATCCTCTATGCAAATTTTTATTCTGAAAACTCCTGGCAATTAGCTGAAATCAGTCTTTGCTTACAACTTATATTTGTAATCTTTTAACTACTTTATTTTTCCTTCATTACTTCATTTTATTCTCTTAATTTCCATATCTTGTACTCACCACTTATTTAAATACTAGAGGACCAGTGCACGAAATTCATGCATGGGGGGGGAGAGTCCCTTCTCCAATCTGGGACCCCTCAAGGGATGTTCGACTGCCGGTTTAGGCAGTCAGACATCCCTCTCACAATCCTGGACCACTGGCTCCTAACCGCTCACCTGCCTGCCAGCCTGATCACCCCTAACTGCCTTTGCCTGCTGGCCTGATCACCACCCCCCCCCCACCATCCTGGTTGCCCCCAACTGCACCCCCAGCCAGCCTGGTCGCCCCATGCAGCTTGCTGATCAGTCGTTTGGTCGCCCTTCACTAACCCCCCTGCCAGCATGGTCACCCCACGCAGCCTGTTCGATCATCCGTTCAGTGCAATGGTCACTTAGGCTTTTATATAGATTTTAACTTTTATTCAAGTTTCTTCTCTTATTTAAAGTTTTTGCTTACATCCAACATCTACCACAATTTTTCCCTACCATATAAAGAAGTTCTGACTCCATTAAATTTCAACTACCTTATCCATAGTATGAGAATGATAAAAATGATAGTTATCATCAGAAGTATTGAAAGTATCAAATAAGCTAATGCAATTGAATAAAAGTTCTATGCAAAGTGCTTTGCAATAATAGTTATTACTATGTAACCGTTTTAATGGTCCTAAACTGACATGAAAATCCTTTGGCAGAAAGATATACTGTGTTAATAGAATGAAAGAGTTAATATTAAAAATGTCCATATTACCCCAAGCCATCTCTAGATTCAGTGCAACCCGTACCAAAATTCGAATGCCATTTTTTCACAGAAACAGAACAAATGCAATCCTACATTTGTATAAAACCACAAAAGATCTCAAATAGTCAAAGCATGCCTGAGGAATGTCAAGCTTGAGGCATCACCTGAATTCCTGAATTCTAACTATCTTGCAAAGTTATAATAATCAAAACAGTATGGCACTGGCATATAACAAAACACATAGATCAGTGGAAAAGAATTAAAAGCCCAGAAATAAATTCATATATATATATATATATATATATATATATATATATATATATATATATATATATATATATATATATATATATATTCAACTAATATTTGACAAGGGAGCCAAGAAAAATCAATGTGGAAAAATAATCTCTTCAATAAATGGTTCTAGGAAAATTAGACTCACATGCAAAAGAATAAAACTGAGCCCCTATCTTACACCAGTCACAAAATAAACTCAATAGGAACTTAAATGTTAGATATAAAATTCTTAGATGAAAACATAGAAATATAAGCAACAAAAGTGAAAATTAGCAATTGGCACTACATCAAACTAAAAAGCTCTGCACAGCAAAAGAAGCAGTTAACAGAATTAAAAATCAATCTACAGAATGAAATTATTTGCAAACCATATATCTGATAAGGGATTAACACCCAAAATATGTAAAAAACTCATGCAACTCAATAGCAATTAATTAATTAATCTAATTTCTCCATAGGCAAAGGACATGAATAAACATTTCCCAAAAGAAGACATACAAATGGCCAACAAGTATATGAAAAGGTACTCAACATCACTAATCACTAAGAAAATGCAAATCAAAACCATGATGAGATATATCTTTTAGAGTGACCATTATAAAAAAAAAAACAAAAAAACAAAAACACAAGCGCTATAACCGGTTTGGCTCAGTGGATAGAGTGTTGGCCTGGGGAATGAAGGGTCCCAGGTTCGATTCCGGTCAAGGGCATGTACCTTGGTTGCAGGCACATCCCCAGTAAGGGGTGTGCAGGAGGCAGCTGATCGATGTTTCTCTCTCATCAATGTTTCTAACTCTCTATCCCTCTTCCTTCCTCTCTGTAAAAAAATCAATAAAATATATATATATAAAAAAAACAAGAGATAACAAATGCTGGTGAAAATGTTGAGTAAATGTTGGGCACTATTGGTATGTAAATTGGTATAGCCATTATGGAAAACAGTATATAACAATCCTACTTCTGTGTATTTGTCTGAAATAAATTAAATCATTATCTCATAAATATATATACATCCCATGATCACTGCATATTATTCAAAATAGTCAAGATGTAGAAATAACCTGTGTCCATTGACAGATAAATAGATCAAGAAAATGTGGTATATATACACCAATAAGAAAGAAGGAAATCCTGTCATTTGTGTCATTAATGAATCTTGAGGATATTGTGCTAACTGTATGTGTCAAACAAAAAAGGACAAATACTGTATGACCTCATTTATATGTGGAATCTGAAAAGCCAAATTCATAGAAACAGAAATTAGATCAGTGATTTCCAAAGGCTAGGGGATAGGAGAAAAAATATGTTGGTTAAAGGATACAAATTTCCAGTTATAAAATGAATACTGGAAAGCTATTATATAGCATGGTGACTATTATTAATACTTTATTGCATACTTGAGCATTGCTAAGAGAGTAGATCTTAAAGTTTCTCACTGTTACAAAAAAAAAATGCCAATTATATGAATTTAAGGATGTTAGCGAATCTTACAGCAGTAATCATTTTGCAATATATATCTGCATAAAATTATCACATTGTACACCTTAAACTTACACAATGTTATATGTTAAACTAGAGGCCCAGTGCACATATTCATGCACCAGTGGGGTCCCTGAGCCTGGCCTGTGCCCTCTCACAATCCAGGACACCTCAGGGTATGAGGTGAAGCAGCCAGGGAAGAGCCGGAACCCTGGCTGGGCACAGTGCTGCTCCAGGTCATCCCAGCCCCACTGCGCCTGCCACTGCTAGGTAGCGCTGCGTTGGAGGCAGGAGAGGCTCGCACCTCTGCATTCCCCAACCATGAGCCCCACGTCTGGGACCCTTTGGTTAGCTGAGCTGAGCGTGAGGGGCTCCCACTGTGGAAGCACACTGACCACCAGGGGGCAGCTCCTGCATTGAGCGACTGCCTCCTGGTGGTCAGTGTGCATCATAGTGACCAGTCAACCGGTCATAGGGTTGCCTAGGCTTTTATATAAAGAGATTATCTCTCAACAAAGCTAGCTTAAAAAAACACACAAACTTTTGTAATGCTTTTAAAAGAAAAAATAGAAAGTTAGCTTTTGGAGATAGGAGACCAAGGTTTTAGTCATATTTATGTTTCTAACATTTATACTGCCCCTCTAACAGTGTACTGTCCCTCACAATTTAGATGCGTACTTATGGAATTAATAAATATCTGCTAAGTATTTCATGTGGAAGATAGCAGAAATGTCAAATATTTATCAAATCTATGATGGCTTTGTAGTTCACTTTTTACTTGTAATAATACAGCAGATCTCTTATGCAAGGGGAAAATAACCAAAATAATCTATATAAATAGTATTATGCAAAAGATCTAATTTTATTTGTACATTTTTTGACCAGCTCTACATTCAATGACTTTCCCCCAAATTAATCAGTCTAAAGCAAAACAAGGTGTTATATGAAAGACCGTATATCTACTTGGAGAAGAGGCTGTATCACACATGGCTTAAGAGATTTTAGAGATTTAAATCAACATCCAAGTGAAGAAACAGCCTGGGTAATTTGTTGACTTTCTAAAATCTGACCTAGAGTTTGGATCTGCACAAAACTTTTATCAGCTCATCCCAACCCTTCACATGTAAACTCTGTTCTTTTTCTAACTCCAGGTGCTACTTGAGTCTATCCACATCTGTTCATCCCTCACTAATAATATTACATGTTTGAACTGTTTTTAAGAGGGTGATGTTTTCGGTCAGATCACTTAAAATGTATCAGCAACTCCCTTTAATTGATAGAGGCACACATTTTCCAGACAACCAGACCACGTCAGAAGCAAAACCCATCCTTCAGCTCTTCTTTAGAGCACTTCATCTGGGAATACAATTTTGAGTTAGATGCCTCTATTTTATGCCTCTAAAAGTTCTATTGTTTTATTTTAATTATTTATTTAATTGAATGTTGCCTGCATTTACTATAATCATTATGTGGATTGTAAGTATATATGTTTTAATGATTATAATATCCTCATTGCCTACAGCTCAGTAACAGCTGTTGAATGAATAAGTGTACCAACAGACTATTCTATAGTCAATATTTCTGATTTTTACACAAAACTGACTTATGAGTTAAACTGTGTTATTGTGTTTTTTTACTTTTTCTAACTCCATAGTATGTGTTAAAAAATAGTAAAGAAAGCCAAGTTACAATTCTGGAGGCCAATTTTATAAGAAAATCATATGAAAACCTTTTCACTGTTAGAGGTGAACTCACTCTCTTTCCTATGCAGCACAACAGAGCTGAGCTCCTAGGAGGCCAGGAAGTCCTGTCTGGGTTACAGAAAAACCAATTCCATGCTACTGCTCCCTTCGATCAAGGTAAACTCCCTTCCCAAGAGTCGTAAGCATGTATCAGCAGCTGCAGATAGTGTATGAGATATCAGGAAATTTACATACTTAGGGCCTACATATATTTGTTTGTTTTAGATAAATAGATTACCATGAAGACATGGCCTAAATAACTATTGCCCTGAATGATGAGTCTCAAATAGAAATTGTGTTTTGAGCAACCAAAACAGGAGGAGGAGATAGGGAAAGTGCACGCTGCTAGTAGCCACTGAAGCAACAACTGTCCTGTGCTGTTATACAAAAGCATGCATAATACCAGAATAGCTGCTTCTATGTCTCAGTTCAGGAAGAGTTTTCCTAGTTGTCATTGACTCTTTTTCTTCCTTTATATAGAATGGAAATGAACATAGCAGAAGTGTCAAATATTGTCTAAAAGTGTCACAGATGAACCAGTTCAAGGCCTTCTTTGATCAATATTTAAGCTGAAATTGACATTGAGATACAAAGAAGTGCCAGTGCCCCTGGACAGACTTGCAAATGTTGTACTCTGATGACACTGGTTTCCAAGACATGCAGCAATGAAGAATACTTATCCTGGATGTAATTCTAGAGACTATAGTATCTCAGCATCTGACAGAACACAGATGGCACTCAAATTAAAATAATGTGAGAAAACTTTATTTACGAAAGGACAATTGTGGGCAAGATGTAAAAATACCGTAAGGGGTAGTGTAAAAGCCAGAGAATAGCTAGTTTCTCCACAACCAACACCCCAAAAGACAAGGAGAGAGAAAGAAAAAATAAGGGAAAGTTCTAGAGGGGTTTCTTTTGGAAGATCGAGGCCACTTGAGGATCCAACCAGAATAATCAACACCACAGGAAGGGAACCATGGGAATACCCTAACCACAGCCTCCATCCCTCCTCTCATTTTTTCCTGAGGGAACTGCTTACCTTACCCCAATTGTCAGGAGCCTCACTGAGATAAAGCTTAGAGTAGATATCATGGGTCCACCTCCCACAGCAGAGTGAACAAAATGGTAGAGAGTGGATGTGTTGGGACAAATCAATGTCTGGTGTATCTGCCATCTCTATTTGAGAGATAAGAACACAGAACTCCAGAGAGGTTAATAAGCCTACTTAGGAGAGAGACATCCTGAAACCTTAATATAATATTTTATACAATTATTCTGTCTCCCATTCTATGCTTACTATTTATCTGCACTTAAAATCTACTATTAAACTATTATGTAATATAATATTATTTCTTTAGTATTATATTAAACTGTTGTCACTATTTATTCCTGAGGATTAAAAAACTGTTTTAAGTAATTCATTCATCTAGTCATAATAGAAAATATTTTTATGCTGATGAGAAATCCATACATATGCATGCAACCAATTATTTTGACCATTCTAAAACTCCAGTTTTAAATTTGTATAATAATAGCTGCATATGGCAGAAAATATCATCACAATTTTATGGATGGGAATGTCTCTGTATGTGGGTTTATTCACAGAAACAAACCTCATTAAAGGCCCAAAGGCATTGAAAATTCACATGAATTGACTCCCTAATATGCCTTTTTTTCTCTTTATGATTCAGTTTGTGTTTAATTTTACCCCCAAAAATGACACCATACATATATCATGTGGCTGACGTTAAAAGAATTAAAAGCTATTGCCAGTGTTTATGTCTTCTTATGAGTTTTAGGGACTGGGACTCAGAGCTAACCTGACTCTAGCTATCTTCCTATAAGTAGTGTATCATTTATTCTAGTAAGTTAGTATATAAAATAAAGTATTTGCAAAGTTGTTTCTTTAGAAATAGATTAATGCCAATCTGAACCCTCTTGCAAACTAATATACGTTATGTAGCTCATGGATTAGGTAATAAAAACACTCTTTTCTTACACTCTATAGTTTGACTTAAGTTTTTAATGTGTATCTGCTAATCAAATCTTTCCATATGACATAATTCATTATTTTAGACCATGGTGGTTCCATCCATTACTGTGACTCATGAAACTTTAATTCATTGATATCTCCAGATTATATAGGTGTCTACCAATCAGCTGTGCTCTCTAATTATCCCATGGACATCTCAAAGCTATTATTTCCATGAATCTACTTCTCTACTTGTTTACTTTGCCCAGTGCAATCACTATTTAAACAGTGGTGTAAATCTGAACTTTGAATGCCATTCTTAGCACCTAAATCTTCTCTGCCCTCCACATGTGAATCCTGTCAATTCTACCTTTTTACTTTTCTGTTTTCCTCCATCCCATCATCACTGTCTTCGCTGACCTTCATTGCTTCTCAGCTGGATCATTGCAAAAGTCTCCTAATTATGATCTCAGGTAATTTTGGCCTTATCAATCTATTGCCCATACTTGGGCCTGAAGGCCAGTGCTTAACTGCCAACTTAATCATGAAATTTTCCATTTTTAATCCTTCTACTTGGGCCATTCATGACCACTTCCCTCTCTCTCTGTTTTCCCTCCACTGATGACTATAGGGTGAGTCTTATAGAAAGAAGGTTCTTCTCTGAATGTGTTATAACCATTATCTTTCTTCCCAAAATATCCTCCTCTTCTTTCTATACATGGCAACCTCTTCCACATTCACTCTAGTTCTGTCCTCTTACATCGAGCTTTCTGTGACTGCCCGGGCTGTGTCCATTGTTCCCTCCATATGATTCCACATACTTGGAGTACAGTTCCATATGGAAACAGTTCTTACTCAGCCCTGGTCCACTGGGCAGTATCACCTACAACCAGGCAAACTCCAGAGAACAGGGGCTTATCTGCTTATCTTAGTGACACAGCTTCTAATTTAGTGACTGGGACATATCTGCCAATCAATGAATGCAGTTTCATTTCCTGTTTCTTTTTTTCTTTTTTCTTTTTTGTTTCTCCTCTAAGGGGAGTCTTTTGTCAAGTTGATGAAGAGGGATAGTTGGAATTTTTTGTAAATAAAAATGCAGCCCTGGCTGGCATGCTCAGTGTTTAGAGCATTGGTCCTAGCAAGGAACCCATGGTGGGTTTGATTCCCAGCCAAGGGCACATACCTGGGTTGCAGGTTTGATCTCCAGCCATGGTCAGGATGCATACAGGATGCATCCAATTGATGTGTCCTTTCCCTCCCCTCCCCTCCCCTCCCTTCCCCTCCCTTCCCCTCCCCTTCTCTCCCTTCCCTTCCTCTCTCTCCCTATCCCTCTCCCTCTCCCTTCCCCCATCAATCCTTTCCACTCTCTCTAAAAAAAATCAATGGAAAAAATATCCTCGGATAAGGATAACAACATAAAATGCAGAAATATATGATTAATTATTTAAAATGCTGGCCTGGAGGTTGATCATAACAAAAAGCAAGCATGTGTAGCCTAGTTAGATTAATGAAACCTTATTAGATTAAAGAGAAACCTGAGTGTCTGCCACGAATGATATTCTAACTGGAGAGAGGAAACTGTCAGGGGTGACAAAGGAGGCCCTGGTCCAACTTAACTGCTCCCTTGGGTTGTCAATAAAGTAGATCAAAGCCTCATCTGAACTGAACCAAAAGTAGAAATAAAACTTAGGAAACAGTGAAATAAAAGGAAAAAAAATTGTGTGTGTGTGTGTGTGTGTGTGTGTTTACATTGTACAATGTCAGTGGAAATTTATACTGTCAACCCTAGACTGAGTATGATATAAGAATTGTTCTATCCTATAAGTTGATAATAAATTTAAAGTTAGTCAATGTCATCTCAACATATCTATCAAATAAAATAGCTCTACCCAATATCATGTAATATGCTATCCCGAATATCTTACTATTTAATCTATTTCTGTAATTTTCCCAAAGTATGTTGACATGTAGCAAGTAATAACCCATCCTGCTTTTATTAAGAAGTTAGTTTATGTCAAAATTTTAGTATTAGTATTTTTAAATCTCATCTTCAAAGTTTCTGCCACTAATGAGTCACAAGTTTGAGTCAGGCTTAGTTATTCTGAGTCAATTTCTACTGTAATTTTAGGTTATAAAGTCTCTCCCACCTACATAACCTATAATGAATTCTGGTATCCAGACACAAATAAACCCACTTCGGCTTAATTACTTTATTTAGTCTTTAAATTGGCAATGAATCATTACAGATTTTTTCTTAATTTAAGTCTTTAAAATTTGCTGGAAATCGTCTGGAAAAAAAAAGATGAACTTCAATATGAAATTCATTAACTCATCCTATTCATTCTTAATTTTAAGCATAGTGACTAATAATTAAAACATTCCAAATAGGTGAGAGAATATTCACTGTTTTTAAATATAGGATGTCCAAAAAAATGGGCACACACACTGTTAATAATTATAAAGGCAGAGTTTATTAAAATACGTTTGATTTTCAAAATTGAGCTATCAGCTGTTAAAGTATATACACATTTTTTTAGGGGGACACCCACATATCAGGAAAAAGAGTTAGATATCTTCTTTAAGTTTTTCCCACAGCCATTTTATATTTAACCAACAGCCAATTTATCGTTAACCTAAATCCATGCACTGAAGCATACCCCTTATTTCTAGTTCTATGCCCCTTGAAATGAAGAACAAGCCTGTCACCCTTTCATTCAATCTGAAAGCTTATGCTTATGTTATTCTTTTGGCCTCCCCACCCCTCAATCTAAACCATGGTTGTTTTCCTGTGAACTTGTAACCTCTCTCCTATTGAATAATTTCTGTCTGTCTTTTCCCAGTTCTATTTTAACTGTTAGACTCCTGAACTGGATAGAGATGCACAGGATTTCATAATGCTGATTATAATGGGAAAGTCTTTGCTTTGTCCTCTAATCAGAGTAGCATGGAGTTGTGTGTTTTTTTATTGCTAAATGTTAAGTGCTTAAAACAAAATATGCCAATATATTATAAAAACATTTTTTTTCATAAATTTCTTCATCCAACAACAACAAAATTCCTACTAAAATTTGACATGTGTTGCCAGTTTCCAAGTATTCTTTCAATCTACATAACTGGGGGGGGGGGGGGGGGACTAACTATCCCTATTGTCTACCTGTGGGACATTGGGAGTAATGGGGGACTCCATTACAAAATAATTGTAAGAATTTAAAATACTATAAGGCAAACTTCTACCACAAAGAAAGCACTGAATAATTATTTTACTTATGCTCTTTGAGTTATATTTTGAATGTTTGTACAATATACTCATGCCTAAAGCTATGTTTAAACCACGTAATTGGTTTAAGTCCTTAAACAATAGAGAAAAAATATCTGTCTGAACAAGTTCTTTTAGCATTGAAGAGACAAAAAATATATCTTTGAAATAATTTATTCCCAGTAGTCTTACTGACTGAGAGTATAACAATGAAAAGAAAATAAAAGAGGGAAACTGAACATTCACATTAATTTCACAAGGTGTTTATTTGCATACAAAAATAATTGAGAATAAAAGAACACGCATCAGGCAAAAATTATCTAAGGTAGTGTTAGTGTTCTGCATTTGCAATTTTTATTCAGAACTCGGGGATAATTACAAACCATGCCTGTGCTTCTGGACAAGATAGTCTACAGTCAAGTAATATTTAGGTCAATCTAATTTACTCATTCTCAGGTTTAAAAAAAAATCAGTACACATTTTGTGAGGAGGGAAACGAAACCCCACTGATCTAGAGAAGAGAAAAGCTTCAACCATGCTCATCATACCTACTAGTAGTTAGGCATCCTTTTGTAGAAGCCATGGATCAACAAGTCAAGTCTCCCTAAAGAACTAGCCCATCCCTCTCTAGTCTAAGGTTTTCTTCTAGTGCCACATATCTTTCTCTACCTTTCAGCAGGTTTAAAATGCTGGAAGAAAGGGCCTTTATGTTTTTCTGTATGAAGCCATCCTCATACAATCCATGTTCATAAGGTAGAAGGCTCTCTTTTATGATTTCAACAAATCACATTGTACACATAATAATATTATGGTTCATATAGCGCTTGCAATTAGTTAACCCCAAATATCATAAGTTAATAATGAGTGAGAATTTAGCATACATTTACAATATTCCATTGATTGTAACATCCTCTAATTAAAGGACCTTTTTCTTCTCTAACTTGTCAATGACACCTCTCTAATTAGAGAATAAAGGAAAATTCCTTCGCAGAAAATATAAACCTCTGACACATGCATTCTCTTCCTTCATGATGGTTCACCATACGTCCTACATTCTTTTCCTATTGTGTGCACATAAAAAGCATTAACAGGCCAAAAGAAATGCATGTTAATAAAAACCAACCAAGATGGCTATCTTTTTCTATATTTAACAAGTTTCTATATTTAACGAGTAAGAGCAATTTCTAAATTGCTCTTGAAGCAATTTAAAGAGCATATCCACTTTTTCTTAACTTGGGATATAGCAGACGCTACGGAAGTCCTTCAAAAACAAGGCATATCACTGCACTTTGGAAAACAATATTCTTGACCACAGAGACAAGTGGATGACTAAGAAAGTATATCAGTTTCCCCATGATTTATGCTTTCTGCTTTTACCCTTATGAATATGGGATGCAATAGCGCCTGTCCATTCACTAACAATCAGTGAAGATCAGCAATTGTTGACGGCAGTCAGTTTTAGCTTTGTGTGTTTTCTTGTCCTTTGGATGCAAAATTGTATTTAAGAGGCCACACTAATAAAATAAGACCCACATTAAATATATGTTGCAAGTTGAATATGCTAAATTCTTGTCTCTAGAGATTATGATATTTCCATTCAGAATTGAGATACCACTATTATTTAAATTAATAACACAATTTTCCTAACAGAAAAACATAAATTTCTGAAACTATAGCTTCAAAATTCTATAGTAGTCTTTTGAGAGAATACCATTATCAGTATTATCAGTTTCTTCCTTCTCTTATTTTTCCTTTTTCCCTTCATTTCTTTCATTTATGTACTTCCTGTCTTTTCTTTTAAATTTTGAAATATACTCAAGAGACAGATGAGCCAAGTGATAGTGCAGCTTAAATTATTAAAAGAAATATATCCAAAGTGGAAATTCTTTTACTTTGGAGTGCTTTTATGGTTCCATTTTAAGTATTTCTAAAAAGAGTTTGCAATGCAAGATAAAATGATATCTCTTTTCCAAGCTAAGTCTTTCTGGCTAATCTTACTTTGAGTGCAGCCCATAGTCCATAAAGTTATGGCAATAAAGACAAACAATGTGCCCTAAATTGTTGTGGAACAAAATACAATGTTTTAGCCCTAACTGGTTTGGCTCAGTGGATAGAGCATCGGCCTGTGGACTCAAGGGTCCCAGGTTCGATTCCAGCCAAGGGCATGTACCTTGGCTGTGGGCACATACCCAGTAGGGAGTGTGCAGGAGGCAGCTGATCGATGTTTTTCTATCATCGATGTTTCTAACTCTCTATCCCTCTCCCTTCCTTCTGTAAAAAATCAATAGAATGTATTTTTTTAAAAAATACTATGTTTTACAAATCACTAATAATAGTAAAAACATAAATTGTGGCCTTTTGAGCATTTATCTATGCCAAGGACTTTCTGTTGTCTCTTTTAAGCTCACAGTGACTCTCCCATAACTAGTCTCATTTACAGAAAAAGCCAGCTGCCAAAAGCCATATGCATTTAAAATCCCGCAACCAGAAAATGGCAAAATTTAGAACCCCACATTCTTCCTTATCCCTAAAGTCTATGTTCCTTACCATGATATCTACACTTTTTACTTCGTGCATAATCCTCACAAACCACATCATGGAAGCCTTGTAAACATGATCATTACCTTAGACGTTTACAATTATCAAAACACCTTCTGTTGGGGTATGAAAGCATGCACTGCAAAATCATTAGCCAATTAGAGTAAGCCGCCACCAGCATCCTCTTACTATGTCCTACTTACAGCCTCTATCATGGGTTGGCTCAGCAGAGGATCCTGTTTGGTGCTGATATGAATGGGGCATGCTTCTAAATGAGTTAATGTATGCACAGTGCTCAACACAGTGCCAGGGCCATGCTATACACTCTGTAAATACTGGTTTTCCTAAACCTACTTTTCGCCTGCCTTTCCCTGGCATATGCAAACAGGGGGATGATGGAAACGATGTAAAGAGTTTAAGTTTATTGACTTTTCTACAACACAACCACTATCTCTGGTAAAGGCTGGAAGTTTGGACTCACTATTTACTCTGACAATTAACAGAACTTGTGGGCTTGGTTTGCTAATAGTAATAAATCTTAGGGTAGAAGGATCTATAGATTGATTCTTAGGTACTTTGGAAATCAGAATTAATGGACATTAATATGTTTTATGCAAAAGAGCATCAAGAGAATGCTGAAACTCTGAAAACTATTATGATTAGGTCAGCACATACAAGCAAAACAGCAAGGATGAGGTCCAACTGTTGCTCAGATTCTCTTTACTCCATACAACAAGGAGAAACAACAACAGGTAAGTAACTTCTGGGACCTTAGTTACGTCTTTTTAAACTACTTATTAGAGATAGGAGAAAGCAAGGAAAATTTCAGATGTCAGAAAAAATAAAAATATCAGAAGAGAGGAAATGAAAGGGAGAAAGGAAGAAAAGAAAGGGAGAAATATAGGGGGGGAAAGAAAGAAATGCTTAACAATTGTTTTTGAAGAACCAAACTATGCCTAACACTTCTTTTGAAATCCCCACACTTGAAGAGCATACTATTTGTTGGTTGATTGAAGTATAGAAATAAGAAAGAGAGAGAAAAAAAAGATTTTTTAAAGGTAGTAGAGTCTAAAGTTTTCTCTTAGGTATCACTCAGAGTTACATATTGCCTGAATTTTGTGGGCAAGAAAATTAATGCTCGAGTGATTTAGAAGGTTTCAGATACTTAACTTTCAAATTTGAAAATTTGTAAAAAATTATTTTGAATTCGTGTGTGTGTGTTTTTTCAGAAGCTCTCTCATGGCTTGAATTTATGCAGTTAAATAAAAAGTAGTCAAAGTAATTTCTAAAGTACAAATGAAATAACATTCAACTCTTCCTCTCAGCATCACTTGGATTGAGTTAGAATATTGTTTCTTTTCTAAAATAATAAACTATCTGTACTTGAAGGAAAATCTTGATGGTTGCTCTAGAATTATCTTTCATCCAACAGTAGAACATCAGTGATATCAACAAACTATCTTATACCAACTCCAGTTCCTCCATCATATTTCAAGGATACTGGGTTGCATAATTTATCTTGTTACAGGTTCTATAAATTTTGTCAGTAAACTATTTAAATGCCCTTCAATAATGCACGTTCTCATTTGCTTTGACTAGTCCTGTAGTCTTTTCTACAGATTAATACAAAATTCAAAGGTATACTACATGACATAATGTTAAGGTATTTGTTTAAAAGCCTTTCAAACTATAACAGTATCACAAAAAATCTAGTGATTCTAGATGACTACATGTAATTATTTCATTAAACTATTCCCCACTGCCTCCATAGCTAATTTTCTTTCTTAGGTGCCCAGGCATACAAAACATAGCAGTAAGACACCTCCCGGTATTACAGATGAGTAGATTAACTGGTATACTAGGATGATGTCAATTTGTTTAAAAATATTTCCAAGAAATGTTCTGAATAGATGGGCAGTTATAAGAGGCCTGGGTGCAATTATAATGCAGTCACAGGTAATACTCTGGTACTATCCTTCTCTTACATATTGGAAGTTCCAAGGAAATACAGTATAAAGTAGTACTTATAAGAAAAATGATTCTGGTTGGACCTTGGCAGCTGTCAATAGAAAATAAAATTCAGTACATTCCATTCCTTACAAGGTCTTCTAGAAACTGACTGCAGAAAATTAAAATCCTGTCAGGGGCCAACTAACTATGTGCCTTATATTGCTGACATAATATTCAGTGAATGTGAACAGATTTTAATTTCATGTCCTAATTACCACTGATAGAGAGCAACTTTGAAAATGTTTTACAAGGATGAACCAAGTCTATTCAGTCAGCTCTATAAATTGGCTGTGAATAAATGCATAAACTTAGCCCTTCTATTTGCCTGGGTTTTTTCTCTTTCTTCATCCCACACCCTTCATTATGCTGGTTGAATAAAATGATTGTGAATTACTAGCACTCTCTGCCTTTTGCACATTTCATTAGCTGTAGTCTATATCAGTAGTTTGAGGAGCCATCTTGTTTGCCCATATTTTTAGGTGGGAATATGATGTAGGAATTCTTTTAAATGGAAATTTGCATGAACTATGTCTTATACAAACACCTCAATAGGAAAAACTCTTCACTGGAAATATGTTTAGCTCTATTATCAAGATGTTTCTCTCATAGATAAAGAAAAGATTTATATAAAAGATTGATCATTTGCTTGATAAAGCAAAAGTAACAAAACAGTGGAAAGTTGGGTTCAAATGAAGAGCTATTTAATGAGGAATAAACTCAATTGCACTAGATATTCAAGCCTCCATCAGCACCCTTCACATAGAAATGGAAAGGTCTCTCACATGGAGTAAGAGAAAAAGCTGAATGGAAGAATAACCAATTCAGTGTCATTCAATCATGCATTCAGTTCTTTAAAAATATTTACTAAGCCCTTGCGCATTGGGCTGTACTATGGAATAATCCTAGCAGACATGAAAAAAATGGACCATATCCTCTCAAATTAGAAAAAGGCATAAGAATTGTGCCTATTATTTGAAATAAGCAAATGAACGGATCATAAAACCAGAGGGGACTGGATTTGATTTGCAAATTACATTTATATGAATTCAAGGAAAAATTATAACTTAGTGACATCAAATATCTAAACTTAACATTTTTTAAATTGACACTATTTGGTCAATATTTCTCTTAGAATCCTAGTTATTTCTAGTAAATATTAATGAGAGCTTGTTCAAAGTTCAAAAGTAAGTAACAACTTTATGAAGTCAAATATGATTGTGTGCCTTATATATTTAATCATAATTATTTTGCTTCAAATTAAATTTCAAGGACTTAAGGAATTAAGTATGATGACATGAAAGAGCAAATGTTATATCATAATTTATGTTCCATAAACATAACATAATTTAAATCACTGAGTATATCACTGTCTAGATGGGTAACCCCAGACACTTGGCATCAAATCATCCTTGAGTCAGGCAGCTAACAACAGTAATTGAAATATGTTTAGAGGAGTGTAATTATTCTTGGTTTATGTTTTTATGAGCTCAATCATCTCACATTTGAGATAGCAGTAACTACATCAGAGTGTAAGTAAATTCTATAGGTCATTGAGCCATATTTTAAAGATTTCTAAGAGCATACTCTTATATATATGTGTATATCACCATCAATTACCCCCTCAAGTAAGTCAACTTTACCAGTATCATCAGCACTGCCACTTTCACCAAACTTCTCTTTGCAGTGTTTCACTTGCATGCTTTAGGCCATAGGTATGGATAATGTTTTAGGATATGCAACATCTACTCTTTAATGATTATGAAATAAACTCATTTATTCTCCACCCCTCATAGGGAGCTTTTTTATTCTTACACAGGGAAGGGAGATGGGAGAAGCTCTAATAGACTGCAGAGTCTATCCACTTTCTAACCCCCCTTTTTTTTTCTTTCATTAATCTGCCGGGAGCCGGTCCATCCTTGCTGTTTCAAGGGACCTGGCATATATGGCATACTTTTCTTAATATGTTTGCTCACCTTCTTGGCGCTGTGTTTTAACCAAAGTCACCTCTCCGAGAAAGGTTGTTTCCTCAGGTAGGGATTTTCCCCTGAAGTTAGGGAGGGAATAAAACCCCTCAACTAAGTGCCAGGCGGGTAATTAATCCCTTTAACTACGAACAATCATGCTTAAACTACATAATCTTTTCTCCCTGGAATGGAGATAAGAAACGCCCTAACCTTTGTAATAGAGATTGATAGGATTGAATCAACTGGTATAAATACAGTTGTAACAAGACAGAAACAGACAGAACTCAGAACACAGAATCAAGAACACAGGGGCTTGGAAGACTACAGAAATTGGCAAGAGAACCGGACTGAACCTGGCTGGAGAACCTACAGAACCTGGCAATAGAACCAGGCAAGAGAACCCAACCATGCTGATCAACTGAACGCTGTCCCTGTGTCATTCCTTCTTCGCCGACTCCGTCCACACCTTTGGGAACCCCTGGACCCGCTGGGGTTGGACCCCAGCATATGGCGCCCGAACAGGGACCCCTAGGTAAGCGCCCCGCACTCGGGACGGATCAGACTCCACCGTAGGAAGAGGGTGGATAGTCTTCGCTGACTCCGTCCACACCTTTGGGAACCCCTGGAACAGGATTCCCCTAGGTAAGCCCCCCTCCCCCATTGAGAACCCCCACACTCGGGACGGATCAGACTCCACCGTAGGAAGAGGGTGGATAGTCTTCGCCGAATCCGTCCACACCTTTGGGAACCCCTGGAACAGGATTCCCTTAGGTAAGCCCCCCCCCCCATTGAGAACCCCACACTCGGGACGGATAGGACTCCACCAGGGTGCTACAGACCCCCCTATAGAGGATAAGTAGGGTAAGAAGGTGGATAGTACAGAACTTAGATTGAGAAGATGTGCCATACTGAGTCCAAAGAAAGAAGACTCTGTATTGATTCTTAGATTGAGAAGATGTGCCATACTGAGTCCAAAGAAAGAAGACTCTGTATTGATCTTTAGATTAAGAAGATGTGCCATACTGAGTCTAAAGAAAAAAGACTCCGTATTGATCTTTTAACATATATGCTTGTTAGCAGAGGAATTAAGGTTACTCCCAGTCAGACAGAACATTTTATACAAGAAATACGTCCATGCTTTTCTGAGGAAGGAAAGGTGCCGGAAAGGTAAATGTAGAGGCATGGGAGAAGGTAGGCCCAAGGAGCCTTATCCTTAACCCCACTGCAGCCTTTCCACCCCGGGAAAGTGCAGGATTGGCAAGCTCTCCCTGGGGTGATAGATCAGGACTCAGGTAATAGCAGAAAGCGCCAATCCTACTCTTAAAATGGATATAAGAGAGCATTTGAGGTTTTTCTTTTTAATGCCTGCTTTTAAAAAATAAAAAAGGGGGAATTTGCCGGGAGCCGGTCCATCCTTGCTGTTTCAAGGGACCTGGCATATATGGCATACTTTTCTTAATATGTTTGCTCACCTTCTTGGCGCTGTGTTTTAACCAAAGTCACCTCTCCGAGAAAGGTTGTTTCCTCAGGTAGGGATTTTCCCCTGAAGTTAGGGAGGGAATAAAACCCCTCAACTAAGTGCCAGGCGGGTAATTAATCCCTTTAACTACGAACAATCATGCTTAAACTACATAATCTTTTCTCCCTGGAATGGAGATAAGAAACGCCCTAACCTTTGTAATAGAGATTGATAGGATTGAATCAACTGGTATAAATACAGTTGTAACAAGACAGAAACAGACAGAACTCAGAACACAGAATCAAGAACACAGGGGCTTGGAAGACTACAGAAATTGGCAAGAGAACCGGACTGAACCTGACTGGAGAGCCTGGACAGAACCTCTCTGGAGAGCCTAAGCAGAACCTCTCTGGAGATCCAGACCAGAACTTGGCTGGAGATCCGGGCTAGAGATCCTGGCTAGGCTGCTGATCAACTGAACGCTATCTCCGTGTCATTCCTTCATCGCCGACTCCGTTTACACCTTTGGGGACCCCTGGACCCGCTGGGGTTGGACCCCGGCATATGGCGCCCGAACAGGGACCCCTAGGTAAGCGCCCCACACTCGGGACGGATCGGACTCCACGGTAGGAAGAGGGTGGATAGTCTTCGCCGACTCCGTCCACACCTTTGGGAACCCCTGGAACAGGATTCCCTTAGGTAAGCCGCCCCATTGAGAACCTCCACACTCGGGACGGATCAGACTCCACGGTAGGAAGAGGGTGGATAGTCTTCGCCGAATCCGTCCACACCTTTGGGAACCCCTGGAACAGGATTCCCCTAGGTAAGCCCCCCTCCCCCATTGAGAACCCCCACACTCGGGACGGATCAGACTCCACCGTAGGAAGAGGGTGGATAGTCTTCGCCGAATCCGTCCACACCTTTGGGAACCCCTGGAACAGGATTCCCTTAGGTAAGCCCCCCCCATTGAGAACCCCCACATTCGGGACGGATAGGACTCCACCAGGGTGCTGCAAACCCCCCTACAGAGGATAAGTAGGGTAAGAAGGTGGATAGTACAGAACTTAGATTGAGAAGATGTGCCATGCTGAGTCCAAAGAAAGAAGACTCTGTATTGATTCTTAGATTGAGATGTGCCATACTGAGTCTAAAGAAATAAGACTCTGTATTGATCTTTTAACACATATGCTTGCTAGCAGAGGAATTAAGGTTACTCCCAGTCAGACAGAACGTTTTATTCAAGAAGTATGTCCATGCTTTTCTGAGGAAGGAAAGGTAAATGTAATGGCATGGGAGAAGGTAGGCCCAAGGAGCCTTATCCTTAACCCCACTGCAGCCTTTCCACCCCGGGAAAGTGCAGGATTGGCACGCTCTCCCTGGGGTGATAGATCAGGACTCAGGTAATAGCAGAAAGCGCCAATCCTACTCTTAAAATGGATACAAGAGAGCGTTTGAGGTTTTTCTTTTTAATGCCTGCTTTTAAAAAATAAAAAAGGGGGAATTTGCCGGGAGCCGGTCCATGCTTGCTGTTTCAAGGAACCTGGCATATATGGCATACTGTTCTTAATATGTTTGCTCACCTTCTTGGCACTATGTGTTTTAACCAAGGTCTCTGAGAAAGGTTGTTTTCCCCAGGTAGGGATTTTCCCCTGAAGTTAGGGAGGGAATAAAACCCCTCAACTAAGTGCCAGGCGGGTAATTAATCCCTTTAACTACGAACAATCATGCTTAAACTACATAATCTTTTCTCCCTGGAATGGAGATAAGAAACGCCCTAACCTTTGTAATAGAGATTGATAGGATTGAATCAACTGGTATAAATACAGTTGTAACAAGACAGAAACACTCAGAGCTTAGAAGAGAATTCAGAAGACAGAACCTACACGGAGCCTGGAGACAGAAGAACTTCGCTGGAGAGAGCATGCCGGAGGATCCTGGAGAGGGACTGGCCTCGGAGCCTAGAGACAGAGCCTAGCGGGAGAACATGGCAAGGGATCCTGGACTGAACCTGACTACAGAGATTGGCAGGAGAACCTGACTGGAACCTGGACACTGAACCTGACTGGAGTACCTGTACAGAACCTGGCTGGAGACCCTGACAAGCGAACCCGGCTATGATGATCAACTGAACACTATCTCCGTGTCATTCCTTCTTCGCCGACTCCGTCCACACCTTTGGGGACCCCTGGACCCGCTGGGGTTGGACCCCGGCATTAATCCTCACTTGAGGATATTTTTTTCCATTGATTTTCAGAGAATGGGAGAGTGAGAGGAAGAGAAACATCACTGTGAGAGAAACACATCGATTGGTGGCCTCCTGCAGGAGGGGAGCGAACCTGCAACCCAGCTATGTGCCCTTGACTGGGAATGGAACTAGCAACCCTTTGGTGCACAGGCTGACACTCTAACCACTGAGCCAAAGGGCCTGACCCTTTCTTTATTTCCATGTAGGAAAAGAAATTTCATGGTTGCAAAATTTCTAAATTATACTCCATGAGTAAATACACAATTAGTGGAGAAATGGCATACTTTATTTAATCCTATGTACACTTAATCCTTAAGATTAGTGAACACAAGATTCAATTTATATACAAATAAAGCATTTTCAATAGTCTTGGAAGTCTTAGATAAGCATTTTGCAAGTATATTCTCAATGTATTCTCAAAGTCCTGTTTAACTAATGCCTGTGGCTTCTTCTGGCCCAGATCCCGAAGTAGACAGGGCAGCTGATCATAAAACCATAGGAAAAGTTTCATGCACCAAATTAAAGGACCAGTCCAAGCACCTACAGGTTTTGAGAAATAAAGTGAAAACATACTGATTGCTTTTATTCTGGTATTCAATGTTATGAATAGATTTTATAGAATTATAGAGCAAAAACCATGGAGAAATATTCAGAAACCTCGCCTGTTCTGTAACAGTTTCAGACTGCAAGTATTTTGAACTAAGCATACAAACCTCAAAGTGACCTGGAGAGAAAAGGAGAGTGCACGCATTTGTTCAGAGATGACCTAGTTTCTACACTAAATATTCCACTGTGCTCCAGGTTCTGTTACTAACAGCTTTAAAATTCCCTACACCCTCAGGCGTTTCCTTAATGCAGTCTCTGATGATGTGGGTTCACACTGACCTTTTTATGTGGGGGAGGATGAAATAGAATATATTGTGTTTTATCAGTTATAGAAATAGTAAAACATTGAAATGTTAAAACATTCTAGATCAAATTAAAGAAATTATCTCAGAAGAGACTGTAAAATGGAATGAACCTTGAGGCACACAAATTATTTTTAAAGTCAGTTATATATTGTGTCCCTCTCCATATCATTTCATAAAATTTCAAATAGTAACAATATATAACTTTATGATTTTTATAAAGTGTCAGATTATTCATTTATCATTAAAGATGCTGTAAAATGTGGCATCTTGTCAGAAAAGCAAAAACGTTAGTATACCAAGTAGATGAGAAAAGCTGAAATTTATTTTTGGGAATATTTCTTACAAAAGTCAACTTTTTAATCTCTTACCTACCATTATTATATTTTATAACTAAACTAAACTATCTGTATTTTACTTTGGGTATATCTCCAAATAGAAACAATTAATTAAAAACAAAGACTTTTCAATAACCTCTTTATTCAAATCCCAAACATATTAAGTGCAAGAAATCAATAACACATATTTAAATACTCCTGACTCATACATGTTATGTTTTATTTCTTTCTTTTTTTCACATTCTTACAAATTATATTACTCTGCTAGGAGACACCCTATAATTCCTTTTCAAAGTTAAACTATTTTTGGTAAATTCCTCTTAGTTCCTATCTAATTCAAAGAAATATGCATTTAAAACTCAGATTATCGAGCCAGTAGAATACTTAATACTGACATGTACTTGCAAAAGAACATAGCAGTGTATTTATTTTTTATTATTATTAATCCCCTCATGACTTCTTTGTATATCGAGTGATAAAATATTCAATGTGTAAGTAAGATATTATTGATGTGAGGGCCTGTTTACTCAGCTTCATAAAACACTTCGTATTATGACAAAATATTATCCTCAACATCTAATGTATACTATGTGCACCTGAAATACAAACTATCACAATGCAATACATTATGATACATTATTGAATAACCTTACTATTCCTGGCCAATTCTGCAAAGGCTGATAAAATCAAATAAGTAAAAACAAAAAGCTTAACACTTCAAATAAACGGTCTATGAACATCTAAAATGCCACACAAAGAAATGAAAATTTCCAAAACTGATGAGCATTGATTTTTCTCCAAAAGAAAAAATGATTCAGAGCCAGTACATTGTTTCCACCAAAGCAGCACTCCCAGACTTTATATTATTCTTTCTACACTGCATTACCTACATATTTTGATAAAAGAGGAAATGTATCAATGATAATTGAACTCACAAGACTCCAATGTGGTTCTTTCTACAAACTATAATTTATGAAGAATGCAAATTTTTTCTAGTAAGTTCTAGACCTTCCTCATTAACAGGCTGTCTGATTTAGAGAAGTTACTTTTTTCCTCTTTAGGCCTCATTTAGTTTATTTATCAAAGGGGGCCACAATGATCACCTAATTTGCAAGGGTATTACAGGACCCAATGCTTTTGCAGCCTAGATATATACCCCACAGGGAATACCTTATAAGGATTAACACATAAATGATTCCACCAAACAATATTTACAATATAATGCTTATAATACTTATTTAGATTTTTCCATATTAAAGGAAGCTCTCCCCATCCAGTTTTTTTTTTCCTGGAAAATACAAACTTCTCTTAGTTTTTGGAAATTTCTTCCAAGATTATCCCTACCTTTGGCTTGTTTAAGTGTGTCTTTCTCTTTCTCCTGACTTCCTGTACAACAGCATTGTGTTAGCTTTAACGGGCCTCCTTGCTATTAACATCAGCCATAAACAAAGATTTAGAGAAACACAGATGATGCACAAGGAGAAAAAAAAGTTTAGCTGATAGAGGAACTGATCTTTCCCATTTCCATGTCACTTCTAGTTGTGACAGAATTCCCATTATACAGATAAAAAATACTCCTTGGATAGATTATTGAGAAAAATGTAGAAAACTGTTTAGTAAAAGAAAAGGCATTTTGGAATGTAATTTCCTGAAATCTCTCAAAATGTACTTCCTAGTTTCTACTCACAATATAAAACATAACTGGGAATAAGGTCAAAAAAATCTGATAAGGCAAATCCAAATCAAAGTGCTTTGTAACCGGGTTGTCCAATTCAGGACTGACTCCCAGAGCAGGAAAGAGGTGACTAATCAGTCTGTGAAATGGTAAGTCTAATTTCATTGATTAACATCAAGAACAGGTCTAAAAATCCTTCTTTTCCAAAATCATGGATCATGCAAAATTTGCTGTAAAAGACCAGTGAGAAACAATCTACTACTGGAGGAATCTCTCCCCTGACAACAATGCAGCCTTGATGTCAAAATAAGATGCAGAAGAGCCTCAAATTGGGAGCTTTTGGAGTCAACATTCCACAATTTTTTAAATCATATATATTGCAAAGAAACAGAACTCTAATCTCAAATCCACTTCTTAATACTACTGTTAATTAGACCATGATTTTCCTAACAGAATAGAAAATGATGTTTTTATCTAGAAATGGGCAAGACCACATAAATAATTTTTTTTTCTGAAGCCACACATCTCTTCTTGTGCAGTAACTGCTTTCTTTCCAAAGTTACTTCTGCCCCTCTCAGCTCCCCCACCTCCTGCAAAATTACCGAGGTCAGCAATGGACTCTGGCTCATGACAATATGCCATTTGAAGTCACTCCCCCTGGCTTTACTGACAACATTCTTGCATTTACTCAGGAAAAATTCAAACCCTAAAAAAGTCTCCTCGGCTTCTAACTGAGTCACCGAAAGCTCATATGGGGTGTCCTCCCCTTTCTACAGCAAATGAAGAGTTAACTCTGTCCTTGGTGGTCTTTGGCTGGTGGACTTTACCTTCTTAAAAATAAACCTCAATTTTTCAAAGACTTGCTTTTGCTGTAGTCACCTGTCTCATACTGGATTTGAATACCACCCCCTACTGATACCCTCACATTGAATTTCTCAAGCAGGACTTTCACTCCCCAAATGTAAAAACCCCACGTTGGTGCCACTGGCCCTCAGTCTCTGTCCACCTGTACAATTCTGTATGACACAGAATTCATATTAATGTAAATGTCTACCAAATTTCTCAGTTATGCCTTAATTTTTTCTTTCATCCTTATTTATCATCTCCATTCTGTCTTAAGGAAGAAAGCCTACTATTCCTTTTTTAGGAAAATAGCTTTCTTGTATTTTTAGTCTTCTCCTGTCCATCATTTTCCCTCACATCTTATTGGCCCTCCCCTTGTTAAGCATGTTCACGTTTCCTCCATCTCATAGGTCCATGACATATTATGACTCCATCTAATCCTCTTACTTGCTAAGGTTTTCTAGAAAGCAATTTACATTACCTCCACTTTACCATTTTCTCTGTCCTAAATGTGCTCAAACTGGTTTCTTTTCTTTTTCTCCATTTCTGCAGAAATGGCTTTCCCCAAGATCAACACCCACCTCCCAATAGTGAAACCATAGTCTGCACATGACTCAGTATGTCCACAGTATTTGACACTTTTGACCAATCCTGGAATCATATCTCTCCTTGTTCTTTTATGATGATTCAGTATTGCTTTTCCTTCTCTGTCAATGATAATTCATCTCACAGTCTCTTCATTCTTCATTCTATGGTCAGCCATACTAAAGATAATCTCTCCTAGATCACTAACATCATTTCCATTCTTTCCATGCTTTATATATTCACTAGAGGCCTGGTACACGAATTCGTGCATAGGTGGGGTCCCTTGGCCTGGCCAGCAATCAGGGCCTATTGGAGCGACACGGCAGAGGGACCATGGGAGGTTGGCTGTGGGAGCGCACTGACCACCCAGCCAGAACGGGTGAGGGACTGCAGAGGTTGGCTGGCTGCAGGAAGTTGGCTGTGGGAGCACACTGAACACCAGGGAGCAGCTCCTGCATTGAGCGTCTGCCCCTGGTGGTCAGTGTGTTGTCATAGTGACTGGTCACAACAGTTACTTAGGCTTTTATATATATAGACTAGAGGCCCAGTGCACGAAATTCGTGCACAGAGGGGGGGTTCCCTTAGCCCATCCTGCACCCACTCCAACTGGGGACCCCTTCAGGGGAAGTCTGACCACCAGTTTAGGCCCGATCCCTATGGGACACCCCTCTCACAATCTGTGACCACTGGCTCCTAACCACTCACCTGCCTGCCTGCCTGATCACCCCTAACTGCCTTCCTCTGCCAGCCTGATCTTACTCCCAACTGCCCTCCCCTGCAGGACAATTTGGTTCTGATTGGTCAGTTTCTATGCCAGTCAGTGTCAAAAACTCTGCCTCCTAGGCAGCCATTGGCTCCTCACAGTTGACCCAGATTTGGTTCTGATTGGTCAGTTTCTATGCCAGTCAGCATCTCTGGGACTATCAACGGGGCCTGATCAAAAAGGCAGGGCTGATCAGCAACTCTGGTGGAGGCCTGGAGAGAAATGGAGGTGCAGCTGTTGGCCAGGCCGGGAGAGAAAGAGAGGCAAATTCTGATCAACGGCTGCCACAGAGGCTATGGATCAGACCCTGCCTCTCTCTCTGCAGGACTCTCTCTGGGCCTGATCCACAGCACCCTAGGCAGTCAATGCTGGGTCGGGGTGCCCACAGTGGCCCCAGTCAGTGCTGGGTCACCATGGCAACCCAGCACTGACTTCCGGTCTGGTAGAGCCTTCGGTCATAATGACCCTGGCTCTTTATTATATAGATTCCTATAATTTAATTTAATCACCTCTGTATAGATGATACCCAAGTCCATATTTTGTCATCATCTCTACTGAATTGCATATTCACTTTTCAATAGCTTCTTGTACATTTATTCATGGCTGTCTTGTTAATATCTCAAGTTGCAGAGAGATTAAACAAATTTATAATTTTTCAAAAACAACAACTTTTTCAATCATTAACCAGCTCATTGCTATGACCATTCTTTTCATAATTTGAGTGGAACTCTTATGATGATCTAAGGTTTCTTTCTCTTCTATATTCATTGCTCTTCCAGGCACCAATTCCTGTCAATTCTTAGTTTGAAATCTCTCCCATCCTCTTTTTTGTTTTGCATCTGAGTATTGTTCTGCAATGTGTATCTTCAGTGTCTCTCCATTCTATCTACAATGCAACCAGATTAACTTCTATATAGTTCTCCATATATAGCCTTTCTGTGTAACCATATATTATCCACATATAATGTATGTGTAATATAACACATAAATCGATGAGCAAATACATTCTGCAATGCACGGTGACACATTACACCTTTTACTTTATTAAAATCCTCCTTATGAAATGCAGGCCTTCTATTAGATGAGCTTTTCAGACTGTCCATTTTCTTAAACCAATGCATACTGCTCCAGTGAACATGACCTAAGCTTCAGGCCCACTAGAAAATTAATTGCTACTGAAACATTGTGTGCAATTTTACACTTGCTTTTACTCATTCTGCTTCCTCAAGAGGAATGCTATTTCCCTTATGTCCACTTAAAAAATTCTACTAACCCATCTAACACCAATATAAATGTGACAATTCCTATATCAGTAATAATTGTTCCTTTCACTTGGATTACAGAGCTTTTATTCTCTGTTACACTTTTTATATTTAATGTTGATTGACCTCTATGTATTCCCTTTATTAAATTATTTCACAGTAAACAGAACTGCATCTTATTAAACTTTTTAGCTTCCTAAAGTCTAAAATATGTTTTTTCCTCATCTTTACACCTCACACTGTTTTCACTGAAAAATTCATCATAAAAGTTGAAAATTTTCTTTATTAAACATTTTCATAAGGCATAAGAAATTGATTTTAAGATAGGAAAAATATTTTCATTTTGAATACTATATAGTGTTTAATATTTAAAGATAATTATTAATAGCCAGATTTTACAACTGATTAAATCTTAAATCCCAGAAAAGAATAAAATTTCACTCATTTCAGCTAGCTATATATTAATAAAAAGCCTGCATGTACAACAGATGTTATAATACCCAGTACAAATGCAGTTTTATTTTCATTAACATTAAGTAAATATAACTACAAACTGAATTTTTCCAGCATAAGTACTGTTAACCTACTTTAAATAATTAAATATTTCTATTATAACAGTGTTTGCTTACTTTCCAGTGAACACCAAGAAGATATCTGGAGATGGTTTGTTCATTTAGAATAATGAAGAAGACCAAAGGAAATGGGTTCACTTGACTAAGGTATAGCAAATATGGGACACTGACTAGGTCTAACAAACCATGTGATTTTTAATCATGCCAATGAAACAGCATTTCTAATAAGGGCTACAAAGTTGGTGTTATAATATTAATATTCAAACATCTACTTATGTTTATTTATCATACATGGATCCATCTAGAACTTTATACAGCACAGTTAATATTTGACATGTAAAACTTCTCAAGATTGTATATAATTAATATATATTTCCCAAGCCAAAATTTCTGTTTTCAAGGAGTATGATATTATGTAAATGTCTAAATAATGCTACATTATTTCTGTCCATAATATTATGAGATTTTAGAAAGCTTGGCCTTATTGGGATAAGATTAACATGTTTCTTCATAAATAATCATTTTTGCACAGACATGAGCAAATTTTCATAAACTGTGATTTGTAAGCTTTAAATAAATATGTTTATTTGTATGTGTCATTTGTCCACAGAAAATTAGCACAATGAACAAAGAAACCAAAGCTATAATTAAGTTGATAAAAAATGATTATTATATTTTGAAAAAGCATTATAGGTCTTAAAAGTGGCTGGTTTAGAAACAAGCTTACTATCTAAATAAATAATGCACGAAACATATGAATATACCTAGAGAAAACCAATTTTTTTTAATTCTTCCTATAATAACATCATTTTGAAAAGCTCATGATATATATTTTGGGAAACTCAAATTTGTTTTAATGTTTTTGCTTGTGTGATTTTACAGTTTCTTATAAAGTTGGCTATAAAAGGCAAATTTTATTATATATTACTAGAGGCCCGGTGCATGAATTCATGCATCAGTGGGGGTCCCTCGGCCTGGACTGTGGGATCAGGCTGAAACCTGCTCTCTGACATCCCCCAAGGGGTCCCAGATTTCAAGAGGGCGCAGGCCAGGTCGAGGGACCCCAACAGTGCAGGATTGAGGTCAGGGAAGGATACGGAAGGTTGGGCAGCCGGGGAGGGACTGTGGGAGGGCTCAAGGGTGTGTCCAGCCCATCTCATTCAGTCCCGATAGGCTGGATCCCAGCAGCAAGCTAACCTACCAGTCAGAGCATCTGCCCCCTGGTGGTCAGTGCACATCATAGCGAACGGTTGAGCAGCCTTAGCATATAATTAGCATATTATGCTTTGATTGGTTGAACAGACGACCAGATGACCAGACACTTAGCATATTAGGCTTTTATTATATAGGATTAGAGGCCCAGTGCACGAAATCCATGCATGGGGGGGTGGGGGGCCCAGCCTGCACACCCATCAATGCAGGACCCCTTGGGGGATGTCCGACTGCTGTTTTAGGCCCTATCCCTGTGGGCAGTCGGACATCCCTCTCACAATCCGGGACCGCTGGCTCTTAACCTCTCGCCTGCCTGCCTGCCTGATTGCCCCTAACCACCTCTGCCTGCTGGCCTGATGCCCCTAACTGCTCCCCTACCAGCTTGATCGCCCCTAACTACCTCTGCCTGCCAGCCTGATCACCCCAAACCATCTCTACCTGCCGGCCTGATGCCCATAACAGCTCCCCTACCAGCCTGATGGCCCCTAACCGCCTCTACCTGTCAGCCTGATCACCCCTAACTGCCCTCCCTTGCCAGCCTGATCGCCTCCTAACTGCCCTTCCCTGCCGGCCTGATTGCCCTCTAACTGTCCCCTCTGTCAGCCTCATCACCCCCTAATTGCTCTCCTCTGCCAGCTTGATCACCCCTAACTGCCTCTGCTTGGCCCCTGCCACCATGGCTTTGTCCAAAGGACATCCGGAAGATATCTGGAAGATGTCCGGCCTAATTAGCATATTATCTTTTTATTAGTATAAGATTATCACATATAATACATAGTTTATTTATTTGTTTATGTCTTAATCTATTGTTGTATAAACAACTTAAATGCTCATCAGTGGGTGGACGGATGATAAATATGTGATATATTTATACTATGGAACATTATTGGGCAATGAAAATGAATGTAGTATTGATACAAACTGCAACATGATGGACTTTGAAAACATACCATGCTAAGTGAACCACTGCACTCACAAAATACTACATCTTGCAGGATTTCCTTTATATAAAATTTCAAAATAGGCAAGTCTGTAGAGACTGCAGATTAGTAGTTGACTTGGGCTGAAGGTAGTATGGAGAAATCGGGAGTGCCTGCTAATATATACAGCATTTCTTTTGGGAGGACTATATTCTAAAACTTACTGTGATGATGGTTATACCACATTGTAAATATAGTATTCACCACTGAAGGTACATTTTAAAAGGGTAAATTGTATGATATGTGAAATTTTTACTGACAACAAAGCATATGTGATTGTTAATATGACAAGGCTTGTTGACCTTTGTAATGTTAAATAAAAATAGTTTAAATTAAACAAATAGAATTATGTTAAATCATATTTTTATTAAGAGTGTGTCCACCTAATTCACCGAATTAATGTTTTTTCTAACTAATACATAAGTAGCCAGGACCTTTTAAAAGCAAAAAAAAATATGGGTCAGCAAATACAATGAGTGGCATTTCCAGTCTCATTTTTATTATATCACCTCTTTTTCCTTCTGTTATACTATGAAATTCTCTTTGGGGAACTTAATATCATTATTTTTATAATTTTGTAATTTCTTTAGGACTTAACTATTCTTAGGTTGGATGGAGAAAGA
This sequence comes from Myotis daubentonii, assembly GCF_963259705.1. NCBI lineage: Eukaryota > Metazoa > Chordata > Mammalia > Chiroptera > Vespertilionidae > Myotis > Myotis daubentonii. The sequence continues at coordinate 189,052,561 of NC_081841.1, forward strand.
GAAACAGATAGCTTTATCTGAATTCCAAAACCAAAAATTAAAATGTAAATATATGCCTAAAATGTATATAAATAGGTGCATAAATATTAAGGTACTAGTACATACAAGATCATTTAAAAGACATCTCAGGACTAAAAATAACATAAAATAAACTTATCATTTAATATATTGTTTTGGAATGCACTGGGATTTGTGCAAAATGACACATTAGAGATATGAAAACAACAATGTATAACAACTGTGGAATCTTTATAATGTTATTTAGAATGATGTTTCTAAAACTATTTGTAGACAAACAAAAATCTGTGATGTTAAAAGTACAAACATACAACTTAACAAAAGGAAGATAAACAATCCAATAAAAAATGGGCAAAGGACCTAAATAGACACCTTTCAAAAGAGGACATTCAGAAAGCCAAGAGACATATGAAAACATGCTCAAAGTCACTAATCATCCGAGAGATGCAAATCAAAACAACAATGAGGTACCATCTCACACCTGTCAGACTGGCTATCATCAACAAATCAACAAACAACAAGTGCTGGAGAGGATGCGGAGAAAAAGGAACACTGGCGCACTGCTGGTGGGAATGCAGACAGGTGCAGCCACTATGGAAGACAGTATGGATTTTTCTCAAAAAACTGAAAATGGAACTCCCATTTGACCCTGTGATCCCACTTCTAGGAATATATCCCAAGAAACCAGAAACACCAATCAGAAAGGATATATGCACCCCTATGTTCATAGCAGCACAATTCACCATAGCTAAGAACTGGAAACTGCCTAAGTGCCCATCAGTAGATGAATGGATTAGAAAACTGTGGTACATCTACACGATGGAATACTATGCTGCTGTAAAAAAGAAGGAACTCTTACCATTTGCAATGGCATGGATGGAACTGGAGAGCATTGTGCTAAGTGAAATAAGCCAGTCAATGAAGGAAAAATACCACATGATCTCACTCATTCATGGATAATAGAGACCATTATAAACTTTTGAACAATAATAGATACAGAGGCAGAGCTGCCTCAAACAGATTGTCAAACTGCAGTAGGAAGACCAGGAGGGTTGGGAGGCAGGAGGGAGGGGGGTAAGAGATCAACCGAAGGACTTGTATGCATGCATATAAGCATAACCAATGGACCTAAGACACTGAGGGGTAGGGGAGGCCAGGGGATTGTCAAGGGCAGGGGGGAAAAAAAGGACACATATGTAGTACCCTTTGTAATACTTTAAGCAATAAAAAAATAAATAAATAAAATAAAAAATAAAAGTCATAGAGAAAAACTAAAAAAAACAAAAACAAAAAAGTACAAACAGGTTAATGACACCCAACCATAGCTATTTAAAAAACATACAATGATCTCTTCAAAAATGTTCTTAAAACATTCACCATCAGGATTATAGGGATTTTTATCCCTATAAATTTCTTCTATCTACTCTCCCAGTTCTGTCCTATTAAAGAAGCCTTTTTTTCTTTATATGGTAATTCACCCACCTGTGCCATTCCTCCTAATTTTTAAATTTGTTTTCAATCTCTCACCAATTATAGAGGACATCCCATCAGTCTACAGTCATTCCCAAGTCTCCTAACAACTAAAGGACTTCTCTCAGTCCTTTATCACCACTGTGCTTCTATTCTACACTGTCCCTCTTGATATCAATGACAAACTTTTTGGAAGGGCACTGTCTTTGTGATTCCTACTCCTTCTCAAAAAGAACCCCTCATAATTAAGCGTTGTTTGTAGTATAGCAGCACACACAGACTTTAAGATTTCTATATCCATCTATTCATTCATCTATTTATCCATCCATCTGACAAATATTTGTTGATTATCAGATGCTCATTTAAGTAGTATGAAAATAAGGATATATGAATCAAATATTTACTTTAAAGAAGTTGTTTGGTGGTAGACAGACAAGCAATAAAAGAGCAATTCCTATACTCCTTGAATTCTCCTTATAAGTCATGTGGTGATCAGTGCTATCTTTTTATAAATCTATCTTCTCTAATATATGATGGTCTAAGAAACATCAATAAGCATTCCCTGGTCAGAGTCAGGGGTGCATTAATTTCCTGGGGTAAATATGGGAAGAAATAAGCTTGCTTTTGTTCAAATGGACACATTGTGGGATAGTGATCTAGAAGAAGGGACATGAAAGTGGGGAGAGAAAGAAAAGCACTTTGAGTTTGCATGTCAAGTAATCTTAGTTTGGGATTACCTGTTCCCATGGGTTGCTGGGAATAGCAAGCACTCAGTATATTTTGGCTTTGTGAATGAGGACCCTGGCAACATTGAGGTATATAGGGTACAGGCACAGCTTTTCCTGCTGGAAGTGGGTGTGTGGATCATGGGTCCCAGTAACAGAGAGTCCCTCATCAGGCAGCATAGATTATTTAGTGCTGAACTGGAGATTGTAGAGTTAGAGTTGCCATGTCTTCCACTTGAGATTAGGATTGATCCTGGAAATTCAATTGAACAAGTCTGAGACTTCTGTGAGACTTTTAGTGTAAGGGTAAAAACATTCAGCCATGTTCTTGCAGGAAGAGACTGCTGAGGAACTGTAATGATAACTTGCCTCCTGAAAGTCACAATCAATTACTTTCCTTCTATTTTCTTTACACTGGGTACACTCTCATTCATGCATACTCCCACTTCACCCAGTTAGTTTTATAACACTGACAATAATTTCATGGTTTATTGCTCTGTCTCCTGAGCACAAATAGTAGATTCTCAATAAATATCTATTGAATAAATAGATAAATGATTTGTAATCACTTCATTGGCTAAGTCTCCATTTCCCACTAAAGTATAACTATAAGTATATGAGATAAGGGACCATATCTACCTTGTTCACTCTGAATTTCCAGTGTTAACCCAGTGACTGTCACAAATAGAACAGGCACTCAATAAAAACCTTTAAACATGAATGATTCTATAAGTAGTTATAATTCTTCAGTCCTACCTCAACAGTGTTTCTTGCATTTGTGTGCTCTTTTTTCCCAAGCTTGGGACATCATCATCTTTTCCATGTACTGCTTGTGTTTATGTCCCTTCACAACTTATAAATATTAATCACTTCCCATTGACCACTTAGTAAGATTTAGACTTCAATTATTTTATGGGGATATTACTTGTTTTCTGGCACTACATTCCCATGAAATGAATTCAAAGTCTCCACTTCAAGAGGTATTCTGTCCTCAATACCTCTCTCTCTCTCTCTCTCTCTCTCTCTCTCTCTCTCTCTCTCTCTCTTTGTTCTTCCTTTACCCTCCTTCTCTCAAACATATTTCATAATCTATATCTTCTTGTGATCCTTGCCACCTCTATTTCGTAGTGTTTCTGATTTGAAGTATTTGTTTATATAGTTGCCTAAACTGGTTCTAGCTTATTTTCAGTTTCATTAGCAACAGTAGATTCATTCACAGGAAATCTAGAATTCTTCTAAATCCTGCAATGCAGATTACAGAACTACTCAGATTTCAGAGTCAATGCTTTCCATTTCCTCGCCTTGCCCTGTTTCACGGAACCCAACTTGGTAGAACCCTATGCTCCCTTTTTGGTCTGAAAAGATATGCAAACATCTATGTTCTTGCTCATACACTTCTTGGGAGTAGATTCGTTATCTCACATATCATTTGCATCATCTATGCCATACAGTGTTTTGCACAACATAAGAGTTCAATAAATACATATTTCATGAATGATGGATGGGTTAATGTTTTGTGAATGCAAGACTTTCTATTCTACCAAAGAAATTTTATAGTCAACTGGACTCATTGTTAACTATATATTTTCATGCGTATGAATGAGTCTAATGGCCTGAATCACACTCACATTTTTAAAATTGAATGCACACACAGATCTGACATTTACTTTGAATGGATTATCCCAGACTCTTCCTCGTGCATCACACAAGCAGGCTAAAATTGCCCTCAGCCTTTTTACCTGCAGCTCCCTATCTGCCTTGTCAAGGTGCTGACACACAAACATATTTTTTCAAAACTTGGCAGGCAGAAGTTTATGGCAGTTATAGAGTCTGAAAGCCTAAATGACAATTTCCAAATGAATGTTGGGAGAGTTCATCTATTTCCCCTTATCTACTATATAAATCTTTCTCTTCCTGCTTAAGGCTTCACATTTTAATAGAAAATGCATGTTTCCCAGCACTAACTACATTGATATTTCTGTCACAGTACTTGCTGCTTACAGAGATTTTCCACTTCTAGTCTGTAGCTTAATAACCACAGAAGACACTGATTTGGCAAAATATGACATTATTTCATGATGTAGTTCATAATCAATGTTAGAAGCCTGGCAGCAAAACACCCCTGCCATATATTTATTCCAGGTACTGGAAAAATTATCCTGTGTTACTTGCACTCTCATGTACATGGATAAGATGCATACTATTTATTTTGTACACTCCCTCCCCATAGCATTTCATCAAAAAATAGGAATATGAAATACAAACTACAATCATATGTACATGTGCATCACTGCCTACTTCCTTTAATGTAAAATATGTTTCTGGAACTAAAAACAAATGTGTAAGGACTAAAAATATCTCTGTGCCTAAGTATGATTTTTTTTATTTGTTTACTTGTTAAGATAATTTGTGAACTTTTAGTTTATTATAGGAATATTTATAAGGAAGAGAATTTTCTTCGCAATTTGCTGATGGATTACACCCTACTATTCAATTACTGATTGGTTTAAAACTTATTTACATTTTTATTAACGTTGGTTAATGATATGACTTTATTTGGGTTTCACCAGTTACCCAATTAATGTCTTCTTCCTGTTCCAGGATAAAAGCTAATCTAACCTACCACATTGCATTTAGTTCTCATGTCTCCCCAGTCTCCTCTGGTCTGTGACAGTTTCTCAATATGTCTTTATCTTTTTGACCTTGGCAGTCTGAAGAGTACTGGCCAGGTACCTTGAAGAATGCCCTCAAGCAAGATTTGTCTATCTATTTTTTCCAAGATTAGACTGGGGTTGTAAGCCTTTGGAAAGAATACCACAGAGAATAAATGCCTCATCACATCATATCAGAGGGTGCATGATATAAACCTGTCATCACCGCATCATCTACATTTAGATTTATGCCTGTGATATTTAACTACAGGGATAATTACTAATGCTCAGTGCTAATAAATGCACAATAGTAAACAATTGAGCAAAGGATTAGTATTTACAGAAGCCTTTCATGACCTTCCAGAGACCATTCTGTGCTCTTCTTCTTTGTAACTTTACATATCCTCCTATGTAATAAAAGGGTAATATGCAGGTAGACCAAACAGCAGAACAACTGAACAACCAATCAAAGTGTAATATGCTAATAATACGCTACGGCTGCTCAACACCTCGCTATGATGTGCACTGACCACCAGGGGGCAGACAGTCGACTGGTGGACCAGTCGCTATGACAGTACACTGACCACCAGGGGGCAAATGCTCCGACCTGCAGGTTAGCTTGCTGCTGCAGTCTGGCTGATCAGGACAGAGCTAGATGGTCCGGACACGCCTTGGAGCCCTCTCACGGTCCCTCCCCAGCCCAATCGTGCACCAGTGGGGTCCCTCAGCCTGGCCTGCGCTCTCTCACAATCCGAGATCCCTTGGGAAATGTTGGAGAGCCAGTTACATACAGCTGGATCCCGCAGGCCACTCCCCTTGGGAGGGCGCCAGATGCAGGGCTCATGGCTGGAGAGCGCTGCTGCTGCAGCACAAGCCTGTCTTGATCCATTGGGTCTGATTGGGCAGGAGCCCCCAGCGGGGCCAGGATGAGCAGGAGCAGCAGGTAGGAGCTGCAGGAGGTGTTGGACTGTGGGTTTCAGCCCGATCTCTGCAGGCCACCCAGAGGGACCCTAGTGCTTATATAATAAGCATATAGATTTTAAAGTGATAAAACCTTAAGTTAAATGTTGGTTATGTTCCTTACTAGCTGTGTAATATGGGACAACTTATTTAACCACCCTGTTCTCAGAGCTCTCATCTATAAACTAGGAATAATAATAATGCTTGTTTCATAAGGTGACTGTGAGGAATCAGTGAGTTAACGCATTTAAATGGTTTCTTGTATGGCTGGTATCTAGGAAATGCTGCTAGTACTGGGATAATTGTTGCTCTTATTATTATCCCCCATCAGGCTACATGCTCCTTAAAGGCAAGAATGACTTCTATTTTCTCGCCTTGGTACATAACTGGCTGTCAATAAATGTTTATAGTATAAAGAAATGACTATTTCTATTATTATATTTAGTTCATATTAAAATAATTAAACATAATTGTGTTTTTCCACTAAATTGTCTGGCTGATAATAGTAGGGAGCATATCAAAGTCATCTGCTTTGACTCTTGTACCTAACAGTGCCACATATATAGTAAATATTTATCTTATGGAATGAATGACCAACTTAGGAAATAAATGAAAATAAAGTGTAAACAGATTAATTGCTTTACAGCCATTTTCCCCCCATAATTTCCTTAACTACTTGCCTCTGGGTAACTCCATGGGATTGAAAAGGCTACAATGGAATTCATTCTCCATTAATACAAAGCCTAGGGAAACATTCCTCAGATTTGAGAACACAAGTAAGATAAAGGGAAGAATAGAAGCCCATGGGTCTGATATTCTACACAGGAAATTCTGACCTACACTAGTCCAGATTAAAGGATTAAAATAACTTATTCAAATACAAGGTTGCTTGTCTCTCAGCTCCATTTTCTATGTACTGATTCCTCCATTCTTCATACATAAATGTACGGAAATCACAGAGTTGAAGGAGAGGAAGTCACAACCATAACTGCAGTTCATTTCTGATGAGAGTCCTGAGAAGTGTGAGTGCACATGCTTTCTGGCATATGTATATCGGACCTTTCCATCGTTATGTAGTCATGATCGCACTTACTTTGCAACACTGCCCTTATGAATTGCAGTTTGCCACTTCAATGGCTGGTGTCAGAAATGTGAAAGTAGGAGATAAAGTAATAAATTGCTTTCCACCTCTCCTGAATACTAGGACATGAGCCCAAACAACAAATTGAGCAGTTATGCTATTGTTGTTATTTATTTTCTTGTTTTTTAGATTCCAATAGTATTTTGGATATTTACAAAGGAAAGGCAATATTGAGAATAATAAACTCAGCATTCTCAGAATTAAAATGCAATTGGCAGTTTCTAGGGAATAGGGGATATATTTCTGGGCAGGGCAGGGCAGAGTTAGGATTTCTGGCCTATGTTACTAACTAGCTTTGTTGTTTTGTGATAAGTAACCTAAAATCTACCTTATGATATTCCCTCAGTTATAATATAATGATATTGGTTTGTGGATGATCACCAATGATTAAAAGGCTTTATAAGTATAATTTCTGATCTATACATAATTTAGGGTCTCTAACCTAATCTAAAAGAAGCATGCTATTTAATCACTGAAATGCCATTTTTTAAGTATCAATTGCCATATAACACTTTAAAAAATGTTGATGCTCCTTAATTTAAAAAAATTGAGATGCCCTGACCGGTTTGGCTCAGTGGATAGAGCATCGGCCTGCGGACATAAGGGTCCCAGGTTCGATTCCGGCCAAGGGCATGTGCCTTGGTTGCGGGCACATCCCCAACAGGAGGTGTGCAAAAGGCAGCTAATCGATGTTTCTCTCTCATCGATGTTTCCGGCTCTCTGTCCCTCTCTCTTCCTCTCTGTGGAAAGTCAATGAAATGTATTTTTTTTTTTAATTGAGATACATTATCTTTCATCAGAATCCTCTTTCCTTCATTTGAACTCTTATCTCAACCCATAATTAGGCCTTAATCCTTATGTACTATGTTAAAAATACAACTTGCAAAGAGCATTAATTAACTCCTGAAAATATTTAATAACCAAAGCCAAAAGGATAATTAAAAGTAAATAAATTCACATACTTGTAGAAAATAATTGACTTCACATTTCCCTCATGTAAGCAGCTCTTCATCCCTGCAAAACTATAAAAAGAGAATCCATAACCTTATTAAAGGAGCAGTTACCATTCCATCAAAGCCCAATGATGCCTCTGTATTTTGACTGCATGTAGCATAACCTATTAGTGCTTTTCTGGAGCCTGGAGTAGGAAATTTTAGATTGAGAAAATGAGAGAGAAAGAGAAAGAGAGAGTGAGCAAGCAAGCTGTGGTTCATTTGAAGTCCTTGAAAAGTGGCCTTTCTGAACCAGTCCATTCCTAAGTAGGTGCCAGGTTGCTCCTGTGTGCATGTGTTTGTGCGTGCATATGTGTGTGTGCATGCATATGTAGCTCTTACCATATTTCAAAGTCACTCAACCAACAACACAACCTGAGAGGGCGTGCCTCAGGGAATGCCAGCAGACGAAAAGCTGTCAACCACAGCATGAGGACCATGCCCAATAGAGAAAGCAAGAATAATATTTGCATGCTTAAAACAGAAGAGCATGCCCTAGAAAGAGCAGAAAAAAGCATCATCTAAAATAGATGCCAAGGGGACTCCAGGCTGAAAGTGTAAAGCAGAAAAAAACAGAGAAGACAGCTTGTAAACACTTTTCTGTGAGGGTAGGAAAGTCCTTTTAGCATTCCAACTGGTAAAGAGACTACAGTCAGCTCACAGAGAAGAGGACCTTTCCCTCTAGACATGAAATCACCTTTGAATTCAGAAATATTCCAATTAAAACTCTCATCTATCTTAATATATATGTGACCTTGGGTAAACACTCTTCACTCTCCCAGCCTCAGCTGCAGGAACCCAGGAACAACATTTGTCAGAGACATAGAGCTTGCTGCAGAATCATTGAACACACCTATTCTTAGGAAATAAACCCAGTGTCTTCCCACAAGGGTTCCCGATCATAAGGAAGCATTAGAATCAACCGCCAAAACCCACTTTCACAGGCCAGCTAACATTATGCCATCCCTAGGCCAATTTATTCCATTTGCTTTTAATTAACTACTGTCCAACATTTTTTGTGTGTTTTTATGGTTATTTGCTGCTATAATCTTTGTCTGTGTTATAGTCCATTCAGGATGCTATAAAAACTACCATAGATTGTCTTATAAAACAACAGAAATTTATTGCTCACAGTTCTGAAGGCTGGTAGGTCTGGTGAGAGCCTGCTTCCTGGTTCACACAACATTAGGGCCAAAAGAGCTTTCTGGAGTCTCTTTTATAAGGTTATTAATATCATAGTAACCTCTCAAAGGCCCCACCCACCTTTCAATATAATCACCTTTGGGGATTAGGTTTTAAAATATGAATTTTGGAGAAACACAAACATTCAGTTTATGACACCCTGAATCAATAGTCTGGTCTTATTCAACAAAAAAACGTTGTATTTATAAATACTCTGCTTTATTTTCCACAAACACAAAAATACATAAATAAAATGTTTCTTTCTTTGTCTGTATAGTAGTTAATTGAAAAATACTATAATTAATTATTACAGCTTTAAAAATTTAAACTGCAGAAAGAAGAACAAAGTTGGAGGTATCACACCAACTGATTTCAAACCATACTACAAAGCTATAGTAATCAAAACAGGTTGGTGTTGGCTCTAGCCAGTTTGGCTCATTGGATAGAGCATTGGCCTGTGGACCTAATGTCCAGTAAAGGGTACATGCCAGGGTTATGGTCTCGATCCCCAGTAGCGAGCCTGCAGAAGGCAGCCAATCTCTATCATCATTGATGTTTCTATCTCTCTCTCTCCCTCCTTCTCTGAAATCAATAAAAATATATATCTTTTTAAAAACAGGTTGGTACTTGCACAAAAACAGACACATTGATCAATAGAACAGAATAAAGAGCCCAGGAAAAAAAAACCATGGTTATTGGTCAATTGACCTATGACAAAGGAGTTAAGAATATACAATGAGTTAAAGACAAACTTTTCAATAAATGGTGTTGGGAAAACTGGACAGATACATGCAAAAAACAATAACAACAAAAATCAAAGCTATACAACTTTCTTACACCATACACAAAAATAAACTCAAGGTTGGGGGGCAGGAGGGAGTGGGTAAGAGATCAACCAAAGGACTTGTATGCATGTATATAAGCATAACCAATGGACATAAGACACTGGGGGGTAGGGGAGGATGGGGGATTGTCAAGGGCGGGGGGGGGAAAAAAGGACACATATGTAATACCCTTTGTAATACTTTAAGCAATAAAACTTAAAAAAATAAAAAAATAAACTCAAAATGGATTAAAGACTTAAATATAAGACCTGAAACCATAAAGCTGTCAGAAGAAAACAGATGCAATAAATTATTTAACATCAGCCTTAGGAATAGTTTTTGGATGTGACTCCTAGGGCAAAGACAACAAAAGAAAAGAAAATGGGACCCCATTAAGCTAAAAAGCACAGCAAAGGAACCCATCAACAAAAGGAAAAGGCAACCTACAACCTACTGACTGGGAGAAAATATTTTCAAGTGATATCTTCTTATATAATAAAAGGCTAATATGCAAATAGACCATACTTTGGAACAACTGGACACTATGACATGCCCCCACCAGGGGCCGCGCATGGAACATGGTGGGCATTGGACGTGGCGGGATGGTGGAGCAGGTGAGTTGGGGTGCCAGACCAAGGCGGGATGCCAGTCGCTGTCATCGGAGTGAGCCTCTGGTGGTTACTGAAAATTCTTTGCTCCCACACACCATGGTCCTGCTGGCACTTGCACTTGCTGCTGGTGCCAGCCCTGCTCACACCTGCTGCCAGTGCCGGAGCCGACACTTGCACCCTCTGCCAATGCCTGGCTCTGGTCCCAATCGCCCCTGAGGGCTTCTCCATCTCCCCCTGCTCCTGAGAGGTGATCGGGGCAGCAGCCACCACTCACACCTGCTGCTGGCGCCAGCCCCAATCACTCCACCCCGTCAGCGGGTGCAAGTGGGGCCAGAGCTATCTGTGCGTGGGAGTGCCGGCAGCGGGAGCGGGGCTGCTGGCAGACAGGGAACCAGGGGCCGCAGTGGGAGAGGCTGGGCAAGAACGTGGAGGATGGGCCAAGACCCGGCCCCTGTGCCCAGTGCAGCCTCACAGCCCACAGTTCCATTCAAGGTGCAAGAATTCATGCACTGGGCCCCTAGTATTCAATAAGGGGTTAATATTCAAAATATATATAAAGAATTCATACAATTCAATATAAAAAATAAACAACATGATTTTAAAATGTGCAGAAGACCTGACAGACATTTCTCCAAAGAGGATATAGAGATGGCGAACAAACACATAAAAAGATAGATGCTCAATATCAGTACCAATTAGAAAAATGCAGATCAAAACTAGATGTCAGAATGGCTATTGTCAAAAAAAATAACAAAGAATAAGTGTTGCATAGTATGTGGAGAAAAAAGAACCCTCGTGTAGTGTTGGTGGGATTGTAAACTGGTACAGCCACTATGGAAAACAGTATGAAGATTCCTCAAAAAATTAAAAACAGAATTACCATATTACTCAGCAATCACACTTTGGGGTATTTAAAAAAAATCAAAAACTCTAATTTGAAAAGATACATGTACTGCTATATTCATTGCAGCATTGTTTACAATAGCCAAGATATGGAAGCAATTTAAATGTCCAGTGATATACAAACAGAGAGGATGTGGTAGATGGATGGATGGATGGATAGATAGATAGATAGATACATAGATAGATAGATAGATAGATAGATAGATAGATAGATAGATAGATAGATAGATACATAGATAGATAGATAGATAGATAGATAGATAGATAGATAGATAGATAGATAGATAGATAGAATGGAATATTACTCAGCCATAAAAAGAGTGAAATTTTACCATTTGCAACAACATGGATAGATCTAGCAGGGGTGGGCAAACTTTTTGACTCAAGGGCCACAATGGGTTCTTAAACTGGACCGGAGGGCCGGAACAAAAGCATGGATGGAGTGTTTGTGTGAACTAATATAAATTCAAAGTAAACATCATTACATAAAAGGGTACGGTCTTTTTTTTTTTAGTTTTACTCATTTCAAACGGGCCGGATCCGGCCCGCGGGCCGTAGTTTGCCCACGGCTGATCTAGAGGGTATTATACTAACTAAAGTAGTCAGATAGAGAAAGAAAAATAACATATGATTTCACTTATATGTGGATTCTAAAAAAACAAAGTAAGGAAGAAACAAAAATGAATTCATAGATACCGAGAACAAACTGATCGGTTGCCAGATGAAAGCAGGTGAGGGATGGGTGAAAGAAGTTAAGGGGACTAAAAAGTACAAACTTCCAGTTATTAAGTTAGTCATGGGGGTATCAATAATATGTAATAACTCTCTGAAATTTATGTTGCCAGATGGATACTAGACATCGTGGTAATCATTTCGTAAGGTACATAAATGTCTAATCACTATGTTGTACACTTGCAACTAATATAATACAGAATGTCAACTACAATAAAAAAATAAATAAATGTAGCCCAGTCAGTGCGGCTCAGTGGCTGAGCATCGACCTATGAACCAGGAGGTCATGGTTCAATTCCCAGTCAGGGCACATGCCTGGGTTTCAGGCTAGATCCCCAGTAAGGGGTGTACAGGAGGCAGCCAATCAATGAATCTCTGTCATCATTGATGTTTTTCTCTCTTTCTCTCCCCCTCCCTTCCTCTATGAAATCAATAAAAATATTTTTTCGAAAAATTTTAAAAAATGGAACTTGGGTAAATTTTGGAAAGGGCCATTAAAAATACATATTTTAGCACAAAAAAGATAAATTCTAGGAATATCCATGTAGGTAGATTTATTAGTATTTGAACAAAACTGCAGCAGACGAGAAGAGGAAATATTTTGTGCCTCAATGAGAGTCTCCTTGCTGCCATTTAGCTTGCCACGCCAATGTGTATTCATAGTGCTAGGCACTGAGCAGATGATAGAGATTTTTACAGTGTCCCAGCAAATCAAAGGGATCTGTGAATTGGATTCCACATGATTTCTCATTTGGGTAATTTTCAGCTTCGTTTTAAAATGCTGATAGCACTTGTATTAAACTACACAATCTTATCTTCTTCCTTTTATAAAAGACTTTTATGAGTAATTAGAGTTAAGGTTCCCCTTAAGTATGGTTTGCATTTCAAATTTTGTTATTAATATATGGCCCTTATTCATGTCGTGTGTGGTTCTAATCTTCAGTCATTGTAGTGAGCACAGGAAGTGAAAAGACCTCTGGTCAGGTTCTGGGTAGTAACTGCATCCATACATCAGAGCGGGACAAACATTTTTCTATAACTCATCACATTTTATTTTATGAAGTCAAATTATTCAGAAAGTAATTTTTGAAAGTTGAATCACAGAGATCTTTTTTCCCCAAAGAGAAGAATACCATGAGGAAATTCAGAATACATAGTGACTCACATTAAATTCAATCAGAATACACACACTTGTGAACATGCGAGCATATAAAATCTCCCCTAACAACAAACATGATTTCCATTTCTGGTGTATTCCCATCCAATATCTCTTTTCAGAGATGATTTATTTCTGCTTAGAGAAGCAGATAAAAGAATAATGACTTAACAATTAGTCACCTATTCAAAACCTAAGACTGATGTAAATTCATATTTCACTTCATAACTAGCAACTCAATATATATTGACTAGGGATGCAGCTTCATACCAGTTTGGAGGGATAGCATCAATTTCACCATTTCAGTTATGTGTGTATCATTACTTGGACAAAGACATTTCTCTAAGTAGTTATATTATGTTTGGTTTGGTTTTTTTCCTGGCCCAAAGTTCAATACAATCTGTACCCACTGTCTCAACTTAGAAGAGTTTTCAAAGAAGGTTGGAGTATGAAGATGACCACTCTTTGTTTTGTAGGTAAGACTTGTTGAACAAATAAACGAAACTGCAGAGGAAAATCTGAGAATGCAAGGTATAGATACAATCAAGATTTTTCTATTATTAACTATGCCATTATTATTTATTCAAAGCAAAGAGATCTTTGGGGGATCTCAGGATGACATGGGAGTGAAATAAAAATACCTATCCCTACACCCAGCTTTCTTATTTGCGCCACACTATAGCTAGGAAACAATCTGCTTCTACTAGCCTTGGTTAGTCAAAGCCTGGGGCTCGATAAAGTACACCACATTTACCACAGAAATCACATGCATATTTCACAAATTTGCTAGACCAAAAACAGAGAGGTGAACCTGACATTTTAATGTTGATATAATATGTACCCACAATAGAAAGGAAATAAGTTTAGAATTCAAGTCATTTGTTTTCTTTCAGCTATTGCATAAAACCAGGCCTTCAGAGGCTTTCAGACAAAAGCATTGACATTTGGGGGGTCATGTTATCAACAGAACCTCCTTTTTGCATTTTGACATTATAATACAATTTAAGATAAAAATATTTTTAGTGTCACTGTTGAGAATGACATGAAGTCATGGTAAGGCTTAGCAAGGAGAAATAACATGATAGTTTGACTACCTATACCACCCAGAGGACTCCATTTATATGATTCCAAGAATGCCATCACTACCCTTGGGAACCCTCACCTAATAAGTAAGAAAACTACATTGACACCACTTTGATCCAACTGTCCATGGCGCATTTTTCTTTTTACTTCATCTTGTATATTCAAAGCAATCTGATTCAGCGTGTGGTCTAAAAATTGATAAGATGAATAGTTTAGATTGTGCAAACCAAAATATCTATCTTTCCAAACTAAAACTCTGTACCCATTAATTAAAAAGCCCCCATTCCACCTTCCCTCTAGCTGCCAGCAACCACCATTCTTTCTGTCTCTATGAATTTGACATTTTTGACCTTAGGAAGACAGATATGTTTTTAATACAAATGAGTATTATATATATACAATTTTATATCACGCCCCCTACTGGGGATAGAGCTCACAACACAGGAATGTGCCATGACCAAGAATATAACTGTGACCTCTGGGTTCATGGGAGGACACTCAACCAACCGAGCCCTACCGGCGAGGCCAAAAAATTTTAGGAGGATAGATATCATGTTGTGTTCTTACCATAATAAATAGAAGATTATGACCCCCTAGCTATCTAATCCTCCATAATGCTTCCCATGAAAAGATACTATTTCATGACACCATTATACTTTCTTCTCGTAACATTTTAATTTTCAGTATTTTGCATAGTTAAGATAACATTTTACTTTTAATAATACCATTTATTAATATACATATTAACTCTGGCAACTTTGAGGAATAAATTTCAAACATAATATTAAATTAGACCATTTTGTTTTATATATGAGCCGGAGAACATGAGATTGATTTTTTTTACATTTTTAAATAACCATAAAGCACTGATGTCAAGGGGGGGGCGGGGGAGATGCAATGAATCATCCCCTACTTATCAGCCAAGCTGTGAGATGGTAGTCATCAGGGTACTGGCCCAACAAGGGTGGCAATTAATGCTGCACTAACTGAGTAAACAATTAATGGGTATAATTAAAGAGATTCTGAATCTTATGTCTAAATGGTACCCCAGACAGCTGGATCATTTGCCTGGAGAAAAGCTTACTCTCCAATTTTTGTTAAGAAAAATTGAATCATTTTTCATTCTTGTATACCCTATTTGGATGATAAAGATAACTCTCTCAGAAACATATACATTATGATATTTCAACTCTGCTAAGGTATGGTATGCAATTTAATTTTGAAATTCTGTCAAAACATTATTCATCTGTAAAGCTACTTCCCTTATTGCGGGATTATAATATCCTGTATAACAAATCACTCAGTAAGGTTTCTAAAAAAAATGAAACAAGAAAGGCAAACTAATTCCAGGTTTAATATGACAGCAAATGGCACCCTGGCAGAAAGGGAAGAGAATTTCCATAGATACACTATATATGATAGCCTTCAACACAGCGATGATACCTAAGTTAGCACATTCCTTTTTCTGCTGTTTCGTTCTTACATGAAAACATATGATCATATATCATACATAATGTCTGCTGTCTGCTTTTGGGTCAATTACTAATTACTTATGTTTTCCTTCAATGTAGTATGAAATTACAAGATGGTTGTCCAGATATAATGTCAAGTTAAAATGAAGGTCATGGAAACACATAAGAGTACAAGTTCACATATAAAATGGCACATAGAAATAGTTTTCTATTCTTGGGTACACAAAAAATTAAAAGCCTTCAAAGGTTTATACATATGTCATCAGTATACTTTCCCCCTCAAAGGTGGAAAGGCAGACTGACTTCACATTTCTCCTCCTAACTTCCTGCACTGTGAAAGCTGATACAAATGAGCATATTTTACCTTAAAGAAAAAAGGCCATATTATCCACCCTTTCATGCCTCCCAAAGTCAGGAGGAATAAAGCCTAACTTTGGGACTGTCTCTTCCTTCAGCTGAATCTTCCCTGAGAAAGAAGAAACTGGGGACTTTTATGACACTGATTTTGAAGCAATGGAAAGCACAAAACTACACAGTGAGCCATTCAAGCTAACTTAAAAGCAGGAACAAGTTCAATAGGCCAAACAGTGAGAACTTATCTTGGTCTTAAAGGCATTTTGTAAGTATATAAACAATCTGTGGATAAAATAGGTGAAATGACAATATTGACTCACCCATGCTTACTCTCTATAAGGCTGTGTTGCTTCACATTCTTATTTTTATCATTAAAACAAAAATTCAAACACAGGCAGTGACACAGAGAGCCAGCCTAACTTTAAGAACAATTCAGAAGCAATTTTATGCAAATTTCAGAAAATATTTTGCTTTCAAAACTGCCTTGCATTATTTGTGTTTCATACAAGAAGCACTTACAAGGGTATAACATACCTTGAAATAAAGGTAGTTGAACATTAACATTTATATACTGTTATTTTTTTGTTAAATATACCAGTTAGGATACCATCAAGAGTGAGAAGTTTCTGAGAAACATTAACCCATTGGATCATGAGATGGAATATTTTAAATTTCAAAATATAATAGTTTTAATTAGAAAAATGGTAGCATCATAACATAAAAATAAGAAAATCAGAATTCCATAATATTCTGTGTTAAATATTACTCTATATTTGAAGGGTATTTAACTGCATTTTTTCCAGCGATGGAAGTCCTGACCTAGCTTCAGAACGCCTTTAAATCCCCACTAGACAAGTGACCCCAGGGCGAGTTGCCCTACTTTTGTTGTTGAAACAATTTATGTGAAAAGCTTTGTAAATGGAAAGCACCCTAGAAATGTTACTAGCATTGGGAGATGTTATTCACAACCCTTTTTATAAACTCATCAATCTCAAAGAGCATCTACGAGGGATAAACGCAGGGGGCTGGTACTGAGACAGGGTAAGAGGAAGAGCAGCAGTCTCAAAGTTGCCAGTTCTGAATGAAGTGTGTTGGGGCAAAGGCAATTGTTTGTAGCAATAAAGAGCTTAGTCCTCCCCCTGTCAAATGCACCTCCACAAGTTTCTTCAGGCATCTACCTTTCTGAAGGGTTTGCTGTGAGTTCTGTATGCACAGAGGCTGCTGCATATAATGGGTCCTGAAGTTAGTGGGAAGATGCTGAGGATGCAGAGAGATGCCAAAGCTTGAATGCTACAGATGACCTGAAACAGGCTGGGGAGCATTCCAGGCTCTGAATGCCTCACCAGTTACATAGACTTTCCCTGGAGTCGCATGATATATGCTATCACTTACTAGATATAGTGTCAACCAGTTTCAGAAAAGACATTTGGTGAAAATGAAAAATGTAAATGATATTTTTGCAAAGAAGGATAGCTTGAAAACCTCAAAGATCATTTCACTGCGGTTCCTCTGTGAAAAACCAGTCATAAGTAACTTACAAGGGAGTCTCCATCATTAGATTATCCAGATTAAAAAAAAAAACAACAAAAAAACATAGGTCCCAAAACTAATGTTAGACACTTTATTCTTCAGAAATGTGCTGTGGTTTGGTATTCATATTAGGCGATCAGAATGTGAATAGGAGTGGCTACGGCTTCCGTTTAGATTGAACTTCCAAATGCTGGAAGCTGAACATGAGAACCACTCATGAAAGAGTGGGGTTCTAAAGAGCTTGTCTTTGACCATTTTTCACATCTGCCAGGGAATCATGCCATCAAGCCATGAGTGCAACCAAAAAACCAGCATCCATCAGCATCATCTGAGAGCTTGTGAGAAATACACACTCAGACCCTACCCCACGAACAAATCAAAATCTGCATTTTAACAGGGTCCCCAGGAGATTTGCATATAGGATACAGTGACAAGCACCATCACAAAGTACTTTTTCCTAAAGCAGTAGAGTAAAATGTCAATGAATGTTTTTGTGAGTCCTTTTCAACTCTGGCATTTATTTATTTTTGTAATGTTTATACCTTACATACCACCCTATATTTGGAAATCATTTTGTTTTTCCTATTCAAAGGAGACTCAGGGACACATTTCTTAAAGACATTTCAAGTTGTGTTGCACATAAAAGCTAACTGATGGGAAGCATGCTTGCATGAATATGCATCTAGCTATATCATAGATTAGAAAGATCTTAGCAGAAACAATGAAGACAGCAGAATGTAAAAAGTGCTTTAGAGGTCTTTTTTATTCAGGCTATGATTTAAATTCTTGCCAAATACACCACCTCTCTAGTCCCTCCCCCATCCTTGTGATCTCGCTTAGCTTAAAAAAATACGTGCTGTTAGAGGTTCCAGTTATTCCTGAGCAGGTGAGAGGGTAACACGGAGCTCTTTAATCACTGGTCTGCAAGGAGTTTGGGAATGCTTTATAACATATTAAAGTCATAATATGAAAGTCATACATGAAAGCATATTCTATCTCATTTTATTGGTAATTATTACATTATAGCCGGTGAAGAATTAACCTTACAGAAAGAGAGCACAGCAGATGGCTCCCCACACCAATCTGCAGGTACCTTATCTTTAGCTACGAAATTCAGATTCCAGCTCTGTGTTTGAGTCTGGCTCTTACCCTCCCAAAGAACAAGGATTCATAATTGCCTTCTCCACCACCCCAAAATAAGTTAATAACTGCCATCCTCATAGGAGAAAAATACCTGACTTGTAGTAAGACTGTGAGTAAAATGTTGATATTTAGTTGGCCTAACTAGCTTAGTGCTTTGAACAATCTGTATGCCATGAAGATGAAAACGATCTTCCTGTTCTTGTTTTAGTCACCATGTGTAAGAGCTTATCTGTTATTTAAGTGGTGATCTAACAAATTCACTTTATCTTCCAGGTTCTAATCTCTTAACCTACTTAAATCCCAGTTTCCTCATCTAATATGCTTCCACTTCCGATTTAAAATGTTTGTGATTTTATAAATGGATACTCCACAAATGCACATATGCTATGAATGTCCTATGGTCTTGCCATAGATAAAAGAGATCTACAATTGATCCTATAAATATCCTAAAATCTAAATATAAAGAAATTAAAATAAATGAGCACAGATGATGAAACTCTTTAGCAATGTCACCATTTTTTTAAGTCACTTATTCACACATGCTTCATTTAACAGTAAATCCCAAATAATAATGGTTTCAAGCTGGTAGTTTATTGCACACTTTGAAAAGGAGAAAGTTTAGCACTAGGTAATGCACATCGATTTAGTGGTTCCAAATACTCATCAGGTCCCCTGGCTAAATTGCACTATCCTTGGGATACAGACTTCCCTCATCAAAGTTCAAGATACCTGCTGGTGCTGGAGAACATCACACTTGCATCCCAGGTTGCAAAATGGAGAGATACCAAAAAAAGTATTGCCTTTTCCCTTCAACATAACCCCTCTTAAGAACAGCCCTGAAGTACCGCATACATTTTATTGGCTAGTACTTGGTCATGTGGCCCTACATAACTGCATGAGTTCAGGATATCAGGATTCTTTCAAGAAACAGTAAAGAGAGAATAACTACTCTGTAATTCAAGATCCTACCCAACCTTATAGTTCAATTTAAAATGCACTCACTAAACAAAATCTTTTCTAATTCCTTTGTTGAATTTGACCTTTTCCTACTGATTCACAACATCCTGATAGTTTTAAGCAATTATGTTTCTCCCATTGAATGATATGCTATTTGGTGGCAGAAATCATCAGTGCATTTATCTATCCAGGGATTCAACAAACAAGAATGGAATGATGTCCCCCCATATTTTTTATATAGAAAAAATAAATATTTTTAAATTCTGCAACTGCATGTAAGCAAGTTTCAAATAATAAAATTTTAACAGCACTTAAGGCTTTACAACCCAATAGGGATTGTGGTAATCTGGGCATGTCTGTGCCTCCATCTGTTCCTGCCAAAACTACTGTCCAAGGAGCTGGCCATGGAGCAAAAGTCCTGACTCTATCCACCTTCAGGTGCCATTTAAAAGGGGAAAGAGCTGGTCAGAGACCACCATTTAGCACAACTGATGCCATTACAGGAATGTTTTCATTTAAGTAGAAACAATAGTAATAAAATGCTTAAGGGGAAAATAACAGGAAATCCCCAGCATTCAAATAACCTATAAAAGCATCATAGGTCATAGATGTTCTTTCTTGTTCTAGTCCTTGGTTCTTCTCTGTGAGAATGACTCGGGGCTTTTATTGACCACACAAAACAAAAATGCAAAAGACAAGCCGTAATTTCTGCTAAACTTATTTTTTTAAAGCTCAAACTAGAAAACATGAAAATGTTTTCATTTTTGTTGTTGTTTAACTTTGCTTTGTTTTATTTTGTTTTTGCACACCAAATTTCACAAAGACTGCTTCACACTGCCATGGGGAAAGCTATTGTTTGAATCAGTGCTGGGAGAAAAGTCGATTGCATACTTTACTTGTTTTACTTTTTATAATATTTCCTCCATGCTGAAATCTCAAATATTTTTGCAAAAGAATGCTTTTCACAAAACATATGTAAAAATGTGCATCTATTCTTAATTTTCTATCATTTTAAAACACATGTAGATAAAATATTAATGAAATAGAGGCCTGGTGCATGAAATTCATGCACTCGCGGGGTGGGGGGGGGGTCCCCTCAGCCCGGCCTGCACCCTCTCATAGTCCGGGAGCCATCAGATATCCTTATTGCTGCCACGGAGGCAGGAGAGACTTCCTGGCTGAGCGGCGCTCCCCCTGTGGGAGCACACTGACCACCAGGGGGCAGCTCCTATTGGTTGAGACCAGTCATTCCTACTTAGGGCTGAAATCAGCTCTCTGACATCCCCTGAGGGGTCCCAGATTGCAAGAGAGTGCAGGCCAGGCCAAGGGAACCCACCGTGCACGATCGGGGCTGGGGAAAGAAGCAGGAGGTTAGCCAGCCGGGAAGGGACCGCAGGAGGGCTCCAGAGCATGTCCAGCCCGTCTTGCTCAGTCCCAATCGGCCAGACCCCAGCAAGCTGACCTACGGGTCGGAGTGTCTGCCCCCTGGTGGTCAGGGCAAGTCATATCAACTGGTCGACTGGTCAACTGCTCCCTAGTGGTCAGTGCACGTCATAGCAAGCGGTTGTGCGGCCTTAGCATATCATTAGCATATTACGCTTTGATTGGTTGAATGGCCAACAAGATGACCGGACACATAGCATATTAGGCTTTCATTATATAAGATAGTTTTATATTAAGAAAGCAAATGTTTTTCTTTCTACTTATATTTATAAAATCTTTCTTATTTATAAAGGTGAAATATATTCTTTTCATATACACATAATTATTGAACTATTGAAATATTCTGATCTCATTTTGAAACATTTTAAACAATTTGACTATATACAGTAAGGTAAGATAAACAATAAAAAACCATTTTTCTTTAAAATACCTGATATATCATTAAAGTAAACATGATCCAAAATTCAAAAACTCATAAATATCATAATTTTTTAAAAAAATATTAAAAGTGATATAGTCCATTATTGTGTGCAAATGAGGTAAGCCTAGTTTAATATAAGAAAATCAAAATTAGGAAGATCAAATTACTTGTGCAGGGTCACAAAGAAATAGTGTCTACTATAGATATTTGGTATATGTCCTTTTAAAAATTCACCAAGTGGTGACAATTATTATGATGCAAATATTATAATTTCTTTCCAAATCAAATGTGTATATTAAAAGTATATTACATATAAAGATTAAAGGTAGACATTTGTACATTTCCCAAGAAAGAATAATATTTATTTAAATTCTCTTTAGTTTTGTTTGATTTATTTTAGTATCTCAAATTATACTGGACATAAGTCCCTCACCAATGTCTCTTAAAAAAAGAGTTTCATGACTAAACAAATTCAGAGATTCACAAAGCACAGAGATATATGGAAAACTCTAAGTATACCTACTATAAAAGTATAATTAACATTTTTAAAGCTATCAAATCGCAGATATACTTGAGCACAAAATTCTTTATCTTTCAATATCTCTTAACCTCCTATGTAATTAGTCATTCCCCAGAACACTCTTTGGAAAAATTTGACAGTGATTTAATATAATCTTGGCAAGTCTTTAGGAAAAGGACATCTGCCAGTGTGATATTTATTCCCAGCTTTTAATTTAGATATCACTAGGACACTCCCCCAACACCCCAGTGAGCTTTTGTGCGTTCTCTCCAATAAAAGAATCATCCAGATATTCTTGGACAAACTAAGGATGTGCCATGTGCATTGTATCCAGGCCACTGATACTTACCTAGGTAGTAGAAATAAATTTAGCATTTAATGACGTTTAGCAGACCACCAATGGTAACTGATGGCGGCCTGCTTTCTTTTACATGCCAAGTATGTTTTATTTGTCTAACAAATACTTCTATGGCACTAAAAATGTGTAATGTGCCTGCCATTATTCTAAGTGTTTTACTAATCTAGACTTACATAATCTTTATAACAACTCCAGGAATTAGGTTGCTATAAACAACCCCTTCTTACAGCTAAAGAAACTGAGTCAGAGAAGTTAAGCAAACGACCAATAGTTAGAGCATTTCAAAATTGCAAAGACATGATAGCAAACTATACTACAGGGCCATAGTAATCAGAACAGCATGACATTGGCATAAAAAATATACATATAAATCAATGGAACAGACTGGAAAACCCAGAGCTGAGCCCACCTCTATATGGTCAATTAGTATTTAACAGTGAAGGCAAGAACATTCAATAGGTAAAGACTGTCTATTCAATAAATGTTGAGAAAATTGGTTGGATGCATGCAAAGAAGTGAGGCTATACATCATACACAAGAATAATCTCAAAACAGATTAAAGACTTAAATGTAAAACTCAAAACCATAAAATTTCTGGAAGAAAACAATGGCAGTAAAATCTCTGACATTTCCTTTAGCAATATTTTTTCTGATATACATCATCAAGCAAGGGAAACAAAAGGAAAAATAAACAAATGTACTATATCAAACCAAAATTGTTTGCACAAGCAAAGGAAATCATCAACAAAACAAAAAGACAAGCTACTGGACAGAAAAGGGTATTCACCAATAATATGTCTGATAAGGGGTTGATATCCAAAATTTACATACAACTCAGCACCAAAAAAATAAAAATAAATAAGCCAATTAAAAAGTGAGCAGAGGACCTGAAAAAACACTTCCCCAAAGAGGACATACAATAGTCGACAGACATAGGAAAAGATGCCCAATATCACTAATCATCAGAGAGATGCAAATTAAAACCACAATGAGGTATCACCTCACACCTATCAAAATGGCTATCCTATATAATAAAAGAGAAAAATGGTAATTGGCGTACGACGATACCCTTTTCATTGGCTAATCAGGGCTATATGCAAATTAACTGCCAACTAAGATTGGCAGTTAACTGCCAACAAGATGGCGGTTAATTTGCATATGTAGGCACAATGCAGGGAGGCGAAAGGGAAAGCAGGAAGAAGCCCCCTGCCACTGACAGTGATCGGAAACCCAGGGGGGAGCTAAGAGCTGGGGGGCAGGGCAAAGGCGGCCCTGGGGCCGCCTTTGCCCTGCCCCCCAGCCATGATCTGAGAATCAGGTGCCTTTTCTGCCCTGGCCAGTGATAGCAGGAAGTAGGGGTGGAGCCAGCGATGGGAGCTGGGCATGGTCGAAGCTGGCAGTCCCGGGAGCTAGGGGCCCCTTGCCTGGGCCTAAAGCGAAGCCCACGATCACAGGGCCGCTGCAGCTGTGGGTCCCCGCTGCCCGGGCCGGACGCCTCAGCCAGAGGTGTCCTGCAGGGGCAGGGGCGGAGCCCGCACGATCGCGGCGCCCCCCGCTGCCACTGCAGGTCCCCGCTGCCCGGGCCGGACGCCTAGGCCAGAGGCGTCAGGCCTGGGCAAGGGGCCGATCCTGTGATTGGAGGGTGAAGGGGGTCAACGCCTGAGGGCTCCCAGTATGTGAGAGGAGGCAGGCTGGGCTGAGGGACACTCCCCCCACACACACACCCAGTGCACGAATTTCGTGCACCGGGCCCCTAGTCATCAATAAATGAACAAACAAGGAGTATTGGTGAGAATGTGGAGAAAAGGAAGTTCTCACACACTGTTGGTAGGAATGCAGATTTGTGCAGCCCTATGGAGGGTCCTCAAAAAATTAAAAATGGAACTGTCTTATGAACCAGCAATTCTACTTCTGAGTATATATCTGAAGAAAGCACTATTTAAAAAGAATATATGCACCTTTATGTTCATTGCACATATGCACAATAGTCAGGATATGGAAGCAACCCAAGTGTCCACCAATAGACAAGTGGATAAAAATACATGGTGGTACAGCCCAGTTTTGCACAGTGGTTAGAGCATTGGCCCTTGGATCAAAGGGTTATGGGTACAATTCTCAGTCAAGTGTGTTTACCTCGGTTATAGCTCAACCCCCAGCCCCAGTCAAGGCATGCATAGGAGGCAACCAATTTATGTGTGTGTGTGTCTCTCTCTACCCCCGCTCCCATTCTTTCTTAAAAAAAAAAAAATCAATGGAGAAAAATACCCTCTTGTGAGGTTTTTTTTTAAAAAGTGGTATATATATATGCCAAGGAATATTACTCACCCATAAAATATAATAAAATCTTACCATTGTGACAGCATGGATGGACCTAATGTATATTATGCAAAGTAAAATAAGTCAGAGAAATACCAATACCATATGACTTCACTTATATGTGAAATCTAAAGAATATAATAAATAAACTAAATTGAAACAGACTCATAGTCACAGAGAACAGGCTGATGGTTGCCCAAGGGGCAGCGGGGTGGGGAACTGGGTGAAAAAGATAAAGGAATTTATTAAAATTACAAATTGGTAGCTACAACATAGTCATAGGGATATAGGTACAGCATAGGGAATCCTATATAATAAAAGACTAATATGCAAATCAACCAAACAGTGGAACAACTGGTCGCTATGATGCGCACTGACCACCAAGGGCAGACACTCAATGCAGGAGCTGCCCCTGGTTGTCAGTGGGCTTCCATAGGGGGAGCACTGCTCAGCCGGGCTCATGGCTGGTGAGCGCAGCAGTGGTGGTGTGAGCCTCTCCCGCCTCCACAGCAGCACTAAGAATGTCTGGCTCCCCGCAGGCCTAAGCCATCAGTCAGACATCCCCGAGGGCTCCCGGACTGCGAGAGGGCACAGGCTGGGCTGAGGGCCCCCTCAAGTGCACGAATTTCATGCACCGGGCCTCTAGTAGTTAATAATATTAAAATAACTATGCATGGTGCCAGGTGTATACTGGAAATATCAGAGGGAAACACCTTGTAAAGTATATGATTATCTGACCACTATGCTGTACACCTGAAACTAATACAAAATAATACTGAATTTAAAACTGTAATCTAAAAATAAAATTTAAAAACAAAATTGCTGACACAATATTTGAATCTAGATATCTAACCATGAAGGTCAGGCACCACTTAGAGAATTATCCCTATGATCTGTTGCTCTACCAAATGAGATATTGTCAAATGACATGAGCTCCTCAAACCTTACCTTACTGATGATGAAGTTTTCTACTCATGGTATGCAGCACAATCACATAATTGTGGATCTTATAATATTGATCTTAAAAGTATTGGCACAAACTTATTCAACTTTATCAAAGAACTGACAATCAGTTGAGAGGTTCTTGAACTGAAGAGTATATATTCTGATTTTCATATGAATAAAAACAATTAGTAAGGGTTGGTGGTATTAAAAGTTAATTTTAATTACTCCTCACTTTATTAATAACTGAGTACAGGGTATATACAAGTAACCCTAGGATTTCTATAGAGACATAAACAGCCATTCAATAAACAGGTATTTATAAAAGTGCTACTATTCTCTAGAATTGTGCTGTTCAATATTTTGGCTAGCCACATGTGGATATTTACATTAAATTGTAAACTAATTAAATTTAGATAAAACTAAAGATTCAGTTCCTCAGTTTCACTAGTCATATTGTAAATGCTCAATAGACACATGTAGGTAATGGCTACTGTATTGCTCAGCATTTCTATCATTGAAGGTTCTATTGAACAGAACTGCACTTGAATCACCTCAGGTAAAATAAGGTTAAGCACCTGTAACATCCTCTGCAAAATAAACAACCGGGTAACCTCACATAACTAAAAAAAAATCTTGTTGTTTGTCACGTAGCTTTTGAAAGACTATTTTACATTTAAGATAAAAGTATAATAATACTTTAAGATTATAAAAGTGGCAATTTTATAAAATTATTTAAATTCTGAAACTTTATACAAAATGAAAGCTTTGATATTTTTACAACTTCTACTTGATTTTTAAATGCCTGAATAAGTATACAGATGCATGTAATTTTCTAATTTTGTAACCATTATTCTGAGCCTCATTTGATGGATTTCACTCTCCTTTTCTCCCATTATTGCTCTAAATTGTATTAGACATCTCCTCCATACATAAAATTAAAACTATACAAACAGTAAGCTGTGGCCAGGACTGCTCATGGAAAGTTCAGAGTAGATGAAAATAGAAATCATCTAGGCCAAAGCACAGGATAGGTAAGGACTGGTGGCTATATTTCTTGTACAAGTCACACTTTAAGTCCCACATTAACATGCTTATATAGAAGTATAGGGAGTATAAATAATTTCTGTGCTGATATGCCTAAAGATAGAAAGGTAGCAAACCCACAGGTGAGTGGATTTGTTTCCATATACCTTTCTTGTATCTACAGAAGGCATACAAGAAATCAACTATCTTGACAACCTATTTATATTTTCACATTGCTGAATTTCTATTACTAGGAATGAAAGCTACTTTAAGTACAAGTCAAAAGGTCTCACTAGGTATCATGGGCTGGCCCAGTAATTTATCAGACTCATGACTCCTCATCTGTCAGATTTCTATATTATAAATAAAGCACATTATGTTCAATGATCTTAAAATACTTCAAACCATTATAGCAAACCTTAAATTAAAAATGAAAAAATACCAGATACATTATGGTCTTCTAAATTATTGTCATGCCAAATGAACAATTGCTCAGTCTAAATCTGACTACTGGGGAGACTCCTCATCTAAAATGAGGACTTTTATCCAAACAACTCAATAGAGCCTAACAAATTTTATTTAATCAAATGAGGCTTCTGACATTGAGATATTCCTAAATTATGATAATAATTAACATTTCAAATAATGGAGAGAATAAGTCATATGTCAAAGTCAAGTAAGATGTATTTCTTAAACATCATGCCAAAAAATTGTTTCCTATCCCATATGCTAAATGTGTAGAATATTTTTAAATGAACTAATCCAAAACAAAATGCCCAGCAGGCTGAAGTTGAGAAGTAAAGCTCAGTAACTTTTAAAACAGATTCTGAACTATGGCTCTCATAGCATACTGAATTTACTTTCTTCATTACTATGTGCGTGTTTCTCTATTTAATTCACTTTTGATAGATCACGCATTACATACAAACGTCCTAATGAGTCTGATAAAAAATAGTATCCTTGAATATATGACTTAAAATTCAAAGGTACTGGATGGATTTAAGAAATGAAAACTGGTTTTATGAAAGGTAACTTTACACCAAAAGCAAACTGAATGGATTTATAAAAGATACAGTATAAATAACTTCAAGCAAACAAGTATCTTTGCAGTAGACAACCAATAAGCATGACTGAATTGTAAGAAAAAAATATGGCTGAATTTAGGAAGATTGTGTCTGTTTTGTGCTTTTGTAATGCTCTTTTTACTTTATTTTTAATTAAAATATCCCAGTCTCTTTTGTTTGACAACAAAAATTAAATAGGAAGCATCTGTTAGATACTAATATTTATGACTGGAAATAAGTAAGTACAAAGTGTTGAGCAGCAAGTTGTAACTCACTACTAATTAAATATAGATTGAAAGAAAATCTAGAAAATCAATAACTATATGAGAGAAACTTATGAAATGACCAGAAGAAAGCTGATAATAAGCATGAATTTAAACCAAAAGCAAAGTCATTATGTCAGGTTGGTTATATTTTGTTTGTTTTTTCAGGATGTTAGTAAAAATTTGAAAATTCACTATTATGTAGGTCACTCTTAAAATATATTTCAATGGGGTTTTAAAAAAACAAAATGTTTTGCCTCTGGATTCAATCTTATTAAAAGAAAATTCAATAATAACTATAACTGAATTCAATATTCAACAGTTCTTACTGCAGACTAGTTCTTCATACTTTTTTGCATTAAAATATCTTCAGACCTTTAATAAAGCTAGTCATAATACAGTAATTATATGAATCATGCTTTGATTTGAAAAAATCCAACAACTACTTATAATTTGACAATGGAATGAATATAGTTTGAAATGAAGAGATGGGTTTGTTTAACTTCTTTTTCCCTAATTCAAATAAGATTTTCACATTGTTATTCAGCATGACTTCATCTAAAAACCATGCAGAAAAAGATCATAGCTGAATTGTGCCTGATTTCCTCAAGAATATAGCCTAAAGTTAAGTGTTTCTGGGAGTCACCACAGATTTGGCTACTCAGCTTAATACCATTTTTTATGTTTATGGAATTAAAACTAGATTTTCTCCAAATGAATACTATCTATTAAAAAATATTTAGTGAACAATTATGTTCTAAGTGTAAGGCAAGAATAAATAATGAGTCTTGGAGTTAATTTTATATAGCACATTAATTCTAAGCCACTAATTATGCATAGGGAAAAATAAAAACATACACATAGTTTAATATTCATTTCAGAATGTCCAGGAAGATGAATACATTAATAGCAAAAGGGTAAATCCAGAAACATTTTTTAACTCTTAATTTGCACTAGATGATGATAATCATGATCATGATCATGACCCAAGTCCAGATGCAGGATTGCTAATTCCATTTTTTCTGTTAAATACCAAGATGATGCTATCAAGTAGAATATGCTTAGAATCATTTTTCAAATAGTAATGATACATTGCAGTGATCCATTTCTTCTTCTTTATTGTCAAACATTTTTTTATTGTTGACAGTATTACAGATGTCTCCCAACCCTCTCCCATTTCCACTTCTTTAAACAATTGGAAGGTCTAGTCTGTGCTGTGGAATAGAATTACCTGATGACAAGGAATAGGTGGAAATTGAGGTAGGCAGCATACTTTAGTCTTACCCTGTTTGCTTAACACACTAATATAACTTACTACTTCTTCATGCAAAACCATGACAGCTCCTCAATGAGTATAAATCCATAAACAGAACATTATCTCCAATAATTGGGGTTTTAATACTAAGCAAGTACTTTAATAAAGATCATGGGCTAGAGATAAAAGGTGTACATAGCTCCTGGAGAATATCTGGTGTTCTGGGATTGGTGGGGGGTAAAATTCTTCTAATGGGGTCAAAATAGTTGAAGAAATAGAGTTTCCATATCTCTGTTAATAAAGGCAATTGCTCTAGCATGCCTTCATGTTTATTTCAAATCCCACTGCTGAAACCTTTAATCTGAATTTAGCATTATGGGCAGCATCCCAGACAAATGAGATTATATATGGATGACTAAACAGGCCTATGTGATTACTGCATTGGTCTAAATAAGTCAATCTTATTATAAGAATTATAAGTCACCATTTAGAAACTACAGGTTCTAAAGGTTCAATAATTTACCCTAAAATGCATTTTAAAAAACAGACTGCATTTGTCTAAAGCAATTATGAGCTATTTATCATTCCATAATTAGTGTACATTTTTAAATTTTTAAAAAATAGTTCAAGGTAAACTATAAAATTTAATTTCATACAGAAACAATTTTGGAAGAAATGAGAAGGCTGGAAAATGAGCATTTCCAATTTCTTTGATTAAAATTCTCTTTTCCTCATGCAGTATCATACCTAATAAATTGTTTACTTACCTATGTTCCCACAATAAAAAGCATTTGTATTTAACAGTTCTGATGTTCTTCTACTGGTATTTTTAAATATTTATCAAATATTTCTTGATTTAGTCAAACATAAAACAAAAATAAACACGTATTTTGTCTGAGACAATTAAAAATATGTGAAATTGTCTCCAATTATCTAAAGAATAATGTTCTTGAGGGATCCTTAAAAGGAATGGGTATGTAAATAATCTCTAAGGTGGCTCCACGATTCCCCTTTCTGGTCTTTACATCCTTGTATAGCCTCCTCTCCTTGAAAGGTGGTCAGGACTTGCTTCCAAAGCAGAACAGAGCAAAAGTGAGGGGCATCATTTTCATGATGTCATAACATAAGATTAGAACATTTGTCTTGTTGAGAAACCTTCTCCCTTGCTGGCTTTAAAGAAGGAAGCTGCCAGGTTATGAGCTACTCCAGAGAGGGCCACATGGCAAAGAAGCAAGGACATTTTCCGGCCAATGGGCAGCAAGTATTTGTGGTCCTCAGTTCCACAGTCTGCAAGGCACAAATTCCACCAATACCACATCAGCTTGGAATCTGATGTTTCCCTAGTAGAGTTTGAGATGAGACCCTAGCCTGGCCCACACCTTTACTATAACCTTGCTGAGGACATATCAAAGCCACAACCAGACTTCTGACCCACATATAATTGTGCGATACTATCCCTGCATTGTTTTAAATCTCTAAGTTTGTACTAAGCAATAGATAATGAATACAATGGAATTTCTACATGTTTTTCTTTGCAAAGCAAGAAAATAAACTAAAGCTGCTTCACTTTGATCTAAACTTCAAAAACAAGTCAAATGTAATCTTACCCCACTTTTGAAATAACCCATGAAAAATAGTGACTACTCGCCCTAACCGGTTTGGCTCAGTGGATAGAGCATCAGACTCAAGGGTCCCAGGCTCGATTCTGGTCAGGGGCGTGTGCGTTGGTTGCGGGCACATCCCCAGAGGGAGATGTGCAGGAGGCAGCTGATTGATGTTTCTCTCTCATCGATGTTTCTGATTCTCTGTTCCTCTCCCTTCCTCTCTGTAAAAAATCAATAAAATATATTTTTAAAAAGAAAAGAAAAATAGTGACTACTCTGTTGAATAAAAAGTCTAGAAAAATCACTCAGAAAACTGGTTGGCATTTTCCTTCATGATGATCATTCACTTCTTTGTATTCTCCCCAGCAGTTAGGTAATGTTGCTTGCTCCTGACTGTATCAAACCAGTTTCTTTTGTGACTTCTCTAAATATTAGTTTTTAATTCTTCTCAAAATATTTCAGATGAACTGAATATGCAATTTGTGCAAATGCTGTTTACAATGTGCTAGTAGGTATATTTTCAAAGAACTGGTGTTTTTACTTTGTGTGTGAAAGTGTAACTACTTTCTCCTAAAGATCAGTAGAACTGGGTAGCTAAGACAGAATAGCATGATAATTGCCCACTTGAAAATGCTCGGTATAAATTCAAAGTAAAGGATTCAATTTCAAGAGGACTAATTCACTATGGTTTCTTAATTTAAATTAAATTAAAAACATGAGGATTTCAACTGAATATCCCAGCTAATGAAGCCTTAAAATCACTTTTAAAATTTTCAGCAGAAATATGATGTTGCTTTAATTGTTTGAGCAATTACATTGATTTACATCATATTTGCCACAAATGGCACATACTGTAACATGTTAGTATAATCCAATGAAAGAAGTAAGAAAATGGTCTCTCCTAAACTCCCAGAGCAGTGTGCTCTCTCCTTCATGGCACTGTGTATATGCAACTTCAAATGGTATATTTTCAGTTATATTGCACACAGCCTGTTCATAGGCATGGTCTCTTACCATCATATCTCATACTTCCTCAGATGATAAATTGTGCACAAGAGTCAATACATGAATATTTGCTGTAAATGAATTAAAATGACTGGCAGGGTGAAATGTGATAATTACAGCTTCAAGAAACTACTTACCAACATTACTAACCAGAGAGGAAAATAATTCAATAAAACATATGAGGTCACATAGGTTTCCTGTATTTTAATTTTCAATAGTTTTATTCAGTGGAACTTCTCACATAAGAAAGAAGCATTCTACAAACTATTACTGAATACTATCCTAGTTAAATATCTATAATAATAAAAGCATAATATGTTAATTAGACCAGACGTCCAGAAGGATGGCCTTCCAGATGAAGACATGGCTGCCCAGGTCCCGAGTGCCTGCTGACAGCCAGGGGGAAGCCTGAGACCCAGGTGCAGGAGGGAAGCCCGGGATCTGGGTGCCAGAGGGAAGCTGGTGCTGGCAGCCAGGGGAAGGAAGGCCTACTCTTGCATGAATTTTTGTGCATTGGGCCTCTAGTTGCTACATAATACATTACCCCAAAATAATTTAAATCAACAACCATTTTATTACAGTCTAGAATTCTGTGGATTGGTTAAGTCAGATATTATATAATGGGGGTAGTTCTTCTTCCCCAAAAAAGTATCTACTGTTTTGAGAAGATTTAAAGGGTTCAGGATCACTTAAATGGGTAGACTCATCTGGAAGAGTCAATCACATACCTGGCACCTGTCAGGTCAAAGGCTGGGCTCGACTGACACTGTCTACCAGAAAGCCTGCCCTTGGCCTCTTTATGTGACTTGGGCTTCCTTACAGTATGGTGTTCCTGGTTTAACTGAGCATTTTACTTGACAGCTCAAGATTCAAGAATACATATGCCAGCAAATTGCATGGCCTATTATCACCTACTAGAGGCCTAGTGCACAAAATTTGTGCACTTTGTGGGGGTGGTTCCCCAGCCTAGCCTGTGCCCTCTCAGAGTGAGGGAGCCCTGCAATCAATCTCCCCAAAGAGGTAGGCCCTGCCCACCCATCCAGGACTCCTCGATGGAGTGCCCCAAAGAGGTAGGCCAGGACCCGCCAGGACCTGCTTCCACGCCATGCACGCAATATCAAGTTCCCTCCCACCCATGCACACCTTGCCACACACGCAGCCCCACCCATCCGCTGTGCATGCAGCCTCCTGGTGAAGGCGTGAGGGTGTGACGACCACATAGGCTTTTATTAGTATAGATCAGTGATGGCGAACCTTTTGAGCTCGGCGTGTCAGCATTTTGAAAAACCCTAACTTAATTCTGGTGCCGTGTCACATATAGAAATTTTTTTATATATACAACCATAGTAAAACAAAAACTTATATTTTTGATATTTATTTTATATATTTAAATGCCATTTAACAAAGAAAAATAAACCAAAAAAATGAGTTCGCATGTCACCTCTGACACGCGTGTCATAGGTTCGCCATCACTGGTATAGATCTTAGTAGTCACAGAGCATCACATATACCCTAATCTTTTGAATGAAGCAGTCACACACATGTCCAGATTCAAAGGGAGGGCATGCTTGCACTTCTCAGTAGGAGGAATGTCAAAGAATCTGCTTCCATGTTTTATAACCATCACAAGCTCATTACCTAATTTTCTTTCTTTTCTTCTTTACAAATATTAGACAAGAATAACCAAGACAGATCTCCTGGTTATAACAGTATTATCAAAATCCAACAGAAGAAACAACTAGACTAGTATATATACAGGGTGGAATAAAAGTAGGCTTATAGTTGTTAATATAAAAAATAATACAATAATCCTATATAATAAAAGCCCAGCGGCCTAAACAGCAGAATGTCCAGAACAACCAGAGACCAGAACCACTGTGGCCCCTCACCCCAGCTGGCCCCGCCCCCAGGGAGGACCCCCACCCCAATCAGGGCATGGACAGCCTACAAACCACCCGTGTCCCCTCGCCCCAGCCAGCTCTGCCCCCCAGCGGGACCCACACCCCAATCGGGGGCATGGATAGCCTGCAAACCCCCCCACGGCCTCTCACCCCTGCGGGCCCCGCCCCCCCAGTGGTGATACCCACTCTGATCAGGGGCATGGCCAGCCTGCAAACAGCCTGCAGCCCCTCGGCCCAGCTGGCCCCACCTCCCAGCGGGACCACCACCCTGATCCCAGGCCCCCATCAGGGCAGGCCGGCAGGCCCCCACCCATGCACCAGGCCTCTATCCTATATAATAAAAGGGTAATATGCAAATTTACCCTAATGGTGGAATGATCAGATGACCGCTTGACCAGTCACTATGAGGCACACTGACCACCTCTCGGTCCCTTTCCCTGGCCAGCAGGCTGCGAACACACTATGGTGAACAGGGAACCAGGGTGGGTGGTGGGGGACACGGGTGGTGCCAGGCCAAAGCCCCCATCCCACCAGTCACCCCACACACAAAGGGCAACCTGTAGTGGGGGCTGGGCCAGGTGGGAATGGCCGTCAGGCTCCGATCACCCGATGGTGAATGGGAAACCGGGGGTGGGTGGCAGTAGGAACGGAGCCAGCTGCAGGCAGCCAGGGAAGATGGCTCTGATCACAGGCCAGGCCTAGGGACCATAACCACACACAAATTTCATACACCAGGCCTCTAGTTAATAAATAATAATGCAAGAATAAACTGTGTTTTGATTACTCACAACTGTAAACCTACTTTTGCCCCCCCTCCCCCTGGAATATACAAATTTCATTTTATAGATGTATCATGTAAACAGGCCACATGTTCCTAGACAATGACTTCAAACTAATATTTTCAGTGATTTCTTATTTTCTTCCTTTTCAATAATCAGTAATCTCCGACAGCTAGGATTGCTTCTATACACCATAGCAATCTGATAGAAAATGAATATATAATAGTTGTTAAAAGCTTTAGTTAGTAAACCTGTGCCCTAGGCCTTTGTTCACTTATCTACAAAATGGGGATAATTACCAGACATACTTCATAGGGTTAAATTAATAGTCTGGTACCAACACTAGGTTCTAATTGTTAACTATCATTATCTTAACAGAGAAGAAAATAGCCCTCCAGCTTTGGGCATAACTTTGCTGGATATCCATGAATAAAATTAAAGTTCATAAGAAAATTTATCTAAATCACTTAAATTTATAAAGACAGAGATACAGATTTACATCAATTCTTTTTCCTATACTAGGATTGTTTACTGAGGTCAAACTTTCTTCAAGTGACCGAAGAGTCAAAATACTGATTTGTATGAGTAACAGATTTTCCACAAAAGGATTCAGCTTCTTCCTTGTTTCGTCACTAACACTCTAGTTCATTCCACAATGCAATATAATACAGGAAATGTTTAAAAAGTGATA
The DNA here is from genome assembly GCF_963259705.1 of Myotis daubentonii. Lineage (NCBI taxonomy): Eukaryota > Metazoa > Chordata > Mammalia > Chiroptera > Vespertilionidae > Myotis > Myotis daubentonii. The sequence continues at coordinate 189,088,053 of NC_081841.1, forward strand.
GCTTAAAACATTTGTCTATGAGTTATTTGAATTTTAGAAACCATTTGAACTGTCCTGGTTAATTTCTCAGATGATATAATGATTTTGCTGCTCTAAACATCCTAGCTAGTTACCAGAATAGTAAAGAAAAAAATATATCTATACTTTGTATTCCAATGGTTGGATTAATCGAAAAGTTTCTATCATGCTGTCAAATAGTTTATCTTGCTTTTTCCTGTAAAGTGGAAACTTGCTTCAATCTCTTCTAGATTTTATTATCATAATAAAGTTATGGTAGCTTTCCAGTTTCTTAAAATTCATCAACTAATCAGAAGAAGCAAACAATGATATATTTTTCTAAAGACTTCTAAATTTGGAAAATGATATTGGCTTAAAGAAATGCTTATCGGGAAAGGTTCAGTGATGAATAGTTACATCTTTCTTAAGTGGCCAGATTAAGAAAACACATCCCCACCACAAGCTATGGCATAATTGCACTGCTGTTTATTACTTTTCATACCCATAATTACCCATAAAGAAGTATGTTTATGTTTCCATATAAAAAGATCTGATGTTCAGCAACAAAGATATCAAACAACATATTTTATAACATTGATATTTTGTAATTATGTTATTCAGAGCCCACTGTAGTTTAAGAGGGAAACAATGAACTTTCATAAACAAGTTAGAGTTGAAAGTGAAGCACTATCCTGATGCCAAGGCTCTGAGCAAAATCCAATTTTTTCTTATAGGTTGAAAGCATGACCATTTGAAAAGGAAAATTTGTTACCAAGATTTTTTTTTTCTTTCAGTAACAGATTACAAGCACAACAGCTTTTGGATCAAGAGATTTATTTATGTGTCTTTTAATCTTACTCTCATTAACATGCATCTTGAAAAAGAAAATATTATTCTGGGCTCTCCCTCATATTCCCTTGCTTTAACAATCATCCTGCTCATATATAAATTTTTTTCGTATTTTTCATGTCCATATATGAGTCACACATGATGAAAGGTCTAATTATTTATTCTTTTTTTAACTAGGTTCACTATGGGATATCTTATACCTCAGTGACTAAATAACTATTGTCATATAATAATAGTGCTCAAGTAGGTTATCTAAGAACAGTTTCCACTAAAAATCTATTTTTTGAAAGTAATATTCACTTGTCTCTATAGTATGTTTTTATCCTATACTAGAGGCCTGTTGCACAAAATTTGTGCAGTGGTGGGGGGGGGGCGGGGGGGACGGTGTCCCTCAGCCCAGCCTGCACCTTCTCCAATCTGGGATCCCTCTCACAATCCAGGAATGCTGGCTCTCAACTGCTCGCCTGCCTGCTTGCCTGATTACCCCTAACCGCTTCTGCCTGCCAGCCTGATCAGCCCCTACCAATCCCCTGCCAGCCTGATTGATGCCTAACTGCTCCCCTGCAGGCCCGATTGCCCCTAATTGCACTCCCCTGCCAGACTGGTCACCCCTAACTGCCCTCCCCTGCAGGCCAGGTTGCCCCTAACTGCCCTCCCCTGCAGGCCTGGTTACCCCCAACTGCCCTCCCCTGCTGGCCTAGTTGCCCCTAACTTCCCTCCCCTGCCAGCCTGGTTGCCCCTAACTGCTCTCCCCTGCAGGCCCAGTCACCCCTAACTGCCCTCCCCTGCAGGCCTGGGTCCCCCCCAACTGTCCTCCCCTGTAGGCCTGATTGCCCACAACTGTCCTCCCTTGCTGGCCATCTTGTGGTGGCCATCTTGTGTCCACATGGAGGCAGCCATCTTGTGTGTTGGAGTGATGATCAATTTGCATATTACCTCTTTATTATATAGGATAGTACATAAAAATATGCATTGCCAGAGGAAATTATTACAAATTAAGTTATTCAAGTATTCTTTATATAGCAACCTTTAATGCATCTGGACTGCAATTATCATATCCTTTGCAAATAATCACTGTGACAATTCTGAGAAAATACATGATTCTCTTCAGTGCTAATACTTCTTTGGCCCATCTGGTTCAAGGCTCATTCCACAACAAACAGTGGCAGCCATTACTTGGAGAAGTCAGAGGAACTTGGATGAAATAGCCCCATAGGAAATTCTCTTTAATAATTTATCATATAGATTGTTATGATATTTAACAAAAAAAAAAAACCAGTAAGAACAGGCTCAGAGCCATACAAAATACCCAGAATGGACACAGCATTAAATGAACAAAAGTAAATTATTATAATCAGTCAAAGGTAGGAAATGGAAACTCTCAAATATTGTGTGTTTTCCATGCTCTATTTGCAGCATCAGTTCAGCTATTCAGCCATTTAATCTTTTCCATTTATTTCAACTATTAGGCTATTAAAATAAATTATTATATTTGGGTGAAATATTATTTTTCCCCTAAACATATCTATCATGAGTTAACTTTCTACTTCATCAACTCTAGCCTTGACTTGGAGGAAAAAAGGAAATTGTTGAGAGCTGAATCGTGCATTTCACCACGTTATTTTAGTACTATTATATAATCAAGTTGTTAAAAAATGCAAATTTTCACTGCTTAGCTTTTGCATTTATCTGTTTATAGGGACTAATGTGAGAATATTAAACATCCATCCAATTAAAGTAATACTGGACAGCATAGTATTCCATTGTGTAAATGTACCACAGCTTTTTTAATCCACTCATCTACTACTGATGGGCACTTGGGCTGTTTTCAGATCTTGGCTATTGTAAATAATGCTGCTATGAAAATAGGGGTGCATTTATTCTTTCAAATTGGTATTTCAGGATTCTTAGGATATATTCCCAGAAGCAGGATCACTGGGTCAAAAGAAAGTTCTTTTCTTTGAGGAAACTCCATACTGTTTTTTACAGTGGCTGCACCAGTCTTATCCCTATCCTTACCAGCACTTGTTTGTTGATTTATTGATTATAGCCATTCTGGTCTACAGCCATACCACCCTGAAAGCGCCCGATCTCGTCTCATTATAGCCATTCTGATAGGTGTGAGAGATATTGCATTGTGATTTTATTTTGCATCTCTCTGATGATTAGTGGCATTGAAAATTTTTTCATATGCCTTTTGGCTATCTGTATGTCCTCTGTGGAGAAATGTTTATTCAGTTCCTTTGACCATTTTTTTTCCATTGTTTTGTATGTGTTTTTTGTCTTCCTGGTGTTGAGTTGTTTAAGTTTGTTATATATAGACATTAACCCCATTATCAGATGTACCATTGGCAAATATATTCTTCCACACAGTGGTCTCCTTTTCATTTTGTTAGTTTCTTTTACTATGCAAAAGCTTTTTAGTTTGACATAGTACCATTTATTTTTTCCCTTTGTTTCCCTTGCTACAAGAGATGTCAGAGGTGGGCAAGGAGGAGAAAGGACATCTGTAATAGTGTCAACAACAAAAATAAAGTTTAAAAAAACTTGATATTGGAGAAGTGAGCACTACTTCCTTAATAGGCTGCACCATATTTAAGACAAAGACAATTAGCCAATAAATAAATAAATAAATAAATAAATAAATAAATAAATAAATAAATAATAACAAGACAGTGTTTCAATTCTTTGCAAATTTATATTTGTCTCAATTATAGTTGTTTATTGCTCTTACTTTTCTTTCTCTGTGTGGACACAGCCAAAATGGGAGTTAGAAAAAGTCGATAGACATTCAAGAGCAGTGGAAGCTAATGACAGTGAACTCTCTAGCCAACTCGTTGTGGTGCTGCCCGTCTTGACAGCATGACTAGGGCAACGCCTGACCTCCCTTTGTGGAGGTTAAGCATTACTCCTGCATTAGGCCCTTTATGAAATAATTGAGGAATATAAAAAATTAATCCCCCATAGCCTTAAGAAAACATTTTCGATGATTATAAAGTTAAATTTCTTAATATCATATATAAAATGTAAAACTGATAATTTGAGAATTATAAATATCAATTAATGTTATTAAATTTACCCATATTTTGACGTCATTTGAAAATGAGAGATTTGTCAAAGACAAAATATACAACTTTAAAAAGAAGAATTTACATATTCTTAGTATGTTTACTTTTGTCAAAAACAAATAGCTTCTTTGACTCTTTGTAGGTAAAATGCATATATAGGGTGGACAAAGTAGGTTTACAGTTGTTTGTATGGAAAATAATAGAATGATTAATAAGTAATAAACAAGAATAAACTCTGTGTTTCGCATACTCACAACTGTAAACTTACTTTTGCCACACCCTGCACATGTTTGGCTTATTCCTAAGAACAAAAATATCAAAATAACTAAAGATTGGATCAATTATTTTAATACTGCTTGAAAGCCAATTAGTTGAATGGGAAAATCAAATCCATAGCTATGCAGCTGACAATTATGACAACTGAAAAACCAAATAATTTATATACATCAATGAAGCCAAACAAAGCCAACAAGAACTTTGTTCACTCAGATTTAAATCCCCTCCTCTTTACTTGAATTTTCACTTAAATTGAATAGAAATGAAGTTTTAAAAAGTCTAAACTGAAATAATATAAAAGGATTTACTTTTTATAAGTGATTTCCATAATTTCAATACATTTTTATAAATTTCATGGTACAAATAGAATATATGAAACTTGTCAAACTTGCCTAACTTCCACAAAGCAGATCAGACATAGATTCCATTGACAGCAAGATCATTTGCATTTCCATGTGGTCTTTCATTTCCCACTATTTCACATGGACTTTGACATGAAGTCATTGCCTCAGGAAGCACAGGTGCCCCACCACTTCTTGCCTAATGGCCCATAACAGCAAGTCCAGCTTTCACTATGGGAAAGGAAAAATCATGTTTTTAAACAGCTTTTATCTAGGATCATTGTGATTCTTGAGGGTAAGTATATCATCGATGTCTTTTTTCAAATGCCTCAGTGGAAACTAAGTGGAAAATCTCTGTCAGGTTGTTGATCTATGCTAGGACAGCTTTGATTAGAAACCAATTATTGGGTCAGGAGGACAAATTTGTCAAGGTGTTCTACCAGCTCAGTTTCTAAACAGATAAGAGAGTACAGTCTTGCTGCCTTGAACTGTAAAGTGACTCTCTCTTCTCAGAGTACCTTGAATTGTGGGAACCACTACTTGCCAGCTACCTTTTATTACACATTGTTCTGTTCCTTCTCTCGGGGACTCCTTAGACAGGATATAAGTATCCCCATTTTACAGGAATTGATGGAAAAACTATTTGAAACTAGGCCTTTCTAACTTGTCAGGCAAGGCTCATTCTTTATACCAAAATATTACAACAAGAAAAAAAATTTGGACGAAGTTTATATTCCCAACGAACTTTATATTCACTCCTGTCATCCACCCACATTCTCTCCCCTCAAAACAAAAGAAAACACAAACACTAGACATGAACAATTATTTGTGACAGAGTGGAAAATATATTATAGTTAAGTCAAGCCCACAAAATTAAGAGCCAGATATTACTGGGTTTGAATTCAGGTTATGCCACACTTACCTGTGACCACCTGGGCACATTCCTTAACTTTTAGCCTTAGTCAGTCACCCCATATGTTGAAGAAAGCTAATCTTGCCTATAATATTGGATTGTTGTGGAGAATGAATAAGAGAAACATGCTGATACTAGAAGAATCCAAAGGCAACAAAATCTCAGATATATGCCGAAGCAATTTCTTCACTGATACAGCTCCTAGGGCATTGGAAACTAAAGAGAAAATAAACAAATGGGACTACATCAAAATAAAAAGCTTCTAAACAGCAAAAGAAACCATCAACAAAACAACAAGAAAACCCACTGTGTGGGAAAACGTATTTGCCAGTGTCATATCTGATAAGGGCCTAATCTCCAAAATTTATAGGGAACTCATACAACTTAACAAAAGGAAGATAAACAATCCAATCAAAAATTGGGCAAAGGATCTAAATAGACACCTTTCAAAAGACGACATTCAGAAAGCCAAGAGACATATGAAAACATGCTCAAAGTCACTAATCATCCGAGAGATGCAAATCAAAACAACAATGAGGTACCATCTCACACCTGTTAGACTGGCTATCATCAACAAATCAACAAACAACAAGTGCTGGAGAGGATGTGGAGAAAAAGGAACACTTGTGCACTGCTGGTGGGAATGCAGACTGGTGCAGCCACTATGGAAGACAGTATGGAGTTTCCTCAAAAAACTTGAAATGGAACTCCCATTTGACCCTGTGATCCCACTTCTAGGAATATATCCCAGGAAACCAGAAACACCAATCAGAAAGGATATATGCACCCCTATGTTCATAACAGCACAATTCACCATAGCTAAGATCTGGAAACAGCCTAAGTGCCCATCTGTAGATGAATGGATTAGAAAACTGTGGTACATCTACACGATGGAATACTATGCTGCTGTAAAAAAGAAGGAACTCTTACCATTTGCAATGGCATGGATGGAACTGGAGAGCATTATGCTAAGTGAAATAAGCCAGTCAATGAGGGAAAAATACCACATGATCTCACTCATTTCTGGATAATAAAGACCATTATAAACTTATGAACAAAAATAGATACAGAGGCAGAGCTGCCTCGAACAGACTGCCAAACTACAGCAGGAAGGCTGGGGAGGGTGGGAAGGCAGGAGGGGGGTGGGTAAGAGATCAACCAAAGGACTTGTATGCATGCATATAAGCATAGTCAATGGACATAAGACACTGGGGGGGTAGGGAAGGCCAGGGGATTGTCAAGGGCGGGGGGAAAAAAGGAGACATATGTAATACTCTTTGTAATACTTTAAGCAATTATAAAAAAAAGAGAAACATGCTGAAGTTATCAATTTAGGACTTTTTTATTATAAAAATGTAATAGATGGGTACAATTCCATGAGAGAATGGAATTTTTACAATGATAATATCCCCAAAGAACTGGATGTGGGAATGAATTGATATATGTGAAAGAAGTGCTGTGAAACCAATGGAGAAAGGTCTTATGCACCATGTCTTTCCCAGTCTGACCATGTTGTTGAGTCCTGCTTTGCTCAAAATAACTATTTGAGATTTTATAATAGTGATTGGTGTGTTTATTATAGGAAGAATATCTATTTTTTAATATTAGTAATAACAAAAATTTACTATAAATTACTCTAACTCAGTTCCTATCTATCTTCAGGGTAAGCTCATGTAGTTGATTCATTCTTTTCCAAAATTATTCAAACTGATATCAATAGGAATTAGACAAGTAATTTAAAGTGTTCAAGACTTTACTTTTTAAAACCAAAGTGCTATTACTAAGAGCAAGGTGTTATCTCTTTGATGGAATTGGCAATAAGTACCATTTCACAATGCAAAGTTATCATTTCTGGGTGCCTCATGAGATGTCAAAGGATGTTGGATGGAATATTTAAAATTAGCCAAAACCGGTTTGGCTCAGCGGATAGAGCGTCGGCCTGCGGACTGAGGGGTCCCGGGTTCGATTCCGGTCAAGGGCATGTACCTGGGTTGCGGGCACATCCCCAGTGGGAAGTGTGCAGGAGGCAGCTGATCGATGTTTCTCTCTCATCGATGTTTCTAACTCTCTATCTCTCTCCCTTCCTCTCTGTAAAACATCAATAAAAATATATTTTAAAAAATAAATAAATAAATAAAATAAAATCATCTGGTCAACTTGCAGCACATAGGCAAGATGCCTTTGGCAGATAGCTCCCAACCCATTTGCACATCTCCATAGCAAAGGGCTCTGAAGTTCTCAGGCAACCAATATTTTCCATTATATCCTTTAATAAAACACTCTTCCCTGTATAGAGTACAGATATTCCTAAAACACCTAAATACAGCCCCTTTTTCACCTCTACAGCCATAGGAAGTACTGAATAGTAAGACTCCACTCACACATACGATTCATATCAAGGTAAAGAGCCTTACTGTGACTCCCTGTGTCTTCTCTTTCTCAGGGCAATCATGCTCCCATGCATGGAGTACAGCTTACCCAACTCAGACTTCTGTATATTGGCACCTACTATGTTTTCTTTGTCTGCCAGCTCTCGTTCAAGGCAATCTTTGACCTTACTTCTTCTCCCTCCCCAATCAATAAAAATACTAAGTATAGCAGAGAGGGTAAATGTGGGTGGAGCAGAAAATAACCAGGAAAACAAAATACAAAGTTAAGTAGCTAGAATGCAGGACAAAGGGCTCCACCTTTTAATATAGAATTTGGGGCACATGACTCTGCGATGACTAACAAACTATATAACACACAACTTTCCTCAAGATTATTTTTACCCATCAGTTTCTAGGATATGGAAAACCATTACAATGATTTTTTCACTTAAACCTCTGAGAGGTTTGTGAACAAAAGTTCTCAAGCCAGCTTAGACTAATTTAAGAGTATCTACTCAGTTTAAAACCCAGCACATGTCCATTTTAATCTGAAATAACAAAGAAAATATTCAAGCACTAGGAATAAAACATTTTTACTCCAGCTGAACTTTTTTTTTTCATTTTATTCCAGTGTTGGTCAATAATTTAGAGAAACGGATGAATGTAGGTGTAATAAAGCAGACAATTTTACCATGCAAAATGCAAAGTCTGCTTATAACCTGTTGTAAATGAGTGTTATTTACCAGAAAATTTATGAGATCTCAAGTGAAGACTATATTAATTTTACTGATGTTTCCCATGGCTTTTTCTCCATGGGTTTTAATGAATTGCTACAATTTATTGGGCATCATCAAGCCATAGCTTAAGTACTTTTATATGCCAAGGAATCTCAATTTCTCCCCACATAAACATCCTGTGAAAGGGATACTAGAATCCTTATTTTAAGTAACTTGGACAATGTCATATAAATAATAAATGGTGATTAATGTTGGGAGTTAAACCCAATCTATGCTCAACTATTCCTTTAACCATACTTCTTTAGTAAGGTAACAACTAATTTCTACTTTTAAAGTATTAGTAATATCTGTACTAGTAACAGATGGGAGCTAGTAATAGATGGGAGCCCATCACCCCTTCTTTGGCATACAGAGCCATCGTTAATTTTTCTGAGTCTGATACTTTCAAATTTATACTCTCATCTTGGTTCTAGATTAAAAGCTACAAATATTCTAAAGTTTATTTCACCATAAAATATTTATTTCTTTAAACTCACATCTTCCCACCTACTCCATTTTTCTTTTCTTTTCACTGCCTAATTAATGAAGAGTAGTTTGGACTAGTCCTTATTACCTCAACTTCAACACATTCCTTAATTCATCACAATTTGACGTTTTTTCTTATCATTCTATTGAAACTACTCTTGTAAAGTCAACAAATATAACGGACAAATTCAATGGCTGATTTCTAGGTTTCATCCTACATGTTCTTTCTACAAATCCTTCCCTATGCCTTTCAAATCATTGCATTCTCATGATTCTCATCTTTGCCTCTGTCTCTACTTCTCCCTCTCCCTCCACTATTTTGTTCTCTCTTTCTCTCTCTCCTTTCCTCTTCCTCCTCCTCCTCCTCCTCCTCTCCCCTCCCCCCTTATTTTCATTCTCCTTCTTATTGTTTCTTCTCAATATCTTTCCCTGGTACCTTTTCTACACAAACCCTTAACTGTTGTTCTTTCTTAAGATTCATCTTTGGTATTCTCTCCATATAATATTTTTGTGAAGTTATCTAATCTCTATCCATACTTCTTCAATGAAACCAACAGGTAGATAGTAAACTTCACACCTAAACTCCCTTCTCATGTGGTATCTGCTACTATCTACTGGACATCCTGATATCATTATCTCCAAAAATGAACTTCTTGTTTCTTTGACCACTCTCAATCCCAACTTGTTATTCCTCTTATATTGTCTCTCTCATTAAATGGTATCAAAATTCACAGCCTAACCTTTAATAAAGCTTGAATCATATCCCTCCTCTACAGAGCAATTTGTAAATTTGAACTCAGAAAAGTCTCCTGAATCTTCTTATGTTTCTTCTTGTGTTACTTTCCTAACTCCTGCAGTAATTTAGAATGTTCTGCCCAACATGGTAGCCAAGAGCCACTTGGGGCTATTTAAACATAAATTAATTAAGATTAAATATAATTTAAAATTCAGTTCTTAACTCACCCTAACCACATTTCAAGTGCTCAATTGCCACATATTGCTAGTGGCTAGTATATTGGAAAGAGTGGATCACCATGGAAAGTTCTGTTGGAGAGTGCTGATTTGGAGTCACCCTATAATTCCCAAGGAAGAGAGCCAATTCTGAATTGGTCTCCCTGGCATAAGTTCACCCTATTCCAACCTATGATCACATAGCTGTCAGAGCTCATTTTTGAGAAAAACAAATCATCCCAGGTGATTCCTTGATTAAAATTCCTCTCTGATATTTTATCATATAAGGAATGAAATTCAAAGGCCTTAGAACAGGATACATGATCCTTCAGAATTGAGCACTAACATTTTCCCAGAGGTATTTCCAACAGCTCTTGAAACATACCTTACTCAGTGTTATGGATGGATTTGTATCCCCCAAATTCATATGTTGAAACCCAGACCCCCCAGTGTGACTGTATTTGAAGACAGGGCCTAAAAGGAGCTAATAAAATTTAGATAAAAATTAAAATGCCTAAGTATTACAGATGCTAGACAATACAGAGACATTCTTAATACACTCAAACATCTTTTAATGCAATAAGTTAAAAATAGGACATTGATTAAAAATCATAAAGTGGATGTATCTTATTTAACTTGTAAATTCAGCACAAGAACAATCACAGGCATCCTAAGTTTACTTCCTCGCACTAAAATTTTATATGCATCATTTTACCTGCTCAATTCTAGCCATAGGTGTTCTGATGAATTTATTCATTTTCATATCTCCTCCCTAAGCCTTTGAAATGATGAACCTGGAATTTCTGACCATTCATCTCAGCTGTCCAGGACTCCTAAATTTCTGTCATCTTGGCTTGTTTATCACCTGTAAAATGTTTTTAATGATAAATTAAAATAAAAAGAAATAAATATGGTAAGATTCCTAACAGTTGTTAAATCTATGTTACAGGTATATGTAGGTTTATTATATTAATCTCCTCATTCTTTGGTATGTTTGTAATACTAATAATGAAAGAGAAAAAGAATATACATTCAAACAATGGTGTACTTTATCTTTAACACTGCCATCAGTTTGACCTTGGAATAGTAAACTTATGTCCTCAATTTACGCATATGTAAAATCTATGATAATACCTCATAAAGAGGACATGAAGAAGAAATGAATTAGACTAGTTTCTGACTTCTAAAGCATGTTAGCTTATTATTGAAGCTTGTTTTAATACTTAAATTTCTGAGTGATACAAATAATTTTCTGCAAGAGCTAATGCATTGTCATGATATCCCATTTACCTCTTAGTTTGATTTTCTTTCAAATAAACAAAATCAGTAATAGTTCAGTAAGAAATAGACAGGTCATTTTTTATGGGAGTAGAGATACAGAGAAAAAAGATTTCTCAACTTTGGATTTCTCATGGGATTCAGCCCCTGAATATGCATCTTCAACATGCCAGCAGAGGACACAGCAAGATGATAGCAAGAAAGCACACAGAGGAAGGAAGGTGAAGAATTCTGTTTTGACTAGAGCCCATTTTCCTTCTTGTGCAAGGTGGAGAAGCTGATAAACAAAATCCCCATGCATTTCCATAGACATGATTATTGCATTCACCTATCACGCATGTGTGGCTATCCTACTGCTACTGCTAAAATCAACAACAGTATTTAAACGGATAATAAACATCTATTTTTTGCAGGATTTTTCTTGCCATCTGTGGTATCTTCTACAGCATTTTGTTTATAAATGACTGAATGCAGAAACAGACTACAGGGGTAGGGGGAAGATAAGTAACTGTTACCTTTTAACACTTCACACAGCCAAGGATTAAATGTTTTCATGCATACCAGTACAACACATAGTACAAATCATTAACTATTTATTAGCAAAAAAAGCAATGTTATTTCTCTTATTTCCAGTATTACGAAATCAGAATTAGAACATTTCATGAGGAAATTTCATTATTTAGATTGCAATAATATTGAATTTATTATTAAGTAAAACTTAGCTTTAGTGTTTCACAACATCTTGTAATATAAAATGTTAAAAAATAAAACGACGGATATTACAATCCCTTCAGAACAGAGCAACCAGATAATTTTAAAACTAATTCCAAAAATTAAGGTTAGTAATAATCTGTGATTACTTAGCAGTTTATGTCTTCAAAAAACTACATAAATGTTATCTAGTTATTTCAGTATTACAAAAAGAAGTAAAAAATAAAATATCACAATAAAGAAATAAAAATAATTAGTAGTTTCCGAAGTTTAAAAAAGTGAATAGATTTTTTTAAAAAAAGAATAAATCTGCCCAGCTGGTGTTGCTCAGTGGTTGAGCATTGGACCATGAACCAGGAGGTCACAGTTGATTCCTGGTCTGGGCACATGCTCCGGTTATGGGCTCAATCCTCAGGGGAGGGAAGCATGTAGAAGGCAGCTGATTAATGTTTCTCTCTCATGGATGTTTCTATCTCTCTATCCCTTTCCCCTCCTCTCTATAAAATCAAGAAAATACGTATATTTTTTAAAAAGAATAAATCTGATTGATGTAAAATACTATGAAGAGCCAACATGTGTGTGTGTTGTTGTTTTTTAAAATAAACCATATACTTTAGAAAAAGTTCCAGCAATTTATATAGCTTAAAATTTGAGACAGAAATAAGGCCAGGTTCCTCTAATCAAATAGTTGAGCAGTCTTACAGACAATCATTCCATTTCTTTGTTCATGTGCTCAGCCCATTATTGAACACCAGCTTAATGACTCAGTCTGGGCTAAAAGACAGAATATTGACAGCCAATAGGCCCACCCTTACACACTTCAAACTCTGGTCTTTTGTGCATCCATCACCTTCTCTCCATGTGCTCTTCTGGAGCATCCCTTAACCCTTTCACCCAGTCGAGTCACTTCTCATCTATTTCCTCAGCCCAACTCACAACATATTTGCTCCCTGACCTCTAGCTCTGTCCTATTGCCTTTACCACTTTAAAAAATATATGTCTGAGTTCCATTCTCATCAGTTTAACAAATTAGATTATACTGAGACACAGGAGCCAAAAGGTCTTATCACATTAGTTGTCAATGTCAACTAGAAGAGTTGTTCTCAACCTTGGCCACACATCATCAGGGAAAGTGGAAGGTCCCAAGCTCATGACACAAGCCAGGTGAATGAAATCAGTATCTCAGAGGTGGGGACATTTTTTCAAAGATTCCCCAGGATAGTCAAAGGATCACTGATCTACGGTATCAATTCACTGATATTGAAGAAACATCTTTGCAATGTAAATCAATATAAAGTAAAAAGCAAAATGTTTATGCCTAGTCAATGTGAGGTCAACATTGAAAATAAAAATTTAAAAGGAAATGGGATTGAAATTAAAGCAATATGTCAAATAATTCAAATTAAAATATTATTTTATTTGAAATAGTTATATGTATACTTGTTCTTGTGTACTCAATCTAGCATGAAAAACTTAAGGGATTATAATTTATATGTGGGGGGGGGCATGAGACTAGGAGCATTATTGATTTCCTTTGCTTCATACTTTAATTCACCTTGCACATGCAGACACTGACATCATACAATTAAAGCAATTAAAACCAATGTGTAATAGCATTTATTAAAAGTTTGAGCCCTATATAGTTACTAATTTGACACAGTTACAAGTTCAAAGTAAAAACAATCATTCTTTAGCCTATAAAAACAATAGGCACCTAATATTAAGATAAAATTTTTGTTGTTTTCCTATAAAAATAAAATACAATTCATAAAATTAGTGGTCATATATAAAACAAAAAATAGGAAAAACAAAAATCAGGGTCATAAAACTTGTTATGATAATGGTTTTGACCTAAAAATGGCCTTAATAATGGTTAAAATGATTATCTGCATGATTAGGTTATTTGACTTTGTAGAAAAGCAATTCAGCAATAGAGAGAAGATTTGAAAATAATCAAGAGATAGTATACAAAAAATATCTATTTGCATATGCATTCCACATTCCTGGACAATGTCACACTTTTTACAACAGCACTTAATCAACAGCAAAACAATATTTTTTAATAAAAATAATTGTTAGATATTTGATTTGATTTTAAATATATTCTTTCAAGAATCTAGAGCGCATGACACCAAAATGAATTAAGAATTTAAGAAAGGTTCAAACTGTACATTATGTAATCCAAATTATATGTGCTCAAACTGGTTAATGTTTGTGAGCGGTTTCTGCAAACAATACAGAAGGCCTCAGGTATCACGATTATTATATATGCCTTACATTGGCAGAGCATCCTTTCGGCCAGTATCTGTTAAATTAAAAATAAGCAATAGAATCTGCTTTAACATGAGATTATAAAAATAAAAATATGGATGCATATGTTCTTGAGAGTATGAAGATTAGTATCTATTATGAGAAAACTAAAATACAGATGATGCAATATCTATGTTATAATCTAATCTCAAATCTGCTTTCACTGATCATCTGGCTTAAGTTAAGGTATAGTACTAGTAAGGACATAAAGCTATCAATAACAAAAGTTTACCAGTAACAAAGTTATTTGTATTCCTTAAATATCCCAATTTAATAATATATATCTTCACATATGCTTCGGAGCTAAAGGACAAGAGAAAATATTTATTTAACTTTAAAAAAACAAGCCTTTTAATAATATACATATGTAATTTTGTAGCTTAGAATACTGCATATTTAAATATTAGCAACCAACTTGAAGATTATTACAGCTTTGTTACTCTTATTATATATTAAAGATTATTTTGAAAAACAGTGAAAACTATAGAGAATTACTGTCATCATTTTTGCTACTTGACTTATGTAAGATAGCACCTTGAATGTTCTTTATTTTTCCATAAATTTCCTCTCAGATAAATGTGCATATTTACTCTTTTAAAATTAAGCCAGCTATTTCTCAGAATATTAAAAAATATTCTTGGGTACAAATGATTTTTATTATGTGTTCAATACAAATGTTCACTAAAATAAATTCGAGCTGCATTTAATCTCCAATTACTATGGACTCAAGGCACTATGATTGTATTAGATCAATATTAAGGTTTGTTTGCTTTCTCAGCATAAGGCGTCAAAAGCCCTTCAAAACAAGTTAAATTAAATGTAATCAATTCTATTTTATATATGGAATGTGGCTTTTTTGTAAATGGAGGAGAATATAAAATTAGAAGGTAATATGTCCTTAAGTTTTAAATTTTAGAAATTACTGCATTAATAATTTAATTATATTTCTCCTAAAATATAAACTTGTATATAAATTGTGTAACTAATATGACTAAGTATATTCTATCTATACTTACAAATATATTTATACACTATTAAATTATATCTTTCATGAATATATTACCAATTCAAGAAATATAATGCATTTGCTTTTAACATAGCCTCGGGCTTGGTGGCTATCTTAAAATATGGAAAATTTTTCATAGAATATATATCTTGAGCAAAGTCCTTGATGACAGTCACAATTTCATAATTATAGTTATATTTGAAATGAGTAAAACTGTTTAGAAAGAAACTCAGGCACATTATTCAAAGTTTACAAGTAGCATTTTAAGGCATGTAATATAATTTGTATGTGGATGTCTTTGTGGCTTTTTCAGAATCATAAGAAATTATATATTAAATTAAGAAAATAACCAATCAATTTTTAAGTTATCAACCAAGAACACTTGAAACTTAAATGTGGAACTCTAATTTTTAAAAACAATTATTATGGGAAAAAATGTTTCAAATGGACAAAAAAACAAAAATCACACAACCAAGAAAATAGCTACAAGATATCACAAGTAATAAATCATGTGTGTGGTGATGAGAAACTCAAATGGCTGTGCTTACTTTTCAATGTGAAGAAATGTTCCTAAGAAGTTAAGACTTTTATAATGTGCTTTTGTATATACAGTTAACAATTACCACTTTATATAAAAGCACAATCCAGAAGTAGTTCATGAAATTACAAATTAATTTCACCTACATTATACCTTACAACTTTGATGACAAATATAAAGTTGAGAAATGTTTCAGGTCAAGAGGAAAATATACTTATTTATATTTAAAATTTGGATATTTGAGCAAAGATATATTTGAAAAGCTTATTTGAAAATATGCTGCAATCTATTAACAATGACTATCTTTTAAATACTGAACCTATGCAAGTTGGAATTGATAGAAATTTCTATGAGAATTACATTCAGAAAAGCAAGCAAATTTATATTATTACAAGATACCACCTTTAAACATAAATAATATACTGAAATGCTTATAACCTTTTTATGAGTAGCAAAATTAGCAGACACACCATTTTCCTTATTTTTATAATTCCAATGAAACATATTTGGTCATAATAAATAACCATGCAATAAGTTATTAACAGCTGCCATTAAGAATAAGTTTAATCCCCAGGCATTAGTTATAGTGATATGGTTAAGAAAAGTATGTAGGAAAATTTAAATCCATTTATCTTGTGAAGTGGCATTCTAAATTAATATTGTAAACTCAATATTAGTCTTTCCAAAGAAGATCTGTTTCTGATCTTAAAAAACGTTGAAAAGCAAGTTTAGTTTGAGTTTAGTTTAATTGTCAAAAGCACAACTAATCAATCCAAAGTAAGGTACAGCCCTTGAACTATGTTCATTTTAAATAGATTCCTGAGACCAGTTCTCATGTCATAGAATCACAATGCATTTTTTATCAATATTGCCCTTGATTGCACTTGTCCAGTACAAAGCAAGTGAAGCAGAAGAGAGACAATTTTTCTTTTCCTGTGTGGTGTTGAGGGAGTAGTGAAGAGAAAGGAAAAGAGAGAGTGTAGTATATTATTCCTTTTTAAAAGCAATACCATTTTATTGTGTTATTTAATAAATTAGCCTTGAAACAAAACATTAAGGCTTACTAAGATTCTGTCATCATTTCTTCCCTACTAAAATGTCACTTACTGCAGTATCTTCATAATCAACAGAGCTCTTGGGGAATCTCATTTCAGCACCACGGACAGTGACACCTCTACTAGGAAGTGCACCACCCATGCCATTGGCCATTTCTTAAGAAACTTGCATACACTTCTTTTTTGTCAATCAGCAAGTATTACAGCCCTTACTATATTAAACAGAAATAGACTGAATATGATACACATTATTAAGGAGTTTAGTATTTTTTATCCCTAGCACCATGCATTTGCCATTTAATATTTTTGGAGAACATGCTGAAAATACAAGCTAATTACATAAGGTATCTGATAAAACCTAATTATTGATCACGAGATAGTTAATTGAAACTTTCCACTCATATTGAGTCTGAGGTCAATAATTATTCAAATTTCTAAGAGAAAACAGAAAATGTATTGTGATTCAGTATGCTTAGGTAGGCCTCCAGACTTTCCAAACAACCAGAACTATCTCTGTAAAACAGGTAAAACGTGTTTTGCTTCTTCCTACATAAACACCTACAAACACTTTCTCTTTACCTTCTGGTCAACCAACTTAATGACGTCACTCTCTGAAAATTCACGTGTGCAGGTCCATAAGCCAAATCACACGTGCCTGTCTCTGACTCTTCTGATTTGGGCTAGGATCATTAGTATGCAGTCCCATCATGTCTTCTTAACAAGCCATATTCAAATTCCATTTTTTAAATAAGGTAACAGAGTTTGAACCAATCGCTTATCTGTAAGAGGTAATTTAAGCCCTAGCTTTATTATCTCAGAAAACCAGGGTGTTCCCTGATTTTTCAGGGATTCCCAGAATGAAGGCACCAGTCTACCACTAATCCACGAGGTATTCCCAACTCAAGCACCAAGTCAAGCTCTTATAACCACAATAATGACGACTGAAGTAACAAAACCAGAGCCACAAAAAAAATAAAAAAACTTTTAAAACTCTAGAAAACATTCCAACAAAATAAAACAGATGGAAAAGCGCAACAAGGGCAGAAGAAAAAGAAAATCCACTGATCCTACCTTACAGTCCTCAGGACAGGATTTCACCGAGTACTCGTGCGATTGTAAATATTTATGGAGCACACTTTCAAACTCTTCGTATTTCTCCTGAGCGTGGTGGTCGTAGTCTTGGTAAGCCTCAATGCATTGCCTGCAGGTGGTCATCTCGCCGCCCTCCTTGAGCACCACATCCAGACTACAGTTCAAAGTGTTGGGACTTGACAACCCCGAGAACAACTCCCAAAGTGTGTAGGAATTACAAAACGAAAGGTAAAAATCCGACAAGTTCCAGAGTGGAGTTGGATGTGTCCCTCTCACCTGCTGCTCCTCCCCCCTGGCCGCCACCCCCTGACTCCAGTTCCTGGCGCACACCGCGTCCGCGCTCTCCACGGTAAAGCACTGGCCCGAGGAGGCGCCTTGGGGGTAACAAGTCTCCAGGCGCCACACGGGTTTGGCAGAGTTTCCTAGAAAAAGAGCCTTGCTCCGGTTGTTTTTGCCCCCGCTGCCCTTGCCGCCGCCACGGCCGTCGCCCGGGGAGGGGGGGAGGGTGGGGGATGAGGAGGCGGAGAGCAGTCTGAGTGCCTGGGCAGCGGGCGAGGACTCCCCCATGCTCGCCAGGAGCGCGGGCCAGGAGGGCTCCTGCTGCCGCGTCCGCTGCTGTTGCTGCTGCTGCCGCTGCCGCTGTTGCTGCTGCCGCTGCTGCTGCTGTTGCTGCTGATGTTGATGCTGCTCCTTGTCCCGGGTCCGGGTCAGCTTGGCTTCGGCGCAGAACCACAAGTGATCAGAGAGCAGGACTGTGAAAAACAAGAGAGATGCCAGAGACAGTCGCCATTTCTGAGCCCTCTCTGAATCGATGAACGGTTTCTCGTTCTCCCGGGGTGCTGCCAACCAGATTTTTAAGCCGTCGTCATACTGCCGACACATCCAAGCACCCCTGGTCATATTTTGGGAACGCACAGCCCGGGCCGACTCCACCGTGAGGGCTCCTGTGCCGGTGTCACCACAATATGCATTGACTTAAAGGGTTTAATTTCCTTATCCCCTCCTCCCGTTTCTTCTCTCTCTTCCTCTCCCTTTCCCCCTCTCCCTCTCTCTCCCTCTCTTTTTTTCTCTCTCTCTTTTTGCCTACATAAATATTACTAGGCTTTGGAGGAAGATCTGACTTGCTTCCGACCTAATCATCAGCAGACCCCATCCTCTGTAGAGTAGGAAACAATAGTGGAGAGAGAGAGAGAGAGAGAGAGAGAGAGAGAGAGAGAGAGAGAGAGAGATGCAGTCGGAGGTGGCTGGGCTGGTGGCCGGTGGCGAGCTGAGTGCAGGAGGTGATGGTGGAGGTGGCGGGGTGGCTCTGCGCTGCTCTTCTCACCCAGGCATTGTCAGCGCGCGGGTCCCCATGGTCCTACTGAGGACGGCCCGCTCTTCCCAGTCAGGGGCATGCCGCGTCTTCGCTGCCCGCAGACAGCGACCAGTGCGCCTCCCCAGTGGCTCTCCTCCTCCTTCCCCTTCGCTTCTCCTCCTCTTCCTCCTCCTTCCTTTCCTTCTCCTTTCTCTCCTCCTCCTCCTGCTCCTACTTCTCGCAGTCTCTCCCCGAGTCCGGAGCCTGGGCAGCCACCGCAGACAGGGCTCTCCCTCCCCCCCACCCCCCACCCCGCGCTCGAACTGCTGCTGCCGCCGCTGCTGTTGCAGGTCTGCCCGAGGGCGCCTCCGCCACCGGGCTCCGACTGCTGACGCCGCCTCCCCCGGACCTTGGGGCCGAATCGCCTGGGCTGGGCCTCCCAAGAGCCACAGTCATCTTCAGTCCCCAGCTAAGTTGCCGCCATCTTCGTCCTGGAGAAACACTTTTTTGGGGGGGAGCGCTGGCTTTTGCGTCATCTCCTCCCGCGCAGAGATCTCTCCATCCTGGCGCATTGGCACCGCTTCGGCCGGGCGGCGGAGGAGGGCGAGGACGCACGGGGCCGGGGGAGGGGATGGTGCGGCTGTGCCACTGGCCCCGCCTGGGCTTCTGAGCTCCAGTGCTTGCTCCTTCCTTTCCGTCCCCTGTCCTCACCTTTTGGCTTTTTCTTTCTGTTAGCACTGACAAAAGTCAGAATGCAGATGCATGACTGAGGATGCTAGCTCATTTCTTCCCGCCTCCCACTGCCTCTCTGCCTCTGGAAAAAGTCCGAGTTGCAAGCGGTCGGTTCCAGGTTTCTCATGGGGAGAGGGTCAGGGTAGTGCTCTCTTAACTAAGTGATGATAGACTTCAAAGGAAAGGGTGGGGGTGGGGGGTAGGGAAGTAAACACGAACAGGCTAGAGGAGAGAGGAGGTGACATCTGGTTTCTTTGTATGGACCTCGGGATCCCTAAAACAAACTAGAGATCAACAACTACCAGTGAGTTACGTTTTGTCAAGTGAGTTTAGTGCTTTATATGGAACGGATGGTGTGCGCATCTACAACTATATATGCCGCTGTATATGCTACAGCGACGTGTTTCATATTCGAAAGTACAGGTTAGAAATGGCCTCATATAGTCAGGAAAATACAGTAAAACCTGGGCTATCAGGGGTCACCGCCTAGCCCTTGGCTTGGATTTCAACGTCTTGATTTCGGAGGATTCCTCCTCGGATCTGGAGCATGAAAAGCTTCCTTAACCCCATTCCCCACCGAGTTAGGCTTTGCTGTCGCCCAAGACTTCCGCAGCAGCTGGCCATCGGCTGCCTGGGTGGCAGCCGCTGAGTCCAAGCCTCTGGTGCCCCTTAGCGTTGGTTCTTGGAGTTCCAAGAGAGCAACAGACGCTCTGGGAAAGGGGTCCCATGCTCCCAGTTCATGCAGGTTGATGCTCTGAGCAAACATTAGTCTGGCTTTATCTGGGAACCCTGCCCACTCTATCCCTCACTCCCACCGGAGCTGTGGGAGCAGGAGGCTGCGCCTGTGCCTGGACCCTCCGCACCGCCTTGTCCAGAGTCCTCTCTGTTGTTGATGATCAAGGAAAGCCGTTTATTCTATCTCATATTCACCGTATCCCGTCCCTGCTTTCTAATGACCCTCATACTCTGTTGGGTGCACATTCACATGGGCAGTATTAGGGTGCCAGTGTTCTAAATAGGTATATTGAGAAACCAAAGGAATGGATCATGATATTCATTTTCTAGAGATGCTATAGGTGTTAGATGCCTGAGAAATGAGAATTTTTAAAATGTCAACATTCAAAATGTAATGGGCAGGATTCAACCAACTAGTTCTGTCCTCAGCATAATAAGGTGTATACTATATTTTACCCAGGTAAATTCTAAGTTCCTAAAAACTATATGCAGTGAAGATTAAAGCGTGGTGCAGTTGACCATTGATTGATCTGTCAGGTAATGTCTTAGAAAGAACATTTGTGTACCTATATCATTCTGACTCTTTGGATTTCATTGTGCTGCTTTTTTTTTTTAACTACATAAAAGATCCCAACATTTACAGATAAGCTTTCTATGACAAGTTCATCCTTACATTAAAGCATCTTTAAGTAAGCAAAAATTGAGGTTTTGCTGAAATTTTTTTAAAAAATATTTTCAGTAATTAAGCTGAGGAGATAGTCTTTCAATTTTTTTTCTTTTTCTTAATTTTATTGTTGAAAGTATTACAGATGTCCCCTTTTTTCCCCCAATGAGCCGCTCTACTCTGGTCCTGCTCCCAGTCCAGGCCTTCACCACCCTACTGTCTGTGTCCATGGGTTATACATATATGTATATAAGGTCTTTGTTTAGTCTCTTCCCGCCCCCCTCTTCATTCTAAAATATCTCAGTTTGTTGCATGCTTCAATGTCTCTGGATCTATGTTGTTCATCAGTTTATTTTGTTCATTAGATTCTACATATAAGTGAGATCATGTGATACTTGTCTTTCTCTGACTGGCTTATTTCACTTAGGATAATACTATCCATGTCTTTCCATGCTGCCTCAAAAGGTTTTGATAGTTTAAATTATTTTGACATTGAGTAAAATGCTCTTTTCTCAAACAGTGATGTGGATAAAGATATCCTTTGAAGAAAATCTATTAAAATTTTGGAAAACATTGTTTTTTTCTTCTACCCTCTTCTTGTGATTACAATTTTCTTAAATTTAAAACTTCAACTTCTTCAACCAAATCAGATTTATATGCAACATAAAGTCTGCTTGCAGACATAAGTGAGTATAAGGTCTGGCATTTTCCATTGTATAAATAAATACATGTAGAAGATAATATCAAAAGTCTGCATTTCTACTTTGTAAATTTTGCAGTACATAAAAATGAGCATATTGTATTTTAAATCCTAAAATTATTCTTTCTCCCTTTTGTTTTGAACCTGTTGAACCTTTGTTATAAAGTATAGATGAAATGTAATAACCCAAAGCCTTTCTTCTTATAAACTCAGGGTGGGGATTTTTTTAATCTTAAAAAAAATTATTAAGGAATTTTTCTTTCTTATCTCTGTTTCCTATCTTTCTATCTTTAGCTCTATCTTGATTGTTATTTAATACCTATATTACAGGGTTTAATTTCATACTTATTTCTCTTATCTGCCCCTTCATTTTTTTTCACCCTGTTTCTTCCTCATTTAAAGATGCTGTCTGGACAGGTTTGTATTTCGCTTGATCTCTCCTGCATAAGACAGAAAGCTCAGAAAAATCCTTAGCTAGGGAAGTCTACAAGATATCCCTGAGCTGGGATTCTCACGGAGAAAGCTCCTAGGCAGTCTAGAGTGATTAAATCAGAAAGCAGACTGGGAATGGGGAAAATAAAGAAATGAACAATATATAACACAAAGATGATCTTAGAACAGGTAGAATCAACACTAATAAAAGAGAATTTTCATTGGCTAATCAGGGCTATATGCAAATTAACTGCCAACTAAGATTGGCAGTTAACTGCCAACAAGATGGCGGTTAATTTGCATATGTAGGCACAATGCAGGGAGGCGAAAGGGAAAGCAGGAAGAAGCCCCCTGCCACTGACAGAGATCAGAAACCCAGGGGGGAGCTAAGAGCTGGGGGGCAGGGCAAAGGCGGCCCCAGGGACCCCCAGCCATGATCGGAGAATCAGGTGCCTTTGCCGCCCTGGCCAGTGATAGCAGGAAGTAGGGGTGGAGCCAGCGATGGGAGCTGGACACGGTCGAAGCTGGCAGTCCCGGGAGCTAGGGGTCCCTTGCCTGGGCCTAAAGCAGAGCCCACGATCGCGGGGCCGCTGCAGCTGCGGGTCCCCGCTGCCCGAGCCGGACGCCTCAGCCAGAGGCGTTAGGCCTGGGCAGGGGCGGAGCCTGCAACCGCGGGGAGCTGGGGGTCCCCTGTCCAGGCCTGACACCTCTGCCGGAGGCCTCAGGCCTGGTCAAGGGGCCGATCCAGTGATTGGTGATCGGAGGGTGGTGATGAGGTTCAACTCCTCTGGCCGAGGCATCAGGCCTGGGTGGGGGGCGGAGCCGGGGATTGGGGGGATATGATGGTCCCCTTGCCCAGGCCTGAAGCCTGGGTCAGAGGCGTCAGGCTTGGGCGGGGGGTGGAGCAAGCGATCAGAGGGAGATGGGGGTCCCCTGCCCAGGCATGATTCCTGGACCAGAGGCCTCAGGCCTGGGCGGGGGCCAGAGCCAGTGATCGGGGGGAGATAGGGGTCCCCTGTCCAAGCCTGACACCTCTGGCGGAGGCGTCAGGCCTGGGCAAGGGGCCGATCCTGCGATTGGAGGGTGATGGGGGTCAATGCCTGAGGGCTCCCAGTATGTGAGAGAGGGCAGGCTGGGCTGAGGGACACTCCCCCCCCACACACACACACACACACCCAGTGCACGAATTTCGTGCACCGGGCCCCTAGTTTTAATATAAAAAGGAAAAATACACCAGAATACTTCTGTTAGCCCAAAGGGAGAAAGGTGAGCAAAGTAACTGAATACCTAAATAAGTGACCACTTCCTACGTGTGCACCACCCCACCATCTCCCAGCCTGGCTTCCTTTGCATGCCATGTGCCTCCAACCCAGGCAATATAAACTTTCAGCTCAAGTCAAACCTGTTCCTATTCACAGTGATGAATAAGTTCCTCTTCCAAGAATAAAAAGTAGCAAAAGTTCTGCTGAAATGAACTATCACATTTGTTCTTAAAATATATATTCTTTCTCCCAAGTCTAGTTTTTTACTAACACCCTTCCCCAACCCCACTACTTCAAGTTTTTACTCTTCTTCACATTCCATGACCACTAGTCTAGAGTTGTGCTCGCTGTTGAGTGCTGTTGCTATTGGCAGATAGATTCATTTTGACCCCCAGGGGGTGGTTTAAAGCTAAAAACCACCAGAGCTACTGATATCAAGCTAATTACAATTTCCCTTGCCAGTGTTTCTCAGTACAGCCTCTATTGACATTTGGGGTCGATACTTCTTTGTTGTGGATGGCTATCCTATACTTTGTATGAGGTTCAGCAGCCTTCCTAGCCTCAACTCACAACACACCAGTAACACAATGCCTTCTCCCCAGTTTTGACAACCAAAACTGTCACCAAGTATTGCCAAATGTCCCCTGGAAGCAAACTTTCTCCCAAGTAAGAACCACTGCTTTAGAAACATCTCAAAGTAGTAGTGGTTACCTAATCCATATCTGCATGGGAGGTCTGGCATCAAAAATAAAGCTATGCCTTTTTCTCTAATACAGTTTATTTATAAGCTAAGAAATCTTCACCTAGAACAGGGGTGGGCAAACTTTTTTGACTCGAGGGCCACAATGCGTTCTTAAACTGAACCGGAGGGCCGGAACAAAAGCATGGATGGAGTGTTTGTGTGAACTAATATAAATGCAAAGTAAACATCATTACATAAAAGGGTACGGTCTTTTTTTTCAATAGTTTTACTCATTTCAAACGGGCCGGAGCGGGCCGTAGTTTGTCCACGGCTGACCTAGAATCATCACCTCATCATATAGTATGTCATAGAATAATTTTTAAAGACTATAAAATTTTGAAATTCCCTTAACCTCTCTTGCCTATACAAAGTTAAGGGGATAACTGACAATTACCATTTAAATCTGATTAATGTCGGAATTTTTCTCCATAACTCAGACTAATTTATTAACCAGATTGTTGTATTTTTAAAAAAATACTTCTTATTGATTTTTAGAGAGAGAGGAAGAGAAAGGGAGAGAGTGAAACATCTGTAGCTGCCTTCTGTATGTCCTCTACTGAGGATCAAGCCCAAAACCAGGGCATGTGCCCTGATCAGGAATTTAACCTGCAGCCTTTTAATGGATGATGCTCAAACAAGTGATTCATGCCAGCTAGGGCTATTTGTACTTTTTATGTGGACCCTCAAATATAATATATCATAAACTAAACTAAATATATACATCTGCTCATGTATATGTAAATCTAGAAGTTCTGTATGACATTGTAGAAAATTACAAAAAAACAAATAAGCAATTTAAAAAGTCATAAATAATTCCAACATCCAGATATAGTCACTATTTCTCTTTTGTAGTATCTCTCTAACATTTACGTTATATTATAAATCCCCATTTTGTAACATTTGGGATTCACATAGGAAGTATGATATATCCATGTTTATTAAATAATAATGCAAGTTTTCCTTTACTACTGCTTTATTCATTTTAATCAGGCACACAAAATCTAATGGTGTATCAGAGCATTATATCTCTTTCTTCAAACATGTGATTAAATCAGAAAGAGGACTGGGAATGGGGAAAATAAAGAAATGAACAATATATAAAATTAAAGATCTATTCCTCTCAACCAAGGTGAAGAAGCAAAACTGAGCTGTTACTTTTATCTTATTAGTATGCATATCTAGTCAAATTATATCTCACAAAATATTGCAATGATGTTTAGCAAAAATCTGATATATTGCATTAAAACAATAGTGTTTCATATGATTTTTAAAATAATTAGGATAATAATACTCTCTATAATAGACTATATTTAAGTATTAGTTTTAAAGTAATCTGGACCTTGCCTTCTTCTAATAGTTCCCATGAGTCAGTATGTTTTAAAATGAGACAGATTTAAGGGTGCAGGCCCTCTGAAAGCAAATTGTCAATGACAACCAATCCCAAGTCTGCTTGCTCTCTTGATTCTAGAATGAACATGGGAAGGCTGAGATGAAAGAGCATGCCTTGGCTCTTGAAGCTTAATTAAGGGGAAGAGATAATTAGGCCAGCAACCGTAACGCAATGAAAAATACTCAACAGTTAGCAATTTGGGAAACTTCAGATGAGGAGGGAGAGTTCTCATCTAATTTTGAGAGGGACCAGATAGTAAGGTACTAAGCAATGAGTAACATTAGGAAGAATCCTTGAAGAAGACCACCAATTTTCAAGGACTCTGATGCTTGGAGGAGCCCAAGGCATAGAGGACCTATGGGTGAGTGGGCTGTGCTGGAGTGTGTGTGTTGGGGGAGGGAGGTACATGGGGAATCTACAAAAAGAAAATAGAAAGGCTAGGGCTCCACATAAATGATATCACATAGTAAGTGAAGGTTCTGCTGAAGGTGGTTGGGATTCTTCGAGGAAATTTAGACTTTGGTTAAAAGTTCCATTTTCATTAACACCAGTGCTCACTAAAATCAAAATGGAACATATATCAGAAAAAGGTGTTAACCAGGGTAGTAAATGTTAATTCTTGTTAGCTTATCCATTCAAATGTAGCACAGTGGGGAAAAAGAGCAAATAGTTTGGCTGGGAGGTAGGTTTCATTTATCAGAAAAAGCAGGTTGTGGAGTCTAGAAACTCCTACGTAGGTTTTACCTAACACTGTGACTAATGGCATACAGAAGTTTAATAGCACAGGCACATTTCAGGAGGGTGATGAATCGTACACAGTTGCAAATACATTGTGTTGAGGGATATGGCAAAAGAATGATTTTTAATGCATTAGAATGTAGATAGGGTTTTTTACTGTTTTTATATTATATAAATAATAAAATGTTTGCTGTGTTTTTAAATATTTACTTTCATCCCCTAGATTTAACATCTGCCAACTAATTTTACCACAGAAAAGTCAAACTGAGAATATCTATTTTTGCTAGCAAAAAACACTACTTGAATATGTCCACTCCCTAAATCAAATGTATGTAATCCTGAGATTTTTTTTTCACTTTGAATGTCTTCTGGATGAAAAAAAGGCACATCCTCGTTGTTCTTATACACTGTTTATGTACCACATGTAAGTGAAACTAGATTCTGTTCCTAGATACCTATTGATCTAGAAAAGGAATTTTTGCATTTAGAATTCACAGAAAATATGAAAATTCTTAACCAGAATATCTATATTTTTAAAAACAAATTAAGCATAAGAGCTTATTAAGAATAGACTATAAATAAGATTAAACCTTTAGGTTTTTAAGCCCTTATAGTTTGCCAATATAAACCTTTCTTTAAAAATAGAAACAGATTCTATCACTACCAAGTACCTGAGGGCTCTGATTAATTACCCACAATGATAAATGTACCAGAGTCTCTCTGCAACCTCGATTGACCTTGACTTGACTGGGTTGATTGGTCAGAACTAAAACTTGCTCTCTATCTGTGTATTTGCAATGTGCTCTAACTCAGTCGTTTCCAAATGTTGGTGGGCAGAAAATTAAGTGGGAGCTTAGCGAACATGGCCCCTCTCCAGAGACCTGCTTCAATGGGAATAGGATGAGATCTGAGGAAACTGTAGTCATAAGATGTTCCTCTTGGTAACTTTGTATAATCAATAAATCCTTCTATTCGCCATGATAACCCTGCTGGATAGAGTGGCCAGCGATAGTCAAAGGAGGGCACAGTCCTAAATTCTAAACCAGCATCAAGATTTATTTGTGCCCTAACCGATTTGGCTTAGTGGATAGAGCTTTGGCCTGTGGAATGAAGGGTACCGGGTTCCATTCCAAACAAGGGCACATGCCCAGGTTGCGGGCTCAATCCTCAGTAGGGGGCGTGCAGAAAGCAGTGGATCAATGGTTCTCTCTCATCATTGATGTGTTTTTTTGTTGTTTTTTTTGTTTTGTTTTTTAAAATATATTCTATTGATTTTTTACAGAGAGGAAGCGAGAGGGACAGAGAGCCAGAAACATCAATGAGAGAGAAACATCTATCAGCTGCCTCCCACACACCCCCCACTGGGGATGTGCCCGCAACCAAGGCACATGCCCCCGACCGGAACCGAACCCGGGAACCTTCAGTCCACAGGCTGGTGCTCCATCCACCAAGCAAACCTGCTAGGGCTCATCTTTGATGTTTCAATCTCTCTCCCTTCCTCTCTGAAATCAATAAAAATATGTTTTAAAAAAAAGATTCATTTGTGGGATAATGTAGTCTTAAATATTATTTGTGATTGAGAGTTAGCACATATGGAGTTAGTTCATGAACACTTTCCATAGAATGCAAATATAGTACACCACAAATCACATTAAAAATCTACATGATCATCATCATAGAAATAAGTATTTTCCATATAGTGTTCTGTGTATGTGTGTAAACACACACACAGTTTTGCAAGTAAAAAAGTGACAAAGAAATCATATTTCCTTCAAGATACACAGAGCAAGTTCCCTGAGGAGAAATGAACAGAAGTAATTGAGAAATATAAGGAATTAAACAGTAGGAAAAATCTGCCTGTATCTAAATAGGAAGATAATTATTATAAAAATGGAAATTCTCCCTAAATTATTTAAATATAATTGAAAACAAGATGAGATTATTTTTCCTGAAAGAAATGATCCCTCATAAAAGAGGGAGCCACTTTATGTTCTAATCCTTATAAAATCTCTCATATTATGGAGGGGGGGGGGATCTATATTTTACTTCAACTTCTTTTGGGGAATTTTGAAATAATAGTATTCCCTAAAATAATTTCCACCAACATTAGTTTAGATACTTACAGAGTTTACCTAATGAAGCTGTTACTGTAAAAAGTAATTTTCTTATTATTTCAGAAAGAGGAAAGGAAAGGAAGAGAAGGATAGAAACATCAATAATGAGAGAGACTCACTGATCGACTGCCTCCTGCATGTCCCCTACTGGGGATCAAGCCCAAAACCCTGGCATTGTACCCTGACAGGGAATTGAACCATGACTTCCTGGTTCAGGGGTCGATGCTCAACCACTGAGCCACACCGGCCAAGCAAAATTAATTTTTTTTAAAGAAGGTAAATTTAGTAATTATTTCTGGGGTAATTATTCCACCATAGCAAGTATTAGCTGTAATTTAAATAAGGATTTTGCTAATAGAAATCTTTCTTTAAAGATAAAAGCCAATATTAGCACCATAAGATACCTGAGGGCTCTGATTAAATACCTACAATGGTAAATGTACCAGAGTCTGTCTATAACCTCGACTGACTTTGACTGTGTTGATTGGGCAGAACTAGGACTTGCTCAATAGCAAGATTTCAAAATAGCAAGTATTAGATGTCATTTTAAATAAGGATCATAGGGGAACACAATGTAATAGATGTTCATGTGGCAGTTGTTAAGGATATATTTTCAATTTTTTCAGGAGTATTTTTTGTTTCTTTAGAAAGAAAAGAATAGTTATACAAATGGATTCTCTGATGTGGTGCAAAAGCTCTCACTCACATCATCATAGAACTATCCATGTGCTGGAGAGAAAGTGAAGTTGATGGTGAAAGTGGCTCTTGTGGTGAGGAAGGCTCTGATATCAAATACACAGTTTGAAGATTTTAAATACTATTGCTTCCTGGCATGTGAGAATATAAAAAGTTGTTTCAAAATTAATATATGATTTCATGTGCTACTTCAATAAGTTATAAATAGACACTTTTTATTTAATTTCATTTTCATCCTTAAAATTGGTAAGTACAAACTTAAAGAAGCCTTTCTGGGATAAGTTTCTGATTCATTAAGAGGGATGGTCTTTATCTCCTCAGGCAAGAGAAAAAAATAAACAAATGGACTACATTAAGCTAAAAAGATTTTACACGTTTTACACAGCAAAGGAAACCATCAACAAAATGAAAACACAACCCACTGAATGGGAGAATATATTCACCAATGATACATCTAATAAGGGCTTAATATTCAAAGATATTATAAAGAACTTATAAAACTCAACACCAAAAAACAAACAAACAATCCAATAAAAAATGGGCAAAGGATCTGAATAGACACTTCTCCATAGAGGACACCCAGATAGCCAACAGACATATAAAATGATGGTCAATTTCACCAGTCATCAGAGAAATGCAAATTAAAATCACAATGAGATGCCACCTTACACTTGTCATAACAAGTGTTTCCTAGGATATGGAAAAAAAGGAACCCTCATGCACTATTGATGGGAAGGCAGATTGGTCCAGCCACTGTGGAAAGCAGTATGGAGTTACTTCAAAAAATTAAAAATGGAACTGCCTTATGACCCAGCGATTTCACTTCTGGGAATTTATCCTAAGAAACCCAAAACATTAATTGGAAAGACTATATGCCCCTTACGTTCATTGCAGTATTATTTACAATAGCCAAGATCTGGAAGCAGCACAAGTACCCATCAGTAGATGAGTGGATAAAAAAGCTGTGGTGCATTTACACAATGGAATACTACTTGGCTATTAAAATAAGGACATTTTACCCTTTGCGACAGCATGGATATACCTATGCGAAGGGAAATAAGCCAGTCAGAAAAAGACAACAAGTACCATATGATTTCACTCAAATGTGGAATCTAATGAACAAAATGAACTAACAAGCAAAATAGATACAGATTCATAGATAGCGAGCAGGCTGACAGCTGTCAGGGGTGGGGCTGGGTAGGGATGGTGGAGGGATTTAGCAAAAAGGAAAAAAAAAACTCATGGGCAGGGATAACAGTGTGGTGATTGCTGGGGAGAAGTGGGTGGGAGGAGGTGGTAGAGGATATGAGGGATAAATGGTGATGGATGGAGACTTGACGTGGGATGGTGAACACACAATATAGTGTTCAAGTGATGTGTTATAGAATTGTGCACATGAAACCTATATAATTTTGTTAACCAGTGTCACCCCAATAAAAAATAAAGAAAATATAAAGTAAAATAGAAGGGATGGTCTTAAGACATATTATATTTGGGTTTGCCTTATATTTAGGCACAAATATAGTTTGTTTAATAGAATTTCAATAAAACGTGAATTTTTTGTAGAGCCTCAAAAGTTATGAAGACTGTCTGGAATCATGAATAGATACTAGAATGAAGCCTTCCCAAATGTGTTCCTGCAACACTTTGCAGTTGTCATAGGAACATCTGTCTCACTTTCAACTGACTTTCATGGTGCTCCATCACTGGACTCAACAGGAAAGCACACCAGGCAGGAGATATAAATGGTGACGTATTCATTCCATGAACATTTGATTCAGCCTCTGCCCCTCCATATCTCCACAGCACTCAGAAAATCTCCAGCCAGAATATGGGTGAAGCCAGAGGGACAGATCCCAGAGTGCACACCTGGGCAGTTATTCCCAGATATTATAATGCTGGTGCTTGTTTCCACAGTACCAGCCAAAGATATATCTGTGACACTAGCTACAGATTTAATCATAAATTAGTATCAGACACATGCACAGAAGAGTAGGCTTGCTATATTTATTTCTCTCACTAGTTCTCAGACTTTCAAATCAACAGTGGTAGTAGCGACAGAGATCAGGTTCACCTGGGAGGGCTCTCTTCTTGGCTTGCAAGAAGATGGTAGCTTTTTCACTCTGTAATCCTATGTCAAGATAGAGGAAGCAAACTCTAGTGTCTCTTGATATAAGGGCATTAATCTCATTGTGAGGACCCCACCCTCATGACCTCAAATCACACCAATTACTTGCCAAAGGCCCCATCTCCTAATACCACCACATTGGTGGGTAAGGCTTCAACATATACATTTGGGGATGACACAATTCTGTCCATAGAAACTTGTATATTTCAGTTTACATTTATAAAAAATATTTTAAAATCCAATAAACACTGAATAGTGGTTATCTCTGAGGGGCAGGGTTAAAAGGCAAAATAAAAACTACTTTGGCCGAAGCCGGTTTGGCTCAGTGGATGGAGCGTCAGCCTGCGGACTGAAGGGTCCCGGGTTCAATTCTGGTCAAGGGCATGTGCCTGGGTTGCGGGCATATCCCCAGTGGGACATGTGCAGGAGGCAGCTGATCGATGTTTCTCTCTCATCGATGTTTCTAACTCTCTATCTCTCTCCCTTCCTCTCTGTAAAAAATCAATAAAATATATTTTTTTAAAAAAACTACTTTGAATTATTTAATTAAAATTCATGGGTAGCAAGTGATGTGATCACTTTGGCAGCACATTTTTTGAATATCCAAAATTTTCTTTATGAAAAAATAAAGAAATCATTTAGGATAGTGAAAGGAAAAACAATGATGGCATATTCCATAAAACTAGATGACAAAGAGTGTCTAAAGGCCCTAAGAAATGTTTGGGTTAAGCCCAACCAGTACAGATAAGTATCTGTGGAGTAGGAATGGTAGGATGTGTGGGAATGCACAACCTACAAGTCCTGCAGAAACCAATGTATTTCCAACCTCTACTTGCCCCCAAAGAAAAGATGAAACTTTGAGTTTGAAAGCCTGAGAAGGCAAAGGGCCACAGACACACCTGAAGCCCTCAAAGCCTCCAGGTTGCTGGCAAGCTCAAAAATTCTGAAGGCAGGGCTTCAAACACTGGCATGACAGTCAATCCCTGTGAGCCTCAGAAATACCTCACATACTCTCCTTCAGGTGAGGATTGGTTTGTTCGGAGGAACAGCTGTACAGGATGCAAATTGAGCAGAGAAGGAACACTGGGGATGAGAGTGAGAGAATGTTCCAAAGACCCAAAGGAGAGATGTCCCAGAGAAGCAGGTCCAAGAAGTAGTGGGAAGCAAGAGGATAACTAAGGCTTAGAGCCTGACCCTGCACAGAAAGGCCCCTGAGCCCTGGAGCTGGGGCTTCGAGTAAGAGGGGAAAAAACTCATCCTGAGAGAAACCTGATTTAGAAAGACCAAGGAAGTTCTACCTAACAGAGGTGAGGCCATGTTCTGCATCCTTCAGGAAAACAACAGAGGAGAAGTCTACAAGTCAGCAGGGAAATGGAGAAAGCTTCCTTAGCCAACCTTGTCTCATCATCTCATACAATGGAAGGCCCAAAGGGAATATATTCTAATCCATTAAAGTCACCAGAGAATGACAAGGAGAAACATAAAAAATAAACCTATTAACATTTTGACAGATAGCGAAAACACACCAGAAACATGTAGGCACAAAGTGGATGGAACTATGGTCTAGTATTTTATATTCATCTAGAAGAATTTTAAAAAATCAAAGCTTTGAAATAACCAATCAAAACTGTCAAAGTTGAGAAATGGTCTGGCTAAACCAAACCTACAACATATGACTGAATTCTTTTATAAACAGGTTTTCAAAACATTGGTCCCAATTTGTTTAAAAGTGGTTGGAAATCTTTTAATCCAAGTATTCAGTGAATAGAGTGCTAAGAAACTTCAGGTTTTGAATAACTAGTGGACAGCAATTATTGCAAATAGACCTAGCAAGCAAAAAGACATTGAAAATTATCCTGACAAAATCAAGGGAGGAAGTGAACAAATCAAACAGTGAGAGCTCAGATGGTGTAGAGAATTTAATTTTGAACTTCTATAAGTGTGACTTGGAGTATCTTGGATTGTGAGAAGAATTTTTGATGAAGTTCCTATTTTAATTGGATAAATTTATGTTCTGAATGGTACAAAATGAAACAGAGAAGGCCTATGATTTCTTCCAGCATATAAATTAGGTGAAACATTTAAAAGAATCATAAATAGAATAGACTGCATTAAAGTAATTTTTTCTTATAAATGTTTTTCAAAGAAAGATGATTCGAGTGAGGACTAAAAGATAGTACTCACAAAATATGTTGGTAAAATTACTACACATTTAATATTTATTAAAGAGACAAGAAAATCCTCCACTAAGCAGAATTTGCTCAGAAATTACTAGGTAACTAAAAACCGAAAAGGAGTATTATCTCAAAAATATTTGGGTTTCCAGAGAAAGTCAATCAAAGATCTCAACAAACATAAAATTATTAATCATAAATTTAAAATTTTGAGATTTCAGTAATTTTTATATCAAATTGTATATCATAAGATCATATTGAAA
The DNA here is from genome assembly GCF_963259705.1 of Myotis daubentonii. Classification (NCBI taxonomy): domain Eukaryota; kingdom Metazoa; phylum Chordata; class Mammalia; order Chiroptera; family Vespertilionidae; genus Myotis; species Myotis daubentonii. The sequence continues at coordinate 189,122,133 of NC_081841.1, forward strand.
AACAAACTTTATTTCTGAAAAATACAAATGACAGAATAAAACAAACAGATGTAGGCAAGAAATCCTATATAATATTAGTAAAAGGCTAATATGCAAATTGTCCCCTCCCCTGGGAGTTTGACCAGGGGGCGGGGCCGGCTGGCCAACCTCCCATGTCCCCTGCCCCCTCCCTATCCTCCTCCCACTAGCCTGACAGCCTGATCTGCCGAATAGGGGCTGGCAGGCCGGACCCCACCCGTGCACAAATTCGTGCACCAGGCCTCAAGTGGTTTTATAATGTGACCAAGATTTTTATTTTACTTCTTTTACTATACTTTAATGTTGAAAATGAAAGAAGATTTTAAAGATCTGCTTTAATGTGTATAATACTGCTATACACTGAAGGTCTGTGTCCCCCTAAAATTCATATGTTGAAACTTAATCCCCAAGGTACTGTGATAGGAGACCCAAGAAGAGAAGAGTGCTGCTAAAAATGAAAAATGTGTTCAGGAGACCATAGCAATTTTTGAATCAGAACTGGTCAAAATAAAACCTATATCTGTAAGTGACTTTTATTTGAGCTAGTAAGTAGACTCTTTACTTAGAAGAGTTTCAGTTGATTTTTCTGTCCCTTGCATCTAAAAGATCTGATGTCCCATAGGTCATCAAAATGTGACACCCCACAATTTTCCAATATACACACCTAACAATCTCTCACACTTGCATGTGGTACACAATTAATTAAAATGCAAACAGTTTATATTTGAAATGCAAGAAGCAAATTGGGCCTTCACCCCAATTGTTTTCCCTTAAACATCATCTATCCCTTTAACACTGGTTTCAAGTTACTGTTATCACCCATGTTAGCTAGCCTCATCATACACTGCCATTATCTTCCCCTACTTTGCCACCTTGAAGCATAGCATACAAAAGCCTCATATATTTAGTAAAGATTTTGACGTTGCACTTCAGTTTAAATCTATCTTCATAGGTCACCATGTTTGTGACTGCAAGTTAATTAACTCAAGTTAATTGAAATAGAATGTCCTCATCTATAAAACTAGTGTTCATAACAGTATTTGTTCATAAAGTTGTGCAGACTAAATAAAATATATGTAGGAACTTGTAGTAAAGGGCTTAAAAGTGCCTATTCTGGGCCAGTCAGTGTGTGCTCTCACCAGGGCTATGTCTCTACTAGCCACGAGACATTGGGCAGATTGGTGCTTCAATGTTTTCATCTATAAAATTTGGATAATAATAGCAGCATTTTCACAGTTTTGCTGCAAGATTTAGGCAAAAAGAGTGCTTAGAAAAGGTTTACTCCTTAACAATTGCCCAGGAATTATTTACTTTTATTATTAGAGAGTGATACTTTGAAAGTTCCTGTAACATGTAATAAATGTTAAATGTTAACTATTAATTAAACAACATTACCACTATCAAGAATGAAAGACTGGCTGTCACTACCAATTCTACAGTCATTAGAGAATAGTATGAAATATTATGGCCCTGGCCCATTTGGCTCAGTAGAGAGAGCGTTGGCCTGCGGACTGAAGGGTCCCGGGTTCAATTCTGGTCAAGGGCACATGCCCGCATTGTGGGCTCAATCCCCAGTGGGGTGCGTGCAGCAGGCAGCCAATCAATGATTCTCTCTCATCATTGATGTTTCTCTTTCTGTCCCGCTCCCTTCCTCTTTAAAAGCAATAAAAATATATTTCAAAAGATATTATGGATGATGTTATAATAAGTCTGACAACTTAGATTAAATTGACAAATCCCTTGGAATATAAAACATACCCAAACTAATACAATAAGAAATAGAAAGTCTGATTAGCTTCCTATCTGTTGAATACATTTAATTCACAATGAGACAATTTTCTACAAAGAAAACTCTAGTTCTGATGGTTTCACTGTTGAATTCTACCACACATTTAAGACAAGAATACTTCCAATATTTCAAAATAATTTTTTATAGTAGAGGGGAGGAACTTGATGCCCTCATTTTATAAGACTAAAATAATTATTACCAAAACCTGACAATAATAGTACAAGTAAAACAAAACAGAGCTGCAGGCCAAAATCCCTCATAAACATACAATATTAGAAAATCAAGCAATATACCTCAAGTATAATCTATTATGACTAAGTAGGCTTATCCCTGAACTGTAAGGTTCATTTAACAACTTAAAATCAATAAATGTAATTCAACATGTTAACAGAATGAAGGATAAAAAGCATAGAAATATTTCAGTAAGTTCAGAAAAAGCATTTGACAAAATTCAATACCCATTCATGGTAAAGAATCTCAGTAAATTATTACATAAGGGAATCTCCTCAACTTGATTCAAGGTATGTAGTAGACTGAAAGGTGACCCCTCAACAATATTTGCATTTTTAGTCCCCATAAACTGTAAATGTCACCTTATCCAGAAAATGAGTCTTTGCAGATATAATTTCAATTAATAAAAGATCAACCTGGATTAAATTCATTATCTCACAGTTGAGATGCTGAAAATGGGTCCAAATTTCCAAGGAGCAATGTCATTATAAGAGACAAAAAAAGAGAAACTATTACACACAGAAGAGGAGAAGGCAATACAACCATGGGACAGGGATTGGAGTGATGCAGCCACAGCCAGCAAATGCCTGGAGCCACCAGAAGCAGGAAGTAGCAAAGAACAGAATCTACCCTTCCAGAAGGAGCATGACACTGCCTAAACCTTGATTTCAGACTTGTGACATCCTGCTTGTGAGATAATTTTCTGTTGGTTAAGCCACCCAGTGTGTGGTGATATATTAACGCAGCCATAGGAAACTAATGCTAAGCATTTATGAAGATCCTACAACTAGCATCAGAGTTAATAGAGAAGTTTTGGACACTTTACCTCTAAGATAAAGTACAATGAGAAGTTACCTGAAATTACTACTGCTATTCAGCATTTTAACTGGAAATTGTAACCAGTGCAATAATGCAACAAAGTAAATGGCAAGAATAATTAGAACTATTTTTATATGCATACAACATAATTATGTAGAAAACTCAATAATTCAAAAAAATTGGAAAAGTAAATTCAGCAAGCTTATAGGATGCAAGGTCATTATAAAGCATGCAATTGTATTTCTATATACTAGCAGCAAATAATTGGTAAATAAATATATCAACACTGTTTCATAGATTTTTAAGTGTACAAAAGGTCTATTCCTTTTTTTTTTTAGGAATGGAAATAAATAGTTTATATGTTAACTCGCTTGGTTTCATTTTTCTTTTTTTTTCTTTTCTTTAATTAAATCTTTTGTTCAGATTATTACAGTTGTTCCTCTTTTTTCCCCCCATAGCTCCCCTCCACCCGGTTCCCACCCCACACCATGCTCTTACCCCCCCACCCCACTGTCCTCAGCCATAGGTGTATGATTTTTGTGCAGTCTCTTCCTGCACCCCCCACACCCCTTCCCCCCAGCCCCCAAGAATAGTCAGTCCACTCCCTTTCTATGCCCCTGATTCTATTATATTCATCAGTTTATTCTGTTCATCAGATTATTTATTCACTTGACTTTTAGATTCACTTGTTGATAGGTGTGTATTTGTTGTTCATAATTTGTATCTTTACCTTTTTCTTCTTCTTCCTCTTCTTAAAGGATACCTTTCAGCATTTCATACAATACTGGTTTGGTGGTGATGAACTCCTTTAGCTTTTTCTTGTCTGTGAAGCTCTTTATCTGACCTTCAATTCTAAATGATAGCTTTGCGGGGTAGAGTAATCTTGGTTGTAGGTTCTTGCTATTCATCATTTTGAATATTTCTTGCCGCTCCCTTCTGGCCTGCATAGTTTCTGTTGAGAAATCAGCTCACAGTTACCTTGTAGGTAACTGACTTTTTTTCTCTTGCTGCTTTTAAGATTCTCTCTTTGTCTTTTGCTCTTGGCATTTTAATTATGATGTGTCTTGGTATGGTCTTCTTTGGATTCCTTTTGTTTGGGGTTCTTTGTGCTTCCTGGACTTGTAAATCTATTTCTTTCACCAGGTAGGGGAAGTTTTCTGTCATTATTTCTTCAAATAGGTTTCAATGTCTTGCTCTCTCTCTTCTTCTGGCACCCCAATAATTCAGATGTTGGTACGCTTGAAGTTGTCCCAGAGGCTCCTTACACTGTCTTCATATTTTTGGATTTTTTTTTTTTGTTTTTCCGGTTGGGTGTTTTTTTGCTTCTACGTATTTCAAATCTTTGACTTGATTCTTGCAATCCTCTAGTCTGCTGTTGGAACTCTGTATAATATGCTTTATTTCAGTCAGTGTATGCTTAATTTCTAGTTGGTCCTTTTTCATAACCTCAAGGGTCTCACTAGATTTCTTGAGGGTCTCACTAAGTTTAGCGGCGGTTTCTAGAAAATTCTTGAAAAACCTTATAAGTGTGGTTTTGAACTCTATAGCCCGTAGTTTGCTTTCCTCCATTTCTGTCATTTGTGACCTGTTTCTTTGTCTCCACATTTTTTATGCTTTGCTGTGTTGATTGAGTGGCTTTCTGTGCTAGGTGTCCTATAGGGCCCAGTGGCTCAGCCTCCCCAATTACCTGAAGTAGACACTCTTGGTGCACCTCTTTGTGGGTTTTGTGCACAGTCTTGTTGTAGTTAAGCCTTGATTGTTGTAGGTATCACTGGGAGGAATTGACCTCCAGGCCAATTGGCAGTGGGGATCAGCTGTGTCTATAGTGGGAGAACTTCTGTGCTGGAGACACCTTTATGGGGCAAGACTTGCTTCAGTGGGGCTTTGGTGCTCATTGAGTCTGTCCCCTCAGTATGTCCCTTATGGATCTGAGGAGTTGTAATCTGGATGGTCCCACTGGGTACACTGGCTCTTGGATTTCTAAGGAGGTGCTAATTTAGCCTCTTCCTGAGGATACCCAGCAGGAGCTATGGAGAGATCTGCAGATTACTCTTCTTTGTTTGGGGTTTGGAGGTGCCCAGATGAGGCCCAGCTGTGAAGCAGTGCAAGCTGCTGTGGGGCCTTGGGCCTTTCTTTGGAAGTTCTGATTCTCTCTGACCCAGCTGCAGTTTGTTAGGTAATTTTCAGATTGCCAAGAGCCAGGCCTTTCATATCCAAAAGCCTCTGCGCACAGCTTGGGTGGGGCGGGGTCTCAGGGGATCAACAGGGCAGAGCAAGCAGCTATGGCTGCTCCTCAGTCCTACCCTAAGAGGCCCCGCGTCTCAGTGTCCTGGTAATTGCTGCAAGCACCTCTGAGAGAAAGCCGCCCTTGAGTTCCGACCGATGCCAGCCCAGAGACTTGCCCGGAACTGGAGTTCAGAGCAGTTGGGAGCTTGAGACTCCCTCCTGATTGAAAAAGACAACTGTGTCCTCAGTTGCCAGCCCTTTCCACGTGCGCCTCTGTACCTCTGCCCTTTACTTCCACACCTCCTCTGAGTCTCAGTGTGCTTTTCTCTTTCCTTCTACTTGTAGAATTTCCATGCAGCCAGCGTTCCTGTGGTTCTGAATGATCAGGTCTATTCCTTTTGTTAAATTTATTCCTGAGCAGTTGATATAGATATTCATAGACAAGAAGATTCAAAGTTATTAAGATTTCAGATATATCTATAGATTTGAGGCAATCCCAATGAAAATCTCCATGATTTTTTAAAAAATATACTGAGTATTAATTCTAAATTTAAAAAGGAATTGAAAAGCATCTAGAATAGCCAAAAATAGATGGAAAATCTATTTGAGGGGTTTACATACCTGATTTTGAATCTTACTATAAAGCTAAAGTAATCAAAGAGAGTGTGGTATTAGGGAAAGGATTAAGCAGCAGATCCAGAGAAAAAGATTTCAAAGTTGAAAAGAACATATTTTCAACAAATAGCACTGAAACAACAAAATAGAGAATGGATAGATTGGAGGATGAATAAACAAATTATGCCATATTTATTTAGCAAAATGCTTCTTGCCAATAAGATGAAACTACTTATATAGTCAACATGGATGAATCTAAAAAACATTGTACTGACCCATACACAAAGAGTACACACAAAGTTATTCCATTTATATAAATTTAACAACAATTTCCAACTAATCTATGGTTATAGGAATAGAAACAGTGCTTATCTATGGAGGGTAAAAATTTACTAAAGGGGTGAAAATGGAAATTCTTCGTCTGATGTAAATGATTTATATCATGACTGAAGATAGAATGGTGTATTATATGTCAAAATTTACCAAATTTTATAATTTTTTAAAAGCCACATGAAGGTAGTCAAATGGGAAAAATGGGAAATAAGACATATTTTTTAAAAACGGCAAATACTCAACTGGAGCATAAGGAAAATGTACCCACTGAATAACATGACAGAGAAGTTTGGCTTCCTGCAATAAAGTAGTAGATGGTTTTAGGAGAGTCCTCCTGTTGGACATATCCCAAAATATATATTTTACAAAGGAAAAATGTACAATAAGTAAGCTTGGTATTTTGGTGTCATTTTCCCCCATCAGAATATTGCTAATTTAAAATCTGCAATTGGAGACTTAGTTAAGTCAAAAATGACAAATGACAGACTAAAATGTTGAGCAGAGCTTTAAGTCATTGCACAGAATTTAAGAGACAAAAAATCAGATGCAGTATAGGAAAAGAATCTTTTCATAAGACTCCCTAAGTTAGCCCAGGTGGCATGGCTCAGTGGTTGAGAGTCGACCTATGAATCAAGAGTTCACAGTTCAATTTGAGTTCACAGTTTGATTTGAGTTCACGGTTCAACTCCTGGTTGGGGTTGTGGACAGCCAATCAATGTTTCTGTCTCATCATTGATGTTTCTATCTCTCTCTCCCTTCTTCTCTGAAATCAATAAAAATATTTTTTATTAAAAAAAAAGGATTCCCTAGGTTAGTTCTTTTTTACTTATAAGATTTATTCCATTGTTACTGAAGACTTTTAGGAGTACATTCAAATGGGCTCAAGCCTGCCTTTTTGTACTAGTTCCCTACATCTGAAACAAATCATTGATCTCCTGCCAGAATCTGGAGCAGGGCAAGCAGAGAGCCTTCCATTACCTCCAGGATTTCCACTGGGGCTGAGTCACATCTGTCTTAACCCCAACTTCTGGATCCCAAGCTGAAACATTGAATCTTGTTTTCTACCATTCAATGCTGCCTCCTACTCTTGTTTCTCCTGAATTAGCTTCAATAATTACAAGAATTTCAGGATATTCTTTAATCTTTCATGGAACTCTTTTTTTTTTTTTTTTTTTTTTTAGTGGGGAGGGGTGGGGGAAGGTTTATTCAAAAGAGGGAGAATTTGCTCCCACAAGTTTTATCTAACCAGGACTATTTTCTAAACTCCTCAATACAGCAAAGGTATATTTTGCAGTTTTTGCTATAGAAGAAAATAAATTTCAAAATTCAAGAACCAAGATGGCGGCGATATAGGCAGACGTGTCCCAGGTCGTGTCCCGGAGCAAATGGAGCGAGCAGCTGAAGCTAGTAACACTCACACCGAATTGGCGAAATTGCTCAGCTGGTGAGGGGTTTGCAGCCGGGAAGAGCAGAACTCCCCTGGAAAGGTTAAAAAAAACCAGGGATTTGGGCAGGAAAGTTTGCCAGACCTCTGAGCCCAGAGAGTCGGAGGGAGACCGCGTGGCAGACAGCCGCGTCCCTTGGGACAGGCACAGCCCCTGACGGGGGAAAGGAGAACCGCGGGATTCCTGGCGCCGCCAGGGAAATTGAGAGCTGGGTTCTGTGATCATGGAGGACTGAGCCTAAAGGGGGCAGCCTGAAGAGCTGACCTGACCATGCAGTCCCGGTAAGAGAAGAAGCTTACAGAAACCAAGCCTTCCCCGTTGCCGCGGCCGGCATTTGTTTGTTTGTTTTCACTGAATCCTGTTCATGGGACATTTCGGATACAGACACTCACCTGTGCTGAAGAGAGGGAGAGTGTGCTGAGGAGTGGAATCTGGGGAGAGACTGGGGAAAGAGGGGGAGCCGGGAGAGGTGGTAGTGAATTGAGTGCTGAGACACCCCTGAGCCCAGGACTGGGGCAGCCACCCTCTCCGGAGAGTGAGACTCCTCCCCCCAGCCACCAGGCAAGGAGCACAGCCACACCCAGATTCCACCCTGTACGAGATCAAGGATTAAGATAACCTGATCAGTCCCTGGGAGTTAACAGGGTCTGGCCTATAGGGGGATTTTCAATCCCAGCAACAACATAGCGCTGGTAACTAACTATTACGCAGTCAGCTCTGGGCAGTGAACTTCCACTGGACAGAGAGGCCCTATAGCCTCAGAGGCCAACCCCAGAACACTGCCACCCAGAGGCTGACCCACAAACTGACTCTTTGTTAAACACAAAATAAGGCAGTCTGGGAAATAAATGCGGCATGCTTTAAAATAAGGACTGTGGTTTACAACACAGAGGAACAGTATATCGCAGGGAAACTCAACACTCTCCTGAATACCTGGCAGGTCTAAGGTGAGCCACACTGAAGAACAGAAGAAACGAAGGACCTTCACTACTGCAATTTTTTTTCTTTTTTCACTTTTTAACTAAGAAACCAATTTTTTTCATTCTTTTTTTTCTGTTCTTTTTTTTTTCTTTTCTTCTTTTTCCATCACCTGATTTTACCCTTTTAATTACTACCTTCTTATTTTTAACCAGTATTATTACTGCTACCATTTTACCATTTTTTAAAGTGCCATTTTATTTTTTCTTTATTTTATTTTGGGATTAGTGTTCACCATTCTATTTTCATCGTTATATTATTGGTTGTTTCTAGTTTGCATTCATATCCAGGGAGCTGTTGCTGGAATTTGTTGGGATTAATGGCTGTTCTATAGGAGTATTCTCCTCATATAAAAAGTCTCTTCCCCTCTTCCACTTCATTCTCTCTTTTCGCTCTTTTCTTTTCTTTTCTTTTCTCGCTTTTATTTTCCCCCTTCCTTTTTCCCAATTTCATTTTTGCACTCCCTTTTTTTGGTCCCTACTTTTCTTTTCCTTTTTCTCTTTTATCTTTTTCTCTTCCTTCTTCCTTATCCCCTAATTCTCTTAATTCAGGTGGTCACCTTTAATTGGGGTTATTAATATCGTGAATATATTTGTGTATAGTGCCTGGTACGTGGTGCCTTGTTGTGTTGTATTTTGTGCCTTTAAATCAACGCAGCAGATCCAAGCAACAGCAACCTCCTGAGCACCACATCCTCTGCTGAGGAACAGCAGCTGTACGTGAAAACTCGCCCCACCAGCCAGAAGAGCCACCACAGCTGTGAACAGCACCCACCAGAGGAGCTGCTGACAACTGAAGAGCAGCTGCTACCGCAACCGCCCGAAGAGCAACCACAGACCAAGGAGTCACTGCCACCAAGGGAGAAACCACTGAACAACTCAACGTCTAGATATGTCAGTGAGATCAAACATGGGTAGACAAAGAAACCCCCAAAGGAAAGAGAAGGAGGACTCTCCAGAAAAGCAGCTAAGTAATACAGAGGCATGCAACATGACAGATAAAGAATTCAGAATAAGGATCCTAGAGTGCATAAACCGGATGGAGGAAAAAATCGACAACCTCTGCAAGAAGCAAGAAGAAACAGATGAAAAAATCGATAACATATGGAAGAAGCTAGAAGAAACAGATGAAAAAATCGATAACATATGGAAGAAGCTAGAAGAAACAGATGAAAAAATCAACAACCTAAGTAAGACCCAAGAAGAAATGAAGAGTGATATAGCTGCAATGAAAAACTCCATTGAAAGTATCAACAGTAGACTAGGAGAAGCGGAGGACCGAATTAGTGAATTAGAAGACAAGGAAGCAAAACACACCCAAAATGTACTGCAATTGGAGAAAAAAATTAAAAGACAGGAGGAGAGCCTAAGGGAGCTTTGGGACAACATGAAACGAAACAACATACGAATAATAGGAGTACCAGAACAACAGAAGGATGAACAAGGATTAGAAAACCTACTCAAAGAAATAATATCAGAAAACTTTCCTGAGGTGGGGAAGAAAAAAGTCACACAAGCCCAGAGAGTCCCAAACAAGGTGAACCCGAAAAGACCCACACCAAGACACATCATAATCACCATGGCAAATGTTCAGGACAAAGAGAGAATCTTACAGGCTGTAAGAGAGAGACAGAAAGTTACATACAAGGGATCTCCCATTAGATTGTCAAATGATTTCTCAACAGAAACACATCAGGCCAGAAAAGAATGGACTGAAATTTACAAAGTGATGCAAAACAAAGGACTGAATCCAAGAATACTCTATCCAGCAAGGCTATCATTCAAACTTGAAGGGGAAATAAGAAGCTTCACAGACAAAAAAAGGCTAAGGGAGTTTGTCACCACCAAGCCAGCAATGCAAGGAATGCTAAAGGGACTGGTATAAAAATAAGCAATAAATAGCTCAGAAAGAAAACAGCCACACAAAAAAAGAAATGGCTACAAACAAGTACCTTTCAATAATAACTTTAAACGTAAACGGACTAAATGCTCCAACCAAAAGACATCGAGTGGCTGAATGGATAAAAAAACATGACCCATACATCTGCTGTCTACAAGAAACCCACCTCATTAGAAGGGACTCACACAGACTGAAAGTGAAAGGATGGAAAAATATCTTTCAGGCAAATGGAAAGGAAAAGAAAGCTGGGGTAGCAATACTTATATCGGACAAAATAGACCTCAAAGTGAAGGCCTTAACAAGAGATAAGGAAGGCCACTTCATAATACTAAAGGGATCAATACAACAAGAAGATATAACCCTGGTAAACATATATGCACCCAATGTAGGAGCACCCAAATTCATAAAAAAACTCCTGGAAGATATCAAAGGAGAGATCGACAACAATACAATCATAGTAGGGGACTTTAATACACCATTGACAGCACTGGATAAGTCCTATAGACAAACAACCAGCAAAGATACAGCAATCCTAAATGACTCACTAGATCAGATGGACTTAATAGACATCTTCAGAACACTTCACCCCAAAGCCAGAGAATATACGTTCTTCTCAGGTGCTCATGGGACATCTTCAAAAATAGACCACATATTGGGTCACAAGCAAAGTATCCCCAAATTCAAGAAGATTGAAATCATAAAAAGCGTCTTCGCAGACCACGATGGCATAATATTAGAAATAAACTACAATAAAAACAACCCAAAATACTCAAACACCTGGAAGCTGAATAGCATGCTATTAAATATTGATTGGGTTACCAATGAGATCAAAGAAGAAATTAAAAACATCCTGGAAACTAATGACAATGAAAACACAACAATCCAAAACCTATGGGACACAATGAAAGCAGTCCTGAGAGGGAAGTTTATAGCTCTACAGGCCTATCTCAAAAAACAAGAAAAAATGGTAGTAAATCATCTAACTCTACAACTCAAAGAATTAGAAAGAGAGCAACAAGAAAACCCCAGAGTGAGCAGAAGGAAGGAGATAATAAAGATTAGAGCAGAAATAAATGACATAGAGACCAAAAAAACAATACAGAAAATCAATGAAACCAAGAGCTGGTTCTTTGAAAGGATAAACAAGATTGATAAACCTCTAGCCAGACTCACCAAGAAGCAGAGAGAGAGGACCCAAATAAATAAAATCAGAAACGATAGAGGCGAAATAACAACAGACCCCACAGAAATACAAATGATTGTTAAAAAATACTATGGACAGCTCTACTCCAACAAACTAGACAACCTGGAGGAAATGGACAAATTCCTAGAAAAATACAACATTCCAAAACTCAATCAGGAAGAATCTAAAAATCTCAACAGGCCAATAACTATGGAAGAAATTGAAGCAGTCATCAAAAAGCGTCCATCAAACAAAAGCCCAGGACCAGACGGCTTCACAGGGGAGTTTTACCAAACATTCAAGGAAGAACTAAAACCTATCCTCCTCAGACTACTACAAAAAATTCAAAAGGAAGGAACACTTCCAAGCTCATTCTATGAAGCCAGCATCACCCTAATACCAAAACCAGGTAAAGACAACACAATGAAAGAGAATTACAGGCCAATATCCCTCATGAACATAGATGCCAAAATCCTCAACAAAATCTTAGCAAATCGGATCCAGCAGTACATCAGAAAGATCATACACCATGACCAAGTAGGATTTATCCCAGGGATGCAAGGATGGTACAATATCCGCAAATCAATAAACGTGATACATCACATAAACAAATTGAAAGAAAAAAACCACATGGTCATATCAATTGATGCAGAAAAAGCATTTGACAAAATTCAACACCCATTTTTGATAAAAACTCTCAGCAAGGTGGGAGTAGAAGGATCATATCTCAACATAATAAAAGCCATATATGACAGGCCCACAGCCAACATCATACTCAACGGACAAAAACTAACACCATTTCCCCTAAGAACAGGAACAAGACAGGGATGCCCCCTCTCACCACTCCTGTTCAACATAGTACTGGAAGTGTTAGCCATTGCAATTCGGCAAGAAGAAGAAATAAAAGGCATCCAAATTGGAAAAGAGGAAGTAAAACTGTCCTTATTTGCAGACGACATGATATTATACATACAAAACCCTAGAGATTCCATCAAAAAGCTACTAGACTTAATACATGAATTTGGCAATGTAGCAGGATACAAAATTAACCCCAAGAAATCTGAGGCATTTCTATACACCAATAGTGAACTTTCAGAAAGAGAGATTATAAAAACAATCCCGTTTACCATTGCACAAAAAAAATTAAGCTACCTAGGAATAAACTTAACTAAAGAGGTAAAAGACCTCTACTCAGAAAACTACAGGACGATGAAAAAAGACATAGAGGAAGACATAAACAGATGGAAGAACATACCGTGTTCATGGATTGGTAGAATCAACATCATTAAAATGTCCATACTACCCAAAGCAATCTATAAATTCAACGCACTTCCCATTAAAATACCAACAGCATACTTCAGAGATCTAGAACGAACTTTCCAAAAATTCATCTGGAATAAAAGAAGACCCCGAATAGCTGCAGCAATCCTGAAAAAGAACAAAGTAGGTGGGATCTCAATACCAGATATCAAGTTGTATTACAAAGCCACTGTTCTCAAAACTGCCTGGTACTGGCACAAGAATAGGCATATAGATCAATGGAATAGAATAGAGAGCCCAGAAATCGGCCCGAACCAATATGCTCAATTAATATTTGACAAAGGAGGCAAGAACATACAATGGAGCCAAGATAGTCTCTTCAATAAATGGTGTTGGGAAAATTGGACAGATATATGCAAGAAAATGAAACTAGACCACCAACTTACACCATACACAAAAATAAACTCAAAATGGATAAAGGACTTAAATGTACGATAGGATACCATAAAAATTCTAGAAGAATCCAAAGGCAAGAAAATCTCAGACATATGCCGAAGCAATTTCTTCACTGATACAGCTCCTAGGGCACTTGAAACTAAAGAAAAAATGAACAAATGGGACTACATCAAAATAAAAAGCTTCTGCACAGCAAAAGAAACCATCAACAAAACAACGAGAAAACCCACTGTGTGGGAAAACATATTTGCCAATGACATATCTGATAAGGGCCTAATCTCCAAAATTTATAGGGAACTCATACAACTTAACAAAAGGAAGATAAACAATCCAATCAAAAAATGGGCAAAGGACCTAAATAGACACCTTTCAAAACAGGACATTCAGAAAGCCAAGAGACATATGAAAACATGCTCAAAGTCACTAATCATCCGAGAGATGCAAATCAAAACAGCAATGAGGTACCATCTCACACCTGTCAGACTGGCTATCATCAACAAATCAACAAACGACAAGTGCTGGAGAGGATGTGGAGAAAAAGGAACACTTGTGCACTGCTGGTGGGAATGCAGACTGGTGCAGCCACTATGGAAGACAGTATGGAGTTTCCTTAAAAAAATGAAAATGGAACTCCCATTTGACCCTGTGATCCCACTTTTAGGAATATATCCCAGGAAACCAGAAACACCAATCAGAAAGGATATATGCACCCCTATGTTCATAGCAGCACAATTCACCATAGCTAAGATCTGGAAACAGCCTAAGTGCCCATCAGTAGATGAATGGATTAGAAAACTGTGGTACATCTACACGATGGAATACTATGCTGCTCTAAAAAGGAAGGAACTCTTACCATTTGCAACGTCATGGATGGAACTGGAGAGCATTATGCTAAATGAAATAAGCCAGTCAATAAAGGAAAAATACCACATGATCTCACTCATTCATGGACAATAGAGACCATTATAAACTTTTGAACAATAATAGATACAGAGGCAGAGCTGCCTCAAACAGATTGTCAAACTGCAGCGGGAAGGCCGGGGAGGGTTGGGGGGCAGGAGGTAGGGGGGTAAGAGATCAACTAAAGGACTTGTATGCATGCATATAAGCATAACCAATGGACATAAGACACTGGGTGATAGGGGAGGCTAGGGGACTGTCTAGGGCGGGGGGATAAAATGGATACATATGTAATACCCTTTGTAATACTTTAAGCAATAAAAAAATAAAAAATAAAAAATAAATTAAAAAAAAATTCTAGGAACTCTCCATATCACTCCCTACCTAGTTCAAGTGCTCTGTGCATCAGCTTAGAAACAGAAGAATTGGAGGGTGTGTGGACAAATACAATTCTTAATGCCAGGCCTTGCAAACTTTCCATTTGTATGTCACTTCTCCTGTCTAAGGCCCGTCATTTTTCTGAAATTTCAGTGATATATTGTAACACCAACTCAAAATTCTCCACTTCTGTTCCTGGTACTGTATTTCCTACAAATATTTCTAGATACAGGTAACATCAGTTGTTCAGAATTGTGCTTGAAAGCCAATCCCACAACAGCTAACCAGCCTCGAGGGTCTCCTGAGTGAAGGAAAGGGACTTTTATCACACTACATGCACCTTCCACAGACATATGTATTTCCCATGTTTAAACAACTCCAATTTCTTGATAAAAGTTTTCACTTTCAAAGCTTGGCTACACTCCAATTTCCACATTTTTCTATCGCCATATAACTTCTTGGCCTTTCTCTAGTAAGCTCATACAGGACTCCAGGGTCTGACTCTCCACCTGAAACACTAAATCTTAAAATGTACAAGTCACAAAAGTTCCAATTAAGATCTCAGATAAGTTTTAACAAAGCTTCCATCTATGCTCTATGCTGGACTAAAACCATAAGAAGTAAAGGTGTCTGTTTGCTTTGCTCTCTCAGGTGCCTGCCTCACCTTGTTATCTTTCTAAAAAAAATTTTGAAGAAAATGTGGTTCATTGAGGAACCACACTCCATATAGAGCCACAAAATAAATAGTAATAATCCTAGCCACATATGACACTCTCTTCCTGAATTTTTACTGCTCTCATATAATCTTCAAACATTACCCTCTCTTGCTAGAGTGTTCTCAACTGCAAATAAAAATGGTTTCTCTCAAGCACTATGGGTGGTTGTACAAATTTAAAGAACATTTCTGGAGACCAGTTTGGTGATATAGGTCAAAATGTACAATGAGTACTAGATGTGATTCAAATAGTCTTTTCCATGAAATAATCTAAAGAAAATATTACTAGATGAAGACAAAGTCATGTGTAAGAATGCTCCTTGCAATTTTTAAAATAATAGTAGCAGGTAAAGAAAGGTATAATCTAATTATCTAAAATGAGACTGGTTGTGTACATTATGATGTGTACATATACAACAATCAATTTTGATCAATGTATTGCTGTGTACTCAAGGTTTATAGTCCTTGTGATCCTGTGTAAAAGATATTTTTCATTTTGGATACCCAGAATCCAGTCTCCTTTCTATTAATATCCTGGATACTTTGAGAAGGTAATGGCTGCCTTCCTGTATGGCAGTGGTTCTCAACCTTCTGGCCCTTTAAATACAGTTCCTCATGTTGTGACCCAAGCATAAAATTATTTCCATTGCTACTTCATAACTGTAATGTTGCTACTGTTATGAATCGTAATGTGAATATCTGATATGCAGGATGGTCTTAGGCGACCCCTGTGAAAGGGTCGTTCCACCGCCAAAAGGGTTGCAACCCACAGGTAGAGAACCGCTTCTCTATGGGAATCAAAGAGGCTTGATTCTCACTTTCCCAAAGGCATAATCAAGAAGCACACATAAGGCAGTCTTGGCAAGTTAAGTACAGTCTCATGGGATTTTGAAATTTGGGCATAAGCCTCTTGGGTAGAAATTTGCAGCAACATTTTTTTTTCTTGCCACAGAACATGACACTGTCCTGCGCTTCCTGGTAATAACTGCTGCCAGATATTCACAGTCCTTATCTCCCATTCCTGGATGTCTACATCCCCTTAAATGCATTTTTTAAAATGAATGCACAGATTAGATGATCAAACAAACATATTTAATTGAAAAACAACTGACACATTTTTATTTTACTTTGTCTATTCATTTCCTGAAAACTTTTTCTGGATGAGTCTAGTTTAATATATGTTCCTAATTCTTTTGTTTTATTGCAAACTGATACCTGTCCATTGAAATGCCAATTATATTTTGCTCTATAAAAAGTCATTTCATGCATTTTTTTTCCTGCTGGAGGCATAAATAAAGATATTCCCTTGTCTGACATACTTCCATGATATACCAAAGTTTTCTATATCCAACTTTACTAAGTTTGTACATTTTTTTGCCAGAAATCCTGAAGGAACAGCAGTATTCCTCCAAAGTAACTGACTACATATTTCAGTATTTTTGTAATGTACATGTTTCTGTTATATTGTGCAAACCACTTGTTTCCAATTCAGAAAAGCAACTCTAAATGAAAGTTAGTGAGAATGCTACTTGATGAAAAACTAATTTTGTTTTAATGTATATATTCTCTGAAAAGCAAATAATTCATAGTATTCCACAGTGAACTTATTATCACATATGTAGCAGTGAGGTTCTTTTCACTTTCCTTTCTCTCTTCCTCTATTTTAACCTATTCCTTTGTGTCCATTCCTACAACAAGTGATATCTCACTCATTAATAGGGATGGTGTTACAGCAGGACAGGAAAGAGGCATAAGCCTTTTGGGTAGAAATATGCAGTAACATCTATGAACCAATGAATTAGAAACATATTCTACCAGGTCTCCACACATACCCTGGCCCCAGATTTTTGCAATGTGTATAACTATATGACTATGTCCCAATATAGTTATTGGGACATAGCCATATAGGAGAAAAAATTAAGGGTACTCTTGTCTGAGCAGAATAAAAGCTTTGAACTAAATATTAAGGTTACTGTTTGTTTTTGGTGTTTTTAATTTTTTTAATAAATCTTTATTGTTCAGATTATTACAGATGTTCCTCTTTTTCCACCCCATAGCTCCCCTCCACCCCGTTCCCACCCCACACCATGCCCTTAACACCTGCCACTGTCCTCATCCATAGGTGTAAGATTTTTGTCCAATTTCTTCCCACACCCCTCACACCCCCTTACCCCTGAGAATTGTCAGTCCACTCCCTTTCTATGCCTTTGATTCTATTATATTCACCACTTTATTCTGTTCATCAGATTTTTTATTGACTTTGTTTTTAGATTCACTTGTTGATAGATATGTATTTGTTGTCACTTTGTTGTTCATAATTTTTATCTTTACCTTTTTCTTCTTCTTCCTCTTCTTAAAGAATACCCTTCAGCATTTCTTATAATCTTGGTTTGGTGGTGATGAACTCCTTTAGCTTTTTCTTGTCTGTGAAGCTCTTCATCTGACCTTCAATTCTAAATGATAGCTTTGCTGGATAGAGTAATCTTGGGTGTAGGTTCTTGCTATTCATCACTTTGAATATTTCTTGCCACTCCCTTCTGGCCTGCATAGTTTCTGTTGAGAAATCAGCTCACAGTCATATGGGTACTCCCTTGTTTTTCTCTTGTTGCTTTTAAGATTCTCTCTTTGTTTTTTGCCCTTGGCATTTTAATTATGGTGAGTCTTGGTGTGGTCCTCTTTGGATTCCTCTTATTTGGGGTTTTCTTCGCTTCCTGGACTTGTAAGTCTATTTCTTTCACCAGGTAGGGGAAGTTTTCTGTCATTATTACTTTTAATAGGTTTTCAATATCTTGCTCTGTCTCTTCTTCTGGCACCCCCAATTCGGATGTTGGTACATTTGAAGTTGTCCCAGAGGCTCCTTACACTATCTTCATATTTTTGGATTCTTTTTTCTTTTTGTTTTTCTGGATGGGTGTTTTCTGCTTCCTCATATTTCAAATCTTTGATTTGATTCTTGGGATCCTCTAGTCTACTGTTGGATTTCTGTATATTAGTCTTTATTTCAGACAGTGTATGTTTAATTTCTGACTGGTCCTTTTCCATTTTTTTGGCATTCTCATTAAGATCCTTGACGGTCTCACTAAGTTCCTTAGAGGTCTCACTAAGTTTCTCAAAGGTTTGTAGAAGATTCTTGAGTAACCTCGTAACTGCGGTTTTGAACTCTATATCTAGTAGTTTGCTTTCCTCCATTTCTTTCATTTGTGACATGTTTCTTTGTCTCCGAATTTTGGCTGCTTCCCTGCGTTAACAGAGTGGCTTTGTGTGGTAGATGTCCCATTGGGCCCAGTGGCTCAGCCTCCTCAATCACCTGAGTTGGACACTCTTGGTGCACCCCTTTGTGGGCTGGGTGCACAGTAGTTAAGCCTTGATTGCTGTTGGTATCCCTGGGAGGAATTGACCTCCAGGCCAATTGGCTGTGAGGACCCACTGTGTCTGTAGTGGAAGAACTGCTGTGCTGGAGACACCCTTATAGGGCAGGACTTGTTTCAGTGGGGCTTTGGTGCTCACTGAGTCTGCCTCTTGAGTGTGTCACTTATGAATGTGAGGATTTGAAATCTGGTATCTGACCACTGGGTACACTGGCTTCTGGGTCTCCAAGGAGGTACAAAGTCAGCCACTGCCTAAGTCCAACCAGCAGGAGCTACAGCAAGATCTGCAGATTTCTCCTCTTTGTTTGGGGTTTGGAAGTTTTGGAGCTTTCTGACCCAGTTGTAGTTTGTTAGGTTAGGCTATGAAAGGACAGGCAATTCATATGCAAAAGCCACTGAACACAGCTTGGGTGGGTTGTAAATTGGGTGGGGCATGGTCTCAGGGAATCACCAGGGTGGAGCAAATAGTGATGGCTGTCAGTCAGCTGTCTCCGCGTCTCCGGGTCTCTGCGTCCCTGAGTCCAGCGCCCCCACAGTAACAATGATCCCTGCGGGCAACTCTGCGAGAAAGCCATCCTCGCTTTCTGACCCAATGCCAGACAGTCCAGGTTCTCCCCGTAGGCGTCTGGGTCCCCAGAGTCTCACCAGAAACGAGTTCAGAGCAGTCAGGAGCTTGAATCTCCCTTCCAATTGAAAAAAACAGTGCACCCAGTTGCCAGCCCATTTCGTGCGCTTCCATACCTCTGCTCTTGGCCTCCACACCTCCTACTCAGTCTCAATGCATTTTTTTCTTTCCTTCTAGTTGTAGAACTTCCACTCAGCTAGCTTTCCCATGGTTCTGGATGATAGCCATTTTGTCTTTTAGTTATAGTTTTGGCGTGGTTGTGGGGGGACAGTACGTATAAGTCTATACCTTTTGCCGCCATCCTGGTTCTCTAAATATTCAGTTTAATAATATAAACAATTTGTCTTTTGCACAAATTAAATGCTGAAATTTTTATCTTCTCTACATGTTCAATAACTGATCAAGACACAGGAGTGTCCTGACTGCTAAGAAAAGCTGTTCTGAAATGACAGAATACCTGATACTCTTTTAGTAAAACATCTGCTTCAATTGTTATGTTCTGCTTTTCTTACTGAAATTTTCCAATCAAAATGCCTCATGGTTAGCTCTTAATGACAAACATATAAATAAATTAGGGTCTTGTCTACACACATACATACTTGTTTAAGAGGGTTTTACTTTTAACTTAGGTTAAAAAAGCTGAAACATATTTCATTGTCAGAACTCTGAATCGATGACTTGATCAAACTCAGTTTTGAATTGTTCTTATATCATGTCTATATAATAAATAAGATCAATTACTGAATCAGAAAGAACAACTGATGCACTAGAACAGTGGTTCTCAACCATCCTAATGCCGTGACCCTTTAATACAGTTCCTCATGTTGTGGTGACCCCCAACCATAAAATTATTTTCGTTGCTACTTCATAACTGTAATTTTGCTACTGTTGTGAATCATAATGTAAATATCTGATATGCAGGATGTATTTTCAGGGGTTGCGACCCACAGGTTGAGAACTGCTACACTAGAAAATGGTGAAGCATCTACAATAACAAAAGTATAATATGCTAATTAGACCAGACATCCTTCCAGACAAAGCCAGGGCTGTAAGGGAAGCCGGTACCGGCAGCCAGGAGAAGAAAGATCTACTCTTGCACAAATTTCATGCATTGGGCCTCTGGTTAGTAAATGATAGGAAAATCTTTTACAGCCACTGAGTAATCCAAATAACTGAGTAAGTGGAACTTAAAACAAAGTTATAATGACAGGGCTTATTAAAAAGCATGTTGACCAATGGGGGAAATAGGGAGACATCTGTAATACTTTAAAATAAAGATAATTTTTTAAAAGCATGTTGATAACTACAA
This sequence comes from Myotis daubentonii, assembly GCF_963259705.1. NCBI lineage: Eukaryota > Metazoa > Chordata > Mammalia > Chiroptera > Vespertilionidae > Myotis > Myotis daubentonii. The sequence goes on from NC_081841.1 coordinate 189,142,680, forward strand.
CTACTGAAATAGAAGGCAGAATATATTGGAATCAATTTTAATTAGTTGATTACTTATGTAATGGGACATGGGGGTACATATTATTTAATGAATTAATTAAATAATTATGGAATAGAACACTCTGTTTCAATTTTATTCAGTTAATTAATGTTTGAATGTCTGCTTTAGGCAAGTAACTGTACTTTTCCTGGATAGCAAAAGTTTAATAAGATTTTATACCTAATGTCAAGAAGCTTCCACCCTAGTAATGAATACAAACACATAAATAACAATAAATGTTTATATATCCACAATATCTAAAGAGTTCTTCAAAATCATTAGGGGATAAAAAGGGATGTGATGGCAAAACATATGGGCAAACTTAAATGACCTTAAAAGATGAAGTTTAACTACTAGTTACTAGTAAAGATAAAATTCATTAGTAAACAAGAAAATAAAACATTAAAAGAAAAGAATAGAAGAAACTGGCCCTTAATTAATTTGGCAGAATTTTAAAAGAATGAGATATGTAGTGGTGAAGAGGGTAGGGGTTTGATAAAGTAGCATTCACAAAATTTTGAAGCATTTATTGATAATACTTATTTGTAAATATAATCAGGCAATATTTGTAACTAGCAAAATTAATATTTCTTTGGAGTCAATAATTTCAATCCTAAGAACTTACCAAAACAAACAATCACACAAAGGTATAAGATAAATATATATTTTATATGTGCAAGGTTGTTCATTCTATTATTATATGAAGTTGTAATGATCAACAATGAAGATAATTTGGAAACATTTTGGTAATGTCATAATATGACATACTGTTCGACCACTGGAAATAATGAAGCCATTATATGAACTAATTTAGAGAGCTATCCACTTCAGAAGATAATGGGGAATGTTCACAGTTAAAGATAAAGGAAAAAGCAAACTACAAAATAAAAATAGTAATTGCATTCATGTGAAATGTCCTTGCTCCCATTGAAAGAAGAAAACACACTGTGTAAAATAAAAGCATGCTTCTCTTTAATACAATTGAAAAGCAATGGATGCAAAAAAAATCTAAATTAAATAAACTCTGGAGAGGATAAGCCCTTCAGTGGGCAAAGAGAGACAATTGCTGGTAGATGTGGGCCAGTTGCCCAAAGTAGGTATGGGTTGAAAGGGCGAGTCGTCGCGGGGCCTACGTGGGCCGGCCAACGGGCCCCATGAGGCACAGCCTGACCACGCTGCTGGCGGCCTCGGGCACCGACTCCCCAGCCCACTGCGGGAGCCCGGCGCAAGCCGCCACCCGCCCGCCGCCCCCGGACCGGACCCACGCGGCAGCAGCAGCGGCGGGGCGGGGCGCGTGCCCTCGCCTGAGGAGATGGAGGAGGAGGCGATCGCCGGCGCCCCAGGGAATGAGACAGAGGATGTGGACTTCCTGTCTGGGCTCCAGTTCCACTGGTCGATCTGCTGAACCCCCAGGAACCGGACTGGCCCCTGGAGCCCAGGCTCAGCTCACCCTGGGGGCGGGGGGGCAAGGACTGCGCCCTCCATCTTGCCCTGGGTCCTCCATTTTTGGGGCGGCGGCCATGTGCTCAGGAGAGTGCCTTCTTCCCGGAAGCCCAGGCCCCTGCTGGCCATGCCCAGGATTTCTTTAAACTAACCAATGACAATCAAGGGACGTGCGCGCCATAGAGATGACCACATCCTGTGTAACAAGACCCGACTCGTGCCTGGCCAATCGGCGGGGCACACAGTCCCCTCCCCTGCCCTTACTATAAAGCCCACAATCCCATCAGGCCTCGCTCTCTCTCGGCCACTGGGCTACCGTTGCATCAGTGAGTGTGGTCGGGGAGCCGAACTAGTTCGAAATGAAGGACTCTTTGCTTTTGCATCAGACTCGCTGGCTCCCTGTGGGTTCTTGGGAATCTTGAAATCTGGGCACAACAGGGTAAGTAGGAGATGACTGCTGAAACTGGGGAAACCTTTCTAGAAAAGGAGAATCCAGCCACACTTTCATTAATGTTGTTTGGAAAATCTGGTTGGTAACTGAAAGAGCATTAAACACACACAAAAAAATGAGTATCTTTACTTGATAATTAGCCTCCACTAGAATTCTGCTAAGTTAACTGAGGGAAAGTAGAGCTAGAAAACAGAGAACCAGTGGAGCTAAACTTAGCACTAAGCTTAACATAACTAAAGCTACTAACAAACACTCAGTTCCAGGTAATACATGAAAGATCAGAGAGAACAGTCCCTCTGTCAATGCAAGAAGTTGAGGGTTGGGGAAAAGGGCAATAATGCTTCCTACTATTTCATTTGAAACCAGATATAAAGTAAAAACATTTAAATGTGCAGCTGTCCAACATCAGCTCAGTTTGGCTCATGGTGTTCGCCATTTCACTGAGGCTCCTGTTTCCAGGGGAGAAAAATCAAAACAAAACAAAATGATCTATTTCAGTCTCTGCTGAATCTGTATACAAAATGTCTAGCATACTATAATGATTAGAGACATGCAAATATACAGGGCATGAACAACATAAACTGATGAACAAAATAGATCCAGAGACATAGAAGCATCAAACAGACTGTCAAACCTCAGAAGGAAATCAGGGGAGGGTGAAAAGGTGGGGTAAAAGATCAACCAAAGGACTTATATCCATGCATTGAGCATGACCAATGGACATAGACAATAGGGAGGTGGAGGAATGTGCTGGAGAGGCGGGGGTGGAAGCAGACAGAGAGAGGTCAAGCGGGGGAGGCAAGGGAGACATATGTAAAACTTTCAACAATAAAGAATTTTAAAAAAATAGCCAACAGGGTCAAAACAAAGAATGTCCTAGAACTTGGAATTAGGAAGCAAGAAGTGAAGAATAAGGTAAAATCATTAATGACTAAATAACTAAATGAAAGAACTAATGGAGATAAGGATTATTAATTTAAAGGAAAAGATGGTTAGCATATATGAATATATGGGGATTTCAGCAAACAAAGCCTCAAAACTAAAACTCATAGACAATGGAGAACTAAAACATATAAAATAAAGTATTTACTGGGTAACATTAACAACATACTTGAGATAGAATAAGAAGTGATCAGTGAACATAAAGAATGTAAATAGTAAATATTTAAATTTTAAAAACATTAAAATGAAGAAAAGAACATAAACATAATACTAGACACCTTTAAGAAATCAAACAAACTTACCATTTATAAAATTGGATTTCCAGAAGGAAAGGAGAGAAAGAATAAAATAGAAAAAGACCAGAAAAGATATAGGGCAAAGTTTATAAGATATGGGGCAAACTGATAAAAAAAACAATATCAACCCACAAACTTAAGAAGTTCTGTAAACCCCAAGAAAGATAAATACATTGAAAATAACATCTCTGTATATCACAGTTAAATGCTAAACTCTAAAAACAAGACAACAATCTTAAAAGCAACAGAAGAAAAGCACTTTTCACATGCATGGGAAGTACAATAAGACGGATAGCTGCTGTCTCATCAGAAACAATGGAAACACAAAGTTAATGAATGACATCTTTAAACTGTTGAAACTAAAAATTACACAAACATCTATTTGCAGTAAAACAGCTTTAAAAGATGGAGACTAAATATAAAAGTTTGCAGGGAGATCTGAGTTTCTGTCTGATAATATTTCCTTTTAGCCTGAAAAACTTTCCTTAGCATTTCTTAAGGTAGGGCCAAGTGTCAACAAATTTTCTTTGTATTTATCTGAAAAACTCTTCATTTTACCTTCATTATTTAAAGCAAAGCTTATAAATTATACTTTATAGAATAAGGACAAATTTTAACTACCTGATCAAATGAATATTGACAAATGTATATACCCACATTATTCAAGATTCAGAAGATTTCTATCATTCCACAGAGTTCTTTGCATCTCTTTGAATTTAATACCAGACTAATTCCTACCCAAACAGTTTCTGATCTATATCATTATATATTAATTTCACTGTTCTATAACTTCATATAAGCAAAACATAAAGTATGTACTCTTTTGTTTCAAGCTTCTTTCATGTCATAGGATGTTTTTGAGTTTCATCAATGTTTGTAAACCAACTTGTCATTACTTTTTATTGATAAGTACTAGAGGCCTGGTGCATGAAATTCGTGTGCTTGGGGGGTCCCTCAGCCCAGCCTGAACCCTCTTTCTGGGAGCCCTCGAGGGATGTTAGTCAGACATCCTTAATGCTGCCACAGAGGCAGGAGAGGCTACTACCACTGCCACTGCACTCTCCAGCAGTTAGCCCAGCTTCTGGCTGAGCGGTGCTCCACCTGTGGGAGCGCACTGACCACCAGGCAGCAGCTCCTGCCTTGAGCATCTGCCCCTGATGGTTAGTACACATCATAGCAACTGGTAGTTCCGCCGTTGGGCTGAAACCGGCTCTCCAACATCCATCGAGGGGTCCCACATTGTGAGAGGGTGCAGGCCAGGCCAAGGGACCCCACTGGTGCATGATTGGGGCCCGGGAAAGACATGGGAGGTTGGCCAGCCAGGGAGGGACTACGGGAGGGCTCCAGGGCATGTCCGGCCCATCTCGCTCAGTCCCAATCAGCTGGACCCCAGCAGCAAACTAACCTACCAGTCGGAGTATCTGCCCCATGGCGGCCAGTGCACGTCATAGCAACTGATTGACTAATCGACTGTCTGTCCCATGGTGGTCAGTGCACATCATAGCAAGCAGTTGAGTGGCCTTAGCATATCATTAGCATATTACACTTTGATTGATTGAATGGATGACCAGACAACAGGACACTTAGCATATTAGGCTTTTATTATATAGGATTATTCTATTTTATAAGTATACTAGAGGCCCGATGCACAAAATTCGTTTAAGAATAGGCCTTCCTTTCCCTGGCTGCCAGCACCGGCTTCCCTCTGGCACCCATGACCCGGGCTTCCCTTCAGCCGCAGGCACCGGGTACCCGCACTTCCCTCAGGCCGCCGGCGGGCACCCAGGATCCAGGCTTCCCTCGCAGCCCTGGCTTTGTCCGGAATGTTGCCCAGAAGGTCATCCAGAAGGATGTCTGGAAGGATGTCCAGTCTAATTAGCATATTATGCTTTTATTATTATAGATCATAAAGTATGTATTCATTCACTTGTGGAAGGACATTTAGATTATTTTCATTTTGGTACTATTATGAATAAAATGGCATGTGTATATAAATCTTTTTGGACATTTGGACAAAAAAAAGGGCTACCTGACAAGCTCAGGGGAGGCCTGCCTGGCAGTCTTGCAAACTCAAAGACCTAAAGTAACCACAAAGGATGGTCTGAAATTAAAACTTTAACCAAAAGCAGTTTATAGTGGGTAGTCATGTCCTAGGCCAGTTTTTTCCCTGACAAAGGTCAATCTTTACCTTAACTGAGCCTACTGTCTTTTTGCATCTATAATAATATATCAGTGAAATCTCAGGGTAACTTGTAACTTCCCTTTGTCTGGACCCCTCAGAGTACAACCAAATGCACCTGGGTGCCAGAACTGAAACCATAAATTCCTTAATTGTTACTGTTATCAGGTTAATAGTTGACTTTTTCTTATTTTCTTTTTTCTTATTTTTAGGTGAAGAAACTAAGCTCCTGCAAATTTATTAATTTCCCTGCATCAAATAGGAGGTAATAAGTTCTAGAGGACTAATTGGAAACCTACCTAGTTCCTCTGTTCCCATAAAAATTTATCTTCTCACAACAATCAAATTTTAAGCCAATTCTTGAAATAAAGTACAATTTTTAACTTTAGATATATTCAAAACTGAATCTGCAAAGAGGAGAAAATGGGTGACCCTTCCCCCTAGTCTTCATGCACCATTGCATGCTTCTCTGCATGTCTGAGAGGAGGGGATAATGCTCACATTTAAACTTCACTGCATTAAAGGATGATGCCTGTTAGTTTATTTCATATTAGCATTCATTTTCTAGATTGTATTGACTAGAAATATTGCTTCAACTCCACTCACCATGGCAACAAGACAGCTGAAGATTCTTACAGCTTGCCTGGTAAAGAAAAATACTTGAAAATACCCTTTGATGCTAAAATCGGTTTTGTTTTTACAGTACCACAAGAAGCAACTGATGATGAGGGATATCACCATACATTTCAGATGGATTCACCTAGCAGGAGCACTGAAGGGTCTATAAGAAAGTAAAGGAAGGTGGGAAGGAAGGGCTATCTCATGTTCATAAACTTGAACACACATATGCTCCCATGAACCATCCTTCATTTATATCATTACACACACTTCGTTGTAGGATATTTCCTGTTTGTTTGGCTGTCTCCTCCAATTAAACTATAATTTCAAAAACAAACGAACAAACAAACAACAAAAAAACTATAATTTCCTGGAGCACAGAGACCACTCTTATTTCACCCTTGAACCTCCATCATTCTTTTAAAGTATGTGTTGGATAAAAGAATAAAATAAGATTTTTATGAAAGAATAAAAAACATAGAAAATAAAGACTAGTTAACTTAAAACAACTTCAGAATTCCTAGCATGAAAGGCATTGCAAGAATACTCTTTTTCTTGAATGCATCATTTGTGGCAAAACATGTTATTCAGGCTATTTTCCTCTTTCTCTCAAGATAGGAGACAAAGCCCTTTGTCAAAGGGTATTTGCTCAAGGCATTAATAACTGACTGAGTTAAACTAGATATATTTGGAAAGGTAAATGTAAAGGCCTCGCCAAATAAGTTAGGTAATGGCTTATAAAGCCTCATTGAAATTATTTTATTTATTTATGTATGTATTTATTTATTTATTTCTAATTGTTAGTTCTCATTTATGTATATAACTGAGATTTGATTACATATACTGAAAAAAATGGCTAAGTTGCAGCTCTGTATTAAAACAGTTTGCTTTGTTTCCTGTGCCGGAGAAAGTTTCCTGAGAGCTTATTTTTCAGGACCTGGTAACCACATGGTTAGTTCTCTGTTCTTGCCTTCTAGTCATCAACAAACAATGGCTTCCATATGGGAGAGGTGTATCAGTGGTGTGCTGTCAAACTGATAACACAATGTCACTGAACACAGAGTTGAGAAAAAATGTGCATAGTACACCATGGTGTAGTGGTTATATATAATAGATATAAACAATCTTGAATAAAATAATAGTAAAATAATTCATAAGTGAGTAAATGGGTATTTTTTATTTTGTTTTAATATGATTTAAGTATGAGTTTATATCATTTGATTTGTAACAAAGGTTGTGTTAAAACTTTAACAATCATCTGTCATGAGTGGGTGGGAGCCCACTCCAGCACATCACTGGATATTGGCTCTGTAGTTCTGCCTCAGATTATAATGAGCCAGGGGTATGTTAGCTGATTCCTTAACATGGCAACCTCCTGGCCTAAGCAAGCAGGTATGCAGTCTTCCCCTCCTTATACAACCAAGGCACAGACACACAGCAACGAGGGTTACTGAGAAGAAGTAGAGGTAGAGAAGTCACATCGTGCAATATTTTTATATTCCCTCACCATTCTGCAGAAGCAGCTTGTATTGGGCATAGCTGGTCACACCAAGGAAGTGCACAGGACAAGGATCCAATCCTGGGAATTAATCTGTGCATTAAAGAGAAATGGGAGCAAAAAGCATGCAGTCTACTATATAATGATTGGAGTTTCCAGTTGAAGAAACAACCCTGTTTAAAAATAAGTGTTTCTGGAGCTGTTCTTCAATTGAATCAACTCATACATGCAGAGTCAGATTCTAAAGAACTACTGAAAGGAGGAAACAGCCTCTAGAGCAGCGGTTCTCAACCTGTGTGTCGCAGCCCCTTTGGGGGTCAAACGACCCTTTCACAGGGGTTGCCTAAGACCATCAGAAAACACATATATAATTACATATTGTTTTTGTGATTAATCACTATGCTTTCATTATGTTCAATTTGTAACAATGAAAATACATCCTGCACATCAGATATTTACATTACGATTCATAACAGTAGCAAAATTAGAGTTATGAAATAGCAACGAAAATAATTTTATGGTTGGGGGTCACCACAACATGAGGAACTGTGTTAAAGGGTCGCGGCATTAGGAAGGTTGAGAACCACTGCTCTAGAGCATTTTGAAGTCACCCCATACTAACTTAGGAGATTCCCCAGGTAAAGCAGATCTGGCTGCTATTCATTTGATCCTAGCCCAGAAATCCTGTTCTTTTAGAGCAGTGGTTCGCAACCTTCCTAATGCCGCGACCCTTTAATACAGTTCCTCATGTTGTGGTGACCCCCAATTTCATTGTTCCAAATTGAACATAATGAAAGCATAGTGATTAATCACAAAAACAATATGTAATTATATATGTGTTTTCTGATGTCTTAGGCGACCCATGGGAAAGGGTCGTTCGACCCCCAAAGGGGTCGCAACCCACAGGTTGAGAACCGCTGATTTATAGAATTCACAGGAGATTTTCTGCCTCTCATTAGCAACTCTTTAATTTATTTGATACTTTTGATAAGGTTTTGAATGCAAGATTTAGAATGACCAGAATCATATGTTAGGGAAGAAAAAAGGCTTTTTCATCAAAATTCCTTACATTTCTACACTAGAAAATATTAATAAATAATCCAAATATTTTACCTGCACTGATTTCATGGCTCTCTGCTGGTGAATATATCTGGGATGAAAACATCTTAAACCAAATGTCTTTAAAGAAAAGTATTCAATCTCTAGATAGTAGATATGTCATTCTCTCATATGTCATCATTCAGTCATATTGCATTTTGATAAAATAATACTGTCTTTCATTTCTTCTCCTTGGAATGGTTTGATGTTTTCTTTGTCAATTATTGTGACTATTTAAGGATGAACGGTTATTTTGTTGACAAGAGTCAATAGTAGATAAGGTACAAGTAAGTCAACTAGCGTTAAACTACCTATAATGTAGAGATCCATAAGCACTATATTGGCAGGTAAGCAAAATATCAGCATTATTTTTACAGAGAAGGTAAATATTTTGTCCTAAAATTCCTCAATGAACAAAACAAAGCTGCAGGGGACTGATGATATGAGAATGAATGAAAGTCACTGTAGAACTTCTTGAATTTTAAGAATTTCTGGTATGTCCAATTTAGTATATCAGGATTTAGAAATCCTACTTGTAGTCAAATCTAAATCCATGCCAAGAGAACATCTCACCTGGGCCAGGTGTGCTTCATCAATCACTGAGATATCTGTGTAATTTATCACTTTGGAGCAATAATGCCCTCAGACCTGAAGAAGTCCTCATCCATCACTTACAGACTCAGGTTGTACAATCTGGCCTGAGGCAATTCATAAATTTAGTGTCTGAGAACCAAGACAAGGAACAATTTTCCAGATAGCTACAAGAGTCATGTTTAAAATGCCTTCAATAATCTATAGTTTCCTTGAGCTTTGGCATACGGTCATTTAATTTTTAAAAAGCATTTCTGTTGTCAAGATGCAGAATTCATTATATCAAGTAGATCTTTATACTTATCAAATTATCTAGGTCCACATACTGTTCATGCTTTGTTTTTTCCACTTGCTATAAAATACAGTTGTTATTCCATGTAATTCAATAATTAATTTAATGATTTTATAATAATCTATTAAATAGGCCTAATTTATTTCAGTGGCCCACTATTGTTGGACCTTCAGACCGAGTCCTACTCTTATACATTAAGAACAATTGGTCTACAACTTTTAAGATTGCACAGGTTTTCTAGTAAAATTTTTAGCATAAACCCAATATGTCAGTATATATTTATAAATTATATACAATTCCAGATATATATTTTTAATTTACAAAGACAATTTCAATTTTCCCCCCCAAAATTGTGTAAAGACCTTAAATGGAAATTTTTTTAAAAACCCACTTACTGTGTAAAATGGCTGTAGAAAAAATTCTGTGTTTCCTTTGCAGTCTACTTTTATGCTTTGCTAGTATGATTATGAAGTAGCCTTCACTTGAGAAAGTTCCACTCTTCTATAGGCATAACTCTTCTGGTGTTTCTGCCTAATGCCTCAGTGAACTATTGAGAATTCTCTGATTGGTCTGGCCAAAATTTGAATGTGTTTTTACCTTGAATGAAATTGGGAAGTGCTCAACTTACCATCCCTTGGTTTTTGTTTTGTTTTTTGTTTTTGTGTTTGTTGTTTTACTGAGCCTTTTTAATGTCTGCCATTTACATGCATGGCCTAGTACTCAGCAATGCCCCCAGGATATTCCTGTACCAATCTCTAGCACTCTTTCACTCTGAAACTTCCTTTTGGAGTTCTTTCCCACAAGGACCAGTCCCCTCAGGCTCTCTAACTTCCTATCTCCTTCTCCTCAATACAATGAGAATGCTGGGCATTGTCTCCATGTCCCCACCTATGCTCTTGGTTCAAAAATTGCCTCCAGACAAAAAGCTGGATAATAATCATAGAACTCACCTTATTTGTTTGCTTTTTATCAAAGATCACAGTCAGAAGTTACTTGCTATCAGTGTCTAAAAACAGTGGTTTAATATATGTTTCCTATTTTTCAAATTAGTTATGACAGTAGGTTAAGTCTAGTCCTTTCCACTCCAACATGGCTTGGGGCAAATTTCTATACAGTTAAATTTAGCTAAGAACATAAAAGTCATTGGGTGCATTTTTTTGCTTGCATGTTATGTTTTTTATCTTTTGACCTTTATTTGATGCCATTTCCTTTTGCTTAGAGGATTTATTTAGTCAATTCCTTCAAAATGATACCCTGGATTGGATGGTACACCTACTAAGCACTTGTACATCTGATTATATCATTCTTTTGCCCTTACAAATTATTGCTACTTGGGTGTGTACATAATCTTGGATGGCAGTTTTGTAACTGAAAAATCCTATATAATAAAAGGAGGAATGGCCATTTGCTATGATGTGCACTAACCCCCAGGGCGCAGACACTCAACGCAGGAGCTGCCCCCTGGTGGTCAGTGCACTCCCACAGTGGGCACGCCGCTCAGCCAGAAGCCAGGCTCACCAGCAGGCTCATGGCTGGTGAGCGCAGCAGTGGTGGCGGGAGCCCCTCCCACCTCTGAGGCAGCACTAAGGAGCAGCAAGCCTGGCTTCTGGCTGAGCGGAAGCTTTTCCCACTGGGGGGGGAGGGGGCCTCCCTATGGGCCCCCCTTTGGGGACACCCCTGCCCAGATGGAGTTTGTATCTGCTTCCAATAAACTTCTACATTTTTTATTAAAGAAACCTTTTTGTCCAAGAGTTGAATTCTTCAAAGTTCATGAGGACAAGAACCCACAGGAAGAAAAGTCTGCACATGTCCTGGGGTGAGAACAAAAATAAATAAATATAGGCTATAAAAACACAATTAACTGTGTTTTTAATATCTCATGCTTCTCACTTTCAGTTCATGTCTTTTCTTTTCTTTTTCTTTTTTTCTTTTAGTTACCAATGTCCTGCCTATTTTCAAAATAGGGAAGAATTAGATAATTAAGTTATTTACTTAACCTCATTTTTACTTGCATGTGAAATGTCCACTTTAATGATTTTACCTAATCTTTAATGGTAGAATGAATTTTTTTTTTTAATGTTCCTACATGAAGATGATGAAGATAGATCATTTCGGGAGGGAACAAAAGTCCCTTCATGGCTGAGGTCATACTAGCAAACATGTTTGTAAATCATTTAGTGATGGGGTCAGGATGGGTATCATGAAACTTAACTGCACTCTTCTCTTTACTTCCTTCTTTTCCTCCATGTATATAACCCAGAGGGTTTCATAGTTCCACACACATTAATGGGGTGTTCTCTCACCAAACCTTTGAACCCATCTTGCTGTGAGTCCCCCCATTCCCCTCCTGCAGAGTACAGTTTCAATCCTAGGCCCACTACCTCCCTGGAAAGAGGAAAAGAAAAAGCATATCAGCCATTGGTCAAAGATGCCTGAGTTAGTGGGCAGCCTCCAGGAGAGAGCAGCCCATTGGCTACAGCTGGCATACACTATACACAAGGCCACGCCCATTCCTCAGAGGTTGGATCCAAAGGCAATTACAAAGGCCTGTCCATTTGGTCCATCTCATGAAGGACCATTCTATTTTCTAAAGCCTGATTTCCTGTGTATTGCGGTTTGGGTTTCCTGAAAAGCATAATCTGTGAGAGTGTTTAGTATGAACGATGTTTATTAACATGCCCTTAGGACCAAAACCTGTGAAAAAAATGGAAAAGATAGAATAAAAAAAAGCTAAACACCTTGAGCATTTGTCCCTGGCTATGTATGTCTGCATATGCCTGGAGGTGGAATAGTTTCTACTCAAAGTCTTAACAGAAAAATAAATGTAAAAAAAACCAACGAGACTTATAATGCTAAAGTGATAATATTTCCACATCTACATAACATTCTGGGGTTGCTGAAATGTATTGGACTTCTGTTGTAGCCTTCATGATGTGTTCAGGGGAACCTCTATCCTAAGACATCCTATATAATAAAAGGCTAACATGCAAATTGTCCCCTCGGGAGTTCAACAGACCAGTTCAACCACTCGCTATAATGTGTGCTGACCACCAGGGGGCATCACGGAATGAAGGAAGGCCCCGGCCAGTAGCTGGGGGTAAGGAAGGCCCTGATCAGCCCTGATCGCTGGCCAGGCCTAGGGACCCTACCTGTGCATGAATTTCATGCACCAGGCCTCTAGTCTATACAAATAAAAGACTAATATGCAAATTGGTCACGACACCCTCACAGTCACGGCCAGATATGCTAATTAGTCATGACCAGTATGCAAATTGACCATCACTCCATCACACCAGATGGCCGCCCCCATGTGGTCAAAGATGGCCACCCCCATGTGGCCACAAGATGGCTACTACAAGATGGCCTGCAGGAGAGGGCAGTTGTGGGAGATCAAGCCAGCAGGGAGGGCAGTTAGGGGTGACCGGACCGGCAGAGGAGGGCAGTTGGGGGCAACCAGTCCTGCAGGGGAGGGCAGTTGAGGGCGACCAGCCCTGCAGGGGAGGGCAGTTGGAGGGGGGCCAGGCCGGCAGGGGAGGGCAGTTGGGGGCGATCAGGCAGGCAGGGGAACAGTCAGGCGTCGACCAGGTTGGCAGAGGAGTAGTTAGGGGGTGATCAGGCTGGCAGGCAAGCAAGCAGTTGGGAGCCAGCAGTCCTGGATTGTGAGAGGGATGTCCAGGGATTGGGCCTAAACGGGCAGTCGGACATCCCTCAAGGGGTCCCAGATTGGAGAGGGTACAGGCTGGGCTGAGGGACACCACCCCCGGTGCACAAATTTCATGCACTGGGCCTCTAGTCATTGTATAATTATGATTGAGGATGCCTACTGTACACTTGCTTGCTGTCTGCCCCTGTCCTTAGAATATTAGGTTTGTGAGGTCAGGGACATTTTCTGGTGTTCCAGCATCTAAAAGAGTTTGTGTCACATAAAATTATTAACAATTAATTGTTAACAATTGTTGAATGAATTATCAAGTTGGTTTTTATATGACAATGTGAATAAGAGCTATGCATGTGTTATACCTAATTGTTATTGCTTGGTGTTCATTTTTCATGGCTGTCTGCTCACAGTTTAAACAAATTAGGCAGCAAATTGCCCTGAGACATTTTTGTTGCACAATTTTTGCCAGAATGGTGAACCTTTAAAATTTAGGGTCATGTCTGCAGAAGCTATTAAACTAAGTGCCAAAAAATGTTAAATTCAGTTTCTTCATACTGGAGCATTGGCCAAAAAAAAAAAAAAAAAAAAATAGATCAAAGGCTGGGCAATGCTTACCATGTATAGTAGTCTCCCCTTATCCATGGGGGATATGTTCCAAGACTATAAGTAGATGCCTTAAATTGTGGATACTACTGAGCCCAATATACACTATGTTTCTTCTATACATGCATAGCTATGGTAAAGTTTAACTTATCAATTACACACAGTAAAATATTATCAACAATAACTAATAATATAATAGAAGAAATAACAATAAAGTATAAAAAACTTACGTGAATGTGATATTGTTAAGTAAAATAAGGGCTACGTGTTTACAAGCACTGCAATACCATCACAGTCAATTTGATAACCTAGATGACTAAGTGACTAACAGGAGGGGAGCACATGCAGTGCGGACACCCTGGACAACAGGATGATTCATATCCAGGGTGGGGCAGAGCAGGAAGGTGTGAGATTTCATCATGATACTCAAAACTGCACACAACATGGACAACAGTGTGGTGATTGCTGGAGAGGGGGGAGGTGGAAGAGGGCATAGAGGAGATAAATTGTGATGGAAAAAAATAAAATTCATAAATTGTATATTTCTGGAATTTTCCATTTAATATTTTCAGACTGTGGTTGACCAAGGGTAACTGAAACCAAGGAAAGCAAAACCAGAGATAAAGAGGAACTTATTGCCCTTACACTGTGGTACACACTCACACACACACAACATTGCCCATCTTTTCCTTTATTGCAAGTTAGCATTCACATACCAATATAGTTCATTTTGAACATGAGCCCTATTAAGAGACACAATATTAAATTCAGCAGAAGTCATGTCAGGCTTTTTCCAACAGCTTTGTAGGAAAGCAGAAAGAATTATTTGGGGCTAGTTTATGTTCTTCCTATTAATATTTTTCTAATCACAAATATAATAATTGTTCATTAGAAAAAAGCATAAAAGCATGAAAAAAGTAATTGTTTCTCTTATTCCTACTAATAAAAGGGAAGCATTTTTATGGTCATTTATACATGTGTGTGCACACACCTCCACACATATGTCATCAGGTCTGGACTTCTCTGTGGCATTTAAAGGCTAAAAAGTGACACTTTTTAAATTTATGTAACCAAGCCAAATGTGCCTTCAGAGCTCTCTCCTTGATGCTGAACAGAAATGTAGCTTTTAGGGTTCAAGTCCTTTGTCAGCAGTACCACAGTCCAAAAAGCCTGGAAGATTGCTGGCTTCTGGTCACTGTCATGGTCTCCTTAATGCTAGGATGCTATCCTAAGGCTGTGAAATAAGTTTGAGGGTGAACACCTACTCTAGAAATGCAACATCCTTTGAGCCAAATTTGTCCACCTGAGAACTTCATTCCATTCTAGGATCTTTTCAATTTATTCCCATACTCATTCTTAATTACATTTTTTTTTTGCACCTAGTTTTCAAGCAAATTCCTGTAAGAGCAAATTTTGAACTATTTTATCTGAGCTTCCAGGACAATGTTATCTTTCTCTTATTCAATAATATACTTTTACAAATCTCCTATTGAAGTTATCCACCTGGTTACTCTTAGAACAAAATATCTTCCCTTACCAAATGCAAGCCTGTTGACCTCAGGCCAAATCTTGGGTCTCTCAATGGGTGGCAAATGCTGTGTAGTGTTCTTAAGTGATTTCCCTATTTCTGGAGGATTTTATCTAGTGCCATTTTGCTACTAGATCATCTCCTCCCTCAATTGTCTGAGTGTCTAACAGGCTGAATGAATGGCAGACAGACATCTTATTACTACTGTCTTAAGATAGAAATAGTTACTGGAGAAGAGAGCATCTGAGCATTACCAACCTAACTTCCCCTTTTCATCCATCAGTCACTGAAAAAGGAATGTCAAAGACACAAAGTCAGTGGGCTGGATGTTTCTGAGAATGATGAAGCAGCAGGGACTCCCACACCCATGCCAAGAGCTAGAGGGAGATTGATAGATTTGCCAACAGCCCTGTGAGAAGTGCACAAGGCCACGGAAACTGTGGGCTTGATGGTTTGTTCAGAGCAGAATGAAGGAGGCCAGGACCAGGGAGGGGACAAAGCGTGAGGGAGAGAGGTTTCTGGTGTGCTCTTTTCTCTCCGCAATGTAGCTGGACCAAGGCCGCTGCCCACATCATCTCAGTGTGGCACGCAGAGTGGAGGGAAGGCATTGATCGGAACAAATTAACTCGCACACATTTCAGCATTATCTCCTCCCTCAGTCCCCCTCCACACCTCCAAGGCAAGATGATTACAACAAGGAAGATCACCTTTGAAAAATAGCAGTGAAGAACAGAGGTGCAATATTATAATTGCCAATGAATTACTGTCTTGAGACACGCCCCCAACCCCTAAATCCATCACAAAGAGCATAAGGTAGTCATAAGCATTGTGCAAAACCCTTTGCAGCACACATGGCCAGCAAACTCACCGGGCGAACCTGAGAGGTATTTTATTTAATTTAATATGTTTTTATTGATTTCAGAGAGGAAGGGAGAGGAAGATAAAGCTAGAAACATCAATGATGAGAGAGAATCATTGATTGGCTGCCTCCTGCACGCCCCCTACTGAGGATCAAGCCTGCAGCCCAGGCATGTGCCCTTGACCAGAATCGAACCTGGGACTTTAAAATCCTCAGGCCAACGCTCTATCCATTTAGCCAAACCGGCTAGGGCCTGAGAGGCCTTTTAAGGGCACAGCTGTACCCAGTTAGGTCAACATGGGTTCGCGCATCCTCACTCAGCACCTCCTGCTCCTCCCCCTCCCCACCCCCTTCTCCTCCCGGGAGGACCTCCAGGTGTGGTCTCCAACCCCACCCGGAGTTCTCACCGACCTGTGAGCAGACCTCAATCCGGTGAACTCGGGGAGGTTTTCTTCCGTGAGGCCTTGATTGCTGCTCCCCTGAACGTCCACCGACGGGGAGGATGGAGGCCTGGGGACCTCAGACGCCAGGTCTCCAGCCACGGAGACGTCCCCTTGTGGACCCAGGAAAGCACTGGACGCTATTGCAGGTCCGCAGGTGGCTCCGGCCAGTTCCGCCTCCTTCCCTTCGGAAACACTGGGCGTGGCCGTGGGCGAACCAATGGACGGAGGGCACCGCTTCCTGCGCCTCCGGCTTCTGCAGGAAACAGCCTCCCCAGCTTTCCCGCCAAGTCCGTCCTTCGGGGACAGCGCCGTGAGGCATTATGGGAGCCACGTGACCGGAGGGCCCTGGACGGCGGAGGTTCTGGCTGGGAACACGATTTCTCACCGAGAGAAGGACTCCGCGCGGTGAGTCTGGTTCCAGGAAAGAGCGGAGCCTCAAAGGGCGGCCCGACGGCCGCAGGCCGCTCTGCCGAGGGTGGAAGGCGTGGTGGGCACATGCGCGGCAGAAACCTCGTGTAGCTCTGCGGGCTCCGGGAGGGTGGGTGCTGTGGGCGCTGTGGGTGCCGAGGGCCTCCTAACGCTGCGGCCTGGCAGGGCGTCTCTTGATTGGTGGCTTTGAAGCTGTTGTGAAACTGTTTGTTGACGCAGTGCTGATGGCGGGCATCACTGTGTCGGAGGGGCCTGTGACTCAGGACATGGGCGCTGCGCCTGCCCCTGCTCCCGCTCAGTCACTTGGGGTTGCCGCAGAGGAAATCCCCCAAGTGGAACACTGTCAGTGTTAACCCTTTCCCCACAAGCGGCCCGAGTAGGCTTGAGAAGGGAAATGGCCGCAGGACCTGCGCCGGGGAGGATGACCCCGGGCAGAGCTCGCAGGTTGGGGGGTGGGGGAGTAGCTTCCAGGGGCTCCTTTGAGATGCAGGCCCCAGCGTTCCCAGGACCCGGCCCCAGCGTTCCCGGGACCCGGCCCCAGAACCTGGTGTCAGCTCAGAGGTAGCCCTGCGGGTGCTGTCTCTGGTCAGCCCGGTTCCGGGAAAGGCCTGTGGGGGCCCCTGTCCCTCTAGCCCCAGTCTTGACAGGTCTTCCTAGGAAGGACCTCAAAAAATGCAGGTTCAGGAGGGTTCCGGTTTCTCCTAGCCGCGGGTCAAGGCCTTTTTAGTTGTTTCTATTATATGTTAAAATAGTACACAAGTACCATCACCTTGGAGAAGACTCCATCACCCGGAAAGCGCACTTGTGGTGCCAGTCTGTAGAGTCTGCTCCTTTAACCACTGGTTGGTTTTAGGTCCTTTGCCTTTTCCCGTGTCATATACATGGAATGCCATGTTGCCTTTTGAGTCCTGTTTGTAAACTTCGGTGCCGCATTTGTAAAAGTGGGTAATTTACAAACCTTGCAGTGTTTCTTTGATTTTAAAAATTTTGACACTGCCCAGTACAGGAGCATATATTATGCCTTCAAAACAGAGATTCCACTGTTATGAGCTATATAAGTCTGAGTAAGACCCATGGCTTAGCTTTCTTAATTTGAATAACGGGAGGGATTATGAGAGCAAGGGAATCAAATGAGATACTAATAGTTACAAAATCACATAATCTTATATCACTGAGAAAACATAAATTGATACTGAATTGGCCCGGCTATATAAAACAAAGATAAACAGAATCACTTATACCAGGCAAAGTAAAATTAATAGAACACATAATTGAAGAATTTAAATTAGCCTTATTAAGAATTCTCAGAGATAAGGAAATATAAACAGTTTTAATGAGAGTCAGTATTGAATTGATTTGTTTTATTATCAATTAATAATTAATATGGAGACATAACTAAACAGATTGGAGAAGTATATGTAGCTAAAGACAAATCAATGAACTCAAAGTTCAGATTGTGATACATTTCTGAAAGGTGTCAGGAAGAGATAAATAAGGAGAGAGTGCAAAAGAAAAGTTTAGGAATATTGAGAACAGAAAAAATGCAACTACATCAATATAAACAGAGTGCTCAAGGACAGAAACAAATTTTTAAAAGAACATTAGAATTTCCAAGAATATGAGAAAAATATTAGCAGATTGAAAAGCTTCAGAGTACTCAAAGGATCATATCTAGGAACACTTTTGTGAAATTTAAGCAAATTAAAGAAAAAAGCATGTCTCATAACCTCTAGAGAGGAAAGAAATATGTACAGAAAACCAATTCCAACCAGATCTACCTTAAATTTTTAAAAGCAATTTTGATGGAAGAAAAAAGTACTATATTATTTTCAGACATATAAGAATTTTAATACTGTAGTTTTATATTCAACTCAATTATCACTGGATCAATCATTAAAATAAAGAATTTTTCAGCCTTTGAAAGCATCAGAGGGTTTACCAGACCAAGATCTATTTATATACACTCTTGGGGAAAGTGTTGGAGTAAGAAGAAAGCAGCATCATGGAGGATGTAGGAGCTGATGGAACTAATGGTTTTATATAACTTAGTAAAATTTAATGTTTTCTCACAAAACAAAATACAAGTAACAAAAGTATATTTTTAACTTAGATCTAAAATTCTAGATGTTTTTATTAAACATTTCCTGAGGGAGAGAGGTGAAGAATTAATACAGTACCAAACCATTTTTTTATTATTAATTCACGCCGGATGATATTTTTTCCATTGACTTTTAGAGACAGTGGAAAGGAGGGGAATAGAGAGAGAGAAACATTGATGTGAGAAAGACACATCAATTGGTTGCCCCTGAACATGCCATGAACATGGCCGAGAATTAGCCTGCAGCCCAGGTACATGCACTTGACCAGAATCGAACCCATGACCCTTCAGTCCAAGGGCCAACACTCAATCCATTGAGCAAAACCAGCTAACAATTTGCTGACAAAAAAGAAAATTTAAAACACATATTATTCAGCAATATATACTATTATGATAAATCTACAAGGAAATAGGAAGAAATGGTTATTACCAAATTAAGAAGAAAGATTCTGTTGTGAGGGAGGAATTGGGAAAAAGATTGGGAGTCGCCCACATGCCATTCCAAAGTACTAATATATTACCTTAGAAAGGCATTGATTCATGGGGTTCATTTTATTATTATTTAACTTTACATATTTCCCAAAAATATATTTTACAACCTATTTTTGAAATCAAATATTTGTTATAATTTCTGAATTTCCCCTGCTTAGTGGGCATCAGCATAGACATTTTTATAAATAACAAACTACATGCTACTGCAGGGGTGGGGAACATCCAGCCTGAGGGCCCTATAAGTCTGCCCGCAAAATCCTTGGATCTGGCCCTACTGAGGCATTAAGGGTGGGTTAATGAAATGTTTGACCAAACATAGCAGTTTAATTTTTACGCTAATTTTGTATGGCCCTCGAATGAAGTTATAAATATCCAAATGGCCCTTGGCAGAAAAAAGGTTCCCCACCACTGTGCTAAAGAATAATTGTCATCAATGCCAATAACCAAAAACTTGCATGAGTGGAGGTGCATTGTCTTTCAATTCTAAGAAATCTTGCAATTCTTTAATCTATGATGGGTTTGACAAGTTTGCACCATGCTTTCCAGTGTTTCAAATGCACTAACAAAAAATTATTTAAAGTTGTCCAAGGAGTGCTTGGATAATGTGATAATGCTTGTAAACGGAGACACACACTTATTTTGGAAACCAAAGTATACACAATAAAATACTGAGTGGTGGAATATAACAAACATTTTTTTGTGTGATTTCTCTTTGAGCTTTTAAGGCGAAAGATTTATGCGATCTGAAGAGAAACCAGAGTATTCTTTGAGCTTTTAAAGAGCACTGTGCAATCTAATGTATTCTTAGCTAAAAATACTGTTTCATATATTAGAAAGTTGTTTTATTTTAGAATGATTTTCATTTTTAGTTAATGCTATTGTCATTCATTTATTATATATATACATATATGTGTGTGTATATATATGTGTATATATATACATATATATCAAATCCCCCACAATATCCCATGCATGTGCTAAGTACTTCACATATGTCACTTTTTTTTTTTAAAATATATTTTATTGATTTTTTACAGAGAGGAAGGGAGAGAGATAGAGTTAGAAACATCGATGAGAGAGAAACATCAATCAGCTGCCTCCTACACGCCCCCCACTGGGGATGTGCCCGCAACCCAGGCACATGCCCTTGACCGGAATCGAACCCGGGACCCCTCAGTCCGCAGGCCGACGCTCTATCCACTGAGCCAAACCGGTTTTGGCACATATGTCACTTTTAATACAATCTTAAAAACAGATATGGGACAGATGTGGTAACATAAAACTCCTTGTTCACTATAAGCTGTTTTAAATACTTTTAATGAATAACTTGTGGTTAAAAATTAGTGAATAAGTTAGAAATTGACCAAAATGTATCCAATGAATAAGCATCAAAACTGGCATTTCAGCCCGCTGTTCTTTATATGAATTTCACCTTAATCTCCAGTTTGGAATATGAATTTTTAGAGCATACTACTGCTATTTGTTTGTTTCTCTTATTTGTATTCAGACTCCTGTATGCCTTGGAAGTTTAGTTTAAATGAATGAAGGTATTATTAACCTACTGTAAGATTCCAAGTGTTGTCATTCTTTGTGGTTAGATACAGATAATTGAATCAGGGACACATTTGTATCAACAAACACATGGAATGTTTGGGAATGGTGGCTGAGTGTCTGAGGAAGAAATTCATGATAATCTGATAACAGCATTTTAAAAATTACATTTGAGATGGAGATTTAACTAACAGCCTAGATTTTTAGCTGATGTATAAAAATTGTTTCAGTAATATTTTGGCTTTTACTACACAGCACATTAGTGAATCACTGGGGAGAATTTTCACGACAAGTATTGAGGGAATATGAAGGCAAACTGCCTACCTCCATTTATGCCAAAGATACCCAATGTAAAAAATGCAAATAGATGCACTCCTTTCTCTGCATGCTTAACACTATGCAAATACAAACTTAGGCCCAATATAATATGCAATGTAAAAGTAAATAAGCAAGTACACTCTCGACATATTTTGTGATTCAGTTGTACAAGACTTTCTGTTTACAAAGGAATTTCAAAGTGCTGGTCTTCATGTTTATACTCTGCTTACAAGATATCTGTGTTGGAAGCTTTTTTCCCCCATGGTGTGATTTATGCAAAATTCACATAGATTGCTGATCTAAAATAAATGTAAGTATTTTTGAGAGCCTGCATGAATCTGGGTGATCTTTCATTATGGAAAGAGCAGCAGCCAGCAGTGCAGGCTAATTAATGTTTGATATATATACTAAAGGAAGGAAAGATAATCAAGAAATTAAATTTAATAAGTGATGTATGATATTAGCACATGTTGAATTATAGTGAATATTCACTGTTATTCTGGTTGCTTTTATTATTTTTCTAAACCATATTATTTCAGAAAGCCATTGCTTTGGCTGTTAAAAATATCTTTTTTAGAATATACAATGCTTACATAAAAAGTATGTATACCAAAATAGTACAGTTTTCATTATGTATGCATGAAAACATGGGTGTATACAGAAAATAATGTTCTAGAGAGAGACATATTCAATTCAGAAGCAAGGCATTAGCATTTTTCTAAAATGTGGTATCTCAAAAAACCAATATTATATATTATATATAATGTATTTCAGATATAATTTGTATTTCACAATTGAATCATAATTGAATAGTTGGACTAATTATGACTCAGTATTTTTCTGGCATGCACCAAGGCCTCTGAAAAATATTAAAACTATTAGGAAAATGTAACCAGAGAAGAAAAGAACTGTGTTTGAGGCACATCATTTGACAGGGGCCAGAGTGCCTCATTCACACCTCTCTAATGTGTCTTCCGTAATTTTCAGAGTTCTTTTTCTAACATGAAATTGCAATTATGTTTCTGTCCTTTACATTTTTTTCAGTGCATCATTATTCTCTACAGGATAAAAGAAAATTTCCTTTTTAGAACATATCATGGTCTAGTTAAGTTATGCACTTATTTTCTACTCCCTCAGCAGTTGGTATTTGTTTGTTTGGTTTTTTATTTTCTCTTAATGTTATATTTTTGTTTTCTACTCGTAATCTGTTTTGGAGGTTATCACCTCTATATGATTTTGCAATAATTGCATTCATTTTATATGCTTAGAAGGATATTGGCATTACCCTCTGCTCTGCCCTGCCCTAGAGGGAGGCATGTGAAATCAAATACCGTAAGTCAGAGTATACCATACATTTAGAAAATGTAATTGGTTGAGAAAAAAGATAATGACCAAAAATGAGCCAATTTACCTCCTACCCAGAACTTTTACTATAACATTAGGAAAACAGCAATGACAACAATAAAAATTCTCATCCTCTAGGTCAGTTAAAATGATAGATGCGAATTGTCAGCTTTGGTTGCTCTTTGTCAGCTCACTGAGAATGAAGCCAACACAGAGAAAAGAAGACACAAGGGATGGAAACAAAAGGAGAGTCCAGATAATGTGATTTGAATCTCTGGATAACACTATTGCCGAAACCAGATTCTTTTTTATTTATATGAGTACAAATAGCCCTTTATTTCCCCCTAAATTCAGTTGAGACAAGTTTCCACCTTTGTAACTGATGGTCATTACTAATACATCCTCCCATCCGCAACTCAAGCAATATCCGACCATATTGGGCTCTTATGCTTTCCAAAACAATTCATGTCATTTTCACTTTTCCATGGCTTGGCACAAATCCCATCTTCTAAAACTCTCCCATAGCTTGTGAGCAGTTAACCATGTCTCCACATTTCACTCCTAAATAAAATTTTTCCTCTACTGTCAAGATTTCTCTGACTCCATCACAAATTTAGTTCATTCTTTTCCTACTTTCCTGCACAAATGACATAATTTGTATCCAATGGAAATGTCCTTTTTTATGTTTTCATAGTACTTATCATGGAAGTTAAAGACATAAATGTTAAAGCAAATCATGACAGTGTCTGGTACTTTGTAGGTATTATTTATATACCGGATAAATAAAGAAATTTGTGGTCTCAATTTAGGGGTCAGAAATCCGAAATCAGGTTGTCATCAGGGTTATGCTTCCTCTGAAACCTTACGGAAGAATCCTTTCTTGCATCTTTCTAACTTCTTGTGGTTTTCTGGCAATCTAGGCAGCTGTAGCACTTCAATCTCTGCCTTGTCACTTAGCATTTTCTCTGTGTGCCTGTGTCTCCATATGGCCATCTTCCTCTCTTATAAGACACCAGTGATAATAGTTATGGGCGCACCATAAAGAACTCATCTTAACTAGATTACATCTTTACAAATAAAACCAGTTATGTTCTCTTCAACACACAATTATCTATGAAAAATATGCACATATGCACCTTGAAATGAAAGAACTCTTCCCCTATATCCAAATTTTCATCTGTTTGAAAATGAGACCAATAAAACAGGTTTTCTAAAATAATGTCTTATTAGAAATGGACATTCTTCCCTTTTTAGCACCTTTCAATCTATTAAATCTATTATGTAACATTCAGCTAAAAATAAGAGGAGTAATGGAGTGAAAAACCAGCTATTTATGAAGCTTTGTTATGTTTAGAGGGCTAATACCAACCCTAATCCTAAAGTCAGTTTTAGAATATAAACCAGGTTTTGCACTTGGTCATCAGTTCCACAGTATCTCACTAGAAGAAAAATATGCATCACTACTTAATCATTGCCAGGTATGATTCAGAAATATTAATTATTGGAAGCATTGTTCATTGTTTATGACTATTAATATAATATACATTACTAGGAAGTCCTGATTGCATCTAATGCTGCTTATGTAAAAGAAGCAAAACACCCATATTGTAGCTAGTATTAAAGCATCAGAATAAATATAAAGGGTAATTTAAATGAGATATATAGGGTTTGATTAGTGAATTAAGGTAAATCAATTCTTATGCACACATGTGGATGGCTAGGTTATAGCCTATAAGCTATTCCTCTTATAGGAGTTACTTTTTCCTTTCTGTAAAGGTTGGCTATTTACTGGCAAGTGAACTCAGAGGACCAGATGGCCAAAGCCATACGAGATCATTAAACATTTCCTGTTAAGATTTTGGACAACAATTAACAGGAGCCCAGCAGGAATTTCCCACTGTTGACCCCTAAAGGGTGGCTAATCAGCAGCATATGTGTTTATTTATACCAGCAGGCCCTTTTAATTAACAGCTCTGATGTGTGTACTTTTTGGAAGTTAGTACAGTATATTAGGAAACAGTTCTGATAAGACCCAGTTATAAATATGTCATATTAAAATTGAAGGCTAAAGACAACAAAATGTCAAGAAGTCTAGTCCTGGTACAGATGAACCAAATAGTTACAGGTTCCCCCCAGAAAAATGTCATTTGGTTAGTGCCAAGGATTGCCAAGGGTTGGTCACTCTCCCACCTTGATCTGGTCAAGTTTACATCATCTGTGATCATAGTACTACCCTAATATTTGGACTGTTTCTTCATATACTAAATCCATAATATTCTTCTCCCTGCATCTTGCAAGTAGATCCTTTTATCAACAGTGATGCAGATATCATTGCTTGTATACAGTGGGCTTCATGATATATGCACAATGTACTGTAGGCAGTAGAGTATTGATGATATGACAGCTATATTCTTTTTATTTTTTTATTTTTAAAATATGTTTCTGTTTCAGAGAGAGGAAGGGAGAGGGAGAGATAGAAACATCAATGATGAGAGAGAATCATTAATTGGCTGCCTCCTGCATGCCCTCTACTGGGGATCAAGCCAGAAACCTGGGCATGTGCCCTGACTGGGAATCAAACTATGACCTCCTGGTTCATGGGTCAGTGCTCAACCACTGAGCAACATTGGCCAGGATTTATTTTATTTTTCAATTAAATTTACTGGGGTGACATTGGTTAATAAGGTCATATAATTTTCAAGTCTACATTTCTACGATACATGATCTGTATGTTGCATTGTGTGACCACTGCCCAAAGTCAGACCACTTTCTGTCCAAAAGAAGGACTTGGTATAATTAATGTCCTTTCCCTGATTGGGAAAATTACATGCATCCTATAAAATGCTTCCTTGAGAAATAATATAAGCAATAGGAGGGGAGCAGTCATTCACCATAATAACGATATAAGAAATATACATTGTTAGTTGGAGTGTTAATGTAACTAATGAGATCTAGATTTTGAATTGCATTTGAGAAAGTCACTAATTTTACTTAAAATGAATGAACACTAAGACAATGCCATGACTTTTTGAACAGATATATCCTGTTAACTCATCTGCTATTACATACCTTACATTTTATGGAGACTAAACTGCACATATTATATTTTAAAGGAACAAACATGAAGACTGATACCATAATATATGTATGGTGACCATGTCTCACATCACAACAGAGGACTCTAAAATCTTATGAGGCTCATTAAAATGATACTTGCATTAAAGAATGATGATGAAACTTCATCTTGTAGTCTGTGATTACATTTTAAAATTCATTGCCTTAAATTCTTATAGATAGAGTAATATTGTTTTGCTTGTATAATGAAGCAGTAAATTCTAGTCAAATAGTAAACTAAGGAAAGTTATAACACTATTTTATATATTACAATAAACCAGTATATATCATAGAATAAGAGGCTTTAAATAATATTAGTAATTTTAGCAATAATCTAATCAAATTTATTTAACATTGCTGGGGCTTCAGATTCTTTATTTTAATGTAATAACTTAAGCAAAAACTTTCAACAAACTTTGGTAGAGGGGAAATTGGAATCCAGGTCTTATGACCTGTTAAATACATTTTCAGCCCCAATATAGTATGCCCTAAATATTGGGCGATCCATTAATTGTTTGGGACCTAGGAATTTGGTGAGTCAAATATCATTTTTCATTATAAACTTTACTAGAGGCCTGGTGCACGAATTCGTACACGGGTGGGGTCTGCAGGGATCCAGCCAAAACCCTCAGTCCAATGCCACCTGCAGCTCCTACCTGCCACTCCCACTCATCCCAGCCCCACTGTGCCTGCCATAGGCTCACACCCAATCAGTCCTGATTGGGAGAGGCTCGCACTGCTGCAGCAACGCTCACCAGCCATGAGCCCTGCCTCTGGTGCCCTCCCAAGGGGAGAGGCCTGTGGGATCGGGCTGAAAACTACTCTCCGACATCCCCCCAAGGGATTCCAGATTGCTAGAGGGTGCAGGCCAGACTGAAGGACCCCACTGGTGCACGATCGGGCCAGGGAAGGACCACGTGAGGGCTACAGGGCGTGTCCAGCCCATCTCAGTTCCATCCGGCTGGACCCCAGCAGCAAGCTAACCTACCCATCAGAGCATCTGCCCCCTGGTGGTCAGTGCATGTCATAGCGAGCAGTTGAGCAGCTTTAGCATATTATTAGCTTATTATGCTTTGGCTTTGATTGGTTGTTCGGTTCTGCATTTCAATCTATTTGCATATTACCCTTTTATTATATAGGATGGAAAAATAATCCCTATGCTAGTGATGGGATACCTGAAATAATCTCATATAGAAAATATATATCCACACCCTGGCTGGTGTGGCTCAGTTGGCTGTGCATGGTCCTATGCACCAAGAAGTTGCCAGTTTGATTCCCAGTCAAGGGCACATGCCCAAGTTGCAGGCTTGATCTCTGATAGGGAGGCATACAGGAAGCAGCCAGTCGATATTTCTCTCTCTCTCCCTCTCCCTCTTTCTCTAAAAATCAATGAACTATTCTTTTTTTAAAAAAAAAAAGAAAGAAAGAAAGAAATACATAGCCAAAGACTCTCTATACATAAAGATGTGAACCCTAAGAAAAAAGATACCTACTAATAAGGGCTTCTGGTGCCTAACTGGGCTCAAATTTTTAAAAACAGGCCTCTCACAAAAACTGCACTAGAGGGAGAAGCCAGTCTTGAACTACCTGCCTCTGTACTGAACTGCCTGCCTGCAATGTATTTCTGCCATCCGAGCCAGCCCTTACAAAGGAATTTGGAATCCTGTTTCAATCAGTAGGACTGAGGCTTACTTACCCCATCCAATCAGAGCTGCACAGCTCTGACCAACCAGAGCAGCTCTATTCCGACTAATCAGGACAGTGCCTTTTGGACCAATCAAACTAAAGATTTGGAGTCCTATCTGCATGATGACAGACTAATCAGGGACCAGGCACTAGCACTTCTGTCCATATAATTCAGCTCCTCCCTGGCTCTAGGAGGAAACTTTCCCTTCCCACGGAAGGCTGTATCTCACTGGTGGACAGATGCAGCTTAAAGCAGACCAGCAAGGAGCAGAGCAGATCTTGAAGGAGCAGAAGAGAGCTGTCTAACCAGAGAGGGGCCTGGCCCCAGAGCTGCCTCACAGCCTTGCTAAGTCACAATAGAGCTGTTTTGCACTGACTGAAATTTCCTTCTTCACTGTACCCAAATTGTGGATTTCTACTGGCATTGAATTGGGGCCAACAACCATCAGTTGACAAAGATAATGTATATTTTTGAAAAAAAAAATATTTTCATGAAGTATAATTTTAAGTGGAAGGAAAACTTTGCCAAATTGATTCTGAACATATTTTCCTTACAATTAACCCTGTATTCATATTTAAATATATTTATTTAGAAATGGGCATGTTCTTTGTAGAATATAACTTTTTTTTACTAATTTTTATTTCTTACTATTATGTGTGTTAGAACTTTTAAAGACAAACACTGTAGTGGCAAAGATAAATGCACACATGAAAATTGGGAAAATACATTCCGGTAGGCTTATTAGAATTCATTCCTCCATATTCAAAAGGAATTTGCTGAACCAATGTTAGAGATAAGTGTGAGATGATGTAACTTTTAAAAATTGTACCATTTGTGCCGAAACCGGTTTGGCTCAGTGGATAGAGCATCGGCCTGCGGACTGAAGGGTCCCGGGTTCGATTCCGGTCAAGGGCATGTACTTGGGTTGCGGGCACATCCCCAGTGGGAGATGTGCAGGGGGCAGTTGATCGATGTTTCTCTTTCATCGATGTTTCTGACTCTCTCTCTCCCTTCCTCTCTGTAAAAAATCAATAAAATATATTTTTTTAAAAAAATTGTACCATTTGTTATTAATTTTAAAGACCAGAGTCACACTGAAGTGACTTCAGTGGATGGAATTTATCTTAAGATCACATGAAGAATAAATAGTGGGTAGAAATCACATTATAGAGATACAAACAATCCTCAAACAGAATTTCTCCAGATGCAATTCATGTGTGCCCATGATGGGAGAAAGATGTCTTTCACCTCAGCAAAAGTTGTCTCCTGTTTGCAACACAAGTCCTGCCATACTGTTGAGCCCATTACTCTCCATATGTATTTGTTTTTATTAGCTCTAGTCTTCTGGCAACTACCAAGTGTTTCTATTTCCTCCAAATTGAAATTGTCTTTGTGGGAATGAACCTTTGATTGGAACTACCAGTCTCTATCAAGTATTAAGTACCTCATCGAGTACATATTCCCTGGGGTAGCTAGTAGAGAAATGATTAGCTTATAGCTGTTGTGTTTGCTTAGGTGGTTTATCTTTCATGCAGCCATCTGTGCCCAGGTTCATGTGAAACAAAGCATAGTAACATCTAGGAGGAGGGTTATATTGCAGATTGTAGCATTTGAAGGAAAAGTGATGAAACTTTTAGGAACTAGTCTTAAATTGCTAACACTAGAATCCACTTCGTGCTATCTATCATCTTCATCACCATAATTAAACTTTGATGAAGATGATTACTAAAGGCCTTTTCAATTCAAATCCTGAAGAATTTTTAAGGCATACTAACATACTACTAATAAAAACACCCTTTAAGCAAATTTTATCTACTGAATTGAAGTACTGTTTGGGAAATTGATGGTAATTTCTCCTGATTCATGATTAACATTGGGGCTGGATTACACTTTCCATTTTGTTTCCTTAGTAATGAATGTGCTAAGCACAAAGGATGTACCAGGTCTAAGAATGAAATTTTCTGGGGTCACACCTGCTCCCATTATTAGAGTCAGGTTTTGCAGGCTTAAATTACAACTTTCACAATTTTTCCTACATGAAGCAAGCAGAACTTCATAGGGGCTATACCATATAGGACAGTTTGACTCTCTTTTTTTTTTTGTCTTAGTCACAGAATGAATGGCACTATAATCAGCCTTTCTGTTGATTTTTGCTTATCTAGGCTTCAGTGATTGCTATATGGCTATTAATCACAGAATCATTCAAGCTAATATGATAACAGCTATTTTGCTGATGGCCGCTCTTTTTAGCATGCTTTGCTTAAAAGCATTGCCAAGATGATGAAAGTATTGCTAAAGTATACCTTTTTCTAATAGAATTTTGTTAGACAAAAATGTATACAAAATAAGCAGAAAACTGAAGTCATTATTTAGATAAAGACAAAGCAATGCAATGTTGTCACCAAATGATTGAAATACCACTAGAGTAGATTTAAAACTGTCCAAAACATCCATTAGTTTATTCACACCCTATGAAATTTTATGGTTTTCTTCATTATGTGATGTCTGAATGCTGCCCAAACTAAATGTTCCAGTGACATCAGCATATTTGGATTTACAAGGGACTTTACTCAGAATTTAAAAAATATAATCATTAAAAACATACACTAAATTATTCTAATTTGTAAGCATACATATTACATTTCTTAAATCTTAGAAAATTCAAGCTATGTTTTAAAATCTGGAAGAGAATAAAATTACAATTTTCTACAATTAACTTATGATCAAGTTAGAGGTTTTAATTAATATTTTAAAATTTTAAATTTGGAATGTAATTCATTCTGATTGCTCTAAGTGGGAAATATTTTAGAAATATTATGTGTAGATTAATGTAAATAAAATCACTAAAGAATAAGTCACTTATGAGATAAATTGTGCCCCCGCCCAAAAACACACACAAATATACTTCAAAATGTGACCTTATTTGGAAATAAGGTCTTTCAGATATAATTAATCCCATTAAGATGAAGGTAACTGGAGTACAGTGGGCCCCTAATTCAGTATCAC
Source organism: Myotis daubentonii (assembly GCF_963259705.1). NCBI lineage: Eukaryota > Metazoa > Chordata > Mammalia > Chiroptera > Vespertilionidae > Myotis > Myotis daubentonii. Next base: position 189,173,257 of record NC_081841.1, read on the forward strand.
CATGTCCTTTATAAGAAGCCAGTGGTGTGAAGTTGGATGATTAAAATGATGCATCTACAAGCCAAGGAATGTCAAAGACTGCCCCCAAACCAACCACCAGGGATTAGGAAGAGAAAAGAAAGGACCCTCCCCTTCAGGCTTCAGAGAAAGCATGGCCGGGTTGACACCTTGAATGTAAACTTCTAACTCCTGGAATTGTTTGACAGTACATTTCTGTTGTGCTAAGCCATTCAGTCTTTGGTACTTTGTTACAGCACCCCTAGGAAACTAATACAGGGTTCTTCATAAATGTTTAGTAAACACCTACCAAGTTGAAAATGCCTGGATATTTCTCTCAGTCTTAGCAACATATTATTGATGACTTACCACTTCTTATTAATGCCCTGCTAAATAAAATATAAACCATCATATTATTGATGATTTAACACTGTTTATTAATGCCCTATTATTTATAACTCAGCATTAAAAGTCTTTGGGTTCAGGTTGAGAGGCCAAGTTATAAGCCCTTTTCTAACAGGTTTTCTGAAAAGGTAAGTTGTCTTGAATTTTAAGTCTTTTAATGAGGCCCATCATTTAGGATAGAAACTAGTCTTGAAAATAAGCACATTGTTATTGACAGTGAAAAGCTAAAATGAAAATAAAAGAGTGCAGTGACCTGAATCGTAAAGGCAAGATATCTTACTGAAGGAGATAACTTCTGAGCCAAGTTTAAAGCCTGACCAGCATGGCTCAGTGGTTGAGCATCAACCTATGAACCAGGAGGTCACAGTTCAATTCCCAGTCAGGGCACATGCCTGGGTTGCAGGATTAATTCCCAGTGGAATGTGTGCAGGAAGCAGCCAGTTAATGATTCTCTATCATCATTAATGTGTCTATCTCTCTCCCTCTCCTTTCCTCTATGAAATCAATATAATCAATGAATATACATATATTTTTAAAAGAATGAATGCAGTTATTCCATGAACAAGAGCATTCCTGAGGGATGGTAGTGGGCATAAGAAAAGATAATATGAAAGTTTCAATATTCATCCAGCTGACTTTATGCTTCAGTCCCACGCTCTGTGCTACTCAAGGTTTCAGTCTAGGTTTCAATTTATTTCCAGATTTCACCCTTTGTAACATTGAACAAGCTGTAAGTGAATTTAAAAGGGACATATTAATCAAGTCAATGTTTCTCAAATTGCAAGTTTCTGGAAAAAGAAATGAAAAGGAATTGCAAACATTAGGGCACTTGGTTGGTTGGTAGCAGTAGAACAGATTCTTCTTTAATATTACCAAATATATAACACACACCTTCCCATAACTTCCCTTCCCTGTGTGACCACACCCATCATCTTAGCATTGCTTCCCCAATGTTGAGACATTGCAAATCAATCAAAACTTGTTTTCCTACTTACAAAGGGCCAGCTATGAATCCTCATCTCAGCACTGAGGCATCTTCTACCAGTTAATCAGGGTTGGGGTGTGTGTGCGTGTGTGTGTGTGTGTGTGTGTGTTAGTAAGTGGAAATCTACAACTAAATTCCTCCAGAAGGGGTGAAAGAGATGGAGTGGGTAAGCACTTCATGGCTTAGCAAATGAAAAAGATAATAGTTTCACATGAAGCTGAGAGAAAATAAAATTTTTGCTTTCTAGAAAACATAAACTCATATGCTTTATTCATTAACAAAAATCTTTTGATAGCCTTTATGTAATTCAACAGCAGCTAATTCATTAGCAGATGACACCAGCTTGCTTTCACAAGTACATTTAATATAGCATAATTTAAGGATTTTTGTTTCAAACTAAGTACCATTTATCCTGTCTGGCACCTCTCCTTCCTCTTTTCTATCACAAAGAGCGACTGTGAGTGAAGCAGCCTCCAGCCATGAGACCTCTGGACAGCTGTTCTTCCCTTCCCGCTCGGGAAAGTCACTGGCACTGTGTCACTCCCGGGAGCTCCCTGGCAAAACAGATGTGTTGGGTGCATCCCACAGTCTGACCTGTTCTAAGCCTTCTAATAAGAAACTAGTCACTGTATTGTCATATCTGTGAAGAAATAAGTAAATGAACAAAATGACGATTCTGAGTTGCATGAATTCTTTCTGCTACTTGAGTAGAACCACCAAAAGGTGCACACATTTTAATCTCTAACTTTAAGTATACAGAGAGGAAACATTGCAATTATAAGGACAATTAAAGTAACTAATATGGTAAAGTGACACCCTTCTTCAGATACTGTTTTCCTCATGCAATATTGGTTAACTAATTTTCTGGGCCCAGTGTAAAATAAAAAGGTGGGGTCCCTTACTAAAAAATCATTGAGAATTAATGCAACAGCAGAGCATTAAACCAAGTGTGGGCCTTTTGAACATAGGCCTGTGTGACTGACAGGCCCTGTATCCAAGAAGCCCGCTCTGTTTTCATGGCTTGATTTGCCATATTCTGTGTGCTTCATCACTATTGAATCTAGTATTTGCATTTCCAATGATCTTTTCTCTTTTTACCTTATGACAGATAAACTCTTTTCCCTTTTTTCATAGTTTTACTTGGAAGTGAGAAAAATAAATGTTTAATACAGTCTTGAACTTATTTACTACTGGTAGATTATCAGATTCTTACTAGAAGAACAATATCTAAATTAAATTCATAATTCCTTGAGTTAAAAGAAAAGAAGCCATAAATCACTTGAAAATTAATTATCATAATGTTAGGTATATTTCATATATAGTAATTTAAATTTATTAAATAGTAGCTCAAAAATAACCTTAAATGACTTAATTTTTCATGTTTTCTTTTCAGTGATTTACTATTCTGATGTCAGTATCACTGAAGAGAGAAACAATCTCCTCAGTTATTAAAAATACTAAAAACAAAAGATGTAGAATTTTACAAATGAAATGTGTTTTATTATATCAGCTTTGTGCTGATTGATATGCAATTATGGGCTCCATTACTATTGGATGCTAGATATCCAACCACACCGATTTGTTGCATGCACAACCTATTTACTTTGATTTCTTTATTGAGATATGGAATGATTACAGACATGTGCCACATAAACACATTTTGGTCAGTGATCACTGCATGTTCAATACTTGTCCCATAAGATTATAATGGAGCTGAAAAATTCCTGCTGGTTAATGAGGTCTAGCATCAGGTCTTACTCTTATTTGTGGTGATACTGGTGTAAACAAACCTACTTTACTGTCAATTGTATAAAAATATAGGACATCCTATCTTAATAAAGAGGGAATATGCAAATTGACCACCACACCATAACAAGATGGCTGCATCCACAGTGGAGGCCAAGTTCCCTTAACGAGCAATCAGCAGGGACCTGAGGCTGCATGGCGCTGGGCCAGGCAGGGCACCTGAGGCTGCGCCCCCCACCTGGTGGGGCTTGACAGGGGACCTCAGGCCGCACCTCCTGCCCCAGTGCCAGGCCAGGGGACCTCAGAGCAATCAGGCCAGCAGGAGAGAGCAGTTAGGGGGGATCAGCCGGCAGGGGAGAGGCGTTCAGGAGTGATCAGGCAGGCAAGCAGAGTGGTTAGGGGTGATCAGGCAGACAGTCAGGTGAGCAGTTAAGAACCAGCGGTCCCGGATTGCGAGACTGATGTCCGGCAGTTGGACATCCCCTGAGGGGTCCCAGATTGGAGAGGGTGCAGGCTGGGCTGAGGGACCCACCTCCCATGCATGAATTTCGTGCAACAGGCCTCTAGTATATAATACTTGATGATAATAATAAATGACTATTTTACTGGTTTATTTATTCCACTGTACTTTTTATCATTGTTTTAGAGTATATTCTTTCTACTTATAAAAAAAGGTTGCTGTAAAACACTATGACCTTTTGCTCTGGCAGCAGCCTCATACATCTCCTGTTAACCTATCTCTTGATTGCATCATTTTCTCTTATACTTGATTTAGTCTCATGTGGTTTTGTTCATCATGGCCTCTGCAAAACCCACTTTAATGTTGTCGGTAAGAGGCCACATCAAGTGATTGACCTGGAAATGAAAGTAAAACGTGATTAAGAATGAGGAAGGTGGATAATCAGTGATGGTTATTGCGATCCACTCAGGCATGTCCAATTCTATAGCTACAACCTTGAAGGACAAGAACAAAGTGATGGAAGCTGCTAAAGCATCTGCTTTGTTGAGGTGATGAGAGTAACAGAATTCAAGACGGATCTATATCACACATAAAGAAACTTCTAATGACCTGGATTAAAGATCAGACACCAAAGTGTAGTCCTCTCAACACCATGACAATCACGGCCAAAGCAAAAAGTTTGTTTGTGATCTTAAAAGAAAAGGCTGGACTGACTATAATGTTGAATTTCTGCTAGCCCTGGATAATATGAATAATGATTCAAAAATCATTACTTTTTATATAATGTGAAAGTGAGTGGTGAGTCTGAGAGTGTTGATGTGAAGGCAGCAAAAGAATTTTTGAAAACTCTAGATGTGCTGATTGTACAGGAAGATTACTTGCCAGAAGAGATATTCAATCTGAATGAAAACCCCCTCTTCTGGAAATGGATGCCTGAAAGGACTTTCATCCATAAGGCAGCCAAGTCAATGCCAGGTTTCAAAGCTTTTAATAACAGTCTTACTTGGGGGCAGTATTGGAAGCTAAAAATTGAAACCCTTTGTGATTTGGAACAATAATAACCTCAGGGCCTTTAAACATATCAGCAAATGCACACTGCTAGTGTACTACAGGGGCAGTAAGAAGTCATGGATGATCCAGCTCCTCTTACAAAATGCCTTCCATTGATTGCTAAGCCAGTGAAATGGGGAAGCACTGTTTGGAGAATAACATACCTCTCAAGATTTGGCTTATTGTTGGTAATGCGCCCAGACATCTTCCTTTTATTGGTCATCTTCATCCCAGTATCAAAGTGTGTTTCTTCCTCCAAACACCAACTCATAGATCAAACCTATGGATAATGGAGTTATGGAAACTTTTAAGGCTTATTGCCTGAGAAGGTCCTTTGCCAGGGTACAGCTGCAACTGAGGAAGACACCAAGAAGACACTGATGCAATTCTAGAAGTAGTACAACCCCTATGACTGCATCAAGACTGTTGCAGGAGCTTGAGGTGATGTCACCAAGGAATATCTGAATGGCATCTGTGCATTTTTTGGTTACTTTGTCTTCTCTCTGAGTTATGAAATGTTCTTTGTAAATTCTGGCTATAAGTCCTTTATCATAAAAATGTTTTGCAAATATTCTATCCTGGTCTGTTTCTTATCTTCTCATTTTCTTAATGGTGATGACGTTTAATGACTTAATTTTTTAGGGCAGTTTTAGGTTCGCAGCAAATTTGAGAATAAGATTTATCAAGAAACTAGAAACACCAATTAGAAAGGATGTATGCACCCCTATGTTCATAGCAGCACAATTCACCATAGCTAAGATTTGGAAACAGCCTAAGTGCCCATCAGTAGATGAGTGGATTAAAAAACTATAGTACATCTACACAATGGAATACTATGCTGTGGTAAAAAAGATTGAGTTCTTACCATTTGCAACAGCATGGATGGAACTGGAAAGCATTATGCTAAGTGAAATAAGCAAATATCACATGATCTCACTCATTTATGGAATATAATGAACAACATAAACTGATGAACAAAAACAGATCCAGAGACAGAGAAGCATCGATCACACCATCAAACCTCAGAGGGAAGGTAGGGGAGGGTGGTGGTAAGGGGGAGAGATCAATCAAAGGACTTATATGCAAGCATATAGGCCTAACCAATGGTCACAGTCAACAGGGGGGTGAGGGCATGAGTAGGGGGGTGGGGGATAATGTGGGGATAAGGACACATATGTAATCTACACTAATAAAAGAGAAACATGGTAATTGGCGTACGACCGCTACCCTTTTCATTGGCTAATAAGCAAGATATGCAAATTAACTGTCAGCCAAGATGGCGGCCGGCAGCCAGGCAGCTTGAAACTAACATGAGGCTTGCTTGCCTCAGTGACGGAGGAAACCAACGTTCCCCGCCTGCGGCTGCAGGCCTCTGAGCAGGCAGTTTAAGAAACATTGTAACAAATACCGCCGGACTTCAGCCAGCAGATTCGCAACATTGTAAGCAAAGGCCAGAAACCTACTTTCAGCCGGAGGCCTAAGAGCTGGAGCCAAGCCTCAAGGGAAAACTGGCCCAGAATAAAAAAAGAAAAAGAAAAAAAGGAGCGGTTGGGAACTTCAGTCACCCCCAGCCTGAAAACAGCCCTCAGCTCCTCACCCAGACTGGCCAGGCACCCCAGTGGGGACCCCCACCCTGATCCAGGACACTCTTCAGGGCAAACCAGCCCCACCCATGCACCAGGCCTCTACCCTATATAGTAAAAGGGTAATATGCCTCCCGGCACCGGGATCAGCGTGACAGGGGGCAGCGCCCAAACCCCCTGATCACCCTGCGGCTCTGTGTGTGACAGGGGGCGGAGCCCCAACCCCCCCCCCCCCCCCCGCAACAAGGGCCCTGCTCTGTGTGTGACGGGGTAGAGCCATAACCTCCCCATCGGCCCTGCCCTGAGTGTGAGAGTGGCGGCACCCCAACCCCCTGATCAGCCCTGCTCTGTGGGTGACAGGGGGTGGCGCCGCAACCTCCCCATCGACCCTGCCTTGAGTGTGACAGGGGACGGTGCCCCAACCCCCCAATTGGCCCTACCCTGAGCGTGACTGAGGGTGGCATCACAACCTCCCAATCTGCCCTGCTCTGTGCATGACGGGGCAGCGCCCCAACTCCCCAATCAGCCCTGCTCTGAGCCCGACCAGGGGCTGCACCTAGGGATTGGGCCTGCCCTCTGCCACCCGGGAGCAGGCCTAAGCGAGCAGGTCATTATCTCCCGAGGGGTCCCAGACTGCGAGAGGGCACAGGCTGGGCTGAGGAACCCCCCCATCCCCCCCAAGTGCACAAATTTTTGTGCACTGGGCCTCTAGTAACTTAATAAAGAAATTTAAAAAATAAAGATATCCTATATTACTTCTACTCCCACACATTAACATCACCTACCAATGTGGTATATATTTTACATTTGATGCACCTATATTGACTTATCATAATCACCCTAAGTCCATAGTTTATGTCAGGGTTCACTGTTGGTGTTATATATTCTGTGAGTTTGGGCAAATATATAAGACATATATTTACCACACAGACTGTTTCCATTTTCCGGAATATCTCCCATGCTCTGCTTATGTATCCCTCCCTTCCTCTTAGCCCCTCTGGCAACCACTCATCTTTTTCTGTCCCCATAGCTTTGTCTTTTCTAGAATGGCTTCTTTCACTTAGTAATATAATTGGAATCATATAATATGTGGCCTTTTCAGACCGGCTTCTTTCACTCATTAATATGAACTTAAGGTTCCTTAATATCTTTTCATGGCTTGATACTTCATTTCTTTTTAGTGCTGAATAATATTTCATTGTCTGGATATACCTCAGGTTATTTAGACACTCACCCAATGAAGGACATCTTGGTTACTTCCAAATTTTGACAACTATGAATAAAGCTATTATAAATATCTGTGTGCAGGCTTTTGTGTGCACATAAATTTTCAAATACTTTGGGTAAACACTAAGGGGTGTGATTGCTGGATAATATGATATGAATATGTTTATTTTTGTAAGAAACCACCAAACTGTCTTTGAAAGCAGCTGTACCATTTTGCGTTCCCTTTACAGTGTTTGGTATAGTCAGTGTTTTGGATTTTGGACATTCTAATAGGTATGTATTAATGGTGATATTTGAAATGAAAATTCTGCATTTTGAATTTTGGTGAGGTCCAAGTTACTTCTTTTTTCTTTTATGAACTATGTTTTTAGTGTCATAACTAAGTAATAGTTGCCTCACCCAAGGCCTCAATAACTTTTTCCTATTTTTTCCTCCTGTTTCATTGTTTTAGTTATATCATTTAGGTCTATGATCTATTTTGAGTTAATTTTGTGAGTGGAATGAAGAATAGTTATAAGTTCATCTTTTTGCATATGGATATTCAGTTTTTCCTGCACCATTTGTTGAACAGACTGTCAGCCCCCCCACCCCCCAGTGAATATTCTTGGCACCTTTGTCAAAAAACAAACTAACTATAAGTATAATTATTTTTTTCTGGATTCTCAATCCTGTTTCATTGGTACATGTGTCTATATTTACTATCTTGATAACTGGAGCTTTATATTAAATTCTGAAATAGGTTCATGAAAGTCCTCAACTTTTTACAAATTGTTTTGGCTAGTCTATCTGTTTTGAAAATTCATGTACATTTTCTAATTAACTTGTTAATTTCTGCAACAAAAAATACTGTAATTTTGATAGTGATTAAATCAAAACCACAGATCAATTTGGGGAATACTGCCTTCTTAATATTATTGACTATTTCAATCCATGAGCATGGAATGTATCTCCATCTGTTTATATTTTAATTTCTCTCAACAAAGTTTTGTAATTTTTACTTTGTAACTCTTCACTTATGCTTATTAAATTTATTCATAAGTATTATTTTTAATGCTAGTGTGAATGGACCTTTATTCTCAATTTCATTTTTGGATTTCTCATTGCTTATAAGCATGTATGAAACCTGAAACAATGGTGAACAAAAATCCTGGCTACATATATGGATAAGAGGAGGAAACACTCAAAGAGAAAAAAAATTAGCATTTTTAATATCCAAATGAACTTATGTGATATACATATATGTTTTTAAAATAAAAACCTGTATTTCTCTCTTCTTTGGGGGGGAGCAATATATACTCATTGGTTATAATATAAGAGTTACTGGAAGTTGAAATATCAAGGAGTTCAGCCACACCTGTGTCAACCTCAGTTCTCTGGCCCATCTCCTCTACCTATACAGCCAAGACTGTGGCATTCACTGGTTTCCAGATTCCTTTCTTGCCATCCTTTCTGCAAAGTTTTTTTTTTAACAAGCTAAAGAGCTTAGTGGTGAAATACATGGGTTCTGGATTCAATCCTAGTTCAACACACCAGTAATGAGACCCTCACCGTTAAAGGAGAAGGTTGTTTTTGTCTTTAAAGCTCCACCAGTCCAGTCATCTACAGATACATGAAATGTGTGTTTTTGTACTAATTTCATACAACCCTAAGCTGAAAATGTTGTCTCTATTTTGGAAAAAAATATATGTATATTCATTTCTGTTATTTAGTCCAAGTTGAATTCTGTAACCATGGATAAAGATAATTTTATCACAGTGGTTTGTGATCCTTATATAGTCCAAAAAAGTTAACTCAAAAACTAAACTGATACAAAGCTTTTAAATATCATAGATAATGTCTCTTGTAGAATAAAAGAAGATCTATGTAATAATTTAGAACATTGGTCCTCGATTTTGAATTTAGAGAGAGGATTTAGTGGGTTTATACCAAAAATTCTCCAGACTTTGCAATAACAGAGTAATTGCTAGTTATTTCTTATAGGCAGTTTCATATGTTTAGTGCCTTAAAATTATTTTAGAACCCACATGACAACAATTCATCAAGGACAAAATGTCCTCACACCACTTAAAGCAAAATGAGGGCTTAGTTTATTCAGAGGGCGTAAAATTGTTAAATGAAGTGCTTTAAAGTAAATGTTATTTACTGACATAAATCTTGACTTTCAGTCCTCAGAGGCTGAATGGTGAACATTTATGTCCTGGTTCTGCATAATAAATAGAAAGCAGAACTTAGTTAATAAAATAAAATAAAAACGTGCTCACTGGTAATAAACCACCATATTCCTTGTAAAATGCCTGTCAGGACCAGCCATTTTTGCTGAAATAAACAATCTAATTTTGCCATTTGTGAAGTGGCTTTCATTCTGTAGCTCATGAGTTAAAAGCTGTTATTAAGCTTGCCCTGAAAACCCTCATACCTGTCTTTTTACATTTGCTGGCTTTAACTGTTGATGTGCGTAGCAGTAATTCAAAGAGGCCAGAATTGGTGTTGTTACACTGCTTAGTTCTTCAGAACAGATATGTGATCATTTTTAAACAAATCTCTCCAATGGAAACTGAGATCCATATGGTATGAAAATAATTTAATGATTAATAGTATACACAACACAAGTGAAGAAGAGAATATAAATATCTTCTAAGTTAATGCAGCATCAAGAACAGAGTAGTGCTCACGCTGGTTTGGCTCAATGGATAAAGCTTTGGCCTGTGGACTGAAGGGTCCCAGGTTCAATTCCAGTCAAGGGCACATGCCTGGGTTGTGAGCTCGATCCCCATTAGGGGGCATGCAGGAGGCAGCGGATCAATGATTCTCTCTCACCATTGATATTTCTCTCTCTCTCCCTCTCTGAAATCAATAAAAATGAAAATAAATTTTTAAAAAGTAGCTATTGAACATGGGGAGGACATACTTGGCAACCAAAATTAGGTTTTTCAGGGGCAGAAAGGAGGGGAAAGCTATAGGAAATTTACTTCTCATAACCTTATAAAAAATAATCACAGGGATGTAAAGTACAGCATAGGGAATACAGTCAATCTACACTAATAAAAGAGAAAAATGGTAATTGGCGTACGACGATACCCTTTTCATTGGCTAATCAGGGCTATATGCAAATTAACTGCCAACTATGATTGGCAGTTAACTGCCAACAAGATGGCGGTTAATTTGCATATGTAGGCACAATGCAGGGAGGCGAAAGGGAAAGCAGGAAGAAGCCCCCTGCCACTGACAGTGATCGGAAACCCAGGGGGGAGCTAAGAGCTGGGGGGCAGGGCAAAGGTTGCCCCAGGGCTGCCTTTGTCCTGTCCCCCAGCCATGATCAGAGAATCAGGCGCCTTTTCCGCCCTGGCCAGTGATAGCAGGAAGTAGGGGTGGAGCCAGCGATGGGAGCTGGGCACGGTCGAAGCTGGCAGTCCCAGGAGCTAGGGGTCCCTTACCTGGGCCTAAAGCGAAGCCCACGATCGCGGGGCCACTGCAGCTGTGGGTCCCCGCTGCCCGGGCCGGACGCCTAGGCCAGAGGCATTAGGCTGGGCAGGGGCGGAGCCTGCAACCGCGGGGAGCTGGGGGTCCCCTGCCCAGGCCTGACACCTCTGCCGGAGGCCTAAGGCCTGGTCAAGGGGCCGATCCGGTGATTGGTGATCGGAGGGTGATGAGGGTCAACTCCTCTGGCCGAGGCATCAGGCCTGGGCAGGGGGCGGAGCCGGGGATTGGGGGGATATGATGGTCCCCTTGCCCAGGCCTAAAGCCTGGGTCAGAGGTGTCAGGCTTGGGCGGGGGGTGGAGCAAGAGATCAGAGGGAGATGGGGGTCCCCTGCCCAGGCATGATTCCTGGGCCAGAGGCCTCAGGCCTGGGCGGGGGCCAGAGCCAGTGATCGGGGGGAGATGGGGGTCCCCTTTCCAAGCCTGACACCTCTGGCGGAGGCGTCAGGCCTGGGCAAGGGGCCAATCAGGCGATCAGAGGGTGATGGGAGTCTACGCCTCTGGCTGAGGCATCAGGCCCGGGCAAGGGGCAGAGCCAGCAATCGGAGGGGTCTGGGGGTCCCCTGCCCAGGCATGATTACTGGGCCAGAGACATCAGGCCTGGGCTGGGGGCAGAACCAGTGATGGGGGTAAATGAGGGTCCCCTTCCCAGGCCTGACTCCTCTGTCAGAGGCGTCAGACCTGGGCAAGGGGCCGATCCTGCGATTGGAGGGTGATGGGGGTCAACGCCTGAGGGCTCCCAGTATGTGAGACGGGGCAGGCTGGGCTGAGGGACACTCCCACACACACACACACACACACACACCCAGTGCACGAATTTCGTGCACCGGGCCCCTAGTAGCATTATAATACTTATGTATGGTGTCAGCTGGGTATTAGACTTATTGGGGTGATTACTTTGTAAGTTATGTAAATATTTAATCACTAAATGTTGAATGCCTGAAATGAATATAATGTTATATATCAACTGCAATTGAAAAATAATTAAAAACAAACTTGGATGTAGAAGGCTGTAAATCACCCCTACCCCTACCTCCCACCCACCCCCCAAATATCACAAAGCTAGGTTTTTTGAAAATATGACCTAAGATAACTTCCTTATTTCAAGTTTCTATGAAAGAAGGTTACAATTCCAAAGTCCCTTATCACTCTACATCCTTGGTTTTCTGAAAGAGATGTGAAGGGTCCCCAGAGCTGGCCTCATGTGTGTGTGACATGGACAATCACACAGGACCCTGTACTCATAGAACCCCATGTGTAGTATAATACCCTGCTGTTGTCATATTAAAATTTCTAATACTTTTTTAACAAAGGGCCCACATTTTATTTTGCACTGGGTCTTACAAATCTTGTAGACAATCCTAGGTGCACTATTTTTGTTGAAAGTTTTAGATAAAATCCTATGAATAGCTATGTGATTTGGAGAAATAGCATTAACTTTTTGTAGGAATAAGATTAGATGAGAGTGAACCTAATGCAATAAAGTATTTTAATATAGCAAGGCTTAAGTGAGGTAGACAGCTTTATTCCAGAAGATGTAAGAGAATGAAATGAACTTATTGGAGGAAAAATAACAATAAAATAATTAAAATGAAAAAATAGTCTAAAAAGAGATTTTCAAACCAATTTCTTTACATATAGTAAATAAACATCCTAAATGTTAGCATAATAGAATTAATAAACACATTAAGTGAATAATAAAATTGGCTAAATTGGAGTGAATCCAAGAATGCAAGATTTTTTTAAATTAACAAATGTATTACTATAAGTCATCTCATTCATGTATCTAAAATGAAAAATAAAAGATCTCCATTAATATTGGAATAGCATTTTAAGATTCAAAATCTGTTCTTGGCAAAAATGTGTAATGATACAATTGAAATAGACAGATAGGTTTTAATACAATAAAAAACAAAAGCAACATTATCAAATTCAGTTAGGAACACTAAATACATCAGGAAAAGACTAAATGTGTACTATTTAACATTGGCACAGTACTATTTAACATCATCTGTTCATTTGCAATCTGAGGCTTTGTATTTAAGTAAAACATTGAAAGTTTCTTCTTTTTGTTTTATTCAAATTGGGTTGTTTATATTTCCTGTCATTCCTGGAACCATTTTAGGAAATTATATTTTTCCAATAAGTATTTCACCCATATTAAAACATATTAGTAACAGATTAAGAAATTATTCTATTATGATTCTCTTAAATTATTCCTTTTGCCATTCTTTTTACCTCTTTTTACATTCTTTTTCAAAATTTGAGTTTTTTACATATTTTGTTAGATAGAAATTTATGTTTGTGTATTAATTTTTGAAAAACTCAACTTTTAGATTAATTTGTTATTTTTCTAAATCCCTATTTTCTAGCTCATTAACTTTATGCATTCTTATATTCTGACCTCCTTTGCTTTATTTTATTGCTCATTCTCTAATCAACATAGCAAATCAATATAGATTCTTTAACCCTCCTTTGATGTTGAAAATACTTTTATCTTTCTACTACTTTAGAAGGACCTGCTGAAGCAGCCTTATCTAGTCTGTAAAAATGTTCACTACAGAACATCTCACTGCTCTACTGGGTCCTTTTTATTTTTGGAGGTAACATATAGCATCTAGGGTGTTGGTCTGATCTGTTGGCTATGTATCCCATTATTTTGCTATTATAAGTGAGGCACAGAACAGGAGAAGCTCTACATCAGGCCTAGCCTGGTGACTTCTCTGATATTTAGGTCTTAAAAACCCCAAGTATTCAATGACTAGTAGCCCTGTGCACGAATCCATGCGCCAGTAGGTTGCTGCTGCCCTCCTGTAGCTCTCTGCCCACTGCCCTGCTCTCCTGTAGCTCTCTGCCCAATGCCCCGCCTTCCTGTAGCTCCCCTGACCCCCTCTTCTTTCCCCCCTCATAGCTTGTTGCCCTGCCCCCTCCTGTAGCTCTCTGCAGCCCGCTTGTACCTCGCTGGCCCACCCTCCTGCTGATCCGTGATCTGGTTGTGACACGCTTGGTTGTTACACCTCAGGGCATAACAGCTAATTAGCATATTCCTCTCTTATTATATAGGATAACAGAAATGTGTATGGCAAATGAACTTGCCTCTAGCAAACTTCAACAGGATCATACCAGCACAGACCGTTAAATGTTTGGAGAAAAATTATCACCTATTGAGCATATACCTTATACTCCTTTAAGGGAACTGTTTCTGGCTTACTCCTAAGATCTAGTAGAGCCTGAATGCATGTCTTATCTAGCAGACATTGAATGCAAATCATTTCCCATCCTGAACTGTTGATATATAACCCCAACACCATAAGGCTGAATGTGCTCAACAGCAATCCATGATTACTAGTTGGGTTAAAACTCTCATGTTCAAATTTGAGGAGTAATAACAGGTAATAACAGCTTTAGTATTATATTGAAATCACAAATTCTCTTTCCTGTCCAGAAATTATTGTACTGTGGCAAGATGTGAGAATGGTGCTTTCTTATGAGCCACTGAGGGCTCTGAGGGGAGTCCCTTCACCCTCACCTTCCTTCCACACTATGTTTTGACATCTACAGAAAACAATTATACTGAAAAAGGCAAAAATAATTCCAGCCTGTCACCAATGGCCAGATGTTAAAATAACTGTTCAGTTTAAATATCAGTTATTCTAAGATAAAGAAAAGTATTGATGCTTAAAAATTGAATAATAAATGTAAATACCTTATATATTTAACGTTTAAATATCCTTTTCTCAAGGGAAACAGCCCTGGCCAGCCTGGGGGGAGGGGGGAGCTGAGGCTGTTAGCAGGCTGGCCACACCCCCTTCAGGGTGAGGTCCCCGCTTGGGTGCCTGGCCAGCCTGGGTGAGGGGCTAAGGGCCGTGTTCAGGCTGGCCACACCCCCTTCAGGATGGGGGGTCCTGCTGGTATGCCTGCCCAGCCTTGGTGAGGGGCTACGGGCTGTTTGCAGGCTGGCCAAGGCCTCCAGTGGGGACCCTCACCCCATGAGGGTGTGGCCAGCCTGGGTGAGGAGCTGATGGCTGTTTGCAGACTGGCCACATCTCCTGCAGGTGGGGGTCCCCGCTGCTTTCCCTGGCCAGCCTGGCGGAGGGGCTGAGGGCTGTTTGCAGGCTGGCCACGCCCCCTTCAGGGTGGGGGTCCCCGCTGGGGTGCCTGGAAGCCTGGGTGAGTGGCTGAGGGCTGTTTGCCGGCTGGCCATGGCCCCAGGCATCCCAGGCTCCCAGACCCTCCTTGAGCAGAGGCCACATTAGCTGGAAGCAGGTATCTGGGATTTATTTATCTTCTATAATTGAATCTTTGTAGCCTTGAGCGGAGCCCACAGCCGGCCAGGGCAGGCAGGAAGCTTGGCTTCCTCCATCACCAGGGGCAACCCAAGCCTCCTCCTGTTCGTTCCAGTTCTGTGGCTGCTGCCATCTTTGTTGGGTTTATTTGCATACTCGCTCCTGATTGGCTTGTGGGCGTAGCAGAGGTACAGTCAATTTGCATGTTTCTCTTTTATTAGATAAGACATGCTTAGATGTTATAAGTCCTAGTTTTCTTTTTAAAATAAATAAATAAATAATTACAGGCCTATGCTATGCGACATCCAGTGCATGTCACTTTATTTGGTTATGTATCCCATTTGAAGAATCAGAAAATTCATTTTTTCTATCTATATTGCACCTATCTAGATTTACTAAACTTTGTACTTGATCCTCTCCTCTTTCTAATGATTCCCATGTGCCCTCAATCATTTTTCTCCCTAGTCCTGAATTTGTTCTCAGGAATGAATAAATGATATTCATCTAGTTTGCCAATTTTAACCACTTTTCTATATAATTATGCGAGATATTTTAAAGCAGATATGAAGTAAAAGTTGATTTCTGGCAGTTAGTAGTGGCCATTTTATGCATTTGTTCACTTATCCAATGAAGAGATAAGCAAGATAGGTAATGTTTAACAGTTTGAACTTGAAAAGTGGAGTTGAAATCCTGGTGTTATAGGTAACTTATTTGACCATGGGCAAGTTAACTTCTCTAAATTGAGTTGTCTCATTTGAAAAATTACACAGGGTGTGGGTAGCTATGCAATAAAAGATGCTTATGTTTCTGCACAGTTAAAGCTTTCTAAGTAAATTTTACTGATACGTGGATCAGAGCTAAAAGCAAACCTCAGGAAATCAATTTGGTACTGAATAAACTGAGAACTTCAGAATCTTACTAACTCTGGAGTCACACACACTGACATTCTGGGTAGGCGGGTTGGGGTGGGAAGGCCCAGGATCATGGGGACTCCAGGTTTATCATTTCTCTCGGGTTTATTTACATCTGAAGAGTTGGAGTAAGACATTTTAAGGCAGACTTAGTATGAAGAGGAGAGGGAGACAGTGATTTCTTTTCTCATTCTAGTCTGTTCACATTTATTTTCCTCTGCTCCTTGATTACAATACAGACTTTGTATGTGTAGGACATTTGCCCTGGCTTTTGCCACCATGGTTCAGGGATAAGAACAAGGAGACACAGAGGAGCCACATTGTGGGTTGCTATGTGAAGTAAGAAATCTCTATGATCTAAAACCCTTCTGGGTGCATTTAGGACAGAATTAATAAAGAATATTAAAAACAATTATTTATGCAAATACTAAGTATTTTGATACATGAAAATACTTTTCACAGTATCTAGTAACTACTAAGTCCTCAATTATTTTTAGCTATGATTGTAACCTGCTTCATTTTAGCTCCTATGAGTGAAAAGCAATCTTTTAGGTGCTCCTTCATGGTATCTCCCATTGGAAATAGAGAAATTAGCAGGGTTATTAAAAGTTAGCTGCATCCATTGTATAATTCCAAAACAAAGCATACATGAAGAATTATAATAACAAAAAAAAAGTCTGTATTTCCTTGTTCTGGAGAGTTGTCTCTGTACACTTATTTACACGAGTTGAGGCTGTAGCATGGGTCATTTAATTGCTAATTTTAATATTTAGGCATATAGAAACCTTGATGCCAAATTAACAATTTCAAATCTTCATGTTAAAAGTGTTTCTATGACTTACAGGTGGGGCTCACAGTTTGCGCATCGACCTAGGAACTAGGAGGTCATGGGTTTGATGCCTAGTCAGGGAACATGTATAGGTTGCAGGCTCGATCCCCAGTGGGGGGCGTGTAGGAGGCAGCTGATCAATGATTATCTCTCATCATTGATGTTTCTATCTCTCCCTCTCCCTTCCTCTCTGAAATCAATAAAAATATATATATATTTAAAAGTGTTTCTATCAATAACCTAATCCAGGAATAATAGTACTGTCATTTTCTGCCGGGAGCCGGTCCATCCTTGCTGTTTCAAGGGACCTGGCATATATGGCATACGGTTCTTAATATGTTTGCTCACCTTCTTGGCGCTGTGTTTTAACCAAGGTCACCTCTCCGAGAAAGATTGAATCCCCAGGTAGGGATTTTCCCCTGAAGTTAGGGAGGGAATAAAACCCCTCAACTAAGTGCCAGGCGGGTAATTAATCCCTTTAACTACGAACAATCATGCTTAAACTACATAATCTTTTCTCCCTGGAATGGAGATAAGAAACGCCCTAACCTTTGTAATAGAGATTGATAGGATTGAATCAACTGGTATAAATACAGTTGTAACAAGACAGAAACACTCAGAACTCAGAACAGAATCAAGAAGACAGAACCTACACGGAGCCTAGAGACAGAAGAACTTCGCTGGAGAGAGCATGCCGGAGGATCCTGGAGAGGGACTGGCCTCGGAGCCTAGAGACAGAGCCTAGCGGGAGAACATGGCAAGGGATCCTGGACTGAACCTGACTACAGAGATTGGCAGGAGAACCTGACTGGAACCTGGACACTGAACCTGACTGGAGAGCCTGGACAGAACCTGGCTGGAGAACCTAGCGAGGAACATGGCTACAGAACCTCGCTGGAGATCCGAAGCAGAACCTCTCTGGAGATCCAGACCAGAACTTGGCTGGAGATCCGGGCTAGAGATCCTGGCAAAGCTGCTGATCAACTGAACGCTGTCTCCGTGTCATTCCTTCTTCGCTGACTCCGTCTACGCCTTTGGGGACCCCTGGACCTGCTGGGGTTGGACCCCGGCATCTGGCGCCCGAACAGGGACCCCTAGGTAAGCGCCCCACACTCGGGACGGATCGGACTCCACCGTAGGAAGAGGGTGGATAGTCTTCGCCGACTCCGTCCACACCTTTGGGAACCCCTGGAACAGGATTCCCTTAGGTAAGCCGCCCCATTGAGAACCTCCACACTCGGGACGGATCAGACTCCACCGTAGGAAGAGGGTGGATAGTCTTCGCCGACTCCGTCCACACCTTTGGGAACCCCTGGAACAGGATTCCCCTAGGTAAGTCCCCCTCCCCCATTGAGAACCCCCACACTCGGGACGGATCAGACTCCACCGTAGGAAGAGGGTGGATAGTCTTCGCGGAATCCGTCCACACCTTTGGGAACCCCTGGAACAGGATTCCCTTAGGTAAGCCCCCCCATTGAGAACCCCCACACTCGGGACGGATAGGACTCCACCAGGGTGCTACAGACCCCCCTATAGAGGATAAGTAGGGTAAGAAGGTGGATAGTACAGAACTTAGATTGAGAAGATGTGCCATACTGAGTCCAAAGAAAGAAGACTCTGTATTGATCCTTAGATTGAGAAGATGTGCCATACTGAGTCCAAAGAAAGAAGACTCTGTATTGATCTTTAGATTAAGAAGATGTGCCATACTGAGTCTAAAGAAAAAAGACTCTGTATTGATCTTTTAACATATGTGCTTGCTAGCAGAGGAATTAAGGTTACTCCCAGTCAGACAGAACGTTTTATACAAGAAGTATGTCCATGCTTTTCTGAGGAAGGAAAGGTAAATGTAATGGCATGGGAGAAGGTAGGCCCAAGGAGCCTTAACCCCACTGCAGCCTTTCTACCCTGGGAAAGTGCAGGATTGGCAAGCTCTCCCTGGGATGATAGATCAGGACTCAGGTAATAGCAGAAAGCGCCAATCCTACTCTTAAAATGGATACAAGAGAGCATTTCAGGTTTTTCTTTTTAATGCCTGCTTTTAAAAAATAAAAAAGGGGGAATTTGCCGGGAGCCGGTCCATCCTTGCTGTTTCAAGGGACCTGGCATATATGGCATACGGTTCTTAATATGTTTGCTCACCTTCTTGGCGCTGTGTTTTAACCAAGGTCACCTCTCCGAGAAAGATTGAATCCCCAGGTAGGGATTTTCCCCTGAAGTTAGGGAGGGAATAAAACCCCTCAACTAAGTGCCAGGCGGGTAATTAATCCCTTTAACTACGAACAATCATGCTTAAACTACATAATCTTTTCTCCCTGGAATGGAGATAAGAAACGCCCTAACCTTTGTAATAGAGATTGATAGGATTGAATCAACTGGTATAAATACAGTTGTAACAAGACAGAAACACTCAGAACTCAGAACAGAATCAAGAAGACAGAACCTACACGGAGCCTAGAGACAGAAGAACTTCGCTGGAGAGAGCATGCCGGAGGATCCTGGAGAGGGACTGGCCTCGGAGCCTAGAGACAGAGCCTAGCGGGAGAACATGGCAAGGGATCCTGGACTGAACCTGACTACAGAGATTGGCAGGAGAACCTGACTGGAACCTGGACACTGAACCTGACTGGAGAGCCTGGACAGAACCTGGCTGGAGAACCTAGCGAGGAACATGGCTACAGAACCTCGCTGGAGATCCGAAGCAGAACCTCTCTGGAGATCCAGACCAGAACTTGGCTGGAGATCCGGGCTAGAGATCCTGGCAAAGCTGCTGATCAACTGAACGCTGTCTCCGTGTCATTCCTTCTTCGCTGACTCCGTCTACGCCTTTGGGGACCCCTGGACCTGCTGGGGTTGGACCCCGGCAATTTTCTTAGGATATAGTCAAACCATTAAAATACAAAAGGAAAATTAGGGACACAAGTGCACAGCTGTTGTTTAAACAGAGCAAGAAATCACATTAGCAATCAGGATATTTTAAGATCTAAAAATGGTTCCAAGATAAATTTAAACACTTCTTTAAAGACTCCATGCCTTTGAAAGTGATAAAAGATAACAAACAAATGAAGAATTAAAAGAACATGGAGTCTGAATATAGACAATCAAAAGGACACACAGAAAAATGTCAATTTTCATTTGTAAATAAAATATTCAATCCAGTGATGACTTAAGCATATAAAGTGATAAAATTCAGTCCATAGTTCTACAAATAAAGTTGTAAATGTAATCTTTCTCATTGGGAATTAACATTTTTTTACCCCTAAAGATTGAATCTACACTGATGGTAGGGTGGTACCGTATTCGAACACAAGACATATTGATGTCATATGGCCAGTTTGCATCTGTTGAGCTATCCATTGGCCTCTTTTAGTCTTTGGTCATTTATCATTCAGCTTTGCCTGTAGGATCTTAGAAGACCTGTGACCCTTTCTGAGTCACAGAGGAGATTCAGAGCAGAGGGGAATGATTTACTATTTCCATGCCACACTGCAACCCAGGAATTCTATCAACCTCCCTATGACTAACTCAGTTCTATTTTAGAACCATAAAAATTACTGTTTCTCTTGTGCCCCTGGGATGGGGAGGAATGTAGTAGGATTGCTTCGGGTTCATCCTTCTCCCAGTTTCTACATGGCTGATCTTTCATCACTCTGTCTTTTTTTTTTTTTTTTTTTTTTTTTCAGAGAGGAAGGGAGAGGGAGAGAGAGAAACACCAATGATGTGAGAGAATCTTTGACTGGCTGCCTCCTGCATGACCCCTACTGGGGATCAAGCCCACAACCAGGGCATATGCCCTGACGGGAAATCGAACCAAGACCTTCTGGTTCATAGATCAATGCTCAACCACCGAGCCACACCAGCCGGGCTCATTACTCTGTCTTCAACTCATTTCTTGGAGAGTTGTTCAAAGGAAATTTCTGAGGTGATGGAATATGCTGTATTTGCATTACTAATACAATCGCCCTACATTCATGTGGCTATTGAGCATTTGAAATGTGGCTAGTGCAACAGTGAAACTGATTTTTATTTCATTTTAGACGTTGTAAATGTAAATAGCCACATGCAGTTAATGGATAACATATTATACATTGTGGGGTCAGATAACAAAAATAATTTAGAGCAAGAGGCTGTAATGGCTTAGACAGACTATAAAGTGAATAGTTAATTCATGAAGGTCAGAGTAGAAGAACAGAGATTTTTAAAAACAAAAACAAACAATAAAACGGACTAGGTCACCTGAGATACATAGGTGCATATATACAAAGTATAAAATCAGTAGATTACTTCCACTTAATGAATAAAATAAAATAAAATAAAATAAAATAAAATAAAATAAAAACCTTAAGCCAAGCTCTAAAGTTGGAGAAGAGGTAGGCCCTGGGAGTTTAATAAATTCAATTTCTCAAAAACATGTTCATATACATATTATCTATTTGGTGGTGGTGTTTTTTTTAGCTCCTTTGGTTGATTGCCTTTAAAAATATTTAGTCCCAAAATAACTTAAATAAATTCTTTGGAATTTTTTTTTTGTTTTGATGTTCTTGTTTTGCAGCTGCTGAGTGTTGAATTGTCTCAGCAGCTGATGGTGTCTAAACTGCATGTCATATATGGCATTGCGTAACTAAACTTTGTTAACTATTCTGCTAAAACATTAAATTTACATGAGGTAATAACGCAAATGCAAAAGAGAAACCACTTATAAGTATGACAGAAAAAAATCTGGGTTTCAGAAGTAGAATTCATTTTAAATACTTTGCTTTCCTACAAAGAACATACAAATGTCAGATCAGCTACTTTTAAATCTTGATTCTTGGTTTGAAAAATATAGACCATTCATCTATAGGTGTTGTATGTTTATATGTTAATTTAACCTATCAGAAAGGTGTATGATTTAAAATTTCTTTTATTTGTCATTTACATATAAAAATAGAACATGAAAACTCAAATTATCAAAATCCAGAAATTTCATGGAAACATATTTTAGGCAGGCTTTTCATAAATCTAAAAGCCTTGATAAAAGCAGGAAAATTCCATTTTCTGCTCATTTTGAGAAATTATAACGTTCAGTAGATGTAGCCTAAACTGTGTTTTTTTAAAGTGGTGCCATTTTCCTATATTCACTGTCTACCTACTGGCAGCCTACCAGGCATCAGAGACTCTTTATGTATTGAGGATTCTGTAAAGGACACAAAGGTATTGGTTTTTACTCCCAAAGAAATCACTTTTGTATTATTTTAAAAAAAAAACTGGAATTGAGTAGGTAATTCATGCTACTTACAAACTACCTATAAAACCTACCTGCAGACTTTACCTAGTAAAACATTTGCTAGTTTGCATTAGTGTGACAGCAACCTCAAGAATGTATATATATATATATATATATATATATATATATATATATATATATATATATATCTTAGTTAACAGTGTGTACAAGAACACAAATAATTACAAATGCTTATTAAAATGTTCCCTGAAGAGATCTTTGGAACTTCTGATAGTCCATCAAAATCACAAAAGTTTTAATTGTTTCATTTTCTCAAATAATTCAAACACAAAACATTTTCAGATTTTCATGATTTCTGTTTCTAACATTCTAAAAATAAAACTTGCTTTTACTCTATCTTTGTTCAAGTAATAGGCATGCCTGCTAATCAAGTGTTTCTAGCTTTGGAGGGAGCAATCAGTGACCAGTTTGTCTGAAATGAAATGAGAAAAGAAAAAAAAAACTAAATGTAGCTGGAACATAAAGGTTCAAAAAAATAGCAATCAAATATGACCTTTCTGAAGACTAATGCTATAAACAATTTTGAAAATGTACTATGCAGAAGATATATAACCAAAAACTGGTAAAAATGCCAGCTGCCCTTTTCTATTTAAATACATCATCATATGAACTGTGCATATTCATTATGTTGATTGAAAGCCAGGTAACATTAGTGACTTATTTTTCTTGGAAAATTAAACATTATTACCTAAAACTCTATGCTGAGTAACTAAAATATACACATCCTTTATTTTTCAGCAAATTCTATGATGAACCAGAAGTCTTTATATTCTCCCCAATATTGAGAGATTCACACCAAAACATAAACTATACAATTGTTGGCAAAAAAAGAAAGAAAGAAAGAAAACTGGAATTTTTGTTGTTATATAAGCAGGTTGACATTCCTAAGTCACTGGTAGACTAGCTAAGTAATGTAACCTTAAAAACAATAATTTCCTTGGTTAAATTAATATTAATATACTATTTTGTACATATTAAATACACAGAAAGTAAAATTATAATCCTCAAAATTATTCATAATTCTATCCTCTTATTAGTTTTTAAATTTATATAGACTACACCTTTTTTTAAATCGGGATTCAACTTTACCTAAGATAGGATGCCTTATTTTTGTTCCAGATTCTTAGTGCCAAATTGCTTTCTAAAAAAATTACGCCTATATACATTCTTCATAACTATTGTTATATTCTGAGCTAAAAATAAACCTCTCTTATTACAAAATTAGAACTTGTTCAACTTTAGAAACATTTAAAAGTGCATATAAACAAAATATAGAAAAATTTTAAAAACATTATTCCATTGCAATGGTCATTGTTAATACCCTGATATATCTACTTCAAGGCATGGGAGAAATTTTTGCTGAGAGGGAGGATCTTGCAGTCAACCCATTGGAGTACAAATTCTGGCTTCATTTTAACAGCCATGGTACCAACTTTTTTGTGCCTTTGTTTCCTTGTTGGTGAAATGGGGATAATAATTGTTTCTAATTCATTGAGCTGTTTTGAAGGAAGAGTGGTTAATATAAGTGACATAATAAAACACTTAAATTCCTGAATAATTGCCAAGAAATGTGTTCAGAGAAAGAAAGTTAGTCTTTGTTGTGAATTTACTAGCCTGGATCAAGAGCAGAACTTAAGAAAGCTGAATACCCTGGTGGTCAGAGAAGTTTCTTCATTCTGGTTCTTCAGGGCTTTGGGAATTGTCCAGCTGAATGATAGCAATTGTTCCTTTCCCAACCTCACCAAGTTTCTTTTTTTTCTTTAATAAATGGAGGTGATGGTGGTGATAGAAAATGTAAGGGAAGCGCTATAACACCCTTTCTTTCTTTTTTAATTTGTTTATTCCCACCCACTTCCCCTTTGGCAACCATCACTTTGTTCTCTATATCTATGAGGTTGTTTATTCATTTATTTTTTTTTTAGATTCTACATATAAGAGATTATATAGTACTTATCTTTTTCTATCTGACATAGTTCACTTAGCATAATACCCTCTAGGTCAGTGATGGTGAACCTTTTGAGCTTGGGATGTCAGCATTTTGAAAAACCCTAACTTAACTCTGGTGCCGTGTCACATATAGAAATTTTTTAATATTTGCAACCATAGTAAAACAAAGATTTATATTTTTGATATTTATTTTATATATCTAAATGCTATTTAACAAAAAAAAAATGAGTTTGCATGTCACCTCTGACACGCGTGTCATAGGTTCGCCATCACTGCTCTAGGTTTATCCATGTTGTTCCAAATGGTAAAATTTCATTCTTTTTATTGCTGCATATATATATACCACATCTTACTTATTCACTCATTTATTGATGGACATCTAGGTTGCTTCTATATCTTGGCTATTACTAAAAATGCACCAATGAACATAGGGGTATGCATATCTTTTGAATGTTTTTCTTTGGATAAATACCTAGAAGAAAATTGCTAGATCATATGGCAACTCTATTTTCAATTTTTTGAGGAATCGTCATACTGTTTGCCATACTGACTGCACTAATTTACAATACCACCAACAGTGTGCTAGGGTTTCCTGAACCAGCCACCCCAGTGAGGAGGGGTCACTACCACACCCACCACAAGTATAGCAATTTCATACTAAAGGTGGCCCCTGGGCAAAGCCTGGCTCATGGGAACTGGGATAATTGATAAAAAGTAGTTTTGGTGGGAGAACCAAGATGGCAGCATAAGATATACACTTATACGTGTTGCCCCCCACAACTACAACAAAACTACAGCTAAAAGACAAAACGGCTGTCATCCAGAACCACGGGAAAGCTGGCTGAGTGGAAGTTCTACAACTAGAAGAAAAGAAAAAGTGCATTAAGACTGGGTAGGAGATGCAGAGGTGCCAAGAGCAGAGGTATGGAGGTGCGCAAAACGGCCTGGCAACTGGGTGCTCTGTTCCTTTCAATTAGAAGGGCGATACAAGCTCCCAACTGCTCTGAACTCCAGTTTCCGGCGAGACGCTGGGGACCCAGAATCCTACGGGGAGAAACTGGACTGTCTGGCATCAGGTCGGAAAGCAACGGTGGCTTTCTCACAGAGCTGCTTTCAGGAATCATTGTTACTGTGGGGGTGGGGGACTCTGACTCGGGGATGTGGAGAGGGCTGACTAACAGCCATTGCTGTTTGCTCTGCCCTGGTGATTCCCTGAGACCCCACCCTACCCAATTTACAACCCCACCCAAGCTGTGCACAGCAGCTTTTGCATATGAATCACCTGTCCTTTCACAGCTTAACCTAACCAACTGCAGCTGGGTCAGAGAGCTCCAAAACTTCCAAACCCCAAACAAAGAGGAGAAATCTGCAGATTTCACTGTAGCTCCTGCTAGGTGGATTCAGGCAGTGGCTGACTTTGCACCTCCTTGGAGATCCAGGAGCCAGTGTACCCAGTGGTCAGATACCAGATTTCAACTCCTCACATTCATAAGTGACGCACTCAAGAGGCAGACTCAGTGAGCACCAAAGCCCCACTGAAGCAACTCCTGCCCCATAAGGGTGTCTCCAGCACAGCAGTTCTTCCACTATAGACAAAGAGGTCCTCACAGCCAATTGGCCTGGAGGTCAGATCCTCCCAGGGATACCAACAGCAATCAAGGCTTAACTACAACAAGACTGTGCACCCAGCCCACAAGGGGTGCACCAAGAGTGTCCACCTCAGGTGATTGGGGAGGTTGAGCCACTGAGCCCAATAGAACATCTACCATAAAAAGCCACTCTATCAACACAGGGAAGCAGCCAAAATGTTGAGACAAAGAAACAAGCCACAAATGAAATAAATGGAGGAAAGCAAACTACTGGATATAGACTTCAAAACCACAGTTATAAAGTTACTCAAGAATCTTCTACAAACCTCCAAGAAACTTAGTGAGACTTCAGAGGAACTTAGTGAGACCTTCAAGGATCTTAATGAGAATGCTAAAGAATGGAAAAGGACCAGTCAGAAATTAGGCATACACTGTCTGAAATAAAGACTAATATACAGAAATCCAACAGTAGACTAGAGTATCCCAAGAATCAAATCAAAGATTTGAAATATGAGGAAGCAAAAAACACCCATCCAGAAAAGAAAAAAGAATCCAAAAATATGAAGCCTCTGGGACAACTTCAAAAAGTGAAGAGAACCCCAAATAAGAGGAATCCAAAGAGGATCACACCAAGACACATCATAATTAAAATGCCAAGGGCAAAAGACAGAGAGAATCTTAAAAGCAGCAAGAGAAAAACAACTAGTTACCTACAAGGGAGTACCCATATGACTGTGAGCTGATTTCTCAACAGAAACTATACAGGCCAGAAGGGAGTGGCAAGAAATATTCAAAGTGATGAATAGCAAGAACCTACACCCAAGATTACTCTACCCAGCAAAGCTATCATTTAGAATTGAAGGTCAGATAAAGAGCTTCACAGACAAGAAAAAAGCTAAAGGAGTTCATCACCACCAAACCAGCATTATATGAAATGCTGAAGGGTATTCTTTAAGAAGAGGAAGTAGAAGAAAAAGGTAAAGGTAAAAATTATGAACAACAAAGTGACAACAAATACATATCTATCAAGTGAATCTAAAAATGAAGTCAATAAAAAAAATCTGATGAGCAGAGTAAACCGGTGAGTATAATAGAAGCAGGGCCATAGAAAGGGAGTGGACTGACAATTCCCGGGGGGGTAGAGATTGTGAGGGGTGCGGGAAGAGACTGGACAAAAATCTTACACCTATGGATGAGGACAGTGGTGGGGCCTAAGGGCATGGTGTGGGGTGGGAACTGGGTGGAGGGGACCTATGGGGGAAAAAAGAGGAACATCTGTAATAATCTGAACAACAAAGATTTATTTTTTTTAAAAAAAGTAGTTTTGGCAAATAAATAAAACAGCAACACCAACTAGTGTACTTAAAGGAATCAATTACCTATTTTTTCACACTGGATTAAGTTATTTTTCTTCTATGTTCATACATCTCTAATTCCACTTCAGACTCTGGCAATCTAATTTTCTTCAGCATGAATATGTGCAGATTTATGTGAACTTTGATTCATTTCTGAAGCTGATTTTATGGCTTTTTGAAAATTAATTTTTGCACCAGGGGACTTCTTAGATCACCTGTTCCAATATGATCAATTGATCCATTTTCTCTCTTATTTTTTATTAAAATTTTAATTATTTTATTTTCTTCCAGCAATGTACTTAAACTTTCTCCTCTACTCTCTTTTTATACTTTCTATCAATAAAGTGCTATTTTCTCATCTGTAAAATAGAAGTAGTTGGATTAAATACTATGGATTTTATGCTTCTGTCAATGACAGAAACTATTCTGTAAGAATTTGTTTTATTATTACCTTTACGATATCAGATTAATCTTTACAGAAATAAAACCTAGGAAAAATATTTTTATATTTCCATACACAAAAAGTCCTAGAACTCAAGAGTCATTGTAGTCATGGCTTTATCCTGCAAATTCAGTATGTAATTTTGGCCTTATAAATACAGCATTGATTTTACTTCTCAAAATTACAACTGTAGATAGTCTTTCATTTGTATCTCAGAATATGACATGTACTTTTTAGGATGGTTTACTTCAAACAGGTGAAAAATTATGAGTCATTTATTTAGGTAAGGTGGAAAAGTAAGCAATTTTTTTAAAATTTTTATTGATTTAGTTATTACATATGTGTCCTTATCCCCACATTACCCCCCCCCACTCATGCCCTCACCCCCCTGTTGTCTGTGTCCATTGGTTAGGCCTATATGCTTGCATATAAGTCCTTTGATTGATCTCTCCTCCTTACCACCACCCTCCCCTACCTTCCCTCTGAGATTTGACGGTTTGATTGATGTTTCTCTGTCTCTGGGCCTGCTTTTGTTCATCAGTTTATGTTATTCATTATATTCCATAAATAAGTGAGATCATGTGATATTTATCTTTCTCTGACTGGCTTATTTCACTTAGCATAATGCTTTCCAGTTCCATCCATGCTGTTGCAAATGGTAAGAAGTCCTTCTTTTTTACTGCAGCGTAGTATTCCATTGTATAGATGTACCACAGTTTTTTAATCCACTCATCTACTGATGGGCACTTTGGAAACTACTGTTTCCAAATCTTAGCTATGGTGAATTGTGCTGCTATGAACATAAGGGTGCATATATTCTTTCTAATTGGTGTTTCTAATTTCTTGAGGTATATTCCTAGAAGTGGGATCACTGGGTTAAATGGGAGTTCCATTTTTTAGTTTTTTGAGGAAACTCCATACTGTTCTCCACAGTGGTTGCACCAGTCTGCATTCCCCCCAGCAGTGCACAAGGGTTCCTTTTTCTCCACGTCCTCACCAGCACTTGTCATTTGTTGATTTTTTTATGATAGCCATTCTGAAAGACCTATACACAGAAAACTGCAGGACACTGAAAAAGGAGATAGAGGAAGACATAAACAGATGGAAGAACATACAGCGTTCATGGATTGATAGCATCAACATCATCAAGATGTCCATACTACCCAAAGCAATCTATAGATTCAATGCACTCCCCATTAAAATACCAATGGCGCTGGGGCCGGTTTGGCTCGGTGGAGGGAGTGTCGGCCTGCAGACTGAGGGGTCCCGGATTCGGTTCCGGTTGGGGGCGTGTGCCTGGGTTGCGGGCATGTCCCCGGTGGGGGATGTTCAGGAGGCAGCTGATCGATGTTTCTGGCTCTCTATCTCTCTCCCTTCCTCTCTAGAAAAATCAATAAAATATATTAAAGAAAATAAAATACCAATGACATATTTCACAGACCTAGAACAAACTTTCCAAAAATTCATCTGGAATAAAAAAAGACCCCAAATAGATGCAGCAATTCTGAGAAAGAAGAACAAAGTAGGTGGGATCTCAATACCAGGTATTAAGCTGTATTACAAAGCCGCTGTTATCAAAACAGCCTGGTATTGGCAAAAGAACAAACATATAGATCAGTGGAATAGAATAGAGAACCCAGAAATCGACCCAAACCACTATTCTCAATTAATATTCGACAAAGGAGGCATGAACATACAATGGAGTCAAGGCAGCCTCTTTAATAAATGGTGTTGGGAAAATTGGACAGATACATACAAAAAAAATGAAACTAGACCACCAACTTACACCATACACAAAAATAAACTCAAAATGAATAAAGGACTTAAACATAAGATGGGAAACCACAAAAATACTAGAGGAATCCACAGGCAGCAAAATCTCAGCCGAAGCAATTTCTTCACTGATACTACTCCTAGGGCAATGGAAACTAAAGAGAAAATAAACAAATGGGACTACATCAAAATAAAAAGATTCTGCACAGCAAAGAAAACCATCAACAAAACAACAAGAAGATGGCGGCATAAGTAAACACCAGAGATTGCTGCCTCGCACAACCACTTCAAAAATACAACTAAAAGACGGAACGGACATCATCCAGAACCACAGGAAGGCTGGCTGAGTGGATATTCTACAACTAGAAGGAAAGAGAAAAGCATACTGAGACTCAGAGGAGGTGCAGTGCAGAAGTAAAATACAAAGGTGCGGAGGTGCATGCAGAAAGGGCTGGCGGCTGAGGTCACAATTGTCTTTTTCAATTGGGAGGGAGTCTCAGGCTCTGAGCTCCAGTTCAAGGTGAGTCTCTGGGGACCCAGACTCATACGGGAGAAATGGGACTGTCTGGCATCTGTCGGAACTCGAGGGCAGCTTTCTCTCAGAGGCACACACAGCGATTGCTGGGGCCTCTGAGGACAGGACTGAGAGCAGCCATACTGCTCGCTCCACCTGTCCTGTTGATCCCCTGGGGCTCTGCCCGCCCAAGCCCTGCACGGAGACTTTTGCATATGAAAGGCCCGGCCCTTTGTAATCTGAAAATTACTTAACAAACTGCAGCTGCCCAAGGCCCCAGGGCAACTTGCATTGCTTTACAGCTGGCTTCTGCAGGGTAGCCTCAGGCAGAGGCTAGATTAGTACCTCTTTAGAACCAAGACCCAGTGTACCCAGTGGTCAGAGTGGGACCATCCAATTATAACTCCACAGATCCATAAGGGACACACTCAGGGGGCAGACTCAGTGAGCACCAAAGCCCCACTGAAGCAAGTCTTGCCCCATAAGGGAGTCTTCAGCACAGAAATTCTCCCACAATAGACACAGCTGATTCGCACAGCCAATTGGCCTGGAGGTCAAATCCTCCCAGTGTTACCTACAACAATCAAGGCTTAACTACAACAAGACTGTGCACAAAGACCACAAGGGGTGCACCAAGAGTGTCCACCTCAGGTAATTGGGGAGGCTGAGCCATCGGGCCCTATAGGACACTTAGCACAGAAAGCCACTCTATCGACACAGCAAAGCATAAAAAATGCCGAGACAAAGAAACAGGACACAAAACAGAAATGGAGGAAAGCAAACGACTGGATATAGAGTTCAAAACCACACTTATAAGGTTTTTCAAGAACTTTCTAGAAACCACCGCTAAGCTTAGTGAGATCCTCAAGAAATCTAGTGAGACCCTCGATGTTGTGATAAAGGACCAACTAGAAATTAAGCATACACTGACTGAAATAAAGAATATTATACAGGGAGAACCAAGATGGCGGCGATATAGGCAGACGTGTCCCAGGTCGTGTCCCGGAGCAAATGGAACGAGCAGCTGAAGCTAGTAACACTCACACCGAATTGGCGAAATTGCTCAGCTGGTGAGAGGGTTTACAGCCGGGAAGAGCAGAACTCCCCTGGTAAGGGCATGGTACGTGGCGCCTTGTTGTGTTGTATTTTGTGCCTTTAAATCAACGCAGCAGATCCAAGCAACAGCAACCTCCTGAGCACCTCATCCTCTGTTGAGGAACAGCAGCTGTACGTGAAACCTCGCCCCACCAGCCGGAAGAGCCACCACAGCTTTGAACAGCACCCACCAGAGGAGCTGCTGCCAACTGAAGAGCAGCTGCTACCACAACCGCCCGAAGAGCAACCACAGACCAAGGAGTCACTGCCACCAAGGGAGAAACCACTGAACAACTCAACGTCTAGATATGTCAGTGAGATCAAACATGGGTAGACAAAGAAACCCCCAAAGGAAAGAGAAGGAGGACTCTCCAGAAAAGCAGCTAAGTAATACAGAGGCATGCAACATGACAGATAAAGAATTCAGAATAAGGATCCTAGAGTGCATAAACCGGATGGAGGAAAAAATCGACAACCTCTTCAAGAAGCAAGAAGAAACAGATGAAAAAATCGATAACATATGGAAGAAGCTAGAAGAAACAGATGAAAAAATCGATAACATATGGAAGAAGCTAGAAGAAACAGATGAAAAAATCGATAACATATGGAAGAAGCTAGAAGAAACAGATGAAAAAATCAACAACCTAAGTAAGACCCAAGAAGAAATGAAGAGTGATATAGCTGCAATGAAAAACTCCATTGAAAGTATCAACAGTAGACTAGGAGAAGCGGAGGACCGAATAAGTGAATTAGAAGACAAGGAAGCAAAACACACCCAAAATGTACTGCAATTGGAGAAAAAAATTAAAAGACAGGAGGAGAGCCTAAGGGAGCTTTGGGACAACATGAAACGAAACAACATACGAATAATAGGAGTACCAGAACAACAGAAAGATGAACAAGGATTAGAAAACCTACTCGAAGAAATAATATCAGAAAACTTTCCTGAGGTGGGGAAGAAAAAAGTCACACAAGCCCAGAGAGTCCCAAACAAGGTGAACCCGAAAAGACCCACACCAAGACACATCATAATCACCATGGCAAATGTTCAGGACAAAGAGAGAATCTTACAGGCTGCAAGAGAGAGACGGAAAGTTACATACAAGGGATCTCCCATTAGATTGTCAAATGACTTCTCAACAGAAACACATCAGGCCAGAAAAGAATGGACTGAAATTTACAAAGTGATGCAAAGCAAAGGACTGAATCCAAGAATACTCTATCCAGCAAGGCTATCATTCAAACTTGAAGGGGAAATAAGAAGCTTCACAGACAAAAAAAGACTAAGGGAGTTTGTCACCACCAAGCCAGCAATGCAAGGAATGCTAAAGGGACTGGTATAAAAAGAAGAAATAAAAAGCTCAGAAAGAAAACAGCCACACACACACACAAAAAGAAATGGCTACAAACAAGTACCTTTCAATAATAACTTTAAACGTAAACGGACTAAATGCTCCAACCAAAAGACATCGAGTGGCTGAATGGATAAAAAAACATGACCCATACATCTGCTGTCTACAAGAAACCCACCTCATTAGAAGGGACTCACACAGACTGAAAGTGAAAGGATGGAAAAATATCTTTCAGGCAAATGGAAAGGAAAAGAAAGCTGGGGTAGCAATACTTATATCGGACAAAATAGACCTCAAAGTGAAGGCCTTAACAAGAGATAAGGAAGGCCACTTCATAATACTAAAGGGATCAATACAACAAGAAGATATAACCCTGGTAAACATATATGCACCCAATGTAGGAGCACCCAAATTCATAAAAAAACTCCTGGAAAATATCAAAGGAGAGATCGACAACAATACAATCATAGTAGGGGACTTTAATACACCATTGACAGCACTGGATAAGTCCTACAGACAAACAATCAGAAAAGATACAGCAATCCTAAATGACTCACTAGATCAGATGGACTTAATAGACATCTTCAGAACACTTCACCCCAAAGCCAGAGAATATACGTTCTTCTCAGGTGCTCATGGGACATATTCAAAAATAGACCACATATTGGGTCACAAGCAAAGTATCCCCAAATTCAAGAAGATTGAAATCATAAAAAGCATCTTCGCAGACCACGACGGCATAATATTAGAAATAAACTACAATAAAAACAACCCAAAATACTCAAACACCTGGAAGCTGAATAGCATGCTATTAAATATTGATTGGGTTACCAATGAGATCAAAGAAGAAATTAAAAACATCCTGGAAACTAATGACAATGAAAACACAACAATCCAAAACCTATGGGACACATTGAAAGCAGTCCTGAGAGGGAAGTTTATAGCTCTACAGGCCTATCTCAAAAAACAAGAAAAAATGGTAGTAAATCATCTAACTCTACAACTCAAAGAATTAGAAAGAGAGCAACAAGAAAACCCCAGAGTGAGCAGAAGGAAGGAGATAATAAAGATTAGAGCAGAAATAAATGACATAGAGACCAAAAAAACAATACAGAAAATCAATGAAACCAAGAGCTGGTTCTTTGAAAGGATAAACAAGATTGATAAACCTCTAGCCAGACTCACCAAGAAGCAGAGAGAGAGGACCCAAATAAATAAAATCAGAAACGATAGAGGCGAAATAACAACAGACCCCACAGAAATACAAATGATTGTTAAAAAATACTATGGACAGCTTTACTCCAACAAACTAGACAACCTGGAGGAAATGGACAAATTCCTAGAAAAATACAGCATTCCAAAACTCAATCAGGAAGAATCTAAAAATCTCAACAGGCCAATAACTATGGAAGAAATTGAAGCAGTCATCAAAAAGCTTCCATCAAACAAAAGCCCAGGACCAGACGGCTTCACAGGGGAGTTTTACCAAACATTCAAGGAAGAACTAAAACCTATCCTCCTCAGACTACTACAAAAAATTCAAGAGGAAGGAACACTTCCAAGCTCATTCTATGAAGCCAGCATCACCCTAATACCAAAACCAGGTAAAGACAACACAATGAAAGAGAATTACAGGCCAATATCCCTCATGAACATAGATGCCAAAATCCTCAACAAAATCTTAGCAAATCGGATCCAGCAGTACATCAGAAAGATCATACACCATGACCAAGTAGGATTTATCCCAGGGATGCAAGGATGGTACAATATCCGCAAATCAATAAACGTGATACATCACATAAACAAATTGAAAGAAAAAAACCACATGGTCATATCAATTGATGCAGAAAAAGCATTTGACAAAATTCAACACCCATTTTTGATAAAAACTCTCAGCAAGGTGGGAGTAGAAGGATCATACCTCAACATAATAAAAGCCATATATGACAGGCCCACAGCCAACATCATACTCAACGGACAAAAACTAACACCATTTCCCCTAAGAACAGGAACAAGACAGGGATGCCCCCTCTCACCACTCCTGTTCAACATAGTACTGGAAGTGTTAGCCATTGCAATTCGGCAAGAAGAAGAAATAAAAGGCATCCAAATTGGAAAAGAGGAAGTAAAACTGTCCTTATTTGCAGACGACATGATATTATACATACAAAACCCTAGAGATTCCATCAAAAAGCTACTAGACTTAATACATGAATTTGGCAATGTAGCAGGATACAAAATTAACCCCAAGAAATCTGAGGCATTTCTATACACCAATAGTGAACTTTCAGAAAGAGAGATTATAAAAACAATCCCGTTTACCATTGCACCAAAAAAACTAAGCTACCTAGGAATAAACTTAACTAAAGAGGTAAAAGACCTCTACTCAGAAAACTACAGGACGTTGAAAAAAGACATAGAGGAAGACATAAACAGATGGAAGAACATACCGTGTTCATGGATTGGTAGAATCAACATCATCAAAATGTCCATACTACCCAAAGCAATCTATAAATTCAACGCACTTCCCATTAAAGTACCAACAGCATACTTCAGAGATCTAGAACGAACTTTCCAAAAATTCATCTGGAATAAAAAAAGACCCCGAATAGCTGCAGCAATCCTGAAAAAGAACAAAGTAGGTGGGATCTCAATACCAGATATCAAGTTGTATTACAAAGCCACTGTTCTCAAAACTGCCTGGTACTGGCACAAGAATAGGCATATAGATCAATGGAATAGAATAGAGAGCCCAGAAATCGGCCCGAACCAATATGCTCAATTAATATTTGACAAAGGAGGCAAGAACATACAATGGAGCCAAGATAGTCTCTTCAATAAATGGTGTTGGGAAAATTGGACAGATATATGCAAGAAAATGAAACTAGACCACCAACTTACACCATACACAAAAATAAACTCAAAATGGATAAAGGACTTAAATGTACGACAGGATACCATAAAAATTCTAGAAGAATCCAAAGGCAAGAAAATCTCAGACATATGCCGAAGCAATTTCTTCACTGATACAGCTCCTAGGGCACTTGAAACTAAAGAAAAAATGAACAAATGGGACTACATCAAAATAAAAAGCTTCTGCACAGCAAAAGAAACCATCAACAAAACAATGAGAAAACCCACTGTGTGGGAAAACATATTTGCCAATGACATCTGATAAGGGCCTAATCTCCAAAATTTATAGGGAACTCATACAACTTAACAAAAGAAAGATAAACAATCCAATCAAAAAATGGGCAAAGGACCTAAATAGACACCTTTCAAAAGACGACATTCAGAAAGCCAAGAGACATATGAAAACATGCTCAAAGTCACTAATCATCCGAGAGATGCAAATCAAAACAGCAATGAGGTACCATCTCACACCTGTCAGACTGGCTATCATCAACAAATCAACAAACGACAAGTGCTGGAGAGGATGTGGAGAAAAAGGAACACTTGTGCACTGCTGGTGGGAATGCAGACTGGTGCAGCCACTATGGAAGACAGTATGGAGTTTCCTTAAAAAACTGAAAATGGAACTCCCATTTGACCCTGTGATCCCACTTCTAGGAATATATCCCAAGAAACCAGAAACACCAATCAGAAAGGATATATGCACCCCTATGTTCATAGCAGCACAATTCACCATAGCTAAGATCTGGAAACAGCCTAAGTGCCCATCAGTAGATGAATGGATTAGAAAACTGTGGTACATCTACACGATGGAATACTATGCTGCTGTAAAAAGGAAGGAACTCTTACCATTTGCAACGTCATGGATGGAACTGGAGAGCATTATGCTAAGTGAAATAAGCCAGTCAATAAAGGAAAAATACCACATGATCTCACTCATTCGTGGACAATAGAGACCATTATAAACTTTTGAACAATAATAGATACAGAGGCAGAGCTGCCTCAAACAGATTGTCGAGCTGCAGCGGGAAGGCCGGGGAGGGTTGGGGGGCAGGAGGTAGGGGGGTAAGAGATCAACTAAAGGACTTGTATGCATGCATATAAGCAGAACCAATGGACATAAGACACTGGGTGATAGGGGAGACTAGGGGACTGTCTAGGGCGGGGGGATAAAATGGATACATATGTAATACCCTTTGTAATACTTTAAGCAATAAAAAAAAATGAAAAAAAAAATAAATAAAAATAATTACATATGGAAGGAAAAAAAAAAAAAAGAAAGCAAAAAAAAAAAATAAATAAATAAAAAAATTAAAAAAAAATTAAAAAAAAAAAAATAATATTATACAGACCCCCAACAGCAGACCAGAGGATTGCAAGAATCAAGTCAAAGATTTGAAATACGAAGAAGCAAAAAACACCCAACCGGAAAAGGAAAATGAAAAAAGAATCCAAAAATACAAAGATAGTGTAAGGAGCCTCTGGGACAGCTTCAAGCGTACCAACATCTGAATTATAGGGGTGCCAGAGGAAGAGAGAGAGCAAGATATTGAAAACCTATTTGAAGAAATAATGACAGAAAACTTCCCCTACCTGGTGAAAGAAAAAGACTTACAAGTCCAGGAAGCACAGAGAACCCCAAACAAAAGGAATCCAAAGAGGACCACACCAAGACACATCATAATTAAAATGCCAAGAGCAAAAGACAAAGAGAGAATCTTAAAAGGAGCAAGAGAAAGAAAGTCAGTTACCTACAAGGGAATACCCATACGACTGTCAGCTGATTTCTCAACAGAAACTTTGCAGGCCAGAAGGGAGTGGCAAGAAATATTCAAAGCGATGAATACCAAGAACCTACAACCAAGATTACTTTATCCAGCAAAGCTATCATTCAGAATTGAAGGTCAGATAAAGAGCTTCACAGATAAGAAAAAGCTAAAGGAGTTCATCACCACCAAACCAGTATTATATGAAATGCTGAAAGAAGAGGAAGAAGAAGAAAAAGGTAAGGATACAAATTATGAACAACAAATACACATCTATCAACAAGTGAATCTAAAAATCAAGTGAATAAATAATCTGATGAACAGAATGAACTGGTGATTATAATAGAATCAGGGACATAGAAAGGGAATGGACTGACTATTCTTGCGGGGGGGAAAGGGGTGTGGAGGATGCGGGAAGAGACTGGACAAAAATTGTGCACCTATGGATGAGGACAGTGGGTGGGGAGTGAGGGCGGAGAGTGGGGTGGGAACTGGGAGGAAGGGAGTTATGGGGGGAAATAAGAGGAACAAATGTAATAATCTGAACAATAAAGATTTAATTAAAGAAAAAGAAAAACAAGAAAGGCTCCTGCATGGGAGAACATATTTTCAAATGTTATCACCGATAAGGGTTTAATCTCCAACATTTACTGGGAGCTCATACAACTTAACAAGAGGAAGATAAACAACCCAATCAAAAAATGGGCAACAGACCTAAATAGATACTTTTTGAAAGAAGACAGAAGAAAAACCAAAAGACATATGAAAACATTTCAAAGTCACTGATCATCCGAGAGATGCAAATCAAAACAACAATTGCGGTACCATCTCACACCTGTCAAAAGTAAGCAATTTTAAGGAAAATATATGTTCCAAATTTGAAACTGCTTTGAGATTTCCAGATTATCTAGTTTATTCTCTTTCTTTCAGAGGCAGTCTTTTAGAATTCCACCTTCAACATGGCAATAAGTGTATTCTGGTAAAAGCACAAGATTATCTTAAGTTAGTTCATTGCTTAAGTAGGTGACTAGCCATGGGGCTGCCAGCAGCTTCTTTTATTTAATATGTTTTTTGCACCCTCCACAGGTCCCAGCTTCCACTACTAGTATTTGTTGCCTGACATGCTTCTCCCTTTGCACACAGGTGGTCCCCAATTGCCCATGTGTGAGCAGATGGTGGGCAGTTGGATGGCACCAATGTTCTCTCTCTGTTTTCTGGAAATGATAGTTTGAAGTTGTTCGCCATTTTCCCCTTAAGCTCTTTTCACAGCTGTAGACAAACACTTCGCTTCATTCCCCTTCACCCCTGCTAGAATCTGTCATGAAAATGTAGAGAACTGACAGAATTTCAATGTTGTGAAACCACAGTGCGTGTTGCCACTTCCTCCTGCAGAGCTCCTGCCCCGTGATTTAACAGACCTGCTCTGACATGGTGTGAACCTGGCAAGGAGAGGCTATTGCTCTCTGAAAAGCTGTTGATTTTCTCCTAACAGAGCTCAAACGTGTTATACAAAGTCAAAAACAAACACCTTCTTCCTTAGAACCCAATATATTTATTACCATGCTATACATTTATATGCAAATTCAAGTCACTGTCCTGACCTAATATTTGAAAAGTGGTGCAATTGTTACTAAAAGCACCTGTCCGTGTATTTTGATGAAGGAGGATGAAGCTCAGTTTACAGTGTATACATACATTTTGAACTAAATTTCAAAAATGTAACCAAAACACAGATGGAGCTTGTTAATATCAATTAGTTTATAAACTAATAGCTTAATTTTCTATGTAATCCGAGCTAAAATATTCCCATTCTAAATGCCATATAATACAATGTATTCTAATCATCATTCTATACCTTGCGTTATACTGAAGGAATTATTAGTGCTATTTCTATGCATATTACTAAATCAATCACAACAGTACATACCTTGAGACACAAAAAAGCAGAACATAATTATGCAAAATAAAATGACTATTTTAATATTCATAAAATACTAAGGCATGTCACAAGCAATATTTCTGAATATTTTATGTTAATACAATGTCTGCTTATACCTTGCCACATCATAATTTTAAATATTTAATTTTATATTAGACTAGAGGCCCAGTGCACCAATTCATGCACGGGTCGGGTCCCTCAGCCTGGCCAGGGATTGAGGCTGATTGGGGCCGTCTCACCCAGTCCTGATCAGGGCCAATGGGGGCCAGCTGGCCGGGGAGGGACCACAGGAGGGCACCAGGGCGTGTCTGGCCCTCTTGCCCAGTCCTGAACTGCCGGACCCCAGTAGCAAGCTAACCTACTGGTCGGAGCATCTGCCCCCAGTGGTCAGTGTGCATCAGCTACTGGTCGAGTGGTCAACCAAATGGTGGATCGATGGGTCAGACACTTAGCATATTATGCTTTTATTATATAGGATAAGTGAAATATTTCTTCATGGCATATTACATAGAAGAAAGTATTCAATAAAAGTACTAAGATCTAAAAGAATTATTTTTCTGAAATGGTCAAACTAACTTTAAAGTCATAGGTTTCGATAATAATAGTAATTATCCTGCCTATAACATACATTTGATTGTCAGTATAGAAAATGTTCAAATTAAATGTTTTCTAGTATGTTTTTATTTGAGTGGACATCCAATTAAAAAGGTCATGGCTTTAATATGAGGTTTTCTGGATTTCAAAGACATTTTTTCAAAAATCGTTATAAAAATAGCATTAGTGTCCTTAATAACAATAGATTCTTTAACAAACATTCTTGTACCTGAGTCTTGGTGCAGTTTTTCTCCCATCGCTTTCTAATATTTACATCAAATTGAACACATGAACCAAAAGGAAAATGAAGCATTTCAGTCTTTTATTCAATTTCTCTATAAAAGAGAATTATGGTATGTGCTTACTGCTGGGAAATATTTAAATCTTCTCCTCTTATTGCAGCCAAGCTCACCATCTTCCCAGGGACCAGGGACAGCAACTACTCCTGACACATCCACAGTTATGTCTCAAACCTCAAAAACTCCTCTACTTTCTAAAATCACTACCTACACCTCAGGTTAGCTGTTTTACCTTCTTTTGTATATTCTGTCTCTAGACTCCTACCTTGTTCTTCCACACTTGTACAGAGAGCTTTTACCCATATAAGCTTGAGAAGAGGGAGGGATATAAGAATTTTTAAATCTTATTTGTATGTTTTCTGTAATATGAACATATTCATAGTTTGCATCTTCATAGTATTTCCTTTTCACCCACTCATCAGACATCCAGGCATGAATGCACCTCTAACAACCGTTCCTTGAATTAGGAAACAACACTTCCAAATTAAATTGTTGATATTTTACCACAGCAATTTAACTTGGGATGGTATTGACCCCAAAGGGCATTTGGAAATCTTTGTGTCCATTTGTTTTGTTTTGTTCTGTGTTTGTTTTGTTTTACTAGCAACAATGACTCTGGAACACAATTTGCATTTAGTGGCTTCACAGATGCAAAAAAAAACATTGCACCACCACACCCCTTTAAGGGACAATGAGTTAGAACACCAAGCATTTCATCCTTTGGAACATTTTACCACAGGACTGGAAAGGATTGAAGAAGGCATTTGGTTCTTTACTTTGCATCTGAATAAGGATAAACACAACCTTACAAAATCACAGTGCCCAGAAGAGAAAACTTTAAGAGGATTGGAATTTCAGAATTTCTTTTAAGAATGGAGAGCAGGAGTATCTGAGAGGATAGAAAAAAAAAATGACACCAGCTGGCTACCACATGGGCTGGGAAGTTTCTCAGGAGGATCAGTAAAAAGATTTATACCTCACTTCCAACCTGGTTATCCTGGATGGGGCCTCCTGCAGCTACATCTCTATCTCATTCAAGTTTTTAAAAATAGTCTCTCCAAGAGCTACATTGACTTCCATGTTCATTGCGGCAGTATTCACATATTCACAACACCCAAGATGAAGAACCAACCTAAGTTTCTGCCCACAGATGGGTGGGTCAAGAAGATGAGATACGTATATGTACAATGGAATGTTATTCAGACAAGAAGGAAATCCTCCCATTTGCCACAACATGGATAAACCTAAGGACATTATGCTAAAAGAAAAAAATGCTGAGTGATATCACTTTTTGTGGAATCTAAAAAATAAAAAAATGTTGAATTCAAAGAGACAGAGAGTAGAATGGTAGTTACCAGGGCCTGGAGGTGAAGCATATAGGGAGATGCTGGTCAAAGGGTACAAGCCTTCAAGTCATCCAATGAGTAACCTCTGGGCATCTAATAGAAGGCCTGGTGACTATAGTAGTTACTAATACTAGAAATTTGCTGAGAACAGATCTTAAGCATTCTTACTACAATAAATATAAAGGTAATTATGTGGAGTGCATTAACCCAATTAATATGGTTGTGATAGTCATTTCACAAAGTATATGTATATTCAATTATCACATCATACACTGTAAATATATACAACTTTATTTGTCAACTAGAGGCCCAGTGCACCAATTCGTGCACTGGTGGGATCCCTCAGCCTGGCTGCGAAGATGGGGCTGAGGAAGGGAACTTCAGAGGGCTCCAGGGCGTGGCCAACCTGTCTTACCCAGTCTGATTGGCCAGACCCCTGCAGCAAGCTAACCTACCAGTGGGAGCATTTGCCCCCTGGTGGTCAGTGTACATCATAGTGACTGGTCAAATGATGGAACCAATGGGTCAGACACTTAGCATATTAGGCTTTTATTATATAGGATTATACCTCAATAAAGCAGGAAAGCAAGATAAATCTGAACTCTGTCTGATCCTCTGATCTAATGAGGTTCATTTTATCTAATACCACTAAACAACTCTCTCCTTCTTCCCAGAGGAAAAGACAAAGAAAAGACTGCACCTATGAGACTACTCCATTGCCCAATAGAAGACTGTGTCTGATACAAATAACATGGCAGGCTGAGGACTTGAATGAACCCTCATCCTGAAAAGAAAGTGGAATTTATCAGTTCAAAAAACTAGACAAGCATGGGGAAAACTTGGTGAACCAGAAGTAAATTGAACACAGAATCTGATTTTGCCCTAAAAACATTTGCCAAAACAGGGGGGGGACGGGGGGGGGGGCGGCAATGCACAGTGTACTGGAGTCAAATTAACCCCGGGGCAGATTAGGTGAAGCATATAATAGGAGATTCTCCTCCCATAAATTGGGACCCCAAAAGGGCTACTTCCTTGGAGTAAACATAAACAGAAATTGCTATTCCTCACACCACCCTTCACTAGCCCAGGAGTGCAAGGGAAATCACCTGTCTGAAACTGTACAGAGGTGAAAAATTGCCTGTCTGAATATAAAAAGACAAGGTGTTTTCCTGTGAGTTGGCATTCCAGAGCCATACTGAGTAGAGCCTAGAATGCTATTGGGAGGGAACTTGGCTGCCACATCTCTCAGTTGCATGGCAGACACAAATGAAGACCCTCCCTAAAAAAATGCCTTCTCATTCCTGGCCCCCAAATAGTCCCACAAACAAATGTCAAGAAAAGTATGCAACCCAGACACAAAAATAACTAGGCACAAGGCAAAGAGACTCCATCCATAAGCAAAGCCTTGTGATTTAATGGGGAAAAATTAAATAAACAAGACACTTGATTTGTCAAGGTAGACTATCTAATAGCTATGGTTTTATGTATAATGAGCTAAAACATAGCTTGAAAATATGTGGACAAAGAAACTATAAAGAATTAACAAGCAGATTTTGAAAATATTCACAAAATTTCCTGTTGAAATAAAAAATATATATAGTAACTAAAATTTAAAACACAAAGGATGGGTTTAGTTGCAAGTTGGATACATTGAAGAATCAGGCTCTCCACCTACCTGCCATTTCTTGCTCTCTCTTTGTGTGCTTCATTACCCCATCAACCCTTTCACTACCATACAGGCTGACAGAGCTCCAGAGCAGAAAGGAGACGGCAGGAAGCTGACTATGGAGATGGTCAGAAGCAGGAAATGGTTTGAGAAAGAAGAGGAGGGAGAGAGAGTGAGAGGAGACATGAACACATGGAGATGACATGAATAATGGCCTAGAAAGAAAAAGAAAAAAGGAAAGAAAAATTAGGGAAGATAAGTAGGCCACCAGAAGGAAAAACTGAATTATAGAAAAAAAGCTCAAAAAATCACAACTGCTCGTGTCTTTTTCTAATATTCTCAACATGGTCATCTTTGAATAGAAAATTCTGCCCATCAAGGAAACACCACTCCAATAACACACAAAATCAACCACAATTAAAACACCATGCAGAGAATTTGCAATAGGGGGAGGGAAAGAATCTAAATTTCTAAATGTGTTAGTACTCCAGGGATGCCATCACAAAATACTGACTGGGTGACTTAAAACAACAGGAAGTTATAGTCTCACATTCTGGAGAATAAAAAATATAGAAGTAACTGCATTGAATGGAAAAGATATATGATGCCTTGATTTGGCTTGACCCAGGCTAATCCTGATGTATTTGAAATAAAAATATTGCATAGAAATTGTACAGCAACTTTTAAGTTAGCATCATCAAGTTCTGATAATCAGTAGATATGGTTATCCAAACAGCTACTTCACACATTCCTAAA
The DNA here is from genome assembly GCF_963259705.1 of Myotis daubentonii. Taxonomy (NCBI): domain Eukaryota; kingdom Metazoa; phylum Chordata; class Mammalia; order Chiroptera; family Vespertilionidae; genus Myotis; species Myotis daubentonii. The sequence continues at coordinate 189,216,846 of NC_081841.1, forward strand.
GAATACTCTTCTTACATAACTTTTACTAGCATTTGTACCTCTTTGGGGCAATCCATCAAGGAGCCCTGGGTAGGTGGGCGGGACCTACCTCTTTGGGGCGATCGAACACGGGGCTCCCACACTGTGAGAGGGCACAGGCCAGGCTGGGGGACCCACCCCCAAGTGCACGAATTTCATCCACCAAGCCTCTAGTCCTATCTAATAATAGACAAACATGGTAATTAACCATACCTCCGACACGCTTCCCATTGGCTAGTCAGGGTGATATGCAAATTAACTGCCAACCAAGATGGCGGCCGGCAGCCAGGCAGCTGAAGCGAACAGGAGGCTTGCTTGCTCCAGTAAAGGAGGAAGCCAAGGTTCCCCACCTGCCACTGCTGGGCTCTGAGCTTGCATTCTAAGAAACAATGTTGCAATTATAGAAGCTAAACAAACCCCAGAAACCTGCTTTCAGCCATCAGAGCTGGAGCTGCAACAGTGTTTCAATTATAGAAGCCAAACAAACCCAGATGCCTGCTTTCAGCAGCCGAGGTCTCAGAGCTGGAGCTGAGCCTCAGAGCTAAAGTGGGCTATCAGTTCCAGTGACAGCCACAGAAGGTAAATAAATCCCAGAATAAAAAGAAAAAAGAAAAAAAAGAGAGGTTGGGCGCTTCAGTCACCTGCCAGCCTGAAAACGACCCTCAGCCCCTCACCCAGACTGGCCAGGCACCCCAGTGGGGGACCCCCACCCTGAAGGGGGTGTGATAAGCTGAAAACAGCCATCAGCCCTTCAACCAGGCTGGCCAGGCACCCAAGTGGGACCCCCACCCTGATCCAGGACACCCTTCAGGGCAAACCAGCCAGCCCCCACCCGTGCACCAGGCCTCTATCCTATATAGTAACAGGGTAATATGCAAACTGACCCTAACAGCAGAACTGGGAATCACTGGTCACTATGACACACATTGATCACCAGGGGGCAGATGCTCAATGCAGGAGCTGCCCTCTGGTGTTCAGGGCGCTCTCACATGGGAGGAGCTCTGCTCAGCCACAAGCCAGGCTGATGGCTGCCAGTACAGAGGTGGTGGTGGAAGCCTCTCCTGCCTCCTCAGCAGCGCTAAGGATGTCCGACTGCAGCTTAGGCCTGCTCCCCGCTGGCAAGTGGACATCCCCCGAGGGCTGCCGGGCTGCCAGAGGGATGTCTGATTGCCATCTTAGGCCCAATCCCTTAGGCCCATCTTAGGCCCTGGGAGTGGGCCTAAGCCAGCAGGTGGCCATCCCCTGAGGGGTCCCAGACTGCGAGAGGGCATAGGCCGGGCTGAGGGCCCCCCCCCCCCGAGTGCACAAATTTTTGTGCACCGGGCCTCTAGTCTACACTAATAAAAGAGAAACATGGTAATTGGTGTATGACCGCTACCCTTCCCATTGGCTAATCATGGAGATATGCAAATTAACTGCCAGCCAAGATGGCGGCCGGCAGCCAGGCAGCTTGAAACTAACATGAGGCTTGCTTGCTTCAGTGACGGAGGAAACCAACGTTCCCCGCCTGCCTTGCAGGCCTCTAAGCCTGCAGTTTAAACATCGTAACAAACATAGAAGCTAAAAAAAAAACCCAGAAACCAGCTTTCAGCCAGCTGGGATCTCAGAGCTGGAGTCAGAGCTGGAGTTATACGTTGTTTCGAACCGAAACAAACCAGATACCTACTTTCAGCAGCGGAGGCCTAAGAGCTTGAGCCTCAGAGCTAAAGCTGGCCCAGAATAAAAAAGAAAAAAAAGAAAAAAAGGAGTAGTTGGGAGCTTTCAGTCATCCTGAAAACAGCCCTCAGCCCTCACCCAGACTGGCCAGGCACCCCAGTGGGGATCCCCACCCTGAAGGGTGTGTCACCAGCTGCAAACAGCCATCATCCCCTCACCCAGGCTGGCCAGGCACCCCAGTGGGGACCCCCACCCTGATCCAGGACACTCTTCGGGGCAAACCAGCCAGCCCCACCCATGCAACAGGCCTCTATCCTATATAGTAAAAGGGTAATATGCCTCCCAGCACCGGGATCAGCGGAGCTGCGAGGCCTCCCAGCACCGGGATCAGTGGAGCCGAGAGGCCTCCCTGCACCAGGATCAGCGTGACGGGGGCAGCCCGCAAACCCCCTGATCGCCCGTGCGGCTCTGTGTGTGACAGGGCGCGGGGCCACAACCTCCCTATCCGCCCTGCTGTGTTTGTGACAGGGGAAGGTGCCCCAACCTCCTGATCAGCCCTGCTCTGTGCCTGATACGGGGCAGCTCCCCAACCCCCTGATCGCCCTGTGGCTCTGTTTGTGACAGGTGCTGCGCCCCAACCCCCTGATTGGCCCTGCTCTGTGTGTGACAGGGGGCGGTGCCCCAACTCCCCTATCAGCCCTACTCTGTGAGTGACAGAGGGGAGCTCCTCAACCCCCTGATGGGCCCTTCTCTGTGATGACAGGGGGGAGCTTCCCAACCCCCCTGATGGGCCCTGCTCTGTGAGTGACATGGGGCAGCGCTCCAACCCCCTGATTGGCCCTGCTCTGTGCGTGACAGGGGGTGGCGCCACAACCTCTCCATCGACCGTGCCTTGAGTGTGACAGGGGGCGGTGCCCCAACCCCCCAATCAGCCCTACCCTGAGTGTGACTGAAGGTGGCATCGCAACCTCCCAATCGGCCCTGCTCTGTGCATGACAGGGGTCGGCACCCCAACTCCCTAATCGGCCCTGCTCTGAGCCTGACCAGGGGCTGCACCTAGGGATTGGGCCTGCCCTCTGCCACCCAGGAGCAGGCCTAAGCCAGCAGTGCATTATCTCCCGAGGGGTCCCAGACTGCGAGAGGGCACAGGCCGGGCTGAGGGACCCCCCCTTCCCTCCCGAGTGCACAAATTTTTGTGCACCAGGCCTCTAGTATATAATAAAAGCCTAAGTGACTATTACAGCAGAATGACCAGAACGACTGATCACTATGATGCGCACTGACCACAGGCCAGGCCAATGGACCCCCACCCATGCACAAATTTGTGCACCAGGCCTATAGTATATATATATAAATAATTAAACCCTTCAAGGATGCAAGCCATCTGTACAAACATGCCACCCATACATATTCTTTATTTCCTGTTTATCTGGCATACAAACCATTTCTACATTATTTCAGGGATTTTTGTCAGTATGAATTCTTTCAAACTGCACCTCAATTCTATCCTGTTGTGGTTACAAAAACATAAAAACTGTACAAATCATTCTTTTCTAACATTTTCATATCATTCTTATGTCTAAAAGTATCTTGCTGGGTTAGTGAGGGACGACCAAATGAACAGCAGGCTGTGTGGGGTGACCAGGCCAGCAGGGGGGACGTGAGGGGCAACCAGGCCGGCTGGGGGGGGGCAGTTAGGGGTGACCAGGCCAGCAGGGGGGGGAGTTGGGGGCAACCAGGCCAGCAGTGGGGGCAGTTGGGGGCAATTAGGCTGGCAGGGGGATCAGTGTGGGCGACTAGGGTGGCGGGGGTCAGTTGGTGGCGACCAGGTCAGCAGGGTGGGCAGTTAGGGGCAATCAGGCTGGCACGCAGAAGCAGTGAGGGGCGATCAGGCTGGCAGGGGGAGGGGGGCAGTTAGGAGTGACCAGGCAGGCAGGCAGGTGAGCAATTAGGAGCCAGTGGTCCAGGATTGTGAGAGGGATGTCCGACTGCCGATTTGGGCCTAAACCGGACATCCCCCAAGGGATTGGATTGGGTGCAGGGTGCAGGCTGGGCTGAGGGGACCGCCTCCCTCCCCCCCCCCCCATGAACTAATTTCGTGCACTGGGTCTCCCTCTAGTTTTCTTATAATAAGCTTTGAAAGTACTACTATAGCTATAATTAGGTCTAGTACAAGTAATCAAGAAACATTTTCTTATAATAAACTTTGAAAGTACCATATTTCAGAAAGTATGTTTCAGAGAATAAGAAGTGTTGGTTTGTGAATAACATAAGAAGTGGGTCAAAGATGGACTAAATCACAGAAACCAGCTTACCTGACAAGAGTATTGTGTTTTCCCCCAGAAAATCTTAGTGAAAATACCAAGTCCCTTTGCATGTTTTCTAATGTTGAAACCAAAGATTACAAGACTTTATTAGCAGCCAATTTTAGAGCATGTCAGTTTAAATAGATTTGACTTTACATAAGATGCCCAATACTTATGCTGAATTTTTACCTTTTTCTTCCTTTCTTGTAACACAATTAAAAAGAAAAAAATACTCATACACACAGATAACAGTATGGTGATTACCAGAGGGAAATGGGGCTGGGAGGAGGTGTAAGAGGATAAAGGGGGGATAAATGGTGATGGAAGGAGACTTGATTTGGGATGGAAAACACACAATACAACATACAGATGATGTATTCTAGAATTGTATACCTGAAATCTGTATAATTTTATTAACCGATGCCACCCCAATAAATTCAATAAACAAACAAAGCCTCTTGCTTTCTTCACAGTGATCAGAAAATGAAATACTATTTGGTGTGCCAGCTGTAACCATGGAGTTCTTAGCATGTCTCTACAAGACTCTTGGGAATTCTACAGAAATTTGGAAACAATACATGCTCGCAAAGTCATTACAGGGAAGAAAACAGATGGTTCTTTGGCTTGAATTTGTGCAGGCAATATTATGTGTTCAGTACAAGTTCAATTAAATAAAAATTACAATAGGATTTTAACTAAGAAATAACTGTCCAGACATTTTCTATTTTAGAAAAAGTAATTCTGGCTTTTATTTCACTTCCCCTTAGTCTTCTCCCTGGTGAAAATATTTGGCATATTTCCATCTTAAGATACCACAACTTGAAAATAATTTATATTGTTCTGTCTTGTTTTGAACTCTTATTGTCTTCGATGTGGGAAAGCAACATTACTTGGTGATAAGGAGTTTGTACACTGGGGTAGGCAAGTTGTGTTCAAGTCCTTGAAAAATTAATCAATTTGTGCCTCAGTTTTCTTATGGTTCTGCATAGGGGATAATAACACCATTTATTTCATAAATCCTTTGTGAGAAGAGAGTATTTGGAAAATAGTTCTGGAACCTAGGAAACAATCAAATTTCCATGTCTTTATAAATTGCTATGGGTTTGGACATACAGGCAAAGAGCTATGCCATATATTTACTAGGTTTATTCTTCTTCAATGATATGGTTTTGAATAAATAGAATACGTGTATAAACCCATCTATCTAAATTGTTCCCTTGAATGATTCTTTACTCTGAGACCCAGTGTCTTGAATGAACTAAAAACAAATGTCTCCAAGGAAAATGTGGGGTGATAATGAAGTGAATTTTTTATAAATGAGCTACTTAAGATTTCTGCACACTTTCTAGACGCATTGGGACTTAGGTATATGTTTTGCCTCCCATAGTGTCATTATTTGGAGAAATAAAAATCATAGATAATAACTTGTTAATTGTGAATAAGGTGATGTTTCCATGTAATTATATGTTTTGTCCTATGTTCATACAGTATTATCGATGATAAGCTTTGTGAGTATATGTTAGAAATTAGAGGTTAAACGACTTGCTATATCAAAAAATTGACTATAAAACCAGAATAACAGCAAGAAAGAGCTACTTTTCCCTATTTTTAATACACAAACTATAACAGAGAATCATCCTGAAAAGCTAGATCCCATAGGCCAGGAGACTAAAATTGCCGTGTCCATAACTGGCTACTTAGAAGGATAAAGGAGATTATCCATGTTACTTTCTTTTTATTTTATTTTATTAGTGCTGCTTTCAAGGGAAGCTCTTTGCAGGTCTTTTTCTGCATTGATTTTAGAGACAAGCTTTTTTTAGCAGCACACACACAGACCCACACACACACATATGCACATGCACATACGCACACACACACAAACCAGGTCAAAAAAGCCTTTTCAATTATCTGCAGTAATTACAGTGGGACTTCTGTACTTCATGTTTCCATTTTCTGAAGAACAGGGAGGATTTGGAAGAGCTGGTGAGTGAAAAGCACATTAATTTTATATAGTGCCTCAAGACTGCTCAACCTGAAGCCTGTTTCCAGAGATTGATTTCCTCTTTCGTACTTACTTCTTTTGAAATGGAAACATGCAATCATGAATTCTAGTTCCAATATAGCAAAGTAAGTTCCATTGCAAGATTTTGCTGAAATGGTTAAGCCACAAATACCATTTTTTTTAAAAAAAATGTTTTATTAAAGTATAGTTGACACACAATATTATATTAGTTTCAGGTGTACAGCATATTGATTTGACATTTATATACCTTATGATGTGATTATCCCAATAAGTCTAGTAACCATCTGTCACTGTGCAAAGTTATTACAGGTTTATTGACTATATTCCCTGTGCTGTACACTACATTCTGTGGCTTATTGATTTTATAACTGGAAGTTGTGCTTCTTATTCCCCTTCACTTTTCACCCATCCTTCCCTCTCAACTCTGGAACCATCAGTTTGTACCCTGTATCTATTAGTCTATTTCTGTTTTGTTTTGTTTGTTCCTTTGTTTTGTTTCATTTAGATTTCACATATAAATAAAATCATACAGTATTTATCTTTCTTTGTCTGACTTATTTCGCTTAGCATAATACCCTCTAGGTCCCTCCATGTTATGTCAATATTTTATTTTTTATTGCTGAGTAATATTATATATATATATACATGTATATATGTGTATATATATATATATATATATATATATATATATATATATATATATATAATTTTCTTTATCCATTCATCTATCAATGGACACTTAGGTTGGCCCCAAACACCTTTTAACCATTATCATTGCCTACCAGAATTCTAGGTAAAATTTCAAAAAATTATTTAATGGGCATACTCACAGCTCCCTCACACTGTTCCATGTACATGAGAAGCAGAATAATACAAAGAATTTATGTTGCACAGAAACGGGGAAAAAAGGAGTCTGTATTTTCCTTATGAGGTAGTCCATAATTGAACTCTAGTATACATTGAACTCTATACATTTTTAGTAATGTTTCTAAAACTCATAGCTATTCCAAAATCAGCTTTAAACTTCTGACCATAAAATAAGCCATAATAACCAATTTTTACTTGCATGCAAAATATCATGGAATATAGATAATAATCATTGCATCATATACTTCTCCATAATCACAATGCTTCCCAGTTTTCAATATGACAGAAAAGACATTTCTTTCTGAGCCATTAAATTAAATTATGTTATTAAAAGTGCGTAAAACTAACTATTCAGAGACATGTCTCTGTCTTTTATGCTAGTCCACTCTTTACCTCTAGCATTTGGTCAGTTACCATTTAAGTCTTCTTACCAGTTTATGGCTCCAACAGGTTCTACTCTAGCTAAGCTTGATCTTAGATCTGATTCTCTGTTTTTGCCTATTTGTCTAGATTTTGAGGTGGCCATTCTCACTCTGACCTCAGTTCTCTAATGGGCCCAAGAAAAGTCATTGTTTTCTTTTATTTTAACTTTTTATAAAGTATATTTTTATTGTAGAGAGCGGTATAAACATCAATGATGAGAGAGAATCATTGATTGGCTGCCTCCTGCATGCCTCCAACTGGGGATCAAGCCCACAACCCAGGCATGTGCCCTTGACAGGAATCAAACCCAGGACCCTTCAGTCCACAGGCTCTGAAGGGTCCTGGGTTTGATGCTCTATCCCAGTGGTTCTCAACCTGTGGGTCGCGACCCCTTTAGGGGTCGAACGACCCTTTCACAGGGGATGCCTAAGACCATCGGAAAACACATATATAATTACATATTGTTTTTGTGATTAATCACTATGCTTTAATTATGTTCAATTTGTAACAATGAAATTGGGGGTCACCGAAACATGAGGAACTGTATTAAAGGGTTGCAGCATTAGGAAGGTTGAGAACCACTGCTCTATCCACTGAGCCCAACTAGCTAGGACTCTTTTAACTTTTTATTATAAGAACAGGATTTCCAAGATCTTTACATGAAGAGCTGAAACAAATCCTACAACAATGCTTTCATATTTAAATATTCGTGTAATGCACCACATTAAGAGAACAATGAAGATAGTTACCTAAAGATGCAGAAAGAGCATTGAACAAAAATAAACAACCTTTTCTAATAAAGCATTGTTAAAAATACCCTCAGCAAACTACAAATTAAATGGAATTTCCTAAATCTGATTAAAAGTATATACAAAAAACTACAACTAAAGTGCAATATGGAATATTAAGCATATTTTCCATAAGGTCAAGTATAAGGTAAGAATGTCTACTCTAGCTACTGCCATTCAACAATCTATTGTGAGTTAAATATTTTTAAAAGAATTATTTCTGAAGTGAATTTTTTATGTTTTTTTAATATTTAAATATCAACCACACTTGAATAGAAATACTATTGCTTTTAGGTTTTTTTACCATGCTTAATCCTTCTCAGGTGAAAATATTCTATGTAATAAAAGCCTAATATGCTAAGTGTCCAGTCGATTGGTTGGCCCTTCAACGAATCAAAGCGTAATATGCTAATGATCTGCTAAGGCTGCTCAACCACTCGCTATGACATGCACTGACAATAAGGGGGCAGATGCTCTGACCCGCAGGTTAGCTTGCTGCCAGGGTCCGGCCGATCCAGACTGAGCTAGACTTGCCAGACACGCCCTGGAGCCCTCCTACAGTCCCTCCGCGGCTAGCCAACCTCCCGCATCCCTCTCCAGCCCCTATCATGCATTGGTGGGGTCCCTTGGCCTGGCCTGTGCTCTCTCACAATCCAGGACTCCTCGGGGGATGTCGGAGAGCCATTTTCAGCCTGATCCTGCAGGCTAAGCCAAGGGACCCCACTGGTGCACGAATTCATGCACTGGGCCTCTAGTTGTTAATGTTCACTCTATCTCCTAGGAGAGATCTCTTGTCTCTAGGATATATGATTATATTTCCTCTTCTTCCATTATATAAATTGACATTTGGCCAACTGATCTCTCCATATAGAATTTTTCTAAGCTTCTCTCTCTTTTTTTACTTTCACTTTAATATCCCATTATTGACAAGAACAAAATCTGAATAAAGGGAAATATCTTTAAAGTAAACTATCCAGTTGGGGAAACATGTGCCTCATAAAATCTATATTATAATGACTATATGAATCTTATACTTATATTAAGAATACATAATTTTTTATTAAATAATCCACATATTTTATGAACATTTTGTTTTCCTTGAGACATCTTTGCTTCAATTTACATTTACTCATGTCAAGGACTGAAAACATTTCCTAACCCCGCCCCCCCCCCAAAAAAATCCATGTTCTTTGATTTTTAATTAAAGACCACTGATCTACCTTTAGATAAAGATAATATACTAATGAAATGATTAAACATTCTTAAATTAAGTTTTTTCTATTTTTTTAGAATTCAAAATAAAAATTTATTGTTTTATGAGTCAGTATGAAAGTTTCACCATTTAAAAATTACATGAAATAACCCCTTGGCAATGGGCAAGGAGACACCTGATTGATGGTGTTGCTCTTATATCAGTCAGGGGCAAAGCAGATGTACAGTCCTTAGTTCATCCTAGCTTGATGCCTGTGTCGGTGGTCAGAGCTGTTTCATGCCTGAGGCAATTAACACATTGTTTGCGGGTAGTTTTTATCGCGCGCTAACAGGTGGCACGGGCCATTTTTGCTAATTTTTTGCACAAATGCCAACGTTCAGTAAAATTACAATAACTTTAGTTTACGTATTTATACGTTACCCGCATTCTACCGCTAGTCTATAAAAAATGTATTAATACGTGTCCCGCGCTCTACTACACTGGTAGAACGTATAAATACATAAAACGTATAAATACGTTTCCCGCATACAATGTGTTAAAAAATAAAATAAAATAAAAATCACATAAAATAAAACTGAAAACTTATTAAGTACTAGAGGCCCAGTGCATGAATTCATGCACAGGTGGAGTCCAGCCAGCGTACCCTGAGCAGGGCCAATCGGGCCAGGCCCACCAGGAGGAGGGGCCGCAGGTGATTGGTGGGCCAGCCCCGCCCCCTGGTCAAACTCCCAGTTGAAACCCTGGTCGAATTCCTGGTTGAGGGGACAATTGGCATATTAGCCTTTTATTATATAGGATAGAGTTGACAAAAGGGGTGCATCTTATATTTACCCGTATACTAAGATTATAAAATTTAGATGCTTTAGAAAAAACCACAATGGAAGAAAGGAGATTAATATGATACAGAAATATATATAACATGAAACAGTTGTATATAGGCCTAGTAAAAGGGAATAACAACTATGAAGAAAACTAGAAGTTTAAATATATAATAATATTATCTAAATTGATAAGAAATGCTAATATAACTTCAGAAGATTAATTTGTAAAATTCACGAGGATACAACTTACATAAATAGAAAAATAATAAACATGGATATGGAAAAACATGTTTGTTAAAAGAGCTAAGCAAGGATACATTTTGTTAATAAGAGATGTAGATTATAACTGATTTAAAGTAAACTTTTGGCATATTGACAAGGCATTTAAAAACGGTAGTGACTCAGATGGTTTCAAATTTTGCTAAAAAATGGTATAAGGTCATTCTGATAATTAAAAATGTTAGGACCATACTCATTAAGAGATATAATTTTCATGCTGTTTAGTAACCCCATAGCCTGTAATTAATTCAAAAGCAGTATTATTAAATATGAAAAATGCATAAAAGCAGAAGGATTTTATAGCATTTTAACATAATTAAAAATCAGAACAAAATGTTTAATAATGTGAAAATTATTTATATTCAGTAAGATGGTATTTAAAATGATTTAAAATGATAATTGAAAAGTTAAGATGGTTAAGAAAATATAATCCTAATATATAAAGAGCCAGGGTCCATCACAACCTAAACGACTGGACAGACAACCGAACAGCAGGCTACGCGGGCGGGAGTCAGTCCTGGGTCCCGGCTGGGCGGAGGCGGGAGTCAGTCAGTCCTGGGTTCCTCCTGGGTCCCGACAGCGGCGGCGGCGGGAGTCAGTCCTGGGCCCATCACCAGTTAGACAGCATCTCAGGGCGGGACCATCACCTCAGCCAGAACTCAAGATGGTCACCTGGCCTGGCTTGGCCCCTCCTCAGAGGCAGCCCCTTTCCTCCATGTACACTGCAGAGGACACACAGGGATGCCTAAGACACTGGAGCCATAGTGCCCCATCCCTACCCTACTCCCCTGGCCTCCTTCACCTGTGGCCCCCACAGAAGGGTATGTATGAGAGCCCTTCCCCTGCTACCTCTCACCACTGTCTCTGGCCATCCCTCAGCACACAGGCATATCCGCTTTCAAACTTCCCCTACTCACTTCCTCTCACCCCCTTCCAGGGCCTCTGCTCTGGATGGGGCCTTTCGAATCCAGGTCTCTGGGGTTTTACAACAGAGCTGGGGTGGGAAAGGATAAACAAAGATGGCTGATATGGCCACCCACCTCTGCCTCATCTTGACCAATTAGTTCAGCCTCAGAATGTGGCACTCAGAGGGGATACCTACTCCCCAGCAATGGCTCTAGGGCAGGGGTGGGCAAACTTTTTGACTCGAGGGCCACAGTGGGTTCTTAAACGACCGGAGGGCCGGAACAAAAGCATGGATGGAGTGTTTGTGTGAACTAATATAAATTCAAAGTAAACATCATTACATAAAAAGATACGGTCTTTTTTTTTTTTTTTTAGTTTTATTCATTTCAAATGGGCCATAGTTTGCCCACGGCTGCTCTAGGGCCGGCCCCAGTGCCAACCTCCTCTCCTCATTGGCCCTCCCCACAGCTGGTGCTTGCTGCAGCTCTGTGTGCCTTACTTAACCAACCCCTTCTTTCCCTGTTCCTACAAAGGAGGCTGCATCTTTGTATGTTATATTCATATAAACTTTATAACATTTTGGAAAAAAGAAAGATGACCAAGAGAATGCTGCAGTCAACAAAGCCCAGCTCAGGAGAACAGAGAAAAGGGAGAATTCCATAAGTTGGCTGATGCCAAGATATTTCTGAGTGACTGCCTGGCCTGTGACAGTTGTGTGACCACAGAGGAAGGAGTCCAAGTTTCTCAGCAGAACACCGTGTTCTGAACCTTTGCTTTGGTTTTCAGAATTCCCTGCTCCCCATCTGTTGGCTCCCTCCCTCCAAGGGGCACTGTGGTCATCACATAGGTGCAACTGAAATATTGTATCTTGAGAGGATTGCCCCAATGAGCATATCCTTTTATCTGAAGATGGAAAAATCCCCTAGAATAAGAATGTATACAGACTACTGTCCTTTAGGCTTAAAAAAAACAAACAAACCCGGAAGTGTCCTGCGAAGAGCTGAGACTTGGTTCTGTCCACGCACCTCAGAGAGATTGGGTGAGGAAATGGCCCGGTTTGGCCCTGACTTTACCCACTTATGTTACTTGTGAAGGTGTCTTTGCCACAATGTGAATAAACTGCCACCTTTTGGAATAGGGGCCATACGAAAGTCTGAATTCCCAACTTTTCTTGAAACAGATCTATGTTCTGCAGCTGTGGCCACTGTCCTGAGACCAGGTCCTGTCGACCAGGTCCCCTTGCTGAGAATCAGGGGGCACTGGAGTGGAGCCCCCCACTGGTGCCCTTTTACATTCAGGGATTGAGCTGAAGTCACTTTGGGGGAGGCCTGGCAAGGGTGACAGGTGTCACAGATGGAAGGATGGAGAATAGAGAGGCAGACACCCTGCTCGGTCCCTCCCTGGGTGGGGTCAGGCAGATGAAGGCCAGCCAGCCCACCCCACAATTGGGTGAGATAGCGTCCTCTGTGTCCTCCTCTCACCCCGTGGGCCCGGCCACTCCCCTCAGCTCTGGGAAGCCCTCTGCGTTCCACGACAACACGCTCTGCCCTCACATGCTGCTCGCCCTAAATGAGAAAGAAGAGAGCAGTTGGCCCACAGACAACTACACAGGAAGATAGGGCTCCTGGCTGGCGAGTGCAGTGGCAGTGCTGGGAGCCTCTCCTGCCTCCATGGAAGCACTAAGGAGCAGCGAGCCCAGTGGTAAGGAGCAGTAAGCCGAGTGGTAAGGAGCAGAAAGCAGGCAGGTGGTAAGGAGTGAGGAGTCCATGACTACGAGAGGGATTTTCAACTGTCTGCCTCAGGTGGACATCCCCTGAGGGGTCCCGGACTATGAGAGGATGCAGGCCGGCCTGAGGGACTCCTCCAGTGCATGAGTTTTATGCACCAGGCCTCTAGTCATGATATAACAATAGACAAAATGTTTACATAAGACCAAGTCAATAAAAAAAGATCCTATTTGGCCCTAAATTAAAAATATATCAGCAATGTTTGTATAAGAATGATCAAATTATTAGTAACTTTTTTCTTAATTTTCTCTCATATCAAAATTATAATAGTCATAATAAAAACTATCTATAAAAGCAAAACAAAATTAAGATACCATTAATACATGTATAAGTCAAAACAGAGATAATATATGTAAGAGTGATATTTAAATTAGCACAAATCACCACTACTTAATAATGCTTTAAATTTAACTATTCAGCAATAAGACTAAATAACATGAGAAAAATAATTTAATTACCAAGACCTTTAGAGAGGGTTGGGGGGGGGGGGGCGGGAGGGAAAATCTTCTTTCTTTTCCTGTAAACTTGTGAATTTTATTCCTAATGTTCCCATGTGAACTTATTTTTGTAAATGTGCTAAATAAATTCAGAGATAAAGTAAACCATCTCAGTCTTGGCTTTAAAGAAAAACAGAATTTCCCATCACTGATCTCTCTAGTAGTACAGACATTCTACTAATGTCTCCTCACTAAACCCAATACAACAGAAAGAGAGAAGAAGGGAGGGCAGAAGGAGAGAATATTGATTGATTGGTTTATTACATTTTTAAATACCTTCAGAGGAGTGTCTCCATAGTTCTCTAAAGTATTAAATATACCCATAGTTTTGATGCTTATGTGTATATTTAATTCTATATTCATTCATAAGCACTTATGCCATTCAATACTAGCAAATGTTTCACTATTTCCAAGCTACAGTGAAGGTTTTATTATTTAAACAATTTGTGGAATTTTATGATACTTGTTTTTTATGCTGTGTGTGTGTTTCTTTAGAATATAAACTAAATGATAGGCATTTTGCTTTTTTTTTTTTGGCAAACTTTTTATAGTGCCTTCTTAAGATAGTTCTATATGTAAAATTTGGATGCAGAAAAACACATGATTAAAAAAATAACCCAATAGCAATTCCAGTTGTGCTCAGGATTATACAGAAGAACCCTGAAAGCTCACTTCCTTTGTTAAAAGAGCTAAGCAAGAATCCATTCTTACCTGTAAACTGGCTTCAGTTTGATTCCAGGGAAGCTCTGGGACATGACTTGCTCTTCAGTGTTATCCTATTAGCGATCTAGCCTTCAGACCCTCTCCCTCTTTTAGTTGTTGAGTAGCTGGTTGCCTGAGAGAGGACTTGAGGGCAGAACCCTCTGGGCAAGATGAATCCCCTTATAATGCATAGTGTTGTACGCGGCAATTTGTAGACTCTGAATAAAATTTTTTTAAATGTTATAAACTATGTGCCTGAATATTCCACAGTTTTACTCATGTTCAACATAGTCTGAACTGAATTCATTTTTCTTCTCAAAGCCTGTTTCTACACCCACTTATCCCATCTTAATCTTATTATTATCTTCTCAGACACTGGAGCAAGAGATTTCTAAGTCAAATTTATTTCTTACTTGCCTTTATTCACTCATAAATAATTCATTAATTCTACAAATATTGCTGCTAGGAACTAAAATAAGCGCTGGTGACACAGAGTCAAATAAAACACAGCCTCTGCTTTCAAAGATAATTGTATCTAGTGGGGAAGGGAGACAAGTAAATCATGATTCAAAGAACAATGTGCAAAGAGCAATGGCAGGACAAAGAAGGGGCATTAGGCGAGAGGCCAAGAGAGGTAGGAAAGTCTTCACAGAGAAGGGATCCTTAATCAGAATTTGGAAGAATGAATGGGAGGGAGCTACAGGAGATGGGGTGAAGGGCAGAGGAAATGGTGTATACCAAGGCAGGGAGGGTTCACTGGTGACACAGCAAACAGCACAAAACGCCAGTGGCCAGCATGGAAATCAAAGGTCAGGGGGTAGGAGTCAAGCTAGAGAGGCAGAGAGGGCCAGCACTGTCTTCCAAATGCCAGACACCCCTTGGGGCCCAGGGCCCAGGGAGGAGGAGCCAAATACACACTGTCTTGCGGGAAGGGCATTTTTGTCTTAATCCTTGAAAGCTCTAGAGAGTAGTTGAGAGATTTCATGCAAAGTTTAACATTCTGTGTGTGTGTGTGTGTGTGTGTGTGCATCTCACTATTATATCACATTTTTTATATGGTTTACATATGGTTTTCAGCAATTGTCTTGTGGCTGAACTAGTTCAAAATGGAAATACAGTATTATCTAATGTATTCTAGGCACTGAAGACCCAGGAGCAAATAGGAACCAGTGCCTACTCTGGAGAACTCACAATCCATAAATAATAAAACATGTACAATATAATGTGGTAAATAATCATGTAAAGATATGGGCAAGCTGCTACAAGAGTGCAGAAAAAGGCTAACTGACTCAAACTTAACTCTCCACTGGGCTTTGTTGGATCCTAGTGACCAGGCTTCTTTATCTAAGTTCCCACAGACAGCCTTTAGATAAGTTATTCAAGAACCTTCTGCAGAATTGAGGACCATTTGTCTGTGGATAACAAATTCTCTTTTGACTTCTCAGTTCCTATTAAAACTTGTTTTTTATTAAAACATTCTAAATTTAACAAAATGTTTGCAGATGTCAGTGAAAAGTTATATTTTAGTGCTTGCTAGTTGAAAAGGCATATAATGATAAAACTATACTCTTAAATATTTTAAATAAGTACTTTTTACTATAGTTAGAGTAGCATCTATAACTATTTGGAAAAATGTGGGGCTGTACCTGTGGGTTTGTATTTGCATGTGTTATGGGTGGGTATGAAAGACATATTTGCAAGAATTATTTAAAATCAATGCTAATGGGGCTGCCTCTGTGATTAAGGGAAAGAAAAAGTTGACAATGACTTCTAAACATAAAGGAGGAATGTAATTCAATGAGGGATAAAAAAAACAGTAAAATGGATAAGCACATTCAAATTTCCCCCAATAGTTTGATGATACATGATCTAATAAATACTACTGAGTAAGTGCCAGCCACTGGGCAGAGAGGTTTTCTCATTCATTATCTCATTTTATTAATAGAGCAAAAAGGCAGAAAAGTAATACAAGAAAAACAAGCACTGCTTTCAAATATGTAAAAAATATATTACATAGTAGAATGAGTGGTAGGGATTATAGGGAGCCAGATTTTAGTTCCAAAAAATGTTATTTAATAATGTGACAGATAAAACAATAAAGCCATACCAAAACAATTGACAAAATATCTATAAGCATAATTATTACAATAATTTCCAACAAAGGTTTTAAGTCTTACATCTGATTTTGAAAGCATATAAACATACATTTTATTGAGGAAATAATATTGATATGTAAAATAAAATAATTTTGAGACACATAATATACAAATTATATTATGTATATTTTGTTATACATATATAATATAATAGTATTATACATAATGTGGAAATATAACAAGAATATAATGTGAAAAGATTCAGTAAATCAGGAGCAGGGTCCGCCATTGATATTTTTATAAAAATCCATGAGTAAGTTTAATGTGCATCAGTAATTGAGAATATCTGACTTGGAAAATGTTAGATTTAAATTAAATAAATAAGGTTATGGCCAAGTAAGAATCTACACTAATAAAAGAGAAAAATGGTAATTGGCATACGAGCTACCCTTTTCATTGGCTAATCAGGGCTATATGCAAATTAACTGCCAACTAAGATTGGCAGTTAACTGCCAACAAGATGGCGGTTAATTTGCATATGTAGGCACAATGCAGGGAGGCAAAAGGGAAAGCAGGAAGAAGCCCCCTGCCACTGACAGTGATCGGAAACCCAGGGGGGAGCTAAGAGCTGGGGGGCAGGGCAAAGGTGGCCCCAGGGCCGCCTTTGCCCTGCCCCCCAGCCATGATCGGAGAATCAGGTGCCTTTTCCGCCCTGGCCAGTGACAGAAGGAAGTAGGGGTGGAGCCAGCGATGGGAGCTGCGCACGGTCGAAGCTGGCAGTCCCGGGAGCTAGGGGTCCCTTGCCTGGGCCTAAAGCGAAGCCCACGATCGCGGGGCCGCTGCCACTGCGGGTCCCCGCTGCCCGGGCCGGACGCCTAGGCCAGAGGCGTTAGGCCTGGGCAGGGGTGGAGCCTGCAACCGCGGGGAGCTGGGGGTCCCCTGCCCAGGCCTGACACCTCTGCCGGAGGCCTCAGGCCTGGTCAAGGGGCCGATCCGGTGATTGGTGATCGGAGGGTGATGAGGGTCAACTCCTCTGGCTGAGGCATCAGGCCTTGGTGGGGGGCGGAGCTGGGGATTGGGGGGATATGATGGTCCCCTTGCCCAGGCCTGAAGCCTGGGTCAGAGGCGTCAGGCTTGGGCGAGGGGTGGAGCAAGCAATCAGAGGGAGATGGGGGTCCCCTGCCCAGGCATGATTCCTGGGCCAGAGGCCTCAGGCCTGGGCGGGGGCCAGAGCCAGTGATCGGGGGGAGATGGGGGTCCCCTGTCCAAGCCTGACACCTCTGGCGGAGGCGTCAGGCCTGGGCAAGGGGCCGATCAGGCAATTGGAGGGTGATGGGGGTCTACGCCTCTGGCCGAGGCATCAGGCCTGGGCTGGGGGCAGAACCAGTG
This sequence comes from Myotis daubentonii, assembly GCF_963259705.1. Taxonomy (NCBI): domain Eukaryota; kingdom Metazoa; phylum Chordata; class Mammalia; order Chiroptera; family Vespertilionidae; genus Myotis; species Myotis daubentonii. The sequence goes on from NC_081841.1 coordinate 189,234,617, forward strand.
ATGCGGGGAAATGAGGGTCCCCTGCCCAGGCCTAACACCTCTGTCAGAGGCGTCAGGCCTGGGCAAGGGGCCGATCCTGCGATTGGAGGGTGATGGGGGTCAACGCCTGAGGGCTCCCAGTATGTGAGAGGGGGCAGGCTAGGCTGAGGGACACTCTCCCCCCCTCCCACCCAGTGCACGAATTTCGTGCACCGGGCCCCTAGTTTTAAATAATAACTAATCATATAACTGATAACATGCTAGAATGTCACCTAATATCATAAGGCAAAGCACCAACAGGATTCTGATAAGTAGAAACCTATTAGGAACAGTGAGGGCATTGATAAATATCTGGGCACTTCCTATAAAATATATAATTTCTGAAATATTTATAGTAATAACATTTTTTCTGTACAAGGCTCAGTATATCTTCTGATTTGACAAGTCTTCCCATGCAATTATAATAATAATCTATTAAATAAACCTAATTAATTCTAGCACTTCTCTTTTTATAATATGAAAGGATAAATCTTGTGATTATCAAGGACCCTTCTAAGAAACTCAAGCTACTTTTAGATGTAAAAGATATCCTGAAAATTATATTATAACTAGAGGCCCAGTTCACGAATTTGTACATGGATGGGGTCCCTTGGCCTGGCTGGCGATCAGGGCCATCTCGCCCAGTCCCATTTGGGGCCGATCGGAGCTGGCCAGTGGTGAGGAGGGACCGTGGGAGGTTGGCCGGCCGGCTGGGGTGGAGGGGACTGCAGGAGGTTGGCCTATTGCAGGAGGTTGGCTGTGGGAGTGCACTGACCACCCGGGGGCAACTCCTGCATTGAGCATCTTCCCCCTGTTGGTCAGTGCACATCATAACAACTGGTCAACTGGTCAGTCTGTTGATCGGTCGTAACGGTCGCTTAGGCTTTTATATATATAGATTTTTCTATATTTAACATTCAATTTGGGGATGCAAAAGTCAAAATAAATGTTATAGGAAATTTTTACATTTGATTAAGACAGGACCATGGGTGCCTATAAGGAAACATCCAGTAATCTACTTAATCAAAATGACAATAAAACATTTAAAAATAAACCCAGCCTTGTCAGGGCAGGGTGGCACAGTTGGTTGAGCATCCTCCCATGCATCAACAGTACCCAGTCTGATTACTGGTTGTACCCCGGTTGTGGGCTCAGTCCCCAGTAGGGGGCATGCAGGAGGCAGCTGATCAATGTTTCTCATCTATGTTTCTCTCTCTCCCTCTCCCTTCCTCTCTCTCTCTCTCTAAAAAAAAAAAGAAAGAAAGAAAGAAAGAAGAAAGAAAGAAAGAAAGAAAGAAAGAAAGAAAGAAAGAAAGAAAGAAAGAAAGAAAGAAAAGAATCAATAAAAAATATAAAAAAAAGATAACCCAACCATTTCATCAATAATAAGAAGGTATCTCAGAGGTGTACAGAAGGGAGAAAGGATGCTAGTTAGTCATATGCTATGACAAGAAAAAAGCATGACAAACTGAAAGTTAATGACTTTTTTGAGCCCATCAGAGAAGAAATAAACAGGACCTAAATGTTTGCCTAGGAGCAGACACATCTGGGTGCAATATAATCTGCTAGAAAATTTAACTGGAACGTTAAAAGCTGACTGTGGGCTACTGTGAGAGTATAATGCTCCTAGGGGCAGAGTGGGGGAGTGGGCACTGACCTAGAGAGATTCTCCCACTCCTATGGGCCTTTGTTCCAGGACACCCACTAAGCTCACTCTAGGAAAATCAGAAAGAATCCTCTCCTCTCCTACCCCACCCCACTGAGAAAATCAACCCAGAACCTTCCCTTCTCTCTCCACTGGAGAAAAAGAAGACTGAATCTGCAGGGGAGCACACTGGTGACACTCTGTTGTAATGGAAGAGGGAACAGAGCCAAGCACTGAGAATCAGCACAGACTTGTTCCTCTTAACGTCCCTAAATAGGAAAAAGCTCATCTGCAGAAGAGGGGTGCACAACCAGAACAGGAGGACGCTGCAGGGGGTGGAGGAGAAGGGGCAGGGAAGAAGTGCTACAACTGTAGGAAGGGCAGGGAATCTTGTGAGGGCCGCACACCCAAGACTCAGGTTCCCAGGTCTTCTCAAAGTCTGCAATCTAATCAGAATACATTAATGAACCCACCCACCCCGCTCTGCTCCATCTCATAGCCATGCTAGCATGCCTCCTATTAAAAATTAGGGAAACAGCTGGAGAACTGCAGAAGGAAAACTCCCTCAAGGGAGAAACACAAGCTGAAGGCATACCACGCACAGGGGAGATAAGAACAAGATATCACTAGAGGAATGGAAGTCTGTAGAGTTAACAACAAATTTTAACTCCAGTAACTAGAGCAACAACAAACATTACATCCAGCTCAAATCCCGACTAGATGAAAACAAATCCCATACTAAAGGCATGGCAGAAGGAAAATAATAAATACTTCCTCAGTATCTACTGTCATATACAATATGTCCAGCTTTTAACACAAAATTACCAGGCATACCAAAAGGCAAGAAAAATGCAATCTAAAGAATTAACCATTATAACCAAAACAGTTATGAAATATATGCTGATCTATTAAATGGGGAATATAAAAATAAATCTGATTACTATGTTAAAGGTTATAAGTAGGGAAAGTAGATAACATGCAAGGTTGATCAGAAGTTAATTTCAGCAGAGACAATCTCTAACAGCCCAATGAAAACAATATAAATAAAAACAATAGTTGAATGAAAACATTAGCAATGAAAAACATAATCACAGACACTGCACAGGTCTCATCAGTAGACATGACACATGAGGAACGTGATAAAAAGTCAGAAGCTTGGATCTAAACACAGAAGTAAAGAGTGTTGGAAATGAAACAAATGAAGGAAAAAACGTTTATCATATTTTAATGGCTTTAAAAGATAAATTATTGTTAAGGATTAGTATTATAGCATTAACAATGTATTGTGTGATTATAGCATATGTAAAACTAAAATGTATGACAAAATTGGCACCCGGGATGGGAGGGAGAAATGAGGAGTATACTGCTGTGAATTTCTCACACTATGCCTGATGTAGTATAATACTTAAAGGTGGCCTTAGGTTATTTAAAATTATATTTTGTAAACCCTAGCACACAATCTTCTCCTTAGTTAGAGTGATAGAGTGCACATGCTTTTCTCTATCCTATGGACTAGTACTTTATTTGCATATGACTTATCTCACAATAAAATTACTATCAAGAAAGAGAAGACAGTCTCAATTCACAAACAGTTATAGCCCAAGCGCCATCTAACTAAACTATATTTTTGTTCCATCGGATTAACTGATGTTCATAGTTCTAGTCCGGGTTCTGTAACAAACATACCGTAGACTGAGTAGCTTATAAACAACATAAATGTATTTCTTACTGTTTTGGAAACTGAAGGTGCCAGCAGATTCAGTGTCTGGTGGAGGCCAGTTTTTGGTCCGTAGATGACCATCTTCTCGCTGTACTTTCATGCTGCAGAAGGAGTGAGGGATTCTCTGGAGTTTCTTTGATGAGGGCACTAATCCCATTCATGAAAATTTCACCCTAATGATCTGATTAAATCCCAAAGACCCCCACCTCTAAATACTATCACATTAGGGGTTAGACTTCAACATCTGAATTTTGGGTGGGAAACAGACATTTATTCTATAACACACTTTTGCAAAATTTACACAATCTACAATTTCTTCCCCTACATTGCTTTATTAGCCAGTATGCCTCTCCTTAAATACACCGATTTAATAGACTCTGAAATTACTAATTAATGCTAATCATTTTTTCTAAAAATCCTTTTTTTTTCTTAATCAATACTACCTAACAATATTAGCTACCCTTTACTGAGTCTCCTTCCCTGAGGTGGCCAGATGCTTGCCCTCAGGTCTCCCAAAAGAAAGCCTGCTGAGGGAAGCCTCATGGACTGTCAGCTCCAGCCATTGACCCTTTGAGTCTGCACCAGGTTTGTGCTGAGACCATACTTTCTCTGGGTTGCTACCAGTTAATGAATGAACATGGCAGAGGTACCAGAGCCATTCCTACCTGATATAAACCCCTCCAATGGGTAACCTTTGCTGGAAGCCCTCCATTGACCTGTGAAGCTGTGATCTTTTAGTCTCCCTACCCGATCCATTCTTTATCTCTTTCTATGGTGGTCTGATAGAACTCATAATCTGAAGACTTCCCTGCTTGTTTGCCTGTTTCTGACCCAACCCCCTTTATTTGTCCCAACATTTCCCTTAATAAATTTTTTGCACACCTAATTCCATCATGGCATCTGCTCCTTAGAGAACCATGACAAACCATCCATGTGTTAAGCATTCAACATTTATTAAGGCTAACCTTTACAAGTAAATATTGCTATCACCATTTTACAGTGATAAAATGTACTTCTAGGTAATTTGAATTTGTTTCTGCTTGGCTCCAAATTTCATACTCTTTCTACTACTACACAACGCAATCTCTATTGATAAGCAAGGTCCTTTGCAAATGGCTCAAATGATGCTTGGATAGTTAATCATATTTTTAGGCAAATAGTTGTCATATATATTTGTGTATCTTCTAAATGAAGTTCTATACCAAATCTAGTTTGATTGATTATGTAAGTATAATCTGTCTCAAGTTTGATTAATTGTATCTGCAATTTGATAAAAGCTTTTAGAATCACAAAAAGATGAGCAATTCCATAAAGCACAAGTATGATCTCTACATACTCATAAAATATATTTAAATTCCTGCTCTACCACTTCTTAGACATTTTCAACTTTTCTAATAGGCCAAAAATATTTAGACATTTTGGTACCTAAGCAAAATGGAGATACTTGTAAAAATAACCTGAAGGCCCTTATAATCCCAAAACTTGAAATTTCAGAGTTAGGGAGCAAAATAAATCTATAAATGTAAGTTATGATTTAGAAGTGACATTTTTATACCTGGATTCACTGTGCAAGAACAGAGCAGACTTTTCCATCCTATAAAATCTGTCAAATTTCTTATAAGAGGAACAGCAGTGCCCTTGCCTCCAAATATAACTGAGGGTGGAATAGAAAAGTGCCAAACCCTCCACCACTGATTACTCTTAACAAATTAGCAGGCCAAGCTTTTCAAGTGTCAGGCATAGAATGCATGTTTAACTGGTTCTTTTATAAATGACAGACTGTGCTCTCTTTGAAATAAAATAATTTGAAAGCCATGATTAATAAGAACTCTGCTTAAGAATGCTAATAACTTCTAGAAAAACGTCTTGAGCTACTGTCCAAAGACTAGCACAATAAAAATTCATATTGTCCTGACCAGATGCTTAGTTGGATAGAACATTATCCTATACACTAAAATAGTTTCAGGTTTGATTCCCGGTCAGGGCACTTACTTAGGTTGTAGGTTGGATACCCCATTGAGGCGTGTAGGTTAAGCAACCAATCGATTTTCTTTCCCTCTCTCTCCCTCTCTTCTTCTCTCTCTCCCTCTCTTCTTCTCTCTCTCCCTCTCTTCTTCTCTCTCTCTGTCTCTCTCTCTCTCTCTCTCTCTCTCTCTCTCTCTCCCTCTCTCTCTCTGTTTCTCTAAAACCAAATAACATATCCTCAGATAAGGATTAAGAAAAATTAATATTTTAGCATCTTACTCAGGAAAAGCAAATGTACCACTGTATAGTAATCTATATATATAAAAATCTCGTGGCTCTAACACCGTAACGACCAAAGACTGGTGCGGGTGGGCGGGGCTGCGAGCACAGCAAAGCTGCATGGGTTCGTGGGGCCATGTGATTTCCACGTGCTGGGCGTCTAGCAGTAACATAAGATTTGTGTTAAGCCCAAATTTTAAAAATCTTGACTAAAATGGGAAAGAAAAATCAAAGTGAGATTAACAATATGATGGCTCAGGAGGAATAGTAATTGACGGGTTGAATGACTCAAACCATAGAAACAATCGACTTTTAATTTGTATATAGAGCAAACATTATCATTATTTTGATATAATAAAAAAATAATAAGTCTCTCCTATTCAAAAAGATTACTGACTCACTATTAACTAGTACAATTATTAGCTACTAAAATTTTCATGATCTTAGTGACCAAGTATAAGCCATGTTGTTGTGCCTTGCAACACTACTTCTTCATTATCATCACCATCATGATCACCATCATCATAGCCATGACCATCTTAGTTCTGAACCTATGAGATATAATGTAATTTGTCCAGTTGAGAGTCACAGCCATTTTAGTTGTTCCAATAGGCAATTTTTCAATAGGCCTCCAAACATAGTATTCTTTCTTCTACCAAAAGTAACAAAATAGAACAGAATATGAGAGGTGATCCATTAGTAGGAAATATACAATGAAGAATTTAGGAGTAAAAGGTGTATTATGCCTGTAACTTATTCAGAAATGGCTGAGAAAAAAAATAAAACCATTGTAATGTTAATATTGGGGGATTCAGAGTAAAGGGTATGCAGCAAGTCGTTGTACTATTTTTATTTATTTATTTACTAGAGGCCCAGTGCATGGATTCGTGCATTGGTGGGGTCCCTCAGCCTGGCCTGCAGGGATCAGTGACCTCCACACCACCACAGCCCTGCCTTACCCGCCAGCTTGTTGGGCTCCAGCCCACTCTCTACATCGATCCCACACAGCACAAAGTAGTGCATGAAGCAACAGGTGGCCAGGAAGGAGCCCGAGCCCAAGCCGGGCACCATGCTGCTCCCACTCATCCCACCCCACTGCCCCTACCGCTGCTGTTCATGCACGCAGAGGGAGTGTCTGCAGGAGAGGCTTGCACTGCCTCAGCTGCACTTGCCAGCCTTCAGCCCAGCATCTGGTGCCCGTCTGTCAGCTGAGCAGTGCTCCCACTGTGGGAGTGCACTGACCACCAAGGGGCAGCTCCTGCATTGAGCATCTTCCCCCTGGTGGTTCGTGTACATCATAGCTACTGGCCAGTTGGCCAGTTGTCTGTCTGGTCTTCTGGTCTGGTCATCCAGTTGCTTAGGCTTTTATATATTTTATATATATGTATATATATATGTATATATATATATATATATATATATATATACACACACATATATATTTGTTTTATTAATCGTCACCTGAGGATATTTTTTTCCATTGATTTTTAGAGAAAGTGGAAGGGAGGGGAAGAGACAGAAAGAAAAACATCAATGTGAGAAAGACACATGGACTGGTTGCCTCCTGCATGTGCCCTGACCAGCACTGCAGATTGAGCCTGCAACCAAGGTATGTGCTCTTGACTAGAATTGAACCTGTGACCCTTCAGTCTGAGGGATGACATGCTATTCACTGAACCATACTGGCTAGGGCTCTTTGTACCATTATTATAAACTAGTGTCCTGTCATGCACATTGAAAATAAATTAATTAGAAGTTGGTAGCCAGGGCGGGACTGGGCGAGATGAGCCAGACATACCCTGGAGCCAACCTCCTGTGGTCCCTCCCTGGCCAGCTGCACCTGGGCCATGACTTGAAGGATGTCTGCGGAGTGAATGGGGTCCCTCCGGCAGGGGGGTGGTCCCTCGGCCTGGCCTGCGTGGATTGACTGAAACTGGCTCTCCAACATCTCCCAAGGGGTCCTGGATTGCAAGAGGGTGGTTCTTGGGTCACGCACCCCAGAATCGGGCTCCCTCCTCTCTGGTTCTGGGGTGTGTCACCCGTTGCTGCCAAGTCACCACAGCTCAGTAGCTCCTGTGTTGAGCATCTGCCCCCTGGTGGTCATTGCACATCACAGCTACCGGTTGGATGGTCAGACGGTCGCTTAGCTTTTTATATATATAGATTTTCTCTAAGTTTTTAATTATATACAAATTTATACACAGTTTATAAATATTGGAATGGTTGACAACTTTTATAAGTCTATAGCCAATAATGATAAGTTTTCCCTGATAATTAAGAAGGTGCCTCTAATTCTGAATGACCTTGCCTCTGTAATAATAGGAATATTGTTTCTCACTGTATAAAAATGCAAGAAATATGCAAGCATGAAGAGATACTATGTCTATGAAAGATTTCTGAATTATCAACATTTTTGGTTATTGCAATCTTTGTTTTAATTAACAACAGCATCTGTAATAAGAAAGACATCACTTTACTGTGCATTAATATGTCAATAATTGTAAGTAGAAAGAAAAGAGAACCAATTATGTGTTAGATATCTGCTAGGCTTTGTGCTAGGTATTTTCCATAATCCTATATGTAATCCTTCTAAGAACTCCTCTGAGATATCTGTTACAAGATCCATTTTATAGATGAGAACATTGAGTGCTAGAGTAATAGCAGGCATTAAAAAGTGAGGGGTGGGGAAGGAGACATATGTAACACTCTGTAATACTTTAAGCAATAAAACAAAATTAAAAAAATAAACTTGAAAAAAATTCTGTAAAAAAAAAACAGCGAAGCAGGAAAAAAAAGTGAAGCAGGTTTTAAGCACAGTTGTGTTTTTCCTCCAGTTCAGAGCACAAGACAGTATTAATATTACAGTGTGTTTAGAAAAAGAAGTGTATATTTTACCATATAAAATACAGTCAAAGAAACTAGCACTATTAATCCCTAAAAAGAGAAGATGTGATAGCCAGTATCTCTGTCATGGGTCACTTTAGAAAGATTGGCAGGGTTTGGATAAACAACAGTTTAATATTGAAAACTATTGTTCAAAGATCCATGAAATTTTTACTGGTTAACAAAAAAATGTTGATGATGAGATTCATCTTTCTTACTGTCAGAGAAGGAAGTTTCAACTAAGCAGGGAGGGAAAGGCCAGAATGAACACTGGTTTTGGATGAGAATCAGAGACATCAGTGTAAATGCATGTCTATTTAATATGTAAATTCAAGTAGATAAATGCAGAAATAATTATAGATATTTGTGCATGTACAGGTTATGCATGACTTCATATTCACGTAAGTAAACAGGTAAGGAGGGATTTTCTTACAGAAGAATTTCAAAAACGGAACTTAACTCTCCTACCATAGTTTATTTACAAAAACAAAAAAAGCCAAACGAGGCCAATTATTTGCTCTTGTCATTTTCTATATATTGTCACCAAAACATTGTTTAAATTTTAATGCCTATATCCACTCACCACTCAACAATATTGCACAGAAGACCTTCAAACTGTAGATAACTTTCTCCAATAGATCAAACTTTATGTTCAACATCTAAACTGAATCCTTAAGCTAGCTAGAGAATTTAATTTTTAAAAAATATTTTTTATATTTTTAATATATCTTTATTGATTTCAGAGAGGGAGAGAGAGATGAAACACAATGATGAGAGAGAATCATTGACAGGCTGCCTCCTGGGGATTAAGCCCACAACCCAGGCATGTGCCCTGACTGGGAATCGAACCTTAACCTCCTGGTTCATAGTTCAATGCTCAACCACTGAACCATCTACCTAGAGAATGTTAAAGAAAACCCAGATACTGAGAGGAAAGGAAAGACCAAGAGGAAGATGGTAGTGTCCGCTCAAAAAGACTTGTTTGAGAGCAAAATAAAATTGCTCTTTCCATGAGTGAGTGTGAACATAAACAAGTCAGCTACCCCAGAGAAGAAATTTGATGACAAGCAGTTTGAAAGTGGATTGACTATTGTTAATGTATAGTGGTGATTTATGCTTGGCAGGACTACTTTTGATTAATCATTACTTGAATTTCTAAAAGATCCCAGGACAGTGAATTGCCAAATTAGCATTGCATATATTGCATTTTTCAAGACATAAAGCATTTTTACAGGGCTGGTTAGCATATTTAAAGACAAGATTCAGTGAAATGGGCTTTTTAATTGGTGTGTTAATTTCCTTAATGAAAATTAATTTCAAAATAGTTGGGTTTTTGCAAATGCTTATTAGAGTGTCCTGTAAGAGGTAAGTACCAAAAATGAAAAAGAAAGAAAAACCTGACATCCAGATGCCATGAATAAACTGGCATACTAAGTCAGAGAAATAAATAAATAAATAAAATAAATCAGTTCCTTGATAAACTAACTGGTCTCATGGCTTCCTTTGTGATGTGGAATGATAGATGCTAAAGAGGATATGATAGTTTAACACCTCCAATTAGCGTTGTTATTTTATTGAGCCTGGAAATATGGTTGCAATTATGCACTGATGCATATTTCTCCTTGGTAATTTGAACAATAGGATCATCTGCATAAAATAATAGTCTGTTGCTTTAATCCTAACCCTTTTTTCTGTATTATTTATGAGTGACTGTTCCAGTACTTAAAAACAAATCTATATAATGAAAGCCTAAGTGACTGTTCCGGCAGAATGACCGGTCGCTATGATGTGCACTGACCACCAGGGGGCAGACGCTCAACACAGGTGCTACCCCCTGGTGGTCAGTGTGCTCCCACAAGGGGAGCGCCGCTCAGCCAGAAGCCGGGCTAATGGCTGGTGAGTGCAGTGGCAGTGGTGGGAACCTCTCCCACCTCCGCTGCAGTGCTAAGGAGCAGCAAGCAGGTGGGCAGTAAGGAGCAAGGGGTCCAAGACTGCAAGAGGGCACAGGCCGGGCTGATAGACATCCCACCCCAGTACACAAATTTCATGCACCGGGCCTCTAGTACTTTTATAATTGCCAGGTGTAATTGCCTATGTGAGGATCATATACATGTGTGTGAAAGGTTTACATTGTTCATATGAAAAATAATACAATAATTAATAATAATAATACAAGAATAAACTGTTTCATGTACTCACAATTGTAAACCTACTTTTGCCCCACCCTGTATGTGTGTGTGTGTGTGTGTGTATATATATATATATATATATATATATATATATATATATATATATATATGTATATTTAATTGGTGCAAAAAGTGCATAATATAAATTTACCCTCTGAACTATTCCAAGGTAATATTTTGGATCCTTATATTTTTACATTTATTCTTTGTGTCTAACACTGTATGTCTTACACTATGAAAACAATTTGAAATAAATCAAAGCATCAATAACAGGCCTGATGTGCTTTTGTCCCATAATCTTTAATTAGGAAGACATTTAAATCCTTTAAATGATTATAATCTTTAATTGGGAAAGCATTTAAATCCTTTAAATGATTATTAAAGGCTTTTCACTCCTCATAGAAATGCAGTGAAGCCCAGTTGCTTTCACTGTAGGGACTATAAGACCCTATGAATGAGGAGCTGTGCTTCCTGACTACTCAATTTCTGAGTTGATACTGAGCATCCCCTACAATGGGAGTCAAGTGAAGTTGTAAGGCCAGATTTATATGGAAATTCTTGCAATACTGAAAAGCTCTTCAGGGTTGTCTTTAAACAATGGGTAGAATATATATGCAATACATGATGTCGGTCTGCCTTAGAGCATATGTCTCAAAGCACCCACTTCTTAGAGCGTATGTCTCAGAGCAGAAGCTATTTATTGTTCACATTCGTATGATGCAGCTAATGCCATGCCCGTGCAAAGCGACCATTTGTGTTTGTAGTCTTGTAGGCAAAGACAAAAAGACACATCTTTTCCTTACTCTAAAATCTCTCATCATAACAGAGTCTTAATGAAGCCCTGAGGAGCCACTGATTCACCATAAATATCGCCCAAAGTCAATGAGCTGTGAATTCTGCCCAGTAATGGTCCTGGATAGGAGGAACAAGGGTTTGTGACGAGGACTAATTATGGCAAAGGGCATCGTGTTTGACAAATGATTTGTTGCAAACCTATGGCAGAATAAGCCAGAGGAAATTGCTGCCGTGTAGCTCATCAGCCAGGGTTCATCAATTGGCGTGGGTTAATTCAGTTTCCTGACATCTAGTTCTTTCAAGAGGTTATTTTTGACATTGGGCAGCTTTGTTCTACACTTTATCAGATCTCTAACAAGGTTGTTCATCATCTATTATTTAATGTTTCTAAAATGAAAAAAAAAAAACACTTAACCACTCCTGAAGTGAAAAATAAGCTTGTATTCCCATTGTCTTATATTTTGATTATTACAGTCATCTCTTTGAAGATATTTTGCCTTTTCCCCTACTTTTAAATGTTTTGAAAATATAAAATTTCATTTTTGTGCCCTTATATTTATTGTATTCCTTCATTTTGATTTTTTTTTCTTTTTTTGTTAATCCTCACCCAAGGATATTTTTCAATTGATTTTTCAGAGAGAATGGAAGGGAGAGGGTGAGATACATTGATGTGAGAGAGACACATCAGTTGGTTGCCTCCTGCATGCACCCCGACCAGGGCCAGGGAACCTGGAACCAAGGTACGTACCTTTGACCAGAATCGAACCCGGGACCCTTCCATCGGCAGGCTGATGCTCTATTCACTGAGCCAAACCAACGAGGGCTGTATTCCTTTATTTTAAAACAAGTTTCCATTGGTTTGAAACTGAGGAAAGTTGTTATTTTTTTTGTTTACATAACATTCCTGCAATTCATTGTGCTTTTATAAAGTGTTTCTCCTTCTTGTTAATGTTATTAACTATACTTTTATGCATTCTTGCAAAAAGGGAGCTAAAAAGTATAAGTGCCATGTGGATGCTAGGTAGTGATGGTATGAATGGATGACCACTTCTAAGAGTGGGAGGGGTCATATAGATTTCTTTTTTTAGTATATTAATCAGCATTGTAAAATATTATTCAATTTCTTTTTATGACCCAGTGATTCCACTTCTGGGAATAGATCCAAAGGAATACAAAACACAAGTTTGAAAAAAATATATGCACCCCTATGTTCATTGCAGCATTATTTACTTGTATACGAGGCAAGATATGGAAACAACTAAAGTACCCATCAGCAGATGAGTGAATAAGAAGTGTTGGTACCTACATACAATGGAATATTACTCAGCCATAAAAAAAGAATGAAATCAAAAGAACAACAAAAAAATGAAACAAACGATGGATACAGAGAACAGATGATGGTTATCAGAAGGGGAGAGAGTTTGGAGGACTGCATGCAAAAAGTGAAGGGATTAAGAAGTACAAAATGGTAGTCACAGGGATATGAAGTACAACATAGGGTATATGGTCGATGATATTGTAATAACTATGTGTGGTGCTAGGTGGGTACTTGCAATGTCGTGGGAATCACTTTGTAAAGCATAGGATTATCTACCCACTATGCTGCATACCTGAAACTAGTGTAAAATAATATTGAATATCAACTGTAATTGAAAAATAATTTTTTAAAACCCAAAAAAGAAAACCGAAAACACTTGATATACAGAATTAGATACAAAATATAAGGTAGAGCTAGTGTTCACATCATAACCAGGCAATAGGTGTACATAGAAATCTATGATCCAAATTTATGACAAACTAATTTAAGAAGAGAAAGGTGCACAAAACTGAAGAGGTAAAAGTGTATATCAAGGTTTGGAGCTACTGTGGTTAGCTGCTCTTATTTACTATGTTAGGACTTCTTTAGTTTCAGGTGATATAAACCCAAGCCAAATTAGCTCACTCAAAATAAAGGAAATGTATGGGCATGCAGCTGGGCAGTCCTAGAGCTCTGCTGTGTCCAGAGGTTACAATAATCTCCTTCTCTGGCAGGCTGCCTTCATGAGCTAACCAAGATTGAGGCAGGAAGTTCCTGTTTGCGTCATTCTCCTGGCTAACAAGCCCAGGGAAATCAAAAGCTCATCACTCCTGATTGTTCCAGCAGATGACTTTGGAGGATTCTGATCAGGCCCTCTTGGGTCAAATGCTGATCTATTTGATAATTACAGTACACCAGGTGGATAGAGGACTTTTGTGAACAGTTTCAAGTTATGCCCAGCTTTGGTGCAAGACAAGGAGAGGAGTCAGAGCTATTTAATCCCCATGAAGTGAGTCCTACACAAGAAGGCTTGGTTTGCAACCTGAAAGGGCCTGGTGTTGGCTAAAGGTAGAACCTGTGGTCTCCCTGATATCTGTAGTCACCACCGGCCACTACAACCTCATCTCTGTGAGGACTGCTGGAGCACGCAGCCTTTCACATAGACCCTGGAAGAGGAATAGTGACCATAAAGAATGGGCAAATACGTTGAATGCGCAGGCCCTTTTTTTTTTTTTTAATCTTCCTGATCCTAATCTCTTCTCCTGTTCTCAATTTATATGGGCTCTGATTCTGTTTATCAATCTCTGTCATTCTCATGCCAGCCTTACAATCTGATCTTACTTATCTCTTTTTAGGGCCTGAGCAAGAATGGCCAGAGATCCTTGCATGCACATGTTTTGACAGCTATTCCATTGTTTATTGTTTTTAATATTTTTATCTGTTAACTAGAGGCCCGGTGCACAAAAATTTGTGCACTCAGGGGGCAGGGAGGGCCCCTCAGCCCGGCCTGTGCCCTCTCACAGTCTGGGACCCCTCAGGGGATGACCACCTGCTGGCTTAGGCCCACTTCCCGGGGGATTAGACCTAAGATGGCAATCAGACATCCCTCTGGCAGCCTGGCAGCCCTCGGGGGATGTCCACTTGCCAGCAGGGAGCAGGCATAAACTGCAGTCGGACATCCTTAGCGCTGCTGAGGAGGCAGGAGAGGCTCCCACCACCACCGCTGTACTGGCAGCCATCAGCCTGGCTTGTGGCTGAGCAGAGCTCCTTCCATGTGAGAGAGCCCTGAACACCAGAGGGCAGCTCCTGCATTGAGCGTCTGCCCCCTGGTGGTCAATGTGTGTCATAGTGACCAGTGATTCCCAGTTCTGCTGTTAGGGTCAGTTTGCATATTACCCTGTTACTATATAGGATAGAGGCCTGGTGCATGGGTGGGAGCCGGCTGGTTTGCCCTGAAGGGTGTCCCGGATCAGGGTGGGGGTCCCCACTGGAGTGCCTGGCCAGCCTGGATGAGGGGATGATGGCTGTTTTTAGGCTGCCCGCACCCCCTTCAGGGTGGGGGTCCCCACTGGGGTGCCTATCCAGTCTGGATAAGGGGCTGAGGGCTGTTTTCAGGCTGGTGGATGACTGAAGCTCCCAGTCTCTCCTTTTTTTCTTTTTCTTTTTTTCATTCTGGGATTTATTTACTTTCTATGGCTGTCACTGGAACTGAGAGCCGGCTTTAGCTCTGAGGCTGGCTCCAGCTTGAGGCCTCAGCTGCTGAAAGCAGGTATCTGGGCTTTGTTTAGCTTCTATAATTGAAACACTGTTGCCATCACTGCCGCTCTAGGCTCCGAGGCCGGCTGGCTGCAAGCAGGTTTCTGGGGTTTGTTTAGCTTCTATAATTGCAACATTGTTTCTTAGACTGCAGCTCATAGGCCGGCAGCGGCAAGCGGGGAACCTTGGCATCCTCCATCACTGGAGCAAGCAAGCCTCCTGTTCGCTTCAGCTGCCTGGCTGCTGGCCGCCATCTTGGTTGGCAGTTAATTTGCATATCACCCTGATTAGCCAATGGGAAGCATTCGGGGGTATGGTCAATTTGCATGTTTCTCTTTTATTACATAGGATAGCACCATTTGAGACAAGTGTCCTATCCTAAATCACCGAACCCCTATATAGTTACGTGCTCTTGTCTGTAAAACAGATATGACAGCTTTTAACTGAAGTAGTGGAGTGCTTCCTAGTTAGACCCCCTAATAGAAAAAGTTTACCCAGTATTCAAAGATCCGGGTTTCTCCTCTGATTTTCAACATTTTAGTGTTTGTATACAAAAGCCTTTCTTCTGAATGATTTGAATCTGCCCTACAGAATTTAATATCCCCCTTGGTTTAGAGAAAGCAATATTCTCCAGTTTTATCTTCCTAGATGCTAGCTCTGGGCCCAGGGTTGGCACTCTGGAGAAAGGGTGTCAGGTATGACCTTCCATAGCCTGGTGACAGAACACTCAATAATCCTCTTAATGGCATATCTGCTTTCCTTGGAAGAATAATAAAATCAACAGTGGCAGCTTTTATCATTTTTCTGATTCCTAATGGCAACCTAAAGCATTGTTAATGTTTCCCAGAGTAACACGCATTGAAATCTTCTCAGTGAGATGAAACCTTGGAAATGTGTCTTTGCTCCTGGATCTAGTCCAGTTCAGAGGCAGTGTAGTGCAATGAGCAGCAAACCCAGCAGAATGTCTGGGTGAACGTGCAGGGAGCTGGGGTGGAGGTAGATCATCTTTAGGATACTCTCTGGAAATAAAATTTGTGAATTAATAGAACTAGACTGCATCTTTTAAGGAAAATGTATCCTAGTTAATACAATTTTATAACATATGAAAATAAAACGAAAATGAGAAAGAGGCAATGATTGTACAAGTTTGAGACTCTTACTATCAAGGGAGGAAGAGGATTGACTGGGAAGATGGGGAGCCCTGTGGGCCAGGGTCAAGGATTGAGGTCCAAGGGATGGTAAAAAGTATGCATTGGGCCAGCATCCTTTTTGGGCTGGGTACCTGCCTGTTGTAGGCCTTCTGGGAGGCCATCAGTGCTGCATCATCGCATGGAGACTTTTCATGGCTTCAGTTCACCACCCCCGCTGGGAAGAAAAATCTAGAGACAGTGATGTAGGAATTCCATGTATTTCACTTTGCTCCCACACTGACACTCCAGGTATGCTTCTGAAATTCATTTCCTAATTTTCATAGAATTGAACTCAAACAACAACAACAACACACACACACACACACACACACACACACACACACAGCTGTTTCTTTTTTGGAGTTTGTGCATAATAGAGACTAAGATTTCAGAGTGGCTTGCTCAGAACAGTGCCTGACAGAAAGCCAATGCTTTGTTGCTGTTGTTATTGTGAATATGATTATTGACATTATGGATAATGTGGCAAATGAGAGAAATTCATAATTGGAAATTAAACATAGTGACCTACATTTGTATAAGTGATGCATTATTCCATGATGCATTATGTTGCTAGAGACAAGCTTATTTTATGGAGGCTATATTTAGAAATATAATACATTTAAAGAGAAACGGTCTATGTAATCCATGATTTCAAATATGTCAATAAAATGTGCTTTTTAATTACACTTTTATTTTGTGAAGAATTGTATAAGGACTCCAAAAAATGTATACACACTTTTTTTCTGATAGCTTAATTGATGTTTCTTTGTTTTTGTTTTTCAGATTTAACCAATTGGAATTAATAATTATTCAAAGTGTGTATTTGTAAGCTAAACTTTTTATAAAATAAAGAAATACTTCAAATTAAATTTTCTTCCTGTGAGAATGAAATAAAAATTCTTAGAATAGCCCTGGTCAGGTAGCTCAGTTATTTAGAACGTTGTCCCAGTACACCAAGATTGCAGATTTGATCCCCTGTCAGGGCACATACAAGAATGAACTGAGTTAAAAACTGTTTCCACCAGATGGTAAATAATGAGTCTGTGACTAGTATTTAAACAGTTTGACACAGTGCAAAGAGCATTTTCAATGTTTTCATAAGTGACTTTTAATGTGCTATTATTGCTTCCCTTTCTTTTCCCATTCTAGCAACCTGTTGCCTGATTATTTTCACTCTTGGAAAAATTATTCATTAAATGAAATATTTAAAAGCATGGGGTCTGAAGCTTGGGTGGAGACAAGAGTGTTGGTCTTTTTGAAAGCTTTCAGTGATTCTAATGTGAAGCCAGTGGTAAGAACTATCACTTTTGCCATTGCCAGCAGCGTGAAAATTCTCCCCAGCCTTAGCTGCTTCTGGATCTTTACACAAAACTCAGATTCCTGATGAGAGGATCTTTTTGCATTAGCATGGGCAATGTCTCCACATGAGGTCAGAGTTCCGCTTACTGCACTCAGGTTGGGAGAGACTGTTTCCCAAAGAAAGGGATGCAGGACAGATCAGAGCCCAGGAGGCCACTGCAGTATCCAGTAGTAACTAGAGGACAGCATTTGGGGATTCTCTAAGGGAACATCAAAAGATGATGGAAACGTTCTACAGCTTATCTTGACTCATGGTTACTCAAGACAAAACTACCTGAATGCTTAAGATCGGTGCATTTTATTACATATAAATTTTAAATAAATAAATAAACTACTTTATAGAAACTTTGGTGACTCAAACTGTCTGCAATAGTAAGATGTAATTTATTATCAGTCTTTCAATCCTGTTCTGTATCATAATCTACCATTCAATAAAATGAAAGAGGAAACTCAGGAGGAAAACACACACAGTAGTTTGTTTCTTTTGATATTTTTTATTTCTAAATGCGAGTTAGTAGATCAAAGATTAAGAATCCCATACATACACACATGCACTTATAAATGAAATAATGTGTCTGCAATATTTAGGTAATCACTTCCATTTTTTTCATTCACTGTTAAGTGGATTTACTGTTGCTAGTGCTTTATAAAATTGGCTTCAATATTAATATGGTTAGAATATATAGATCCTCTTTTAAAATTCTAGTCTCCTGTATATCATTTAAAAATTGTTCCTTAGAATAGCATTATAATACCCATTTGCAGTTGAGAAAACAAAGTGAGTAACATTTTAATTGGCTTAATAAAAAAGGAACTCAAAAGGTTTTGTCCTGCTGTAATTTATATTTCTATAAATATAATGTTCAAGAAATTTATACATATCATTACCTCCTGTTTTGAATAAAAAAGCAAGACATTGGAGAACAGACCAAAAAGCCTAAATTTGTATATTTTCCTTGATTTCCTTTATAAAAAAGAGCCCTATGTAGTTTGTGTTCTGAGTAACTCTTAGAAATCCAAATGTTTATGTGTGCAGCATAATTTTTATATTTGAAGTCAACCACACATATACCCACATTTCTATACATATGTCTATATGTTTTCTAATCTCTAAGCAAAAAATTATTTATATGATAAACTAATTTATATACTCTTTTTATCCACTAATATTTATTAAGCAACTGCTGTGAGTTGAGCACTGTGTTTGAATATATAAAGAAACCATAACCTAATAGAAATCCTACTCTAGAAACACTATTACTTGTTTTGAGAAACAGGTGGGGAAAAAAATCTCTAAGCCAAAAACTTAGTAATAAAACTTGTGAGGGAAATGGTGAAAAGGACTTGGAAGAAAGATACTGGAGAGATAACTCATGAGTAATGACAATCCTAGATAGTGGAGGGAAAGGCCAAATAATATTGAAAATTAGTCAGAGGTGAAAAAACAGCTGGGATCGGTAATTTAAAAGGCATTCCCAAAGCCTGGGACAGTTTTTTGACAGGTCTAGGTCTCATTTCAATAATAAAGAAAATATAGTGTAACTTTGTGATAGGGCAAGTTAAATAAAAGGATAAAAATGGAATCCGCCGAAACCGGTTTGGCTCAGTGGATAGAGCGTCGGCCTGCAGACTGAAAGGTCCCAGGTTCGATTCCGGGCAAGGGCATGTACCTGGGTTGCGGGCACATCCCCGGTGGGAGATGTGCAGGAGGCGGCTGATCGATGTTTCTCTCTCATCGATGTTTCTGACTATCTCTCTCCCTTCCTCTCTGTAAAAAATCAATAAAAATATATTTTGAAAAAATGGAATCCAGTTATTGATGAAAAAGCCTGATAGATAGGTCACAGTGGGACAATATTCTAAACTTTGGAGAGACCAGGACTGGAACCAAGAATACTGTGGCAAGACAAGATAGCAACCATCTGCTCAGAAAAAATAAAGATAGTCTTGGAATTTCAAAGATTAGGAGGCATTCTGCCTGAGCTGGTCTTGGCTTGTTGGCTCTGAGCTCATGCCCTCTCCTTCCCTAGAGCCTGTGTCCTCAAACCAAGCTTCCCAGGCCCCTTCGCCAGCTGGCTTCTGAATAGCTTCTAATAATAGGAGACCCTGACAAGAGGTTGGCAAGTTGGAGAAAAGAGAAACCAAGATAATTCTTCTTCCTCCTCTCTGCTTCAGGCATCCTTGGCTCACACTGACTATCTCTTCTATGGTTCCAAGTCCCATCGCAATTCTGGCAATACTGCCTCATCCCTTATCCCTCCAGCCCTAATTGAAATAGCTGTTTCTTGCTATTGTTAATCAGTGGGCTGCCTCATCTCTAGTTTCCTGTGATTGGCCTTTCACTACTCAACTACCTCACCTGGACTCTATTTCATTGACAAGACCCTGATACATTGTCTGCATTTGCGATCTACCAATATCCTAAGTATTCTGAGAAATAACTGTCGAAACAGAGCAGCTATCTCAGGGAACACTAAGAGGAAGAAAGAGTGGAAGAATCCATTTAAATTCATATAACAATGGATTTTGCAATACATTGTTAAACACTAATGAGTGATGATAATGAGGATTTGAAAAATTATCTTTTTGTTAAGCTCCTTAAAATAAAAGAGATGTATAATAAGGGTGAGTTTAATAACATTCCGGAAATAAATAATTGTAGACTCTCTTAGAGAAAGGAGAAGAGGGGAAAATTCCAACTATTCTTAAGATTTCATCTTGGAACTGGGGGTTGATGGCAAGTAAACGTGGGGGGGCATGCAAAAATTATTTAACGTTGGTATGTTCTCATAAAATAGGAGAAGGTTTGGAAAGCATCCTGGAACTTCCAACTTCACAGGAAAAAAAGAAAAAATTTATCCAACCATGAAAATTTTTAAAAATCACAAAAGAAGAGAAAATAACACCATAAAATAATTATTAAGTATAAGTGCAACTTAAAGATTTAGACTAACTTTATCACTTAGGATACAAAATGTCAGTGGGTTAAATGTCATCTCACATGCAATAAATGTGAGACTCTATTATAAACAAAAATAGCTATTATTACAAAACAAGGTGACAGAAAAAGGCTTAAAGTTAAGCGGATGTCAAAGGCACACAGAACAAATGAAAATGAAAAGAAAGCCCCCAATGTAATTAATGTTCACATCAAATCATACACAACTCAGGCCGAAAGCATTAAATGGGGCAAAAGTGAGCTACTATCTGTGACTTTAAAGTGTGTCGTTTTCAAAAAAATAAACCTTTATGCCTCAACCACCATAGCATCTGTACACACATGTACACACACACACACGCATATGCACACACGTGTAGAAGAGCAGTAAAGCAGAGATTTTATAACATTGTTGTTGCAGGCCTGACTCTTTGCCAAAGCTTCTGATGGAGGAAACAGAATAGCATCAAACAGCATCGTTAGGCTTGTAGAATCAGGCAGCAGCTGTACTAATAAAGGAGATGGCTTTCTAAGCTGAGGGATGAGAGTAATAAAACAGATTTCTCTTTGTCTCTTGTCTCTGCAAACTTATTAAGTGAACATCAAATTTGCATCAATGTTACAAGACCCCTGAGAGTCACTGCCTGCTACTGGAGTGCCAAGCAGCTCTCACTGCTCATGTCTGGGAGCAGATCTTCAAGGAGTGTACCCTTGCCTGCAGTAGTGGTCTTAGATTAGAGCAGATGGTATCTAAGGTCTCTTCTAGTTCTGTTATTCCAACACATTGAAAAATTTCTACCAGGTAGTTACTATTCATAAAGTATATGGCAGTATATTCTCAGATTTGTATAATGCACAGTCTCCTTTCATAGGGAATAAAAATTTTCTGGAAATTTGATTATATAGTGACTTAAATCTGTACAACCTGGTATAAATTCTTACTCTTAATAGTCCTATCCATCTATAAAATCAAAAGAAAGTATACAATAAGCGAAAACAAAACTATAAAAGTAAATTTTTTAAAAATCAAAAGTATTCAACTAGATTATTTTGTTGACATCAAATTACAAATGATTACTTTAATAATAAAGAATATTTATTTAATAAGGATTTTCCCTATGTCTAATTATGTTTTAATATTTATTTCCATGTTGACTTAAATATACTATATTATAGAAAATGTCTACTTGCTTTGATACATTTTAAAAATATACATTTTATAAAATATTAATAAGTCTAAGACTTGACTACTTGAGCTATCAGGCTTTTCACTTTAATGAAGCAGCCATAGACGGTCTCTTATACTGATTTTAATTAGAATTCAATAGGCAATTCTGTACTATTGTCTACATGAAAATGAAGTTTTCATTGCTGCATTACCAAATTCTGCACTTGGCTGTTACATACTGTAATCACCACCACTATCAGGAACATAAAGAGTCTTCATTGACAATCATTTGTTGACAAATATATCTGCTCACAATATGAAGGTGGTAATGTATGATGGCAGAGGTTGTTTTCAACTTACCCAGCCTCTGTGTTATTGCAAACCCCTCATTCTCACAGTGTACCACAAATGTTTACATACAGTCTTTACCTGCAGTAAAGTTAAACACAAAGATAGTTATTTGGGTAGAAATTAAGAGCTAGGAATCCATTACAGGCAGTAATGCATTATCTAGAATATACTTATATTAAATGTGTAATTAAATGTAAAGTCAAAACACATTATGAAAAACTTCAAAGCTTCTAAGAATGTTTCCTGGGCTAGTAGGAAATTTTGGATCAGTTTAAGAAATATGGATTTTTCTCTTCATCAGAGCATCTCTGTCTCCTTTCATAGGGTGCATTCTTTGCACCAAAAGATTGCCAGTTCAGTTCCCAGTCAAGACACATACCTGGGTTGTGGGTTCCATCTCTGGTTGAGGCACTAATGGAAGGTAACCAATCAATGTTTCTCTCTCGCTCACTCTCTTTCTTTATCTCTCCCTCTCTCTAAGCATGTCCTCTGGTAAGGATTAAATATACATATGGATTTTGAGCATAATAACTAACAAAAATATCAAGATCCTTTTAATTGAATACTCAGAATGCATTTTTTAACTGAGAAGTTTGAAGCTAGGAAACTAATGGAAGAAGCTAAATACTTTATCAAGGTTATAAATAATCCTGTTATCTGTTGGCACACCAATTTTCTTACAGAAAATATAACCTGTAGAAGATAAATCTAAAGTTTCAACTAGTGGTTTCCAAAATTGATCTGGATGAGAAATAGCATAAATATGTAGAAACATCAGATATTCTCTCAGATTTTTGCTTTACTTGGCTTATTTATCTACTCAGCTGCTTTGAAGCAGGCAGGAGAAAATAACTTCTTTCATTTCCACCTTTCCTCAGTGAGCAATGGTGATGTTAATGAGCAAAACATTTTCAAAGAGAAAAGAACAAGAAGGAGACAGAGGCAGGGAAAACGAACTAACTGGCTAACCTGCTCCCCTGCGCAGAGATCTGGCAGTCCCTCTAAAATAATAAGAACATGAATTATTTTTTAAAGCTATGCATTTCTGGTATTTTGGAAAAGATCAATGTTTGTCAGCAAGATACTTGTACAATTTGAAAGGAAATTTTTAAGCGCATCATCCTTTCAATAAAAAATAGGTAACAATGTTAATGGACAAATGATCGGGGTTCAACGTGAGGGCATCCCTGTTAAAACAGTCACTGTTTTCCATGTGACAACTAAAAAGATTTATACCTAGAAGCTTTGAGATCACTTTACTATACTTTATGATGGGGGAGAGTAAGTAAACCTTTTAACTTACAGTGTTTTTAATTAAATTTATTGGAGTGACATTGGTTAAGAAGATCATTTCAAGTGCACATTTCTATGATACATGATCTGTGTATTGCATTGTGTGCCCACCGCCCAAAGTCAAGTTATCTTCCATCACCATATATTAGACACTTCCGCCCCCCCCACACACACACACATACCAGTATTTTTAATTTAGAGTTACTTGATGCTTGTTTTTTAAGGCAAAATTCTGCAATTGTATCTGGAGTCAAGTAGTTGATTATTGAAGCAGGAAGGAACATTAGACACAGGCTAACCTTATCTCTTTATATCAGAACTAAGCCTGACTCAGGGAATATAGCTTATTTGTAAGGGGATGGTAAATTTCATTAGATGAAATTTGGGTTAGGGTGTTAGTTCCATGATTAATTGTTGCATGGACAGAATTAAAGGTATTCACCTTCCTAAACCTCATTATCCTTATTCATAAAATATAGATGATAGTATCTATCAAATATAAGGTTTCCAGGAAGGTTGGGTCATATATGAGCATAAAGTAAACTGAATATGAAAAGTGCCTAATAAATGGCACCTATAATTATTAATGCTTGAAATCACAAGATTAATGACTACTCTATGATGGCATATGCCACAGAAAACATATGTTCTTCAGGTCATTACCCTCCATCTAACACTAACCAGCACTCACTATTGCAGAAAGAACTCTGAATTAACAAGATGCCTGTGTTCTTGTCTCGACTTTGATATCAATTCTACACATGATTTGGGATGTATCACTGTAACTTCTCTGAACCTTGTTTCTCACACTACCGTAAGGCAATCTTTTGTATCCTTTAAATGCTTTTCTAGAGGTAAAATTATATCATTATCTACTTTTATCTGAGTTACTAGTCTCTGAAAGATATGTTGACTGCTCATAGCTTTTACACAAGGTAAGTGAAGAGATTGCTCTTGAGTTGACACAATGCTACAGCCACTAACAGAAAAATGACTGAATCTTGCCTTTTCCACTCTCTACACATTTTCTGTTACTCTGTAGCAATCAAAAACAAAAAATTAATGTGTGATGATCATGATGAAGTAAGATGACTGGCCCTTTGGGTGACTCAAATTTGAAAAGGTAAACATACACTTAGGAAGAAAACTAATTTCACTCAACACTAAGCATAGCTTTTGGTGGATATTCCGTGCTATGCAAGCTTAGTATATGACTAAAAGAAAAAGATAGAATGTTAACTGTTTTTTTTTGTTATTATTACTCCCATTTTATTTATTTTTTATTTTGTTGTTGTTGTTGTTGTTTTATTGCTTAAAGTATTACAAAGGGTATTACATATGTATCCATTTTATCCCCCCGCCCTAGACAGTCCCCTAGCCTCCCCTATCTCCCAGTGTCTTATGTCCATTGGTTTTGCTTATATGCATGCATACAAGTCCTTTAGTTGATCTCTTACCCCCCTACCTCCTGCCCCCCAACCCTCCCCGGCCTTCCCGCTGCAGTTTGACAATCTGTTTGAGGCAGATTGTCTCTGTATCTATTATTGTTCAAAAGTTTATAATGGTCTCTATTGTCCATGAATGAGTGAGATCATGTGGTATTTTTCCTTTATTGACTGGCTTATTTCACTTAGCATAATGCTCTCCAGTTCCATCCATGCCGTTGCAAATGGTAAGAGTTCCTTCCTTTTTACAGCAGCATAGTATTCCATCGTGTAGATGTACCACAGTTTTCTAATCCAAAGAATGTTAACTGTTTTGAAGATGGATAAGACTCATATATTAAGGAGACAGTCAGTGACAAGTAAATACTTCCTGTCTTTCTGCCCTGTGCTATATTTCATTTACAGACACATTGCTCTTTCATTTTATAGTCTCAGTCACCATTAAGTACTCACACATTCCATTACTCAGGCAAGTATAGGCTATATGGATATATACCAAATCAAATACCACCCCCCACACACACACACACACAAAAAGAATGAAAACACAAGTGGTAGGAAATCACTTTTTTCTAAAACCTTTTGGAATCTTTCAACTTGTCTTTGAACTTAAGTTAGTTCATGAGTTTAGACAATTTTTCCACCTGAAATGCTAGTCCTTCTCATCTCTGATCATATATACAAGAAGGAAAAACTGAATATATCATAATCAGGTTTGGGGGAAGATTCGGGGCTCCACCACATACCAGCCTGACACAAACATGTGAGAATATTTCATCATTTCTGCAATTTCATATTTGACTGCTCACCAACTCCCTGTGATTCAGTGAGTCTGTTCTTCCTATTATACACCATCTTTTGGCTGTAAAAATGTCTTCCCTTATCTCTGAATACATATGCTCTTCCAAGCAACAGTACATGTATGTATGCTGCCCCATTTGTCAGAAATGCTCCATCACTTTTCTGTATTTGGAAAATTTCTACCCACATATAAAAAGCTATGCAGATTGTTCCGTTCTTTCCTCTGCTCCCTCACACTTATGCTGAGACCATCCAGTGGAGCCCTTACAAATGTATGTTGTAAGGCATTGTCTTTCATTGCCTTTCTAACCTAACTGGGCATGAGTCTTTAAAGGCTCATTGTATTATTTATTTTTGTATCAATGGTAATTTTGGTTGAATCAAATGGATTGAAAGATTCAGAGTTTCTCTACACTTCTAAGAGCAAGTGTTCCAACAGCAGGAGACTTTAAAAGGGAAAATGACTCAAGAGTGATGGTAGGCTCTCATTATGAAATTGTGAAGCTATATTGATATAAGACCTTGCTAAGAAAAAAAAAAGTCGTTACCTATTTGAAGAAGCAGATGTAGTTGTACAGGCTATTCTCTAATGAATTAAGATATCAATGGGTGTGTATACAAAACAGAAAATAACTAGGGGCAGAGAAAAGATGAGAGCTCAGAAGTAAGGTGATTCACTCGGGGGCACTGAACTATCCATGAAGCTTTGTTCTTCCACAGGGAAGCAAAATGGGAAGAAAGATCGTAATGCCTACCAGACCACAGCAGATGTTTCCTGAGACAGTATCACCATCAAAGGAGGCAGATTGAAGGGATGAGGTGTATCAGTCAGACGGGTAAAACCTTCCTAGCTTCATGTACTCCCAGTGGTCTTAATTGGGTCCTTGTCAGGGTCTGAAGTACAGGTTACTTGGAGAAGGAGAATAGCAGAGAATAGATAGATTATTAGAGCTACAACCAAATGAGTTAGTGGGAGCCTCATCTCCAGCAAGGTATAATAATGCAAATTAGGGTCAAGGAGATCAGTTATTAGACTGAGAAATTATAGTCTGGGATACTGAAGCTACTGGGTGTTTACAGATATAGGGGAGTAGAAAACAGAGGACTAGGAACAAGAGACTTTAAAAGGGAAAATTACTCAAGAAAGATGCTAGGCTCCTTAGGCAGTGAGATTAAGTCTCCTCTCAAAGATGAAAGTGGTGATTCAAATGTATGATTGGCTGTTTTAGCTAGATCCTCTAGCAGAGTGAGGTCAGGGAAGATAAAAATAGAATACAAGGTCAACGATGAAACATGGCTACTTTTAGCTATTTAATTCTAATCTTTATTAACAAGAGTAAATTAATAGAAATGTATTATCAAGAGTAAAATAGGTGATCAACACTATATTTGCACTGCCAACTGCACACCAAGAATGTCATGTTATGTTCTCAGCATGCATGTTAAAATGGAAAAAGATGCATGAACATACTGAATGGGTTAATAGTCAGAATTCAAGATAACCTTAAACTATGATATGTAAAGGCAAGGTTATTTTTAGCCAGAAAGGAGAAAATATGAATCATTATAGCACTACCTAAATGTAGAAGTGAACTAAATCGAGAATTCATGAAGTTGAAGAGAATTTATAGTCTATCTAAATACAAAGACCTTTTCACTTTTCTTCAGTAGTAGGGTTGCCCAAACAAAAATAAAATGATCTGCTAAATGTATACTTTATGAAACATGCTTATTGGTGAAATATTTTGTTCAGTATAAGTAAGAAAGAGATTAAAATTATCAACTCAGTGATATATCTATCTTTCAAAATCAATTCTTTTATTAAAAACAATTAAAATTTTCCCCTAGTTGTCCTAGATCTTAGGATTCCTTACCTTTTTTTCAATACTATGAATATTACTCTTTTAAACTTATATATTCAAAGAGCTGTTACTGGTGAGTGGGAACAAAACTGGTTTTCACACATTGATGTAGTATCCAGCCACATTGAATAGATGATAGATAGATAGATAGATAGATAGATAGATAGATAGATAGATAGATAGATATAGATATAGATATATATTCAAACCAGGTTAGATATGCATGCTAATTTTAACTTTTTTAAAAAGTAAAAAAAAATACAAAATACACTATGAACATTTACCTATAAAACTCCAAGGTGTTACTAAAAATAAACCTCTTAAACTTTAACTTAGAACTTGTCCACAAAAGTTTTTCTAAAATCCTAGAATATTATTTAAGACATGCTGCTTAGGGACTTAGGAGTATCAAACACTGAAAGGAGTCTGCCTATAGAAATTATGAATGTGTAAAATTTAGGAGCCTTTATAACTGCGCTGTTATATTTGTTTGTTTTCCCTGCCTCTTTCTTTGAGGTTGCCAGTGAAATCTTTACAAATGAGGAGCACTTTGTGTTTCTTTTCTCAGGCATCAATAAGCATTGGGAAAATAGAGATCCATTTCACACCAGGCATGGAGAAGATTCAAAAACAACAAAGACGAAGTGAAAGGTGCTGGCTTTTAAAGGGGGCAGAGTGGCAGAGTTTCCCTGAGTCGGCTGGGAGGACGACAGGAAAAATATGGGGAGACCATTTGCAGAATTCTTTTCAGGCTCTTTCTTCTCTGCTTGGAGTCTAGGAGAGGGAGAAACCCATTCCAGCACCACCTTGCACAATTTAACAACTTGACTAACACCCTTGTGGGAACCAAGTCACTGAATCCTGCCACACTTCACCCAGATTGCATAAAAAATAAAACCGCTTAATGCTAAGGGGCAATGCCCTTACATTTCCCTGAAGTCCACTGTCTGATGTGGAGGACTGGGAAGCACAGTCCTCATTGACTGAGGAGGCCCTTGGTTTGAGGGAAGGTTGATCTTCCCAAGGTTTAATTAAGTATTTCACGGTGACATTCTCATTTTCATCTTTGCACCAGGCTTTCCTGACAGTGCTCTGGATTAGATATTTGCTCAGAAACCAATTTTTAATTTTAGCGTTGTTTGGCATCTGGAAAGCTGGGAGCCTTCCAAACTAGCAAGTCACGATTTATTTTTGTTGAAAGTCCTTCCTTTACGTTTTCCTGTCCTCTCACATTTTATAATAGCCAGCAGGAGTAACCACGGAACACTTGCAACAACACCCTGGCCGGAAATCTCCTCAGCTAAATCACCAAGTAAATTAGGTACATTTTCTACCTTCTACATTCGCACAGGTAGCAGTGCTGCCTGCCCCTTGTAGCTCTAAATTAACAAGCCCACACGCTGTCATTTCAAATCATAGCTCCATTCATCGCATACAAGAGAGTTTTTAGCCTCTAAAACAGCACATTAAATTTTCGGTACTATCTCATCCGCCAGGATCTCAATTCTCAATTCATACTGCCATTTTTCCATCAATGGCAATACGGGAAGAGGAGAAGAGGATAGGGAAGGGAGGAGATGGTGGGAAGGAGGAGGTTGGGGAGCAGCAGACCAGGTAGATGGACAATAAGTAGAGAAAAAGAATCATTAAAAAAAACTCTATGCTTAGCATAATGTTTACTAGGGCCAGTTCAGACCTAGAATAAATACATGATTTTAATCATTAAGACCCTGTTTTGAGTCTCAGCTCCATATCTGGCATTATAACTATATGAGTTCAAGAATATCCATTTACTTCTCTGGGTCTCCAGTTTATCTTCAGAGGAATGAGGACCTTTGATGTCACTTTGGTTCTAAAATCTTGAGCTTGTACTGCCATTGGAATACTTGTGCAAAGAAGAGAGTGAAACCGGAAAACCAATGGGTCTGGGCTGCTTGTCACTACTTGAGCCGATTCAGCAGAGACAGGGTTGAGCATTTATATGAGAATTTGTTCCAATAATGCTGGCAGTATGGAAGAGCAGCAGGTCATCCAGGAAAATCTGTTCTGCACACCCCCTCCTCACAAGCCAGCTGCTTATTTGGGGTACAAGGACAAAAATTACATTGGGAAGTGGGTAAAGGGAATAAATATGGGTATGCAAAACTAAAAATGGGTTCTACAGGCATGGGGAAGTGGGCAAAAGGAATAAGAATGGGTGTAACTGTTACAGATTACAGGCGATGTGGGCTGGGGATTTGCAAAGGGCAGGGGGCATCCTGGACTCCATTGTTTCCTTTCTGCAAAAAGACTGTTAATCCTTCCATGATAATAGGCAGCTCCCAGATGGGAAGGATGGGCTGAGTTTCCAGATGAGTTCCCGGGTCCTGCTTGCAACTCCCAGCCAGGTTAGAACGTGCATTCTTTAATCAGAACAAAACAATCTATGGTTAATAGAGCATGACTGATATTCTTATTTTATTATAACTACTGTTATCTAGTTCCCAATATTCTATTTCTGCCCCTAACAACAAGAGCATGCATTCCTCTTCACCCTCAATGTCTGAGGGTGATTGCTGCCAGAGAACTGCTGCACAAATCACAAATGTGTCTCCTTTGTTAACATGCAGGGAGCCACAAGGTACTGGTGCTGTCACTGTTTTCTTTGTTTGTCCAAATAGAACTTATCAACTTTGACTGTTCACATTTGAAGATCTAACTGCTTATTAAGCAACTCATGAGCCAGGCAGCATTCTATCTAGCAACTAGAAGGGACGCTCTGAAGGGCTGTACAAAAATGAAGGGTTTTATAGAAAGAAGGTGGAGCAAAGGAGCTATTAACAACTACAACAACAACAACAACAACAACAACAAAAAGATTATTTTCAGCCCTGGCTGGTTTGGCTTATTGGCTAAAGGATCAGACTGCAGACTGAAGGATCCCAGGTTCCATTCCGGTCAGGGGCACATGCCTGGGTTGCAGGCTCGATCCCCAGTAGGGGGTGTGCAGGAGGCAGCCAATCAATGATTCTTTCTCATCATTGATGCTTCTCTCTCTCTCCTCCCTTTCTCTCTGAAATCCATAAAAATATTTTTAAAAAAGATTATATTCAGACCAGGACATCTTCTTTTGTGGGGAAGGGAACAGCAAGAACAGCAAAGGATTTTATCATGCAGATTGCCTCTTCTTTCTTTCTATGTGGGGAATGGAAAGGGCCCTCATGACAGATAATCTCAATGGTGTTGACCAGAAAAATCCAGACAGGATGATTAAAATTATATTTCTGGGAGAGGTTGAAAAGTAATTTGGCCAGGTATTCAATCTAAGTTTGGTATCATGGACTCTTAGCACAGTGTTGCCATTTGGGATCTATGGTTTTCTCTTTAACACACCAGAATCAAATCTGCCTCCTTGTTGTCCCCTGCTGGTTGATAACAGATTGCTCAGTATTGAACATATCTTCTAACACTTGGAAGACAAAAGGAAATTCTGTCCTACACCATGTGACACATATCCTACTAGAGTCTAACATCATTGAATATTTGTTGAAAAAATAAAAAAAGAAAAGTGGTGAACTTAAGGCTGTATTATCAGTACTGTTTTTATCTTTGCTGAGAAAGAAACATTGAAAATGTTGTAAATCAATGAAAACCATCCTGGGAAACCACAACAAAGGAAAGTCCATATAGCAAATTGTAGTATCTCAGAGATGGAAAGAAGAAAATAGATACTGAAGTAAGTTATCTTTACAGAAACCTATTAAGTATTAACTACACATGCAAGGGATTATCTCTCAACTCATAAAAGCACTTCCCATTCAATTGGCATCTATGCCAAATTTATTTATATCATTAGCTTTATCCTGAAATATCATATTTGTCCAAATACATTTTTAAGTATCTTAAGGAAGTTTATTTTATATACTCAATCCATATGTGTCCCTTCAATTACTTTTAATAATTATAGTTCATGAATTACTATCCGATGTGTAGTGTAAAAGTAAAAAATAAATATCTAGGTTTCTAATTTCAAGAAGCTTACAGCCAATTGAAAGAGTGTTGTGTTAGTGTATGAAGTTATGTGTCACAGTAGTTTATCCATTGAACATGGGCCCTGGGTGAATTATTGGCTTCTTGTTCAGTGGTTTCATCATCTATTAAAAAAAAAAGGTCTTGCAATACATACCTCAAAGCTATGAAGATGAAAAGTATCTGTAAACGAAAATCTGGGATTCTACTGCCTGCCACGATGAAAACCAAACTCTTGAATCAGGTGCTGGTAAAAGTTTATTCGAGAGCAGGCGTCTCAAGAAGGTGACGGACTTTTCTCACTCCTCAAAAACCCACCTTAAAAGATCTCCGTGCAAACAGAGGTTTTTATAAAGAAGAAGGGGGAAATTA
The DNA here is from genome assembly GCF_963259705.1 of Myotis daubentonii. NCBI lineage: Eukaryota > Metazoa > Chordata > Mammalia > Chiroptera > Vespertilionidae > Myotis > Myotis daubentonii. Next base: position 189,266,451 of record NC_081841.1, read on the forward strand.
GAACAAAAAGTGGGAAGGGTGTGGGCAATCCACCTTTCCCAGGAGTAAAGAGAGGGTGTGATGGTGCTGAGGCAGTGTCCCTTCCCAAGGTTTTTTCTCCCTGTTTCAGCATTATCTCTCTCTCTTCAAATCTGCCATTTTAGTGCGGACACCAGTGAATGATTCTTTATGGCTGGCTCAAGGCAGGCATTCTCTTCTCCCTTGAAACAGCCTTCTTTTAAACTGGGGGAGGGAGTGTGTGGAATGGCTAGACCAGAAAGAATAACACAGAATTTTATTTACTCACTCTTAAGATACCAGAAGGTCGGCTGCAGCCTTAAAACAGATAGAATGCATAGCTTTTTTTAATTGCTTAATTGGATTGCTGATTTGTGGTTACACAAAAACATATGATGTATCTACAACATATTTGGCAGTCAACAATCATGGGATTCCAGCTTGTCTTCTCTAAACACATGAGAATTGCTTGTTTAACAAGCCTTTATATAACATACTCATGCCAGTAGATGTTATGAAAGCTTCATAAATATCAACTCATTTAATTATTACAACTACCCTCTGTAGAAAGCACTATCTCTACCCCATTTTTCTGAAGAGGACATTTAGGCCCAGTTACATTACCAAGTTGCAAAGCTGGGAATTAACACTGGTAAACCTGAGTTCAGCTTCTGTGTTCTGAACCACAGGTGTGCTACCTTGGTTTACAAAGCCAGGCATTTGTGAGAGGATAATCTCACAGCATAATCTGACTTCTGATGTGTAAGTTCACAATGAAAATTGATATTTGCATTTTTAATTTATGATGAGACTGAACATTTTTCATTTACTTTGTATTGCACTTCTCTAAATTTTCTTTTTTTATTAATTAAATAATCTACTGTTGACTTGCTGTAAATATTCTCCACTTACTAAAAATAATAAATTTTGACTGTCAGAACTTGCAAATATATGTTTTCATTTAGACGTTCAACAAATACTTATCAAACGTTTAGTGATAAAATAGAAGTATGTTTTGCCCTCTGAGGGATTAAAATAAACCTAAAGGCACAGACATTTAAACAAATCACATGTTAAAGGGACTATCAGTTTGATCCTTTGAATCTTCTTTTCTCTGTTTACTTCTGTGAAACATTACAAAATACTTAACATCTAACTCCTTATTTATAAAATTAAGGTAACATTGCTACCTACCACATAGGGTTATATAGAGAACTCATTGAGTATGCCACATAAAGTGCCTATCAAAAAAACAGGTTATAATGAATTTTAACAATGATTAGGCAATGTTTACAAATAAATGTAAGACTCAAGTAAATAATAAAAGGACTATAAATAGAGGTATAAATAAGAATATGACATTAAATAGTCAAATGGATCTGTGATTACTCACACTACAAGAAGTTTAATGAAAGATGTTCCATGAATGTTGGAACTTATAGGTTGAATAAACTTTTATCCACCAGAAATTTATGTGAGAAAAGATTCTAGGCTGAAGAAGGGCAAGAATGAGAAATAGTAATTTTAGTACCTGAAATATGGGCCATTTAAAAGGGAAGGAGGACAGGGCAAAACATCAAAATGTATTGTGATATTATATTAAGAAATAAAAATATATACATTTTATATTTATACTTATATTTATTGTACAAGTTGAAATATTAACCTCTGAGAAGTTGAGTTTTTATTTTGGTGATTCTGTTCTTGTGAGTTTAAAACTGGCACATTCTTTAATAATCTTTTATAATTATAATTGTTTATTTGAAGAGAACCAGAGTGATAGAGGTATAACTTTAGGGAGATCAATACCTGAAGTCATTAAACAGGTTATTAAAATGTGTTGAAAGGAGTTTTAGGTATAAAACAGGCAGGTTTAGGGCGTTTTAGGAATAAAGAGGGTCCATGGGAAAGGAATGCATAGGTGAGGGCTTGGAGCTGCCAGAAGGATACATTCACAGAGAGAGAAAAAAAAGATGCCACAGGATAAGGGGAGAGGAAGACATCCATTCGCAGAAGATAAGGAAAAGTCACAGGGTATGAGAGAAAGAGGAAAACAAATTTTCACAGGAGATAAGAGAAATGTTACAGGATAAAGGGGGTAGAGAAATGTTACAGGATAAGGGGGGTAGAAAGAGGAAGACACTCTGTGGGAGTTGGGTTCTGAAGCTGATAGTCTGCAAGAAGAGTGACCAATTAGAAGGGAGCATGAAGAGACAAAGAACTACAGCCTTTATAAACCTTAGAAAAAAAGAGCTTGGTGGGTTACCCCCTTTGAATCCCCTCCCTATGTGGGAGTTTGTATTTGCTTCCAATAAATTTCCACCCTTTTCATCTACCACGTTTTGTCCATGGCTTCATTCTTTGAATCCATCTGGACAAGGACCTGGAAAAGAAATCACCCTTGCATCCTGCTCAGGAAAACAACCTGAATCAGTGTCACTAGCTATGAGAACAATAAGACAGACAATATCAATGTCACCACATGGGTATACCTCCCACCTGTTCTAATGAGCTCTGGGGAAGAATGAACATGCAAATACTTCAACAGCTACCTCTATGTCAAGGCCATAAACTCTCACAGTATTTGGTTCATTTCATTACCACTTTTAATAGAAAAGTGATAATATCATTTGAACCTCTCACAAGGTTAGGGTGTTAGAATTTTATTATTTGCATGATGACCATTTTCAGAAGAGGCTCAGTGATTTGTCCGAAGTCATGCAGCTAGTAAGTGATAGAACTCAAACTTGTTTTGATTTTCTTCCCCACTACATCACAATGCTTGAGTGTGTGCACATGTATATCCATGCACACACAGGCACCATGACTTACGAATAAAGTAATTGATACAATAAACAAAGCTTTGGAGTTCAGTAACCACAGAGGTATGTACTAATACCATCAACTCATCCCAGATAATGAGTCAGGGATTATACTAATTCCCACTCCCTTCATTTCTCCTATACCCTCCCATCTTCAATTACTTAGTCTATAAACTGATTTCTTTTAGCCCAATTATAGCCCATAAGATTGTCTGTAATAGAGAAACATTTGAATTTTCTAAATTTCTGCAGAACATAACTCTCAAATATAAGAAAACTGCAATGATGACTTAGAAGGATCATAGGTTATAATGAATACAACTTGGTGAATACATTTTATTAGATTCATTGAAATAAAATATACCCACAATAAAAATTACCAACTTTATTTTTATTAAATTTATTAGGGTGACATTGCTTAGTAAGATTATATAGGTTTCAAGTGAACATTTCTATGATAACTATCTGTATATTGCATTGTGTGCCCAACACCCAAAGTCAAATAATCTTCCATCACCATATATTTGACCCAACCTCCTTCTCTCTGGTAACCACCGTACTGTTGTCTGTGTCTATGAGTTTTGTTTGTTTGCTTTCTTGTTTGTTCATTTGTTGCTTTCAGTTTTATATCCCACATGTAAGTGAAATCATATGGTTCTTAACTTTTTCTGTCTGACATATTTCGCTTAGCATGATAATTTCAAGGTCCATGCATGTTATCATAAATCTTCTTTATATAATCATCTAACAAAGGACTCTTTGGTTGTTTCCATGTCTTGGTCACCATAAATAATGCTGCAGTGAACATAGGTGTGCATATATCTTTGTGAATAAATGTTTTCAAAATTTGGGGGTAGATACCTAGAAGAGGGGTTGCTGGGTCATATGGTAATTCTATTCATAATTTTTTGAGGAACCTCCATGCTGTTTTCCATAGTGGCTTTACCTGTTTACATTCCAACCAGCAGTGAATGAGGGTTCCTTTTTCTCCACAACCTCTCCAACACTTGCTGTTACTTGTCTTGTTGATAATAGCCATGCTAACAGGTGTAAGGTGGCATCCTATATAATAAAAAGGTAATATGCAAATTGACCATCACTCCAACACACAAGATGGCCACCACAAGATGGCCAGTAGGGGAGGGCAGTTGTGGGCAATCAGGCCAGCAGGCGAGGGCAGTTGGGAGGGACAAAGCCTGCAAAGGAGTGCTGTTGGGGGAGACCAGGCCTGCAGGGGAGGGCAGTTGGGGCCACCAGGCCTGCAGGGGAGGGTAGTTGGGGGCGGCCAGGCTGGCAGGGGATGGCAGTTAGGGGCAATCAGGCCGGCAGGGGAGGATAATAAGGGGTGACCAGGCTGGCAAGGGAGGGAAGTTGGGAGTGACCAGGCCTGCAGGGGAGGGCAGTTGGGGGTGGCCAAGCTGGCAGGGGAGGGCAGCTAGGGGCAACCAAGCTGGCAGGGGAGGGCAGTTAGGGGTGACCAAGCTGGCAGGGGAGGGCAGTTAGGGGCAATCAGGCTGGCAGGGAAGCAGTTACACATCGATCAGGCTGGCAGGGGAGTGGTTAGGGGGTGATCAGGCTGGCAGGCAGAAGTGGTTAAGGGCAATCAGGCAGGCAGGTAGGCAGGCAAGCAGTTGAGAGCCAGCAGTCCTGGATTGTGAGAGGGATGTCCGACTGCCCTCCAGTCCCTAAATGGGCAGTCAGACATCCCTCGAGGGGTCCAAGATTGGAGAGGGCTGTGGGACACACACACACCCCTGTGCATGAATTTCGTGCACTGGGCCTCTAGTTTTATTATAGTTTTGATTTTCATTTCCCTAATAGTCAGTAAAGTTGAGCATCTTTTCATATACCTGTTGACTGAAAATGACCAACTTTAAATGCACAATCTGATGAATTTTCCAAATGTATGTAGTCATTTAACTACCACCATAATCATGATATTGAACTTTTCCTTCTCATCCAAAAATTCCTTCAGTCCCTTTTGAGGCCAATCCAGGCCACTGTTTTGCTTTCAGTCACTAGTTTTGCCTTTTCTAGAATGATATATGAATGGAATCATATGTCTGATCACATCAATGATACTTGAATGTTTATTAAATTTAGAACCCAGATGAGTGCAAATTCCTGAGGCTTATTTAATAGAATGGGTAACCTTATTGCACCAAGGAGCAATTTACCCAGCAATTATATCTTCTTTGTGAATATTTTCAATGTGCTATGTGAAATACAACCTGGCTTTACATAGTAATTTTCCCGCAGCTCTGGAAGTTCGTGAGATAAAGGAATTCTAATGGTGACTAGAGTACATTGTTGGTTTTGACAAAATCTCATTTAAGCTTTTAATGATCATACAAATATTCACTATCCATGTTAATGCAAAGGAAATCAAAGGTGTTTATTTGGACAGTTATAAAATTATTTTTGCTCTTGTTTGAGAAATCGTTGGAAAATTATATTACACAAATATCTATAGGGCTGTTCAAATTCTCTTACATACTGAAATTTTATCAATTATAGTTTAAATTTTTCCCATCCATGCCTCAAAAATCTTTGTTTTACAAAACATTTGATTTCATTTGCTGTATTTCTTTTATTTTTGTTTCTTATTCTTTATTCATAATGGAAATAACATCTATTTTATGACATACTGCCTTGGGCTATGATCATAACCATGAAGACAGTCCTAACAGAGGCCAGGGAAACCAAAAGGGGTCATCTGAGAAAATGGACTGGTAGGGAACAGATTCAACTAAAGCCTGCGTTTTCTCCCTGTCTGAACCCATTCCCTCCACAACTAAGGACAACCCAAAATCTCTCTATTCACTGCCCACCAACATAAGATCTGAATTTCTGAGCCTAAACTTAGGTTACCCTTCTCTCAGTCACAGGAAAAGGAGGCTGAGGGGGTTAAATTAGAACCTCTCAGGATGTGTCCATCTAATCAGCAGACAATCCAGAGTTAATGACATAAAACGTTTCACTGTGGCTCTGAACTTAAGGCCCCCCTTCCCCTTTTGAGTTTAAGAACTTGACATTCTCACCTTTATTATTCACATATTGCTTCAGTTCTAAATTTATTTATGCATCATACTAACCACTGGGAAGTCAGTCAAGATAACTACAAAACAGTATTCCTATCCTAATGGACCTCACAGGAAGACAAAACATTTTGCTAACTAGTGTTCTATAATAGTGACATGTATCTACCTATGAATAAGAAGAATAGATTACTCATTTCCTCTGGGTGGGTCAAAGAATGCTCCAGGCCTTAGCTGGTTGGGCTCAATGGATAGAGCATCAGTCTGCAGATGGAAGGGTCCCAGGTTTGATTTCAGTCAAGGGCATATCCCTGGGTTGCAGGCTGGATCCCCAATAGGGGGTATGCAGGAGGCAGCCGATCAATGATTCTCTCTCATCTTTGATGTCTCTCTCTCTCTCTCTCTCTCTCTCTCTCTCTCTCTCTCTCTCTCTCTCTCTCTCCTTTCCTCTTCCTCTCTGAAATAAAAATGTTAAAAAAAGAATGCTCCAGATTAGATGTGACATTAAATTAATCATCACATTTGGTGAGGTAGCTGAAATAAGTGCATTTTTTTTTATTCTGTTAACTCTGGTCCTGCTGAGGAAACTGGCTTGTGTGCCTTTTTTCTCAATAGTCCCTCCAGCTTCATTTTCATGAGCTTTCTCATCCTGAATCCTACAGTGTGGCACTGATATCATTTCCTCTTGCTTTTATTCTCTAACGAGGTCGAGGTCTGTATTTGCATTGTCTATTCCATCTACCTAATGTTAACACCCTGCAGAGGAGGGTTCTCATTAAGGGCTATTCATGATTTGGCTACAATTTTTCTTCTCTCCTCCCCTCCCCCACAACTATCTTTTTAACACACAGTGTTATTAAAATACAACTGAATTGTGTCCCACTCTCTTATAGAACAGACCGGAAGCTAAATTCACATGTGTCCCCAGATATTCTTAATTTCTAGGACAAGTTCTTAAAATAATCCAAAACTGGTCTAAGATGAACAGGAAAACAAGTAGAGCACCTAAAATAATAAATAAGGCAAAACAAGATTTTTGTTGACATATTATCATCACTGTGATCAAAAGGTTTATGGAATGCTATTAGCATCTTTACATTACAACTAAGATATGGATATAAAACAATACAGATTTAAGAAAGCTACAAGCAAGGTTAGTAACTATGTTAGTAAAATAAGATTGCATAATCATGAAATATGTAAATAGTTGATAATAATATTTTAGGTGTGAATAGGTGTTTAGTGAATTTTAAGAATAAAAATTGTTGCGGTCCTCTATAAAAGGAAAAAAGGTCAACTCTAGGCTGGCATGTAATGCACTAACTTGCTACACCCATTCCTAAAACCTAAACTATCAAATGCACAGGCTGGCTTGTGCGTTGAAGTCACTATCATTTTAGTTTGCCAGCTAATTAGTGTTCTCTCCTCCAACCATGTATATACGTGATAAGGGGAAACTAACATTGACTGAGACTATCCTTCAATCTAGTGTTGTGCTCATTGAAACAAGATATCCTTTGAAATTCAAGTTAAATTGACTGAAAATCCATGTCAAGTCCCTAAGTAACTCTACCTAAATAGGGGTGGAGTGGGCGGAGAGGAATATTAGAGTGTTTAAAAGCCTTCTCACTATAATCCCTTGCGATAAACTTGGGAACTGGCCTCTCTTTTGGTCCAGTGTGGGGTTTAATCTGTGTCTTGGACAGGTGCTTTCCCACAAAATGAATCTCGTTTAGAAAATATATTTCTATTTCAAGGTCCTGTATTCTGGTGTCCATTCTTTGTGTTATAAACCTGGAATAGCAGTGTGATGTTTTGCATTCTGAAGCAATGCTGGTGATTTGCTTCAATATCTAGCAGACTTTTCTGGAGTACGAAATCAACTTCTTGTATGTTAATTAACCAATAATCAACTTCTTCCCCCCTCCCCCCCCATGGAAAACGTTTTCTTTATTTCAAAACAGTAACCTCCTTATATTGGAGCACTGGCGAAAATTCAATACTGATACAAATGTAAATTTCTTAGGAGGTTAGGAGGTCAAAATATGTGTGCCCTTTATGAATTTCTTTTAAGGGCAGAATTTTTAAAACATATAAAACAATTAGAAACAATGTACATCAGCAGCATGTGTAAAACAAGCCCCAGTTCAAATTTAAGCTGAATAACCAAACCATGTAAATTACCTCAACTAATATTTGCTAACATTTAAAACATGGCACATATTTTCAATAATTTAAAAGTTAGTTAGGGTCTACCTACTCTTCTCATCTCCCATTCCCTAGAGGAAATACAACTTTTAAAATAATAAATCCAATTATGTACTCATGGTAAGAGATTCTGGCATTAACTACAGCTGAGTTCAACAGAAATAAAAAAAAAATCATGAAGATTCATTAAGTATTTAAAAATGATCACTTATAGCAATTCATTAGAAGCCCTAGATGAGAAAGGCAGTTCTCCACTTTCTAATAACAGCTAAGGTTTATGTTGCATAATATAATTCAACAGAACAGCATTCTGACCAATGATGAACACATTATAAAACATGTTTTTGCCTATTCAGTGATCAACTGAGAAATAAACTAAACTATATTAGAATTACCTGTTTGTTTATCTGTCTCCTCCATTAAGTTATGCACTCTCATTATCATTTCAGATTTTTGCAACATGTGATTATATGTTTCAAAGGGTAATCTTTGGGCTATTATATATCTCAATATACTTTTTTAAAAAGAATGTAACATTTTGTCTAGCATTTAATTTGTGTCTCCAAAACTCCTTGCATAGCTCCAATGGAAAATGGGTGCTTAATATATATTAGTAGACCTGACTTGAATAATGAGCTATGTTATAATAGGGTTGTATTATATCAATAATTAAAGTTTTAGTCAAATCCTGTGACAAAGAGCAAGGCTTAATTCACCCTAGAAAGGGCACAAAGCTCTTGATAATGACAAGATTAAAGACCTATTAATATTTCAGGAAAAGTATGATCATTAACGTTTATCTATTATGCCTGCTATTTTTAATGCTATGTCACTTTATGAGTTAATATGTTAGCTATATGAAATTCAATTTCCCACTTATTTGATGTTTATTTGTTGGATGCCTATTGGCTATAAATAAAAGCAACTTTGAAGTTTTGGGGACACATCATTCCTTCTCTGAAATAGTATAATACTGTAGAGAAATTAAGTTAAACTACAAAGCGTCTATACATTAAACAAAATTTGTATGTAGTTCAGGGGAATAAAACTGAGTTAAGGAATGACACAGTACACTTGGCAAAAAATAGTCAAATAGGAAAAAATTATGTCTCTTAAAAAGAAATATCTAAAATAATGATAATCATGGATGAAATGATAAGTGAGTTCATAAAAATAACAGATGTTCAAAATACGTTGAACGAAGTCATTAAAGAGATGACCTATATGACAAAACATGTTTTCTTGATTTCTCACAACAGGATACTACCTGCTTTCTTGTAAGTGGATAAAATGTAATTTATAGACTTGAACATTCATTTGCAGAGAAACTGCTATGGTGAGAATATACTTTCATCAAGAATAGAGTGATAATTATATTATTAAGCAGGCACGAGATTGTTTTCACCCTTGGTATCTCTCACTCTATAATCTGCACTCACTTTGCTCTTCAATGACTCATATTTCTTCAAAGCTACCAAATGTCAAACCCCACACTCAAAAGAACACTTCACATTAGATCTTACATAAGCTAATTGAGGGAAATACTGTCCAAAGGAAAAATATATTATTGAGCATTTAAGTTTATTAAAACCCTTCATCTGTTTGATTTCTCTTCTACAAGTGCATTTATTAAATTGCAGGGCCAAAAGTATAAGGCATTTGGGTAAAGATTTGGTCATATGTTGGACCTCAGAAATAATTTTGCCTTTTACTTTTTTATTTCAGTATAGTCTTTATATGATACAAAGCATTCTTGGACAGTAGCATGTATAAGTTCACTATACAATTAGTATTTGTAATTTCTAGCTCAAGAAAACAATCATTCTCAGATATCTATAACACATCATCAAGGTGGGCCCAGTTTTTGACACTTGCATATATTATGGTAGGTCAGTGTGAAATATTACCATAATCAAGAGAAAGTCGTTGTGCCCAGCATGCTGGCTATAAATTGCTAATTTAGCAAAAGCCATTATCATTATCTCTCAAAGACTTCTCTGTGTGTGGCCCCGAGCTAGGTGCTCTATATCTGTCTTCCCAGACAAATTCCTTTATATAACGTCAGTACTAGCCCCACAGTTAGGTCCCCATATGGTTAAAGAGAAGCAGCACACGGTAGCCAAGTTAGCCAGGTCAGAATAGAATACATTGTAGAAAATACGTGGAATAAGCATGTAAGGGGCTGGGCAAAAGTAGGTTTACAGTTGTGAGAATGCGAAATAGAGTTTATTCTTGTATTATTACTTATGAATTATTGCATTATTTTCCACAAGAACTACTGTAAACCTACTTTTGCCCACCCCTGTATATGGACGAACATGAAGCTAATTAAAACATTAATATATACATAAGCATTTCACATATGTCCAGTGAGATAAATAATAAAACTAAAATATGAGAATAGTAGGTATACTATATAAATCTTTTAGATGCATTCATGCTCATTTAATCTAACATTTCCCAATGACGCTTTGTTGATCAGTTTCTTCATGACATAACTCCACTCTTCCTTTACTTAATCTATTATCAATGTATCATACTAATTCAAAAGGAATTTCACTTGGTTTCCTAGAATTTACAAAGCTCTACTACTCAAATAAAAAGAGAATAGGATTTGTAGTCAGATGACCTGAATGAGAACACATCCTCTGCTGCTGTGTGAATCCTGGAATGTATATTCGCGTTCTCTGAGCTGCTCTTCCCTCATCTGTTACACTGACCTAATAATAATATTTGTAGTGTCGTTGAAAAGATTCGGTGAAGTTGCACCTGTAGAATTTCTCAGGACAGAAATGGCTATTGTTACTACAGGCCATTTTAAAAGTCCAACTGTTAAAATAAAAGGCAATTATATTGTTGGTTTTTAGTCTACTTCCTGGAAAAGAAGAAAAAGTGTAAGGGCAGTGGCTATTCTATTCTCACCTTGGTGCCCCTGGCTGTTCCCTTCCAGGGGATGGTCTGTCTGCCCATTTACCTCCACCACCCCGTTATGTCCAAGTACATTGCATCCCTTTTCCTCACCACTCAGCTAGAGCTTTCTCTTAACTGTACTTACAATGAATTTTCTGACTCAATGGGCTCACTGCTTCTAGATATGATCTTGAAACAGGCAAAAGTGGATAAATACCAAGAAAGAGTCAAAAATGAATATTCACCAAAAGATAAGTAATAAAACAGGAAATTTAAGTATTGTAAAGAAATCAGGAAGAACTTGTTGAGAAGAAAATCTTCGTGGGTTTTATACATACTTATTATAGGATGGTAGGGATATATCCATACCGAGAGTATACGTGCTATGCATATACACCATATGCATGCACAGTAGTTTCTGCTGGCTAAATTTCCCATTCAAATGAGATGTGTATGAATTTTTGAATAAGTGACTGATGTATAACTCCCCTTTTACCTCAGAAATTTGTTAATCTATCCAAAGCTATCAATAGGCAATTAAATCAGAGGTTTTCAAGTTTTTTAAATATGTATTTTTTTTTTTTTTTGCAGTATCTTGCCAAATCCTTTAATGTCAGGTAGTACTTCAACCCAAACACACACGGGATACATACTGCAGAGAAAGGGACCTGAGGGCATCTGAGTCATGCATGGTGTGGATACAAACCTTGGCCCAATGCAAAGAAGCAGTCAAGGGCCTCAAAGAAAGATGGTATTCTCTTTCCCCTCCCCATTTGTGTTTCCTACTGGGCTTGAACTAAAGTCCATGGAAGAGCAGGAGTTCAGTCAGTGGGGCCTTGGAGGGTATATTTGGTTGTACAGTATTACAAAATATATTTAAGAAAAAAACAGCCCAGGCCTCCCAGAAGCAGCCCAAATGTCAGCTGGTCCAGAGGTCCGACCTCTACATCTAGGTGTTGTTAGACATGGGAAGAGGGTGATTGCTGGGCATTGGTGTTGGTTTGTGATGGTGCAGCATAAGATTTTTCCTGCCCTGTGAACATGTACATAAACACTGATAGCTCTCTCTGCTTCAAGAAAGCTGCTAAGAGTAAGTGACAGCTGGGCACAAAGTGTCCGGTAAGACCAGTTACAGGGTCTTATGCAGTGAAGTAAGTCATTCAGGACCTATTTTCACACAGGGGCAAGGAAAAACCAGAAACTTCTAGCTCAGCCTTTAGACCAAAACATTCCAATCTATACATTTACCTGTAACAAGTCTCTCAGCTCACAACAGGCCTTAGCTTCTGCTAAGGTTTGAAGATGGGAAACATATAATCCAGCTCTTTCAGTCCAAGCTCTAGCTTTCGGCAAGACTGTTGCAGAAAACTTCTGATGGAGAGACAGAAACATCTGCGGTGAGGAAGGCAGCTACTGAAGGAATTCCAGGAGCAGGAGACTGAGTGTGCAGAGCTGAGTGCTGTCAGTTTCCTTTTCTACTGAAATCTTCTTCCTTCAGAGCAAACTTCCTTCTTAGGACCTCAGAGATAAGGACAGCAGGGTCCTCCTCCTTCAGTAAACTCCGGTTCAGATCTTGACTCTGTTTCATCCGGTGAAAGTCCTTCAGGATCCCCATCATATCAGCAAAGCTGCTGGCCTTGGACAGAGAGACACAGTCATCCTCTTCAGATGAGCTGCAGGTAGCTTTGTGTTCTGGTTTGCAACATTCAGGGCTGGCAGAACAAAGCAGGGGGACTGATGGAAGCTCGGGGACCTCTACCTCGGTCTCCTCAGTGATGTCACTAATGACAAAGGAAGTTGTAGAGTGGAATGAGGATCCAAAACAAGGTAAGGGAGAAGAGACATTTGAACTTCCTGTATCCGCTGCCACTATCTTAGCAATCTGGCTGCACAGGTGGCTCAGCTCATCCTGCAGCTCTGTGGTGCGGCTCAGGGCCGGCAGGGCTGGCTTCTTCAAGGCCAGGAGCCTCTCCTCGGACCCACGCAGGTTGGGCACTGAGGCATTGCGCTGCATGACAATCAGAGGGCTGGGCTTCCAAGTGTGCCTCAGGGGGCGTGTATCATTCCTGACCCGGGCGTATGTCTCCTCTTCATCTGCAGCAATCCAGGCGATATCAGCCAGAGTAGGGACTGGGGGCACATCCCTCAGACACAGATCAGAGACATTGGGCAGGGTCTCAAAGGACGCCCGGGGACATGGCTTCAGGGGCAGGTTGGTCCCAATTCTTCTCACTACGCTGCGAGCAGCCCCATGCGGTTTATTTTGCCAGATCGGGATGGTCGCATCGGCTTCCATTCCCGACATTTCAACCGGCTCCTGCACTTGAAGGACAGGGCAGCTTGGGGAGGCGTGATTCCTTCATATCAGGCCATCTTGCGGAACACGAGTTCCCTTCCTCACAGCCCCTCCTACCACGGCCGGCCGCCCGGCCTCCACGGCGCTCACTTCCGCTGCCCGCCCCCGGAAGCGGTCCTCCGCACCTCTAAATATGTATTCAGAAAGAACTAAATCATGCTCAAATAATCATCCTGACAATTTTTGCAGAACAGAGCATATTATGGAAAAATATACTAGCTATTAAAATACAATTTTGAGTTAATAACATTTTTTTAAGGAACTAATTGCTATCCAAGAAAGGATGATGGTACTTTTGTTTTTGTTTAGAATAATCTCACCTCATATATATTTTCCTAAATGTATTTTTATTCTGAAGATAATATTTTATCTGATAAAGTTACTTTTTAATGCCTAGAGTTTGTTTAGAAATTAAAAATAGCTGTCACAGATTCCATCTTGAAGAGTGTAGAGAAGTTGCTGGTCAGAACTGTATTTGACTTTTCCCAATGGTATGGAAAGAGTGAAAAAAAGAAAATTCAGTTAGAACCATAAAGCCTGGCCTATTTAGCCAAAACCTAAAATAAATTCGATAGGGCTGAAATTAGTGATTACAGTGAAAATCATTTGGTATATCTAAAAATATATATTGTGAAGAGGAGGAGGGATTAGGAATGGAAGGTTCCAGTAAGATTTGGTCCACAGAGAAGGACCGATGTGACACTAATGAAGCTCAAGTCTCCTTTTGCTTATGGCCCCTTCCGAGCCCTGAGAAAGGCCTTAAGCAATGTGTTCAGAAAGTGAGAAGCATTTCAATAATGAATGTAAGAACTTAGAACAATCCACCCCCCCCCCCAAAAAAAAAAGCCTTCTTGGATCCTCATTTCACATTCCATCAAAACAGATTCAGACAAATCCCAGACTCAACTAAACAAAACACTCAGCTATGGATTAAACTATAGAATAATTTGAAGAAATTTTGAGTGTTTAATAAATCAGATGGGGAAGATCCAGCAAACTTCAAAGTAATTAAAAAAGAAATACAAAAGGAGATTGACCTATTTGGCGCAATAGGCTGATGTTTTCCACAGACTACACCAAGCCCATCACAAAGGTAGTTGACAATGAGATCTTAGGGAACATCCATCGTCAGCTTCCTAGCATAGTTACCCATCCTTTGGCAACCACCGTGCCTATGTACTTGGGGCAGGACTGAGCCAACCGTAGCTGTAGGGGTAAGGGAAGAGGGGCTGATTGCCTTAAACTAGTCAATGAAGCCCATTCCCTGGTCTCAGAAGTTGGTTCAAGGAAAATCCAGTAGCCAAAGGAAAACAGTACGACGTGAGAAGATATTTACTAAGGTCTTCCAGGAAAGAGAAGTTCCCTCTTCTTTCCACAGAAGATGTTTGGGGAGATGCTCTCTCCTCTTCTGAACTATATCATGTGAGAATTGAGGTCTGGAACTCTTGAAGCCATTTTGCTGTTTCATGAAAAGTGACCAGAAGGGAGTCTGGTGGAGGATTGTGCAATCCCAGCAGAGAGAGAATGAAATTAACATTAAGTGAGGCAGAGGGAAGAGTTTCGATGAATCATGCATGGTCCTGGGTGCGTTTTTTAAGTTATTACATAAATGCTCTCTTCATGCCAGATTTTTCAGTTCAAACCCAGCAAATTAACTTTGTTGTTTAAAACAGTCCAAGTTGGGTTTTGCATACTCACAATACAAGACATTCCAAATGATGCATTTTTAAATTTATATTTTCCAAGGCAAATTTTTGGATTTCAAGCAGGGTTTCCAAGTCATTCACAGACAGTCTCCAAAATATAAAAGTTCCCAGTAACACATCAGGAAGTAATTCCTCACTGTATAAATAATTCATGATGGGACTCCACTGAATATATCCACCCTAATGCTCTTAAGATGGAAACTGACTTATAAACAATTTATGTTCTTCTAACGTGAAAGGAATAGCCTTCAACTTTTTAGGATTTCACAGTTTGTAAAGCTGCTTTATGTGTATTATCTCATTCAGTCTAGGAAACCAAAAGAAGCTTATGTTGGCCAACATCCCAGGAATATGCTTTTAGAAAGAGTTGATGTCTATCTCAATCCATCTGACATTGATATTGATTCACTTTTTTAGTTCTTCATAATTGTACAGGTGCCATAAACCCAGAATTACTGTAACACACTACTCACATATTTATCATCTCATATGTCACAAAGCCAACCCACCACAGATTCTGGTTGATGGTCACTGGTTCAGGAACCCTACTGCTGAGTGGGAAGCTCGTGGGCCTGTTGAGAGACAGACTGGGTTTGAAACTGCCCACATTTACTAAGTATAGAACGTTTGGGAAAGTGTCTTAAACACTTTGGGCCTCCAATTTATCATGTGGAGGTGGGAATGATAAACATCCACATCACAGAGTTTTGAGCACTAAGCAAGATAATTCCTTTTATGTTCTTTTATTCTTCCTGTAACTTGTCTTAGCCCCTTCAATTCTTTTATAAAAATATGCAAATTTTCGCCCTAGCCAGTTTGGCTCACTGGGTAGAGCGTCGGCCTGGGGACTAAAGGGTCCCAGGTTCGATTCCGGTCAAGGGCATGTACCTTGGTTGCAGGCACATCCCCAGTAGGGGGTGTGCAGGAGGCAGCTGATCGATGCTTCTCTCTCATCAATGTTTCTAACTCTCTATCCCTCTCCCTTCCTCTCTGTGGAAAATCAATAAAATATATTTTTTTAAAAATATGCAAATTTTCAGACTTTTTCAATATGTGAGTTTGACCATTTCATTGCCATGCTTAAACTCTTTCAGTGATTATAGAATGAAGCCTGAACTTCATTTCAGGACTCCCAAGATTAGCCTTAATCTGGCCCTGGAATACCTTTCCACTTCCTGTCACTTGGCCACCCCTTACAGCCCTGTGCTCCTGGGTGTAGATCTTGCGCTGAAGGTCCTACATGTTCCCCTCAGCTTGACTAAACTTTATTAGGCTTGTTCCTACTCTAGGCCTTGACCCCTCTTTCCTTACAGCATTTACTTGAGAAAACGTCTAAATTCTTACTCAGCCTCTTTGTGATGTATGCAAGTCTTTTTAAAGCCTTTTTGCAAATTTTACAACTCAAACCTCTTTCTTAAAGACTTGGGAGCCATTTTTTGAAGAGTAAGCATGCAAGTAGATAGAGCCCCCATCCCCCATCTCCCAGTTTCTGTTGAAGCATAGGAGCCTGACTTTGGTGGGTAATTGTTCCAAGTTATAAAACTACCTCCTGTTTGGGTGAAGCCAATTAGCAAACATAGATGGCCTCTGTTCTTCCTCTCACATAGTGCTTAAATAGCCTCCCACTCTATGTTTCAGCAGAGTTAAGTTCAGACAAAGGCTGAGCTTCTCTCCCCTATTGTGATAATCCTATCTAATAAAACCCTAATATGCAAATCAACTGAATGGCAGAATGACTGGTCGCTATGACGCACACTGACCACCAGGGGGCAGACGTTCAATGCAGGAGCTGCCCCCTGGTGGAGCCTCAGCCAGAAGCTGTGCTCATGGCTGGCAAGCGCAGGCACAGTGGCGGGAGCCTTTCCCACCTCCGCGGCAGGTGGACATCCCCTGGACTGGGACAGGGTGCAGGTCGAGCTGAGGGACACACACACACACACACACACACACACACACACACCGTGCACAAATGCTGTGCACTGGGCCTCTAGTCTTAAATAAAGTCTCTCTTGCCTGCCTACCTTTACCTGATGCAACTTTTGCTTCAACATCCTCAAATTCATCATGTGGTTATGCTCATGCTTATCTTAGCCCACCTTCTTTTACCAAAGAACAACATTCTCTCTCTCACCCACAGATGTTTATGCATTCTTATGTCAAAGAATTTGCCATGGGGTAATTTTGTGCTTGTTTCAACCTTCTACCCACTAGGACTAGGAGCCTCTTGAAGACAAGAAACGGCTTTATTCCATTTTTTATTTTTACAGGTTATCCCAGTATTAGGTCCTCAGTGTGCTCTCAACAAATGCTTGGTATCTATCGAGCAGAATAAACATCCTCCCATCACACCAAACAGACTTTTAGTCTCTTATTTTATTTAGCCTAAACAAGTCAATGAGAGTCCAAAAGGAAGTTAACTGTCAGAGGGAAAATCTCATAAATAAACCTGGAACACAATACTAGTATCGCTGCTCAACAAAAATGATAAGAAAACTAAAACAATATGCTTTTCCTCCAGAAAACAAACTGCCCTGTGCAAGGGCAGTGGTGGCAAAAACAAAGGTGATTACTTCTAAACCTTCAAAAATGCAGTTTCCTCCACATAAAATGGAACTTTCTCTTTGATATCTCCATATAGGTTAAGACCGCAACAGTTTTCCTTGGAATTTTTAAAACATAAATAAAGCAGACGTGGAAACATAATAATTATAAAAACAATATGAAGAGGGGTAAAGAATAGAAAATAAAGAATAATAAACACATGGGGCACTTAACGTTTTCTAGGAACTGTTCTTAGCCATCGCAATATGATCATGGCACTAAGGGAATAAGCACAGAGAGGCTTGCAAACCTGTCTAGAGTCACTCAGCTCATGAGCATCACCCCAGATTCAGACCTGTCACTCTGACACTTGAGCCTGTGACCACACCCGCTGCGTGATATTGAAGCAATATGCTCACTTATGGATACATTTAGAGATTGTAACTGAAATGACATTGTTAGTGGTAAACACTCTTGGATAGGCACTTAAAATTTGCAATAAGCTTTATAGGAAATAATCATTGGTCTTGTGCACACACAGCCCACAATGTTGGGAAAAGAACTGTGTAAACTCCTTCCCATCTTAGCCTGCCCACCACACCTAGCCTAGAGAACATAGATTCTAAAAGGAAAAAAAAAAAAGCAGAGTATACATAAAGTAAGTAAAAGTTATCACACTTGACTTTCATGCTCCCTAAAATCTCTCAAAACTGAGTAAATATGGATACACTTTATTTTTTTATACAAACCACCTGTAATTTTTAGCAAACATGTTTTCAGATCAGCCAAGACAGAATATTTGTGCTCCAATTGAATATAGGTACATAGAATATTAATAGCAAAGAAAGTCAAATTTTTCCAAGAAAAGGGCAATTCTTCTTATACAGACTTCGTTCCAGTTGGAGAATGATTAAATCCTCAGAGGAAATAATTTTGTTTCTGTAGGGTGGCCTAGCATCTCAAATTGCCTGGCACCTTGATATTAAATTACTCAGAGGTTCAGTTGATCACTGTTTGTTAATGCACATTGAGCCAGCTTGGGAAATTGGCAATTGAAAAGTAGTTTCTGAGAAGAAAACAACAAAGATATTCATTTGGAGTTTAAATAAGAAATCCCAGAAAAGCTCAACAAGAAAATAGTTAAATTAACTTCAATTTTACTATTTTTATTTTTTTTTCAAAGATAAGAAAGAAGCTGAGATGGAAAATAAATTAATGTTATGCTACTTTAGAGACTTGACACGGATATTAGCCATGGCCTTTCGAAGGAGCATTGCTTTTATCTATTTTAGAATGAGAGTAGCTAAGAAGTTAAAAGCTACACCCAACCCCTTAAAATTTTTGGCTGGAAGCATGCACTAAGTCTAAGATCACATAACTAGATTTCGTATTACCTGAAATAGTTAAGTCTTTCTGAGTAGAAAGAAGTCAGTTAAGTTTTCGGTAAATTATCCCCTAGACAATATACTTCTGGATAAATATAAAGAACTTTTACCATAGCTATACGTTAGAATGTGTTTTAAAATAATTTGAACTTTGGCAAGGCCCTTGGGCATCCCCATTTATTGCACTATGTGTTAAATTCCTTTCTTAGTAATCATTCCCGAAATTACAACATACACACTTGAGTTAGTAAATCTAGTAAAACTGAGTACTTTTACTAATTCCCAGACCTTAGAACACTTCAACTCCATGTATTTCCTCTTTTTGTCATTTGTATAATTATTGTCTGTATTTTAATTTTACATATGTTTTAAATTTCATGGATGCTACTACTATTATTTTGTATAATCAATATTCATTTAGATTTACTTATATATTTACTCAAGTCATTATTTTTTATTTTTTCCTTAACATATTTTTCTGTATGGAGCAATTTTTATATATGTGATCATTGTCCTTTTAGCTAGTGAACTTATCTTAGCATTTTTAAAATAAAGTTTATCGGCAACAAATGATCTCAATGTTAGTTTTTCTGAGAAATGCCGTTATCCTTTCTCCTCTTTCTAATGTCAATTACATATGAAAAGACATTTTCATCATATTTTATGTATTTTTGTACTTTTCTGTATTTTATAACATTTTTATCTGGATATTTCTACTGACAGATCTTCCCTACAGCTGAATGTAATCTGCAATTAAAGCCATTGCATTAAGTTACTGTATTTTTCAACTGAAGATTTTCCTTGAATTCTTTTTTAAATCAAATTTATTGGGGTGATATTGGTTAATAAAATTATATGGGGTTCAAGTTTAAAATTCTATGATACATCATCTATATATTCTTTTTAGTGCACTCAAATTCTCCATGATGTCATCTATTTTCTGGAACCTACCAATCATAATTATTGAAAGACTGTGATTTTATTATTTGGATCACCTGTAGTTCTGCTTTTTTTCTTTTATCTGCTTCTTGACAGACCTGCTAATCATTGATTAAATGTTGGAAATCTATCTATATATAAAAGGTTAAGTGACCGTCCAACCATCCGACTGGTGGCTATGACATGCAATGACCAGCAGGGGGCAGGCGCTCAATGCAGGAGCTACTGAGCTGATGCACCAAGAACCAGAGAGGAGGGAGCCCGATTCCAGAGTATGTTACCCGAGAACCACCCTCTCACAATCCGGACCCCTCGGAGGATGTCGGAGAGACTGTTTTGGCCCAATCCCCCGCAGGCCATGCTGCGGGACCCCACCTGCCAGAGGGACTCCCACTCACTCTGCAGACAACCTTCGAGCCATGGTGGTGCCCAAGGTACAGCAGGCTGGAGAGGTTGGCTCCAGGGCATGTCCGACCCATCTCGCCCAGTCCTGCCCTGCCGGCCAACCTTCTAATTAATTTTCTTTCAATGTGCACGGATCTGTGCACCGGGGCACTAGTTTAATATATAATTGTTGAGTGAACACTTAGCTTTTGACAAGCATTTGGAATAGAGAAAGATCTTCCAAACTCGATCTGGCATTGAGTTCTGCAGCATATGCATGTTTGTCCTCCACCTGGGTGTGATTCTGTTTTCTCTCTACTCCTGTAAGAGAGGTGGTTTTGAGGTGGGTTTTGGATTTCAGACTTTAAAAGTCATGGTCAAGCCTAGCCGGTTTGGCTCAGTGGATAGAGCATCTGCCTGCGGACTGAAGAGTCCCAGGTTCGATTCCGGTCAAGGGCACATGCCCAGGTTGCGGGCTCGATCCCCAGTGGGGGGCATGCAGCTAATCAATGATTCTCTCTCATCATTGTTTCTCTCTCTCACTCTCCCTTCTTCTCTAAAATCAATAAAATATATACTTTTTAAAAAGTCATGGTTGATTTCTGGTTTACATTTTTCTTAGGATGCAGCCCTTCAGGCATCCCAACTAAGAGTCTGGGGTGTCATATAAGGCACCTCTTCTTTGGCAACCCCAAAATACAAATTCATTTGTCTAGTGTGATGAAACTTAAAAAAAGCCCTGCTCACTCCTCAGTCTCTGAGGAGTTGGCCTCCCAAATCCTTAATGGTTTGTAGTCTGAATGTCAATTTTACTCTCGTGGTGCTATGGTGCAGATAATCTGCCAGGTGGTGCAGGAGATTAATCAGCCAGGGGCTCAGAGGGCATTCAGAAAAGTAGCCTTTATTGCAGATGCACTAGTGCCTTGACTCAGGGGAGTCAACCTCCAAATCCTGAGTGATGAATATGGACAAAGCTTTCCCTTTATACCCTGTTTCTTTGTCCCCCGAATATGGATCAGGTTCTGGACTTTTCGTGGGTTTTGCAGCCCCCTGTGAGTTGGGATGGGGGAAGTGAGATTACACTCAGAGGCTTGGCCTGTCTGGCGCCAGCACTGCCAACGCCCTCTGGGGGTTGTATATGGTTCATGGTTTATGCTGGCCTCTGTAAAATGGGAGTGTTCCGGGAAACAGGTTCTGCAAGGCAGGACAGGCATCACAGATAAAAATGGAGTTAATTATCGGCAAGCAAGAGTGAGCACCAGAATGCAGGTTATCGGCACAGATTCAGATAGCTAGGGCCCTCCCACCCCCAAAGTCTTATTTTCCCTTTCATGATGAGGAAAATAAAAAGCTCTGCACAGTCCCTGGTCTCTGCTCAGATTTCTCCGTGGTTCCCCAGCCCTTAGTTCAGATTACTTTAAATATCAGCAAATGACTCCGGGGAAGTGCAGCATGGAATGTCAGGCTCAAGTCCAACTCCATGATTTTCTCTTCTCTCAGTGATCTTAAGCCCTCCAATTTTGGCTGCTGTGGTGCTTTCTGATGTCTCTGAACAGTTTTTTGGAGTTAGGGAGGCAAGTGAAAAGGGTTGTTCTACTTGTTGCTTTTCTAATTTTGGGGGACAGAGGTGTATGTTGCTGGAATCTAGTCCACCATAGCTGGAAATGCACGTATTTGCTGTAATATTTTAAAGTTACTGTATCATTTTGTCTATAATTCAATAAGTCTTAGTAGCAAATATGTTATGTTTCCTTAATTTAACACAAATCTGCTATTATAAAAGTAATAACCATTATTTAATGTAATCTAATATCAAGCCTATATTCAAAACTTCCCAAATGTCTAAAAAAATTTCTTGAATTTGCATGCAAATGAGGAACAAACATTGCATTTTGTTGCTGTCTTATTTAATCTACTAGAGACCCAGTGTACGAAATTTGTGCACTCAGGGGGTCCCTCAGCCAGGCCTGCACCCTTTCTCAGTCCAGGAGCCCTCAGGGGATGTCCAACTGACAGCTGGCAGTCGGACATCCTTAGTGCTGCCAAGAAGGCGGGAGAGGCTCCCACCACCACCTCTGCACTCACCAGACGTGAGTCTGGCTTCTGGCTGAGTGCCACTCCCCCTGTGGGCGTGCACTGACCACCGGGGGCAGCTTCTGCATTGAGTGTCTGCCCCCTGGTGGTCAGTGCACATCATAACAACCGGTCATTTTGCATATTAGCCTTTCATCATATAGGATAATAACCTCCCCTCTATTTTAGGTCATTTTCACTTATAATAAAAATGTAGTTATTTTTTATGTAGAATTTCCCATATTCTCAATTTTGCTGAATGCATTCTTGTCATTTTACTTGTTCCTCTCATCCTTGTGAATTCTGTAAATTGAAATTTGATATAGAAGTTTGATTACGTGGAAAGAGTCCACATGCTAACCCGACAAACTCAGGGCAGGCCTGCATGGCAGTCTTGCAAACTCAGAGACCTAAAGTAACCACAAAGGATGATCTGAAATTAAAACTTTAACTAAAAGCAGTTATGGTGAATAGTCATGTCCCAGGCTGGTATTTTCCCTGACAAGATCAAATTTTACCTTAACTGAACCTATTGTCTTTTTGCATCTAAGATAACATACCTATGAAATGTCTGGGTAAGTTGTAACTTCCCTTTCTCCAGACCCCTCAGGACACAACCAAGTGAGGCCTGGGTGCCAGCACAGAGGCCATAAATTCCTTCATTGTTATTGTTATCATGTTAATTGTTGACTGTTAACTATCCTGCACCCACCTAAGTAAAAGAAGTATGTGTCTATCATTTTACTTTTTATCCAATTCCCCCCTCCCTTTGCTTCCTCCCACCTCCCTAATCTCTCACCAATGGATTTCATGTAACCCACATACTCTCCTCTTTTGATTGTAATGTATAAAACAAAGTGAAAAACTTCCATTCTCTGGAATATTATCCCAATCCCTTGAGATTCTGCTTCCCCTCAATTATTGACAGTTTGGTTCAAATAAACTCACAAAAATTCTTTACAGGTTTGAATGTTTTTACGTTAACAATTATATTCAAGTTTTTGACAAAAATACTTCAGAGTATTAAGATAATTTTTTATCCTACTCTTAATGATCTTGTATATTGATCAATAGGCCCAGGTGTTGTCAGCAAAAAAAAAATTTTAATGAAAAATAACTTTGTCCTAGGCTGCTGATCAACTGAAAAAAAAAGAAAAAAAGAAAAAGAAAAATAACTTTGTCATAGACATATACTATATGGTAAATTTTATAACTCACATATAATCACTGTGGCTATCTTTAGGTGATATTGTGAGCATCTATTTTCTTCATTTTGTGTGGTGCTTTTACTTTCAGTCATAATCACATTTTTATTCAGTTGTAAGGGACATATAAATTCATGTCAGGATATTTATGCGCTGTTAGGGAAACTGTGCCTGTCCTGCAAGAACTCTCATGAGTAAAAAGATAAAATAAGACACCATTTAACAGGGAGAGTAATACAAATACCCACAAGTCTAACCCGGACACATAAACAAATTTAAAGCAGTGGTTCTCCAATGGGCGGTACTATCCTTAGTGAGTATTTCAGACTGAATGTTTGTGTCCCCTGCCAACTTCTTTTTTTTTTAATATATTTTATTAATTTCAGAGAGGAAGGGAGATGGAGATAGAGATCGAAACATCAATGATGAGAGAGAATCATTGATCGGTTGCCTCCTGCATGCCCCCCACTGGGGACCAAGCCTGCAACCCAGACATGTGCCCTTGACTGGAATCGAACCTGGGACTCCTCAGTCCACAAGCTGATGCTCTACCCACCAAGCCAAACCCGCTAGGGCCTCTGCAAACTTCTATGTCGAGGTCCTCACGCAAAATGTGATGGTAATAAGCGGTGGTATAGTTCATAGCTGGGTTCTCTGGCATTCTTCCTCCAAGATGCTGGTCTTCCTACCTCAGCCTCCTGGGCCAGCCCGGGATCAGAGGCTGCTCTACATATTTGGTCAGATCTCTCACGCATGGGGATGCTTCCATTTGCCTTACAGTCTGTGAATGAAAAGGTGCACCGCCTGACTTTAACAGGAACCTGCAGAGTATCCCTGAGCATAGTCTTCATTTTGTAAACTGACTGGTGCCACCTGGCTGTTTTCCTCATGGCCATATTGTGCAGCTGTTTAGTATTCTCTCCCTCGAATTAGAAAAAGGAGCTCTGCTTGATTTCAGTTTGGCCAGCCTCTGCGTTGCCCAAGGCTGCTAAGAAACCTGGTCCAGCCAAGGTCAACCAGGTGCAGCAGGATCTGGACTTTGCACCACTTCACCCTCTGCAATCAGTCACTGAGTCCCTGCTGGGCGTAAAGTACTGTGTGAAGTATTAGTAGATAAGGTTGGGAGGGACTCAACGTTAAATAAAAGGTGGCCCTCCTCTCAGAGGAATTTACAATCTAGTTCAGCGGTTCTCAACCTTTGGGGGTCGAACGACCCTTTCACAGGGTTCGCCTAAGACCATCGGAAAACACATATATAATTACATATTGTTTTTGTGATTAATCACTATGCTTTAATTATGTTCAGTTTGTAACAATGAAAATACATCCTGCATATCAGATATTTACATTACGATTTATAGCAGTAGCAAGATTACAGTTATGAAGTAGCAACGAAAATAATTTTATGGTTGGGGTCACCACAACATGAGGAACTGTATTAAAGGGTCGCGGCATTAGAAAGGTTGAGAACCACTGGTCTAGTTGGAGAAATAATGTAGAAAAATGCCAAGGGAAGGCTTTCTGTCACATTGATTTTGAAATGCAGGCTGCTATTTGTTCCGGCCACTCTGACACACCTCCTTCCTCTCACATTTCTCTTACATTTTACATTCTGCCACTTCTTTGGTCAATATTTACACTAGCCCAATAATCATTACTGAAAAGGGCCCAGGAGGGAGGGGCTCTCCAGGCTTCAGAAAAGGAGATCACCAAATAATACAGAACAAAAGCGAGGGATGTATTCAGAGAAGAGCCCATACTCAAGCGTCAGAGTGAGGTTTTGGGGAGAGAGCACATTAGAAGATATGTGAGTGAAAATTTAGTAAAATCAGTAAACCAAAGGCTGTCTGTAAATCTGCTTATTCTTCCTCATGTTCACACCAAGAAAAAAGGATGGGTACAAAGCAAATATTCTGTAAGCTCTGCCCTCCTCCCCTGTCATGGGGTTATGTAATCTAGTTACAGCACAGATCCAACTAGGCTGAAAAATCATCTCGGGATTGGATGCAGTTGGGGAAGCACAGAGACACAATAAAGATTGATTCCCTCAATAATGCTCCCGATCCATGCCTTCTCCACAGCCCGCGTTCTCCTTTGAGAATCTGTGTGCCCACGCGCACTTCCCTTCTCTCCTCAGCCCTCGCATGCCACCTTTCTGTGCCTTACATCAGCCTGCCCTGATTTGCACCGTTTAACTCCTTGAAATCCGTTTTTCTCCTACTTGAGTGACTTCTAGTTTTATTCATTCATTAATTTATTGTTTATTATTATTAATGAACTCCTTCATCACCTAGTAATTTCTCCACTGTTTAACTATTTTCTTTAGTTTTCAGTTCTCTTTTCTGAAAACTCATCATTTTTTCCCTAATACTTTTAATTTTATTCAGTTGTTACATTGACAACAATTAAGAGACATAATATTGTGGTTAAAAGACCGGGGAGTGCAGCCAGACTACCTGCTTTAAAATCCTACCTCCTCCACTTAGCAGCTGTGAAAATTTAGCTCTTGCTTCAGTTTTGTTGTTGGTAAAATGGGCACAATAATACCACCAGAAAGATTGCTGTGAGTATTAAATAAATGATACATATTGACTGCTCACAAGAGTGAAAAGCCGAGACTTAGCCTTCAGTTAATTTTAGCTATTATTATTATTATTGACCTGGTATGATATGCTATCTCCGTACTGAAAAGTTATTTCCATTGTTAGCATACACATGTTACTTTTAAATTAAAGAGAAGGAAGGGAACCCAGTCACATTTTTTTCCTTTTTATTGAATTTATTGGGATGGTACTGGTTAACAAAATTATACAGATTTCACGTGTACAATTCCATAAAACATAATCTTTACACTGAATTGTGTGTTCGCCACCCCAAGTCAAGTCTTCTTCCATCACCAAGTATCCCACCCATGCGCTCCTCCACCTCCCTCTCAGCAAGCACAACTGTTGTGCCTGTTCACATGAATTTTTCTCTATATTTCCCCTTTTTGCTCAATCCCTCTGCAAGCCAGAGAAAAACACTACAAATAACGAAAATTACAGGCCAGTCACATTCAATAGAGAGAGAACCTGCTGGCGGTGCTTAGATTTTTTTAGAGGCTCTTCTGAGCTTTTGAGATATTCTATGCTGCCACCTGCTGGATTGTTCCTATCGGGTGAGATTGTGATGAACTTTGCCATGTTGTTTGATATGATTTCACATTTACTTAAAATAGATTACTTAAAGCATGCATTCAACTAATACTTATCTGAGCAGTTGTTCTCAGTAGGTGACTCTAAGAATAACTGAATGTGATTTTAAAATGCCCTGAAAGACTGTGTGTCTGCAAAAAAAAAAAAAAGCCAATGTAGTTATGGGCATCCTCATATTTATGATAATGGTCATAAAGGCTCTCGGTTATGAAATACACACTTCCGGGACTATTGTAATGAAAAGCAGAATGTGAGATGTGACATTTAAAAGATTTTATTTGAAATTAAAATAAATTTAAATTATTGATATCACAGAACAAATTTTTACTAGTTATTTAGAAATACTTCAGTATAAAATGAAGAAAATGATTAAATAAACCTGAGACACTGAGATAAAAATCAATCATCTCTATTCAGGATGTTAAGTAAAAGGTAAAATATATTTTTAAAAGACTTCTATCAGTTTCCACCAGTTGGCAGATTTTTGTTTCACAGAGTCTAGGGTTCTTTTAATGGGACCTATATCTTTGTTATATGCTATGGCTAAACTTTGAGCCAAAGTAAGAGATAAATCCATATGGAAGCCCAGAAAATAATATGAGAGAATTTCATAAATAACGCTTAGAAAACATAATTGCTCATGGCTTAAATGTTCTTAACCCAAAAGAATCTTAGAGCAAATGAGATTTAAAGATAATAAAATACCTGTCCTTGGAAGGTCAAAGCTACCAAGTAATAGAGAAATGCTGGGACACATTTCTAAACATTAGTAATACTATTGAATTAGCACATATCCTTTAATAGCTAGGAAATCATTAAATGCTGGCTTCTCTGTCTACAAGGAACTCAGATTAGGGCTAAGGAAACGAGTGTAGGAAATGTGACAGCTCTCTTCCTAGCTATTCTGCTGAAGAGGTCTGCTCATTTGAGTACACCTCTGCCCCACTCATGACCCTAAATCCTATGGGTATTGTACCACATTATCGTTAATATGTTTAGTGTCAAGGGCACAAGTGTAAGTCTTATGAGAGCTATAAAGCTCTTCTCAGAAAAATTTTTATATCCATCACACACACACACACACACACACACACACACACACACACACACACTTGCCAGACCCCTGAATTTCTTTCTTGGACCCTTAAGTTTATAAAAAACTCCATGACCATATCATATATAAGATACTCTTCAACACTAATCCAAGTAGTAAAGTCTGGGCCGTCATGATGGCTAATTGTATGTGTCAATGTGACTGAACTACGGGATGCCCCACTATTTGGTCACCCTGAGTGTTTCTGTATGAGATTAACATTTGAATCAATAGACTGAATAAAGCAAACTGCCCTCCTTAATGTGAGTGGGCCTCATTCAATCCATTTGAAGTTTAAATAGAACAAAAAGGCTGGGTAATAGGGAACTTCACTCTGCCTGAGTGTTTTTAAGCTGGACATTGGTCTTCAACTTCCTTTGGATTTGGACTTGGACTTGGACTTGGATTGGAACTTATACCATCATCTCTCCTGGGTTGCTAGCTTGCTGACTTCAGAATATAGGACTTCTGAGCCTCCATAATCCTATATAATAAAAGCCTACTATGCAAATTGTTCCACCAGAAATTCCACCGCTCACTATGACGTGCACTGACCACCAGGGGGCAGCGTGGAACATGGTGGATGTCGGCAACACAGCGCTGGCAGTGGGCAGCAGTGGAAGCGCTGCTGGCCCCGATGGGCCCTGACAAGAGCAGGACTGTGGCGGGATGGTGGAGCAGGTGAGCGGGTGGCACCAGGCCAAGGCAGTGCAAGCAGGGGCATGGGGGGGCCAATCACCCTGCTGATCACCCCACAGATGGCAACCAGCAGTGGTGGCAGGGGCCGGGGTTGCTGCCTAGCTCCCAGGCACTGAGGCAGGTGGGCGGGGAGGCCTGTCCCTGACCGATCACCCCACGGATGGCTACCAGTGGCCCGCAGGCCCTGATAGCCCAATCGGGGCCAGGCCCAGGATGTGACAGGGAACTGGGGGTGGGTGGTGGTGACCAACCTCCTGCGGCCCCCTGGCTGGGGGCGGGGAAGGGGGGCTGTGACCTCTTGCTGGCTACCTGGGGGCGGGGGTGATGGGAACAGAGGTGCAGTGAGAATGCGGGGTGTCTGCCGAGCTCACTCCCCCTGCTACCCTCCCCCGGGATGCCAGGGCTGGTGCACCAGGGAACCGCCCCCCCTCCCGCTCAGGCGCTGGGCACCTGCAAGGAGCCCACCCTGCACCCGCAGTACTGCCTCTTCCTGGTGAGCCAGGCTGCAGCCATTGGGACCACAGGGGCAGTCGGGCTACCTGTGGGTTCACACAGGAGCCAGTCTGCGAGGCTGGCGGGGGGGGGGGGGGGGGGCACGCTGTCTGCCCGGCTTCCCTGCAGCACCGTTGAGCAGCTCAGAGGCCCATGCTCACCGCATCTCCACATGGGGACTCAGGCGCTGTGACTCAGGCAGAGTGGGGTGTGCAGGGGCCTGGGGGGCCCAGGTGCTGCCCAGGGCCAAGACATTAGCTAAGACCTGCCCTTCCATGCCAGACACTCACTTCACACTCACCTCAGGCTTCGATCACCAGCCAGGCCTAGGGACCGCACCTGTGCAAGAATTTTGTGAACTGGGCCTCTAGTAGTATATATTCTTAGGTTTTACACCGCCGCAAGGAAAAACCGTGAGTCCAAACAGAGACCAGATTAAACAGGCTTTATTGGGAGCACACGGACGGGTTCACCGGCTCAGAGAGGGGAGCCGGAGAAGCCGCGCCCAACCTGGGCAGGGGCAAGGTTTTATACTTTTCTGAGGCAATTGTTGCTGGCCAAAACTGGTGGCAGTCGGGGCTTTCCAGGGTCAGGTGAAACCTGCGGTCTGTCCTGCGGTTTAGCCATTGTCCGGGAGCCGTTTGTCCGGCAGGAATTTTTCACCAGGGTGGGGTGGTTTCCAGACGTCAGTGTGGACAGGTCAGCTTCTCACCGGCCCAAGAAAGGGAGGGGGTCCTTTCGCCCCCGGGGCAGGGTGCCAGCGAATACCAGACATATATAATCTTTACAATAAAGCTCTTTTTAATATATCCAGAAGAACCCTGTAGTTAAGTATATAAGAGGAGGAGAATCCACAATTCTCTGGACTTGGGAAGCTGGAAGAATGACATGACGTAAAATGGTTGTGCATATTTCACTTTCTTTGTTCTCCAGATGCAGGTTTGCAATGGTAGGCACCCACACTGAAAGACCTTTCTTCACACCATCAGGAACCCTGAGAACACCCACCCAAGGCATAGCAGGGGGCACCTGTGTCCATGCATGACAGTGGTGATTGAAGTACAGAAGACACACATTTGTCAGAAGTAGGTCTGTCCATTCATGGTTCTGGTATTCAACTAATGGTTCTGAGTCATCAACTAATGGTTTGTCCTTCTGATCCTTCAAGAAGTGGCCCCAATTTACTCCTAACTTCCTGTTACTGAGTCCACAATGCACCCATGTGCTTATGGCCCTTTGGTCTATTTCTAGACACAAAGTGAGAGCCTGATTCCCAAATTCTACCATATAAAAGCATTTTGCTTTTCTTGCATTTAGCCATTCAAGTTCAAGACCATGTTCATTTCTGGGTGACTTGGCTCATCATGAAGGAGCATGAACTGAGAGTCAAGGAATGCTAGGACAAGCAGGGGCTGCTCTTCTCAGTGGCCATTTATTGTGAGCATTCAGGAGGAACAGCTGACAAATGATTGCAAACGGGGCCAAACTTATTTTAATAATTGGATCACCTTCAATGTATCAGCCACTTATATAGATTTGCATACATTTTAATTTAAAACCTGACAACAACCCACAGAAAACAGAATTACCGATGAGAAAACTGGGGCTCAGAGAGTATAATAACCTATTCAAAGTCAGGCCAGTGATCTAAGTATGTCTGGCACCAACAGTCCCCCATATTATAGCCAACCTCAAGGCTGCATTGCTGAAACTTATGAGAATAGGATCAAGTTCTCTTTTTATCCATTAATGTTTTAACTTCACTGCAGAATAGGTCTAATATTATTAGCCAACTAATTTGAATTTGTCAGAAGATATGTGTCTGTAAATAGGGTGATTTCTTCCAATAAATTGGATTGATTTGTTCTTTTGTCAGACACCATATCCTTGAGCCTGCTTCCCTGTTTTAGTACGTATTTTCAGGAAAAACATCAGCTAAAATGCTAAATGACTTAATTTCTTTTTCTAACTCATTTGTGCTCATCATCAATGTTTTTAGAAACTACAATATTATAACTAATTTTTAGGTTTATAATTTCTGAATAATTTATGATTCCAATGATTTCATTAGTACAGGCTTCTGATCGTGAAGACGGTTCTCGTTTCCTTATGGTATTCCTCACTATAGTCATTACCTCCCCATCCCCGAGACGAAAGAGCCCACATAAGGATCTCAGTGGCTAGTCTTCTGTCTTTTGCCATGATGGCTACACATCCAAAGAGAACCATAACTTCACATATTTATCTTTCCTGCCTCATGAAGTATAATCCATGAAAAGTGGTAGAACTTTAAAATTCAAATTAATGGACTTTGAGTATTATGCTAAACAAAAATAAGCCAGTCAGAGAAAAATAAGCATCACATGATCTCACTCATATGTGGAATCTAATGAAAAAAATAAACTGATGAATAAAATAATTCCAGAGACATAGAAGCATGGAACAGACTGATGAATTTCAAAGGGAAGGTGAGGGTGGGGAATGATTAACCAGGGAACTTATATGGATATAAGACAATATATAGTGGTGAAGGCCTGGGAGGGGCTGGTGTGGGGTGGAGGGGGTCCATGTGGGTGAAAAAACACACAAAGAAACAAAGGGGACATCTGTAATACTTTTAACAATAAAGCAAAAATAAAATAAAACAAATTAATAAAGAATATTGCGAGATCCCCAGCGTCTTCATGCCTGCATGCTTGACATTGTATTGTTCTGAGGCCCTCTTGTCCTTAAAGTTTTGATTAAAAATAACAAGCTTCTAGCTGTTAACAAAACCTTCTTTGAATTGGTTACATGACCATTAATAGCACCACTTTTCCAAGACAGAAGACAAGAAGCAGAACAACTGATGGTTTTCTAGATCAGCCCTAACTTGGGGGTTATTACAGAGATGTTATTATGCTTTCTCAGGGGGTTAGCAAGCTTTGTGCTCTTGTACTGAATCATTCCCTAATCTCATCAAGAAATCACCCCTCCCTACTTGGGAACTCACAGTCCTTGGCAATGATAGCTTCACAATGTCACCTCATTTCCTACCTAAAAATAAATTGATCCCTTTTGCAAGCAAAGTCTCTAGACAAGAAATGTGATTTTTTTTTTTAGATAATATCAAAACAAAACACTACAGTATTTACTGAAAGGGAGGACCTGCCTCAGATAAATGTGTGGATTAAGGGGCATCCATCTTTCTTATCCCCACTTTCACCTTTCCTGCCAAGTCATATCATTCACCTCTCCAATTCTTTCTCTCCATTTTAATAGAGAGCCTGCGCTGTGGTAATAAATATTCCCAAAAGCATAATGGCTCCACACAATAGAAGTTTATTTCTCAATAAAAACAAAACAAACAAACAAAAAACACACACACGAAAACAGTGCAAGATGGGCATTCCCAGGCATCTTTCCTCCTTGTGTTCATTCAGGACCCAGGCTCCTTTCATCGGTGGCTCCTCATGAGAGCGGGAGGGAGGAGGAAGTCTTGGTTCTGCAATGCCACACACGATTTGTACTTACACTCCACTGGACAATAAGTTGCAGAACCAAAAGTTCATGCTGACGGGCTGGGAATTTAAACCCTAGGCAGGCAGTTCCCTCCCAGCTACAGAGGTCAGTTATGAATGGAGAATAGAAACTGTGGTACTGCTAGCCATTCCTGCCACACTGTGCATGCTTGTCATTAAGGAAAACTCAACTTTAGAGGCTCATTTCTGGTAAGCTGCAAATGACTCCTAAAAATCACTGCTTATCCTACCTAGTGGTGGTCTTGTTTTTTATCTGAAATTTGAATATAAATTTCCAAGTGGAATTAGATTTACGACTAAGCAGGTGGAAAGGGGTAGTGATGAGAATGTCAGAAACCTTCTGAAATTCTCCAAAATAAGCAGCTGACTTCCAGTTATGTATCAAATCATCCTGGTTGAAATATTAGATTCTCAAAACTGTGTACGAATCATCCCAGATATCCACACGACATAGCTTGAGCATGAGAGTGAACATGCTATTAAAACCTAACATCAGGCCTAACCGGTTTGGCTCAGTGGATAGAGCGTCAGCCTGCAGACTCAAGGGTCCCAGGTTCGATTCCGGTCAAGGGCACGTACCTTGGTTGTGGGCACATCCCCAATAGGGGGTAAGCAGGAGGCAGCTGATCGATGTTTCTAGCTCTCTGTCCCTCACCCTTCCTCTCTGTAGAAAATCAATAAAATATATTAAAAACAACAACAACAACAACAAAACCTAACATCATTCCTGTATAAATAATTCCCTGGGATAGAATTGCTTTGTTCCTATATGAACAACTACCCTACTCACAATATGATATTAAAGCTTAGAATATCTATACAGACATTTCAGATACCAAAGAAAATACCTCTTTTATTATAGTTTTGGCCCAATTCTAATGAACATGTAATTCTCTGTGATGTAAGTGGGAGGTGAGTAGCTGTGTGAACCCTGACTGGTAAATGTGGCCCTTAGGAAACATTATCACCAGCCCCGTGTGCAAACATCCTAGTGCAGGGCATCAAAAAGCATTTTGCCCTATATTATACTCCTCTCCTATATAATAAAAGCCTAATATGCAAATATACTGAATGGCAAAATGACTGGTCACTATGACGCGCACTGACAACCAGGGGCCAGATGTTCAACACAGGAGCTGTCCCCAGCCTGCAGGCCCCAACCAGCGGCAGCAGTGGGGGGCGGGCCCAGCAACCGGGTGGCACCAGGCCAGCCAAGGTGGGTGCCAGCAGGGCCCCCCGATCGTCCCACCAGTCCCACAGATTGGTCCTGATGCTGGCCAGGCCTACAGACCCTACCCATGCATGAATTTCATGTACTGGTCCTCTACTATTATATAAAGAACAAAAGAATAATGGTTTCATATGAAAACATTCACTTTTGAAGCTAAGACCAAACAGGATCACATTTCATTTGCTCTTGTGAAATTTTCACTTACTTTCACTTGATGTGAAAAACCTCAGATGTGGTGATTGAATAGAAGTAAAACAATTTAAAACACTGAGCGTCCACAATTTGAATTTAGTATCTGTACATTATGAAACTTCATGATTAAGTACCCAAAAGTCAGGCAAACTTTGAAATTAAATGGGTATGAGAGCTTTTTTTGATTTTTATATAAATAACTACAAGTTCTAAGCCCCAGTAAACAGTCTAAAGACAGATATTCATTACACAAAAACATCTATGTGATACATTTTTCTGAAGAAAATTTTAGAATGTCCTTACATACTTGCAAAAGATCCTTAACATCGTATTTAAATCATACTTTAAAATATCCGATATAATAAAAGGCTAATATGCAAATTGACCAAATGGCAGAATGACTGGTCGCTATGATGTGCACTGTCCACCAGGGGGCAGACAATGCAGGAGCTGCCCCCTGGTGGTCAGTGTACTCCCACAGGGGGAGCACCGTTCAGCCAGAAGCAGGCTCATGGCTGGCGAGCACAGCAGCGGTGGCGGGAGCCTCCCACCTCCGCAGCAGCGCTAAGGATGTCCAACTGCTGGCTTAGGAGGAGCGGGCCTAAGCCAGCAGTTGGACAGTCAGTCGGACATCCCCTGAGGGGTCCCAGACTGCGAGCGGGCGCAGGCCAGGCTGAGGGCCCCCGTGAGTGTACAGATTTTGTGCACCGGGCCTCTAGTTCAGAAATAAAATGGTTCCTAATCATATGACGTTTTCACTCCACATATTCTGTGAGTCGGACAATTTTATTGGTACACAGATAATAATATAGAAACTCAGGCAGACATTGGCGTTTTCCCTTTTCCTATATCAGGGGTTAAAATGTGGCTGTGCATCAGAATAATTGGAGAATTTCTCAAACTATAGCGTCTAGGTCCTATGTCCAGAGTTCCTCTCTCAGTACGCTTTTTGTGGAGCTTAAGAATCTGCATTTTATTCAACTAGCATATCAGGTGATTGTGATAGAGCTGGGTCACAGGTTTTTTGATCACTGATAAGGATTTTGAAAGATTTAGAACAATGCTTTTCAAACTTTATTGTTCATGCAAATCACGTGCTTTGAAGGACTGTTGTGAATATCAAATAAGAACACATAGGACTTTGTACATTGTGAGGCTTAAACAATATTAGATATGATTGTTTCATTCAAAGCTTATGAAGAGCCCTGGCCAGCGTGCTCAGTTGGTTGGGTGTTGCCCTGTGCACCACAAGGTTTCTGGTTTGATTCCCAGTCAGGACACATGCCTGGGTATTGGGCTCCATTCCTGGTAGGGGGTGTGCAGGAGGCAACTGACCAATGTTTTGCTCTCACGTTGATGTTTCTCTGTCCCTTCCTCTCCCTCCCTCTCTAAAACCAAATTTAAAAAGAGTTTTAAAAAACGGCTTACGAAGAGTTAGAAAAAAAATGTTCAACTATTGGAATAAAATTGAGAGAAAACTGAGTGTTACTGTATAGGGAAACTAGACACTATTTAAAAAACAGGTGATGCCGTACAACAAGGCTTCCAGCTCCTGGCGCATTTCCATTTTAATTCCTAAAAGACAAACAACAATCAGCCTTCAAACATATAACCCTGTCTTTACTCTTACTCCTTTCAATGCATTCCCCACATAGAATATTCTAGTAAACCAAACTGAATCTACCACGCCCCATTTAAAATCCTTCATTGACTTGCCATTGCCCTTGGGGTGAAAGTGAAATTCTCAACAGTATTTCTCCACCCCCATATCCCATCCCCATTAATCACTATTTCCTCCAGGGGCCCTTTTCCCAAGCCTAGGTTTCCCAATTCAAATACTTTCATCCTTTATTACTATTTCTTGCCTATATTTCCGTGTTCCCCCTAAGTCTGTAAGAACAATAAAGGCAAGCATTCTCATCATCTTGATCACCATTGAATCCCCAGCTGCCACACCATGCCTTATACAAAGTTAGTGCTTAATAAGAAGATGTGGTTTACACACACACACACACACACACACACACACACACACACTCAGGAATATTATTCAGCCATAAAAAAGAATAAAATATTGCCATTTGTGACAACATGGATGAACCCTGAGGGCATTATTGCTGAATGAAATGTCTGACAGAGAAAGACAAATACCATATGATCTCACTTATATGTGGAGTCTAAAACAAACAAACAAAAATGCCAGACTCATAGACACAGAGAACAGAGTGGTGGTTGCTAGAAGTGAGGAGTGGGGAAGGGTGGGAAGGGCAAAATGGATGAAGGGGGTCAAAAAGTACAAACTTCCAGCTATAAAATAAAGCAGTCGTGGGGATATAATGTATAGCTTGGTGACTGTAGTTAATAACGCCGTATTGTGTATCTGAAATATGCAATGGTGCCATTGCTGTCCTAGCTTTTAGCTGGACTCTGCTATTAGGCTGTGATCTTGCTCCAGGTTTCAAGGGTCTTATGATTTTGTGAGGCCGTGCCTCCTGTCAGTCAGACAGCCTCCCAAATATTTATTGATCTTAGTGCCAGTCACCAGGCTGGCTGCTGGGGAAGTAGTACAAGGAGAGTAAGGGGCTCCCTGTTCCCACAGGACAGCACACGCTGTTCTCATGGGGTGTGGAGAGCTTTGCAGCTCTGCTGGTGGTGCCACTCAATGTGGCCTCTTTTCTTTTTGGGCAGTCCTCTCTCATAAAGAGTTTTGAGTGGCCTGGGACTGGGTGACCTCCAGTGGGCCTACCATTCCCCCATAACTGAAAAATAAATGATATGCTAGGGTCCATCCAACTCCCTGTACCCTCCCTTGGGGTGAGTTTACTGCCTACCAGGACACTGTGTGAGGCTCTGGGCTTTTATCTTCTGTTCTATTCAAGAGATTTTACTTTGGGGTGCAGCTGTTATTTCTGCTTGGTGTCCTCTTTTCCACTGAGTACATCAAATACTCACACAAAACAAGATGCAGAAGCTCCTCGCTAAAATATATGTTGGTGCCTAGATATGAAGATGAAGCAATTATTCTAGTTCCTTCCTGACTAGGACTTCAAAGCCTGTGTCAGTATCAAAAGATGTTACACGTGACCTCCACAGAGAAAATTAACTTAAGGCAGGGCTTCTAATAATTCTTCACCTATCAATTCTGACCTCACCCCCTGACAGAGAAAGACAAATACCATATGATCTGAAATTGAATAAACAGAAACTCTCAAAGTTGCAATACACTTGTTTCCAAATAAAAGAAACAACATTTGGCAAACAGTAATATTTAGTCATACTCTAATTACCTGCCAGTATTTGGGGGGGAAATCAAGAAAACAAAGAACATTTGCTCCTTATGACTAGTAGTTCATCCAGGAATGTATAATCTCTCTATATAAAAGCCTAAGCGACCAGAATGCCGGAATGACCGGAACGACTGGTCACTAGGATGTGCACTGACCACCAGAGGCAGACGCTCAATGCAGAAGCTGCCCCCGGGTGGTCAGTGCGCTCCCATAGCCAACCTCCCATGGCTGGCCAATGCCCCCCCAGCTGGCAGGCCCCAGCCAGCAGTCAGCAGGAAGGTCTTGACTGGCAGCCAGAAGGCCCTGATCGGCCTTGATCGCCCAGCCAGACCTAGGGACCCCACCCATGCATGAATTTCGTGCACTGGGCCGCTGGTAACCTAATAAAATACAAGGTGGGGTCTAAGCAATAAAGCTAAATGATTAAATAGGCTAACAAGTATTAGATAAATTGTAGTCTATACTGCTCAGTGAAGTTGGTGAACTGCAGTGTGATGAGAGAATATAAAATACTAAAGAGATGGGAAACAATTTAGAGAATGCGTGAGTTAGGAGTTGGAATAAAGAATGATAAAACTGTTTTCTGAACTACAAGTTCTATAACAGGCAATGTGTAGATGAAACGTGCTCACACATTCCTTCATGGTGTGGCAAAACTACAAAACTAGTGGGTATACTTTTAAACTGCTGACATTTTGTGTCCTGCGCCAAGAAGACTATTGCGCAAGGCTAACATGTAACATTTTCTGTCTATGGACCAGGCACATCTCTAAACCCTTGTGTTCTTCCTCCTCCCAAAAGCCCTTTACGGAGAGTATTCCTAATACTCCTATTTCATGGGTGAGAAAGTTGAGTCAGAAAGAGGCTAAGCATTTCCCCCAAGGAACAAGTAGGACTTCATCCCATGTGTTCTGACTCCAGGACCCCAAATTTAAAGCATTTATTTGTACTTCTTTTTGAAAATTCTTTCCTGGTCTCTAAGAATGGATTAGATGATCCTCCCATGTGCTCTATTTCATCCTATGTCTCTCCATATCCCTTTGTTGGCATGCCCTGATTTTGTCTTTTTATTCAGAAAATCTATGAACTCTTTGAGGCATGCACAATGTTTTATTGTTGTATCACTATTACCTATCACATAACAGGCCATAGTTTGTATTTGCAGAATTACTGAGAGACAAACATACAAATTAGTATTAAAACATCGAGACCAGGAGAAGAAAATGCACTCTTGACCAGTAGGTGGCAGCAGTGAAAAGCTGGCAAAAGAATGACTCCTGGGACCTGATGAGGAACTCTTTAGTTGGGAGCATTCAGTTGGGCTACCAGTTTTGCCAGAGGAAGTCATCTTATTATATTAATAAATTTAGTTACTCTTCTCTAGATGCCTTTCAAATTTGCTGCACCCCTTTTCAGAAACTAGAACTTATTCTACTTGCAATATTTCTGTTGAATCTATTTTCCCACTAGCCTAACTTGTAAAATATTTATTTTCAAGAAACTGATAAAAAGGGTTTATATATTTTACTTATCTAATTAAGCTATAATCCAAATACATACATGATACATGCTCCAATTTGAAAGTATACTTTCCTATTATTGAATATTTGTGGTTTGAAGAAATTCTGCCTATCACCACAACCAGATATTGGGGAAAGATAAAGTTATCCAAAACTAGACACCATTATTATTGAACAAGGAAGAGGAAAATGAATGTGAACAATTTTCCCTTTAGATTTAACCACAGTCCAAACATCCTAGAAGAAGGTGCACTCTGCAATAAAATTAAGAAAGAATGTTTCTCCCACACTTATTTATATAACCTCCCACTCCTTCTAATAAAACTAGTTGGACCAGTGCTTCTCAACGTTTATAGTGCATATGAAACACCCGGGATCTTATTAAAATGCAGCTTCTGATGCAGGAGGCTTGGGGAGTGGCCCGAGATCCTGCATTTCTAACAAGCTCCCAGGTGAGGCTCACGGTGCTGGACCACAATTTCAGCTGCAAGGATCTAGAGTACAATTACATCCAGCATTTTAAGGGCAAGAATAACCTGGACCTGCGTATTAATAGGTATCTGGTGGCCACTGGTTGAATCTTACGGATATGAGTATTTCTTAATTTTATTCTGACTTATCTTAATACACTTAGCTGAGTATTATGTTGATATTTTTTTTGTAAAAATAGTCATTTCCTGAGGTTAATGTTATACCTTTTCCTAGATTAACCCAAAATATAATATTTTGGTTATCCGCTGTTGCATAACTAACTATCCCAAAACCTCAGTGGCTTCAAACAATTTCATTCTATCTCACAATCTTATGGGCCAGGAATGGAGGCAGGCATTGCCTGAGGTCACCAGTGGTTTTCACCCTGCAGGTGGTCAGATATTGAGGGTCCAAGGTGTTTTGATTGATATGTCTGGTGCCTCCAGAGTGGTGGTGAGAAAGCTGAGCTTATCTGGACTCCTCTCCCATTCCATGGTTTCTGACCCTCTCTCGATGGCCTCTTCAGCAGGGAAACTGGGCATCTTGCCTGATGGTTCAGGCTTCAACATCAGCCGGAAGCTGCCACCCTCTTAAAAGAGAGAGGCATGGAGCTGTCCTGGCATCACTTCCATCATATTCTATTAGTCAAAGCTATTACAGGCCAGCTCAGGTCCCAGGGAAGGAGGACTAGACCCTACCTCTGGACAGAAGGAGGGTCAGTGTGGACATGTTGAATCTCCCACAGTTAGCTAGTATCAGGGAACAAATCAGTGTTATTGAATCGGGACATGTCTGTGTATTTGTTTGGAGGGGTAGAAAGAGCTGAAATATATTACTTTTTTTTCTCAATAAAATTAGTCATATATTCAAACTAAATTTATTTGCATCTGGTTGCTTTACTTGACTATTGTACCCATAAGATGGAACACATTTAGATTTGTAAATATGTTAGTTTTGAGAAATGTATACTTTCTTTTTTGGTCTCAGTTTTCTTATTATTGAGAGTAAGAACTTACCTGATTGTTAAGCCTCCTTAAAACTCCATGATTCGAAAATATTTCATCTATCATCTTATGTGTAATATACTTCTAGTTGCTTTTTTTTAATACTTAATGTCTCAGAAGTATATGAATCTAAACAAAAAAGTATATGTGTGTACATACATATAATTACCTATTTATACCCTCTCTGCCTCATCTTTATTTCCAGCAAGTTCTTCAAGAGCTTCTGCACAATTTAAGTACTGCTTATTTAAAGACTTACCATTTTAATTATAGGCATCCTCCCTCTTTGAAAATCTCTTAGATGTTTAGGGAAATCTTGCAGCGCATTCAAGCCCATATAATTTGTTTATATGACACAATTTTAAAGCTTAACTACATTTCTCAGTACAAATTATTAACTATTTTAAATATTTTGACCTTTTCATATTTCCTATAAAACATCCTCTTATAGCTATCATTTCCAAAAAGTGAGAGCATAAAAAAATCCACCCATATACTACCTCGAGCCCACTCTAATGATGGGTGACAGTGAATACTTGGATTGGCATTCAGACCTAGAATAGAAAGGAAAAAGGTTTACATCATCATAAAAAAATGACAAAAATTTCTAGCTGTTTAAGTACATATTGAATTTTTTTTTAAGGGAGGAGGAGAACTTATTTGTATCTCAAGACTCAAAAAGAAAAGGGCTGGGATTAGGAGAAATGAACATCTTCGGATGTGTTAAATGCAGGCAAGGAGTGGGGTATCAGTTGAGAATAAAATATGCAACGAAATAGGAAAGTGTGGGGAGAGGATGGCCCCACAAAAGAGGAAAGAAGAAAGTAGAGTACAAAGATTTGGGGCTGAGCAACGAAGGTCAGCAAGAGTCTGCAGGAGCCCGACAGGAAATGCAGATGCTCACGAAAAGCAGGGACTGGAAGCTCCCACCAAGGTTTTCACACATTCCAGCTGCAGAAAGCATCATGCATGCCTGTTTAGCTGTAAGACTGACACATATGTAGGCTAATTCTTAAATATACATGGTTTTATCCCCAAATTGGGAAAGTACCTATGATGGCTAAATTGTGTCCCCACTCTTCCCCCAAAAATGTATAGGCTGAAGCCCTAACCCTTTGTACCTTAGGATTTGACTGTATTTGAGACAGGGCTAAAAAAAAAAAAAAAAAAAAAAAAAAAAAAAAAAAAAAGTTGATTTTGAGGAACTGAAGCATGATTTGAGTGTTGAAGAGGAGGCCATGGTGAATGGGTGATGGGGATTGTTGAGAAATAGGGGGCTATTTTTCACAACCTGGAATTAATATTCTGTGGTTTCTCAGTCCCAAGACATTATTTTTATCTAGTGCAGGGAGTTGCTTTTCATTTGTTGTCCTTAATAAGTACAGCCTGTGAGCTAGATTTTTTTCATTTACATAGGAATGCTAAACTGGGCCTCGTCTTTAAGCTCATCCTCGAGGTTTCTGAGGGAGGACTGAAGAAACCAAGAATCATATGATTCAGTTACAATGTTTGACATATGTTGTTACCTTCATAATTTATAGTTCCTGTCACTTACAAAAAGGACACCTGGGGATTTTTACTTCTTATCTTACTTTATTCTGTTATGTTGTATTATAAATATAAATTCAGCTCTTTATTTAAAGAA
Organism: Myotis daubentonii; assembly: GCF_963259705.1. Taxonomy (NCBI): domain Eukaryota; kingdom Metazoa; phylum Chordata; class Mammalia; order Chiroptera; family Vespertilionidae; genus Myotis; species Myotis daubentonii. Next base: position 189,308,364 of record NC_081841.1, read on the forward strand.
AGTAGGGGAAAACAATGTGTATGTAAGGCTCATTCTCATACTTTTCTACTCAGTATTCTGGGCCCAACCATCCTTTTCACCTTAGACTTCACAGCAGGAAGGACTAGAGTTCAGGTCCATGGTACTCCAGTCTCCAGTCTCTATTTGGGGTCAGCAAGACCATCAATGAATTCGAACTAGATTATACCTAACAACTCCTATTTCCCATTAGTGAAAATATGTGACATAAATGAAGGAATCATTAGAAAAGAACAGACATCTAAAAATTAAATTAGCCAAGGGGGCGGGGGATGTACATATCTTATGAATCCCACTCAGAGAGAAAAGTAAGATATCTAATTTCAGTGTTCAATGTCTCACTTTTAAGTCCATACTAACTTCATTTTCCTGGAACAAAAGTTCCAGTACAAAAGGACAGAAAAACTCAGAAAGATACACAAAAAATAAGGCACTCATAATTACTTCACTTATAGGTAATTGATGTTCATATTTTGATATATGATTTATAGGTCATATTTTTTTTCTATGCATTTAAAATATGCTTTTTTCCCTAGCTGGTTTGGCTCAGTGGATAGAGTGTTGGCCTGTGGACTGAAGGGTCCGGGCTTGATTCCAGTCAAGGACATATGCCCGGGTTGCAGGCTTAACCCCTAGTAGGGAGCTTGCAGTAGGCAGCCAATAGATGATTCTCCCTCATCATTGATGTTTCTTTCTCTTTCTCCCTCTCCCTTCCTCTCTGAAATCAATTAAAAAATGTATTTAAAAAAATAAATTAAAATATGCTTTTTAAAGATTGTATACCATATATATAATTTTTCATACATTGCATGTCATTAAATCTTCTTCAATAATTTAGTGATTCTAGCAACCATTATATGAAGTACTCTATTATACCTAACCATTTAGATATTTCCCAATTTTTTTCTATTGCAAACAATATTGTAATCCACATCCTTGCACATATGTCATCCATCAACATGGGGTGCCACTTTAAAGAGTGATGGTAGCCAATAACTAGATCATGAAAAATGTAACTTCTCACTCTGTTCAAATAAATAAATATGATTAAAATTATGCATATCATCACCACCTCTCCCATCAGGTATTTGACGGTAACTGATAATTAGCAACTGCTCCTACAGTGATCTCACTTACACTAATTAACAAAATCAAATAAGGTTGAAATTTATTGTCCTGTTCACTGAATCATGAGTCTCACAGCTGGGGCTACCAAGGCCAGCATTAGTGCCTGATGTTAACAGATTGTGTGAAAAAGTACTTTGCTGATTATGTTCTAACTAGAGTCCCGGTGCATGAATTTGTGCACCAGTGGGGTCCCTTGGCCTGGCCTGTGGGATCGGGCTGAAACTGGCTCTGTGACATCTCCCGAGGGGTCCCGGATTGTGAGAGGGCATTGGCCAGGCCAAGGGACACCACCAGTGCACGATCGGGGTCAGGGAGGGATATGGGAGGTTGGCCAGCTGGAGAGGGATTGCGGGAGGGCTCCAGGGCATGTCCAGCCTGTCTTTATCTTTACAAATGTAAAGATAATTCCTTTATATTCAAATATTAAGTGAGAGGGGGAAAAAAGCTTATTTAAAAATAAACACAAAGGAATTGTGCTGAACCATATCCCGTTAACATCACAATTAAGGTGTGTATAATAACCAAAGACAATTTGCAAATAACTGACTATATTATCTATTCACTAGAGAATTTGAGTAATATATATGGAAAATGTATGTCATGTTGCTTTTTAATTTTTTAAATTTTTTTATCCTACTTAGTTTTCCAACAATTAGCCAATTGTTCATACTGATGCATTTATTACATTCTTTTCTGATGTACTTATTATATTCTTTTCTTGAGTATTTATTAAAATAACTAGAGGCCCAGTGTACAAATTCATGCATCAGTGGGGTCCCTTGGTCCGGCCTGTGGGATCAGGCCAAAACTGGCTCTCTGATATCCCCTAAGGGGCCCCGGATTGCAAGAGGGTGCAGGCCAGGCCGAGAGACCCCACTGGTGCACAATCGGGGCCAGGGAGGGACACAGGAGGTTGCCCAGCCGGGGAGGGACTATAGGAGGACTCCAGGGCATGTCTGGCCCATCTAGCTCAGTCCCAATTGGCCGGACCCCACCAGCAAGCTAACCTACCGGTCGGAGCATCTACCTCCTGGTGGTCAGTGCACGTTATAGCGACTGGTCAACCAGTTGACTGTCTGTCCCCTGGTGGTCAGTGCACATCATAGCATATTACGCTCTGGTTGAATGGACGACCGGACACTTAGCATATTAGGCTTTTATAGGATGAACTTATTCTAAGGGACAATATCACACAATACACATCACCAAAGTTCTCTACTGAAAAAAGTTTAACCTTATTTTATTTACATTGGGATTTCCTATACAAAAAAGGAAACTCCTTCAATTAAAGTCACTGTAAAGGAAAACTAGGATATTCTGGAAAACAACCATTTTGAGATATATTATTGATGAGGAAACGCTGTCTTCTCCAAGTTATCCCACTGTTATTTTTGGTCAGAGAAAGATAACACTGCTGAATGAAGACTAAATCCTTTGGCAATTACTGTGCTATTTAATTTTCAACTTATCCATTTTGGACAACCAGATGTTGTCTGTATATCTATGTTTACCATTACAGCACCAATATCCGAGTATGTTCATTGTCAGTGCAATGATAACAAGGAAAGAAAGCTGTGTGTCTGTTGTGATTAGACAAGATTCTTCGAATTAGCACTTATTCTTTAAAAGAAACACAAAATATAGTTTAAATTTAGGTTGTCCCTCATGCCAAACATGAATGCCAGGTAAATTGAAATCTTTACAAAAATGTGCAAGAAAATAGTCAAGGCTTCTTGATCTAGGCTGTTTGAAATAAACGGCATCCTTAACTCCAACAAATATGTTTAAGATGGCATTGTTCATTGGGAAAAAGGAGACAAATGTAACACTTTAATCAATAAAGAAAAAAAGAGAAAAAGATGGCATTGTTCGTTAGAATTATTTTCACTAAACAAAAACATGTTTATTTTAAAATATTTTGTTACTATGTACTAAATAATTAAATATATCATTGTTTTCAATGCCAAAATCAATATAAAAATGTTCCATTTTTTCCACCAGAAGGATGGTCACGGCACAGTCACTAGGCAAGGCAATGATATGTCCTACATTCCTGAATGGCATCATGCATTAATATTGGAAACAGCTAAGGACTCTGGTGATTATACTTATTAGTGTGGACAGGTATTTTATTTGTTGGTTCTTCCTTGTTTTCAATAGATAATACATAAACATAGTATGAAATCTAGAAGGTACGAATGAGTGTAAAGACAAGAGAAAAAATCTCTTCCCCACCCCTGTTTACCTTTAGACCCTCACTTGCCTTTTCCAGAAGAGAAGCTCCTGCGCAGGGTTGAAGAGATGTGATAGCCTGCATTAAGCATGTCAGCACATATCTCCTTTTAAACAAACGCTAATGGTTAAAGACTACACAGTGTTCTGCAGCTTCCTTTACTTTTATTTTTTAAAATATATTTTTATTGATTTCATAGAGGAAGGGAGAGGAAGAGAGCGATAGAAACATCAATGATGAGAGAGAATCATTGATTGGCTGCCTCCTACACAGGGACAGAGCCCTCAATCCGGGTATGTGCCCTGACCACGAATCTAACCATGACCTCCTGGTTCACAGGTCGATGCTCAACCACTGAGCCACATCGGCCTGGCATATGCAGCTTCCTTTATATAAAAAAAACAAAACCAAAAAACAAAACACACAACAACATGAAAATGATATTCCCTAGCCTTTGTGGCTCAGTGGATAGAGCACTGGCCTGCGGACTGAAAGGTCCCGGGTTCAACTCTGGTCAAGGGCACATGCCTAGGTTGTGGGCTCAATCCCCAGTGAGGGGCATGCAGGAGGCAGCCAATCAATGAATCTCTCTAATCATTGATGTTTCTATCTCTCTCTCTCTCCCTCTCCCTTCCTCTATGAAATCAATAAAAATATATTTAAAAAAAGAAAATGATTGCTCTGTCCTAATAATTTCATGCTATCATGGGCTGACATACTGTCATTTATTTAACTAAACATTTCTAAACATTTAAGCTATTTGTTCTCATTCACTATAGTATAATTTCACAGTATCTTTGGGATTATCTCCTTTTGTATATGTGTAACAGCATCTGTATGATAATTCCCTGGAAATTAAATAACTTGGCCAGAGTACAAATGCATTTAAAATTTGAATACATATTGCCATTTGCCCCTATAGAGAATCACTATATATATGATATAAATATAGATACTTGCATCAATAAAGCATGAGAATATATCTATTTTCTATAATTTTTATTAACACATATATCGTCAAAGGTTTGGTTTGCAAATTTGATAGCAAAACAAGAAATGCAACTTTAGTCTTTGTCTTGGGTGTGAATATCTTTTTAATAAATTTAATAGCCATTTGTTTTCTCTGACACATCTTTTTATGTTTTTGAACATTTTTATATACACTTGTACTTGTTATTTATTATCTAGTCAATAGCCTTTCTTACAAGAGCTCTTCATATAATAAAGAAAATGTCATTTTTCTCTATTTCATTAAAAATATTTTTTTTACTGTGTCACTCCCTTTGAGTTATTTATGGTGTTTACTGCAAAGTATTTTTATAAATTTTATAAATTAAATTTAGCAATATTTTCTTTTCTGGTTTCTATTTTTGTTTTTATACTTAAAACACCACTCTTTTAAATTTGTATTATGTGTGTGACTTTGTTTTCTTACTTTTAAGTATCTGGTTTATCTGAAATATATTTGGTTTAAGCAATGAGACTGGGCTCCAAATTGACTGTTTTCTAGATGAGTATACAGTTACCTCCAAACTATTAAATAACCCATGTTTCCCCCATTGAACTGAAACATCACCTTTGTTAAAGACTGAAGTTCATATATGAGCCCCATCAGAACTGGACAAAGTCAAACCCCACAGCTAGAACTTAGGCCTCAACAATGATAGCCAACCCAGATTCACTCCAGCATGTCACCAACAAATACTTTTCCCAGATCGATGCTGAGGTAAAGGTAAGACCATCGTATAACTCCAAAGGTCAGACTCTATGCCCTAAGAGAAAGTTGTCACATTGTATATGATCAAGCACCATATTGAAATTTAAGGGCATTTATACTGTCAAAGAATAAATTATATTTATGGGACATGATATACACTTTATATCTAGAAAAAAAGCATACTGTACTCTACCGAGTGTCTTGGTTTCTTTAGGTTTTTCCAAATCATTTTATTACCTTCATTTTATCAAACAGTCCAAATTACACAGGGACTCATGGGCCAGAGAAAAACAGTTTATAAGTATAAATAATAGAATTTTTTCCTATGAGTTATTTTCGTTTCCTCATAACAATGAAAGTTATATTAAGGATTCTACCACCCCCCCCTTGCTATAGACAGGGGGTGGCAAAAGTAGGTTTATAGTTTTGAGTATTCAAAACACAGAGTTTATTCTTGTATTATTATTTATTTATTATTGTATTATTTTCTACATAAACAATTGTAAACCTGCTTTTGCTACACCCTGCATAGTTTGGCAAAATTGGAAGAAATTTACTTCAACTTAGCATACTCATCTCAAAGCAAAAACTTATAATATCGATCTTAATGAGCCAATTTATATACAGTCATCTCCCTACTATCTAAAATTGGCCAAGGTCCCTGATGCCTATCTTTCTCATTATAAAAGTTGCAAGTTATCAAAAATAATTCAGTATCACTTAGGTCTTTGAGGCCTGACTGTCCTAGTGAGCAAATGTGGTCACAGCATAGGTCTTCCAGAGGTAATTAATAATAAATAGCATTTACATAGGGCTTTGCATCTTCAAAGGACTTTGCAAACACTAATTAACCCACATACTAACCCTTTTAAAGGAAGTAGGCAGGAATTAGCATTCATTTTATGAATGAAAAGCTAACTTGTTATAAAGCTATGATTATGCATGGTCTGAAGGAGTTGCTCACAAGTGCTATAAGATCTTGTCCCATTACAGTTCAGATTATTCTGGAATAAGTTCTCCCAACCTAAGCACTATTGACATTTTGGTCTTGTGGAGGTCTTTTCATTATAGGATATTTAACAGTACACCTGACCTCTACCCACTCAATGGAAGTCACACCACCTCAATCTTGACAATCAAAAAGTTTCCGGATGTTGCCAAACTCCTGGGAGGCAAAATTATCCCCAGTTGTGAACATTGTCTATAAGAAAGGGCAAAAAAAGATTGATAATTCCTGTTACAAGATTTTGCCTTACAAATGCAGTTCTATACTCCAATTCACTTTCCATAATTATTATGTATCACAGAACCTTGGCAGCTATTATTTTTCCTTCCCACATTATGTACAAAAATAATAACAAATACAATGCAGTGCTCTAAGCATTGTCTTAATACACACACACACACACACACACACACACACATTTAGTCCTCAAAACGACCCTATAAAATAGGTGCCGTTGTATCCTATTTTATACAAGAGGAGGCTAAGGCACAGAAAAACTCCCCCAACTAAAGAAGTCTGGGTTCAAACACAGGCACTTTTGTTCCACAGTATGTACTCTTTTTTTCCATTTCATTGAATTTATTGTGGTGACATTGGCTAATAAAATTATATATTTTTCAGGTGTACAACTATATAATACATCACCTGTATATTAGATTGTGTGTTCACCACCCAAAGCCAAGCCTCCTTCCATCACCATTTATACCCTCTATACCTTCTTCTACCTTCTCAACCCCTTTTCCCTCTTGGAATCCCCATACTGTTGTCTGTGTCCATGAGTTTTTTCCCTTAATCCCTTCACCTTTTTCACCCAGCTTCATGGCCCCTCTGACACCTATCAGTCTATTCTCCATCTATGAGTCTGCTTTTATGTTATTGATTAGTTTATTTTGTTCATTAGATTACACATAAGAGTGTAATCATATGGTACTTGTCTTTCTCTGACTGGCTTATTTCACTTAGCATAATGTTCTCCAGATCCGTTCATCCGTTACAAAGGTTAGATTTCATTCCTTTTTATGGCTGAGTAGTATTTGATTGTGTAAATGTACCACAGCTTTTTTAGCCACTCATCTAGCAATGGACACTTGGGCTGCTTCCAAATCTTGGTTATTATAAACAACTTTGCAAGGAACATAGGGGTGCATATATTCTTTTGAATTAGTGTTTCATGCTCTTAACCACTGAGTTATACATGTGAGTGTATATATATTTTCCAGAAGAAAGTTTTTTTAGCAGTGGACACTGTAAATTTCATTTGTCGGTATAATATCTCTAAAATACAACAATGATGCTATGGATAAGAAAAGGATAAAGTCTCAAAAAAGAAAGGAGTGCGGCAACTCTATGTAGTTGTACTCCAAATATATTTATGAGTCACTCAACAAAATAAGACTCTGAAGCATCAAAGATTCACATAGCATTTTTCAGATCCTCAGAGAACTAACCCAAAAGATAATATAAGGTAAATAGATTATGAGGCAGAAAATTATAAGGAATACAGAATTTCTAAATCCCTGGGTGGCAGGGAGAAGGAGAGTCATCATGACCAGGAAATTGGGGCAGATCATATAATAAAAATGACACATGAACTGTGACTTTAAAGATGGATAGGATTTTAAATCTGAGGGTTATCATAGTAGGTGCTCAGAGAGGGTATTTCAGATAGACGAAACAGGAGAGTCGTGGAAGTAGAAAGGATGAAGTAAGTTAGTTTGGCTGGAACTAAGCAGAGAGAGATCAGATGAAAAATTAGTTTTATGTCAGGTTATAAATGTACTAGAGGCCCGGTGCACGAAATTTGTGCACTGGTGGGGGAGGGGGGAGTCCCCACAACCCGACCTATGCCCTCTTGCAGTCCAGGGCTCTTGCAGTCTGGGACCCCTCACTCCTTACCACCTGCCAGCAGTGGAGCTGTGAGCCCAGCTTCTGGCTGAGTGGCACTCCCCTTGTGGGAGCACACTGACCACCAGGGGGCAGATCCTTCATTGAGCTTCTCCCCCGGTGGTCAGTGTGTGTCATAGTGACTGGTCATTCCGCCAGTCATTCTGCCGGTTGTTCTGCTGTTCGGCCGATTTGCATATTAGAGTTTTATTATATAGGATTACAATCAATGTGTATTTTTTCCAGTTGGCCTTACAGAGCAAATGAAGAAGTATTTCTTTAGAGTCTTTTATGCACTAAACACGGCTGAGCACTTTGACATGCATTACCTTATTTAATCATTGAAAGGTTTCAGAAAGAAGAGAGCATGATGAGATGTTATCAGTTATCAATTGCTATGTTTTCACCTCTAGGCTCAATTGGGAAAGCATCTGCTTCCCTGCTCTCAGGGTTATTGACAGAATTCATTTTCTTGCAGTTATAGGGTCCATGGCAACTTACTTGCATGAAAGTTAGCAAGGATGGGGGGAGAGGAAGGGAAGAAAGAGGGAGAGAAGAGTACAGGAGGGAGGCGGAGAGGGAGGGGAGGAGAGGGAGCTGGAGAAGACACTCTGGGGCAAGTCAGCTAATAGGATGGAGACTTATACAATGTAATATAATCAGGGGAATGCCATCCATCATCATTGTCATAGTCTATTAATAAGAAGCAAATCACAGGTCCAGCCTATATTGAAATGGAGGGGGTTCTACAAGGATGGTGGAGATCATGAGGACCTTAAATTTCACCACAGTTCAACTTCTAATCCTCAATGATATACCTCCCTTCCATATGCAAAATACATTTGCCTCCTCCCAATGGATAGAGTCCCATCAGCAAAGAACAAAACTCATCATCAGATGAGGTTCCTCGTATCAACTGTAAGTCCAGCTTTCCATCTATGGACCTGCAAAACTGAAGGCACAAATTATCTGACACCCAATATGCAATAGCTGAAGAGAGATAAAACAACAGTTGCAGACTTTCCTCTTCAGTGAAAGGTAGAAAGGGGTTTCTGACCATTAAAGCTCTGAAATCCAGCCAAGCACATGTTGAGAGTTCCTGGATTCGTTGTCAAAGCTTGGAAGTAATTCTCTGTGGCTTTTAACTCCAATCTCTGAACTCATGGTTCTGCCTTCTGAGTCATTCTTTTTTTTCATAAAAGAAGGCATATGTTTGCAGCTCAGTGGTCTTCTGAGACTGCTTCCTGCCAATAGAATTTTGGTGGTTTTCCCTCAGTCTCTTTTCATTGTATACTCTCAGTCCAAGCTGGCAGTGCTTCTGCTGAAATAATTTTCTCAAGAATCTTATGTGTCTCCTGAGGATTTTAGTAGGGTTCTTTCCAATAGATAAAAATCACACAACAGATCTGTGCAAGATAAGACCTTCTCCTCTTTGACCTCCTGCTAAGATGGCCCGGAGACAAACATAGCTAACCTTTCTACAGGCCCTCTAATCTGAGTGAATCTCTTGAAAAGACACTTCGTGAAGTTCAACAATCTGTTGTTTATGTATTTCTGAGCAAAAGTTTGCACAATCATAAATTCAACTATTTCTAGATGCCACACATTTGAAGCAATTTCTTAATTTCAGCAGCTTTACTATCTGGAGAGGCTGAGACTTTTCAAAATCATCTAGTTGTGGTTTCTTTCTCTTTAATCGACAAAAACAGATTTTGTTTAATTCCTTTTGTATCTATACATATAAAGAGATAATATGCAAATTAGCTGGGATGCTATAACGCATCACACCCAGACCATTAGCATATTACCTTTTTATTAGCTCCTATCATCAGGTGGCTGCCTGCACACGCCTTGGGCATTGCTCTGGGGTGGAAGTGGGGAAGCAGAGAGGCGGAGCAGGGAAGCAGGGAGAGGGGGTGGAAGCGGGGAGGGGGACGTGGGGAGGCAGGAGAAGGCGGGACCAGCCCAAGGCAACTCGAGGGTGGGTGGCACCATGCGAATTTGCACGCTGGGCTCCTAGTTTTACTATAAGTGGCAAGAAACCAGGTTGCATCATTAATACTTTCTTTAGAAATATCTTTATCTATACAACCAAGTTCATCACCTACAAATTCTTCTTTTTACATAATTGTAAGAGACAATTTCATTAAGCTTCTGCCACTATTTAACAGTGATACCTCTGGCTTCAATTTCCAAGAATATGTTCCTCGCTTCCTTTTGAGCCCCCTCACTGACTGCATCCTTGAAATGAGACTTCCACTAACAGCCTGCTTGGTGATTTCAGCTTTCTCCAATGTGCTTGTCAAATTTTTTCCAGATTCTGCACACTACCCATCCCAAAGCTACTGTTTAAAGTATATATTTTCTTTTTTATTTCAGAGAGGAAGGGAGAGGGAAAGAGAAATAGAAACCTCAATGACAGAAAATCACTGATCATCCACCCCCTGCAGGCCCCACACTGGGGATCCAGCCCACAACCCAGGTATGTGCCCTGACCAGGAATTGAACCATGACCTTTGGTTCATAGGCCGATGCTCAACCACTGAGTCCTGCTGGCTGGGCCAAAGCTACTTCTTAGGTATTTGTGTAGCAGCACTCCGCTCCTGGAACCAAAAGTCTGTATTAGTTTTCTATTGCTACTTTCTCATCTGAAGGATACATTGGGGAACCATCACTTCCCCAATCTCATCGTTATTGCAGATATTCAGCTCCTCGAGGTTGTGGATCCATGGCCACTTTTTCAAAGCCATCAAGGGGGAGAGAGACTGTTTCATATGAGTCTCCAGACATAGTAGAATCAAGACAAGGCACACGTGTTCAGTCTAAACACCTGAGCAGAATGAGAATGGTTGTTTGATATCACTCAGGTTTGGATTAACTTACTCTGTAGCAATAGTCACTGGAACAATATTCCTAAATTCAATTTTTGTTTTTTAATAAGTAAATTCATTTTAATTTTCTTTAAATGAATAATGAAAGTAAACCATGATTATTTGGCAGGAATTTTAAAATAGCATACCATATCCAATTTGGGAACTTATTGTATATTAAAATACATGCTAAAATTAACTATTTCAGCATCAGGAATATATAAAAATACTTCCATTTCATGATTATTAGTTTTTGCAGATTATACTTAAAAATTTAGTGGATTATCATTTTAAATGGTTAGGCTTTTTTTTTTCTTGAAGTGATTAGAAAAAGAGAACAACTGAAGTTATTATTCATAAGCACTACTTTACAAATAAATACATTGTGGTTATGAATAGTGCTACATTACCAATAAATAAAGGGAAATTGTATATAATTGTCAGTATAGTTTATCTTTTGTTCAACATTGTTTGGGAATGGCTAGAACTTTGTAACTCAATATGATATACAGGAATTTGTGTCAGATGAATACAATTTATTAGTCTGGTGATAATCATATTGATATGTATGTGTAATATTACTTATATGTTCTTCATGATTTATTTTAGTTAATGTGCCTTATATTTTTATCTTTTAACTAAAGATATATTATAAGAAAAATGAATTTATATATGAGACTAAGAATAAAAACAATTCAAAACTGAATAAAGGCCCTAACCTCCACATCAGCAAGAGGTGTCCAGCTTAAGTGCTTGCTTAATTTTCACTTTACCTCTTTTCAAAGGCTTTCAAGCCCTGGCAGCCATTTCTCAGTGGTTAGAGAATCGGCCCACACACCAAAGAGTCTCAGGTTCGATTTCCAGTCAAGGGCATGTACCTGGGTTGCAGGTTCATTAACTGTCTTATTTATCAATTCATTTGAAAAGCCAAATACAGTGAAACAATTAGTAACTTAAACATCTTTGTAAACTCTTGATAGTTAGTCCTCATATTATCAGTTGAAAACGATGATCTACCCTAAACCCAAACATGCTACAGATTGCCAGTTGTCACTTGTTGTGCCCAGATTTCAAAGTTCCCAAGACCCCCAGGAAGCCAGTCAGTCCGATGCAAAAGCAAAGAGTCATCTATTTCAAACCCGGGTTTGGCTCCCCTGCCACACTCACCGATGCAACGGTAAGCTCCAGTGGCCGAGAGAGAGAGGCCTGATGGGACAGGGGGTTTTAAAGGGGGGTGGAGTGAGGGCAGGAGAGGGGACTGTGGGCCCCGCCGATTGGCCAGGCGCGAGTCGGGTCATCTCTATGGCGCGCACGTCCCTTGATTGTCATTGGTTAGTTTAAAGAAATCCTGGGCGTGGCCAGCAGAGGCCTGGGCTTCCGGGAAGAAGGCACTCTCCTGAGCACATGGCGGCCGCCCCAAAAATGGAGGACCCAGGGCAAGATGGAGGGCGCAGTCCTAGCCCCCCCCAGGGCGAGCTGAGCCCGGGCTCCAGGGGCCAGTCCGGTTGCTGGGGGTCCAGTAGATCGACCAGTTCCAGCCCAGGCAGGAAGTCCACGTCCTCCTTCTCGTTCCCGGGGGCGTCGGCGATCGCCTCCTCCTCCATCTCCTCGGGCGAGGGCACGCGCCCCGCCCCGCCGCCGCTGCTGCCGCGTGGGTCCGGTCCGGGGGCGGCGGGCGGGTGGCAGCCTGCGCCAGGCTCCCGCCGTGGGCTGGGGAGTCGGTGCCCGAGGGCGCCAGCAGCGTGGTCAGGCCCCGAGACGACTCGCCCTTTCAACTTACGACTAAATTGCATGACTCACAGCACCCTCTTGCAGTTATGAACAATACCTAATTTCTGGAAGGAAGGAAGGAATTTAGAGAGTGAAGTGGAGGGAAAATATTACCACAATTACTCATACTTTTCTTTTGCAACAGTAACCCATGCCCTCAATTCCTCCCCTCAAAAAAGTCTTGCTCCAATAATTGTAAAAACCATTATTAGCATCATAAGAAAAAGAATGTACCTTACTTAAGTTACATAAAGCATTAAATTTAAGGAATGCATAGTACTGAATGGTATTTTTACCCTTAAATATTATGACATATATTTTGTAAGAATTTGAAGCCCTGTATTATTTGCTGAATTAGGTTTACTTTTTGTTTCCTGAAAGTATACCTAAAATCTAGCCAGCAGTAGCTGCCAGTTCCCTTCAGCACATAGAAAATTCTAAGAATTTTAAATCTCTAAGAAACAGTACTGCTATTCATTACAACTATCAGGAGCTTTGGCAATTTTATAATCATTATTTTAAACTGAATAACAAAACTTCAACTGCCTGAGATTCTCAAGAAATTCGTGAGTTTGGATTAATTTATTTGTCTTATAACAAAAGTACACTAGCACTATTATAAAGACAACACTACTCTTATTTTAGCAACAACCCCGTGCCAGGACTATGTTAAGGTTTGGCTTTGAATCACGATGCTGTGCTGACTTTGACAGAAGTTGGTGGAATTGCAGTGGCTGCTTCTGAATTTATACATGGATATTTCTCAGTAAGAGGGGCTTAGAACAGGCAATTTGATAGGAAAGACATGTTTGTATTGTTGGAAGAATAGCAAGATGATTTCTCTTGAAGTACATTTGTTTAGCTGGTAGTTTGTGCATTTGTTTAGCTGGTAGTTTGAGGTTAGAGATTTAAAAAAGGTCAACTCTATGAAAGGTAGTTTTATTTACATAAGATGGAGAAATCTCATGTTCAAATCAAAAGACTGATGGAAAAGCCACTGCTGGATCAAATGTCACGTGTCTCCTCTGTATCTTCCCACCAGCTGCCCACCAGTCCCATCTGCCAACCAAATCCTCATATTAGGTTAACTTCTCATCATCAGGATAAAGGCACACAAATAGATGGACTCTAGGCTCTTGGACATATCAGAGGTTATAACCTCCTACTTAGACAAAGTGCAGGAGGTTATGTGTCCTTTTAAAGGGTCAGATTTGGGATTAGAATGCAGATTTTATTGCCAAAATCAACACAATTTCCACTCTACCATGCTGCTCCTTTTTTTCTCTCTTCAGTTTTTCCACTTCTTTATCTTTGCTTTGTTTCTCTTAACTTTCTCAACCCATCATCCCTTGCACATGTCTTTTCTCTTTTCTGCTCCTCAAATCTCCTCTCTCCATGTTGTACTCATTGGATATTGAGGGATTTCATTGGTTCTACATAGCTCCCTTGAACCTCACTAACACTACCAGTGTGGAAGATAAGACTCAGGGAGAGCAGACAGAAAGCCACAGTAGTATTCCAGCTTATTAGCATCTGAATCGGAATTGTGACAAAGACAGTCACAATGGTAGAGATAAAAGTAAAGGATACACTCCTCATTCAATAGAAACAGCTAACATTTTTATAGGGCCTAACATATGCCAGGCTCTTTTTTAAATGTTTAATGTATTTTAACTCATTCAGTCCTCCTAATAACTGTCTAGGGAAAGTACCTCTATTTTACAAATGAAAGACTGGAGAACCTTGCCCACCTAAAGCAGAGATTCAAACCCAGGCAGTATTGCTCCAGAGATCTTGCTATTCAACAAACATGATAAAGGTAGAATCTTTGGGGATGCCCTGGATCTGTAGAGTCTATGGGTTTCATACTAAGAAACTGTGGCATTTTTATACTTGAAGCTGTAAGAGCCAATGAATCACTCAGACAAGAGAGGGTAACATGAAAAAGAAGGCTGAAAATAGAACACTGATCTTTAAAAAAAAATTTGCCCAAGTTGATGAGTGGATAAAAAAGCTGGGGTATATTTACATCATGGAATACTTCGCAGCTATAACAAAAGAAGGATCTTTTACCATTTGAGACAGCATGGAGAGACCTGGAAAGTATTATGCTAAGCAAAATAAGCCAGTCAGAGAAAGATAAGTATCACTTGATCTCACTCATATTTGGAATCTAATGAACAAAAACTCATGAGCAAAATAGATCCAGAGACATAGAAGCATGTAACAGACTAACGAACCTCAGAAGGAAGGCAGGAGCGGGGGTGGGGGTGGGGGGGGGGCATGGAGAGTGATTAACTTGGGAACTTATATGCACATATGCGTAGCCCATGGACACAGACAATAGTGGTGAAGGCCTGGGAGGGGATGGTGCGGGGTGGAAGGGGCCAATGGAGGGGGAAAAGGGGGACATCTGTAATATTTTCTACAATAAAGTTAATTTTTAAAAAAATTTAAAGGGAACAAGAGTAAAAGAAGAACTGTAGTCAACAATTATTTTTAATATTTAAGTAATTAATCTAAATATAGTTTACACAGGATAAAATGTGCAAATCACAAGTTCAATAGGCTTTGACAAATATATATCTATATATCTGTGTGACCAACACATCAACCAAAGTACTTATTTCCATCACTCCAGGAAGCTCCCTTTGCTCCTTTCCAGTCAACTCACCACCCCCGGCCCCCGCCCATGTGTCAACTCTGTTCTGATTCCTATCTACATAGGCTAGTATCGTTTTTTCCTGAACTTCCTATAAATATAATCATACAATATGCATTACTGGCTATTCTGAATAAAGTTTTGAACATTGTGGAACAAATCATTTTCTAAACATAGCTTTCCCCTTCCATTTTGTAGATCTCTAAGGATAGATTTGCTGAGTCACAGGGTAGGTATAGAACTTCATTTAAAAATTACTAGTTTTTCAGAGTGGCACCATTTCACACTACCACTAATAATGTATGAAAGTTCTAGTTCCAAATTTTGTGCTGTATTTTTTAGATATTAGTATTGAGGTTATGAAACCCTAAAAAAAAAAAAAAAGACTTAGGAAGATTACCATGTTTTTTCTATGATCCAAAAAGTGTCAAATATCCTATTAATTATTTGTTCGTTTAAAGCAGGGGTGGGAAACCTTTTTTCTGCCAAGGGCTATTTGGATATTTACAACATCATTTGAGAGCCATACAAAATTATCAACTTAACGATTAGTTATATTTGGTCAAACATTTAATTAATGCATTGGCAGGGCCAGACCAAATGATTTCTCAGGCTGGACTTTCCCACCCCTGCTTTAAAGGCAATCCTCCTATGACATCTCACCATGAATCACCAGCTTTTGTTTGGTTAACCTTGCTTACTAGGTGGTGTTCCCTTTGTTAATGTAAAAAACCATTGAAACCTGTAAAGAATTTTTGTGAGTTTATTTGAGCCACACTGTCAACATATGCCAGGAAGCAGAACCTCAATGAATTGAGATAATGCTCCGGAGAATGACGGGTTACATATGAATTTATACATTGCAATCAAAGGAAAGGGACATAGTTGGGTTACATGAAATTCATTGGTGATAGATTAAGGAGGTAGGATAAAGCAAAGTGGGGAAACCTCTGGGATAGGGTAAAAAGTGAAATGATGGACATATGCTTCTTTTACATAGATGGATACAGGATAGTTTAACATAATTAACAGTTGACAATTAATTTGATAACAATAATAATGAGGGAATGTTCTGGTGCCATTTGTTGTGCCCTGAGGGGTCCAGAGAAAAGGGAAGTTACAAGTTACCCAGACATTTCACCTTTAAGTTATCTTAGAGGCAAAAAGACAAATGGGCTCCGTAAAGATCTAAGTTGATCTTTGTCAGGGAAAATACTGGCCTAGGACATGACTACCCACCATGACCTGTTTGTAGTTAAAGTTTAATTTCAGACCATCTTCTGTGGTTATTTTAGTCAGCGGTTCTCAACCTGTGGGTTGCGAACAATGAAAATACATCCTGCGTATCAGCTATTTACATTACGATTCATAACAGTAGCAAAATTAGTTATGAAGTAGCAACGAAAATAATTTTATGGTTGGGGGTCACCACAACATGAGGAACTGTATTAAAGGGTCGCAGCATTAAGAAGGTTGAGAACCACTATTAGGTCTTTGAGTTTGCACAACCGCCATGCAGGCCTTCCCTGAGTTTGTCAAGTTAGCACGTGGCCCCTTTCGTCCACACCCTCTTCGCTCAATGTTCTTAGTACATCTCTTCAGAAAATTATTATCTTTTCTTCTTGATGGAAACTATGTAAGTATTTGTGCTCCCTTAACAGAATCTCCAACAAGCTCTTAATATTTATGGGATGTAGAAATAGAGAGATCACTTTATTTTATTTTTTTAAAAAATTATATATGTAATTTTAAGATTAAAAAGCCAGGAAATGAAACTAGCATTTTAGACAATTCTCTTAAAATGCTGTATGTGGCCCAGGCAGCATGGCTCAGTGGTTAAGCGTGGACCTATGAACCAGGAGGTCAAGGTTCGATTCCTGGTCAGGGCACAGGCCTGGTTGGGGGCTCCATCCTCAGTGTGGGGTGTGTAGGAGGCAGCTGATCAATGATTCTCTCTCATCATTGATGTTTCTCTCTCTTCCTTCCTCTCTGAAATCAATAAAAATATATTTTAAAAACGCTGTATGTGAAAAAAAAAATTAGCAAAGAAACACCGGCTTGTTTAAATGTGGAGGGAGACAGCATCTAAGAGGGAGAACCAGGAAACCAGAGAGAGGAGGAATTATTAAGTATTCTTCTTTCGCTCCTGCCCACTGAAATGTGAAACAAATGAAGGCAGGAATTTTTGCCCATTTTGTTTATTGCTGTTTGCTCAAATGCCAGAACAGTGCTTACAATTTACAAGACTCTCCTATTTGTGAACGATTACATTTTAAAAAGGCTAGTGGGGGGCTATGGACTGAGTGTCTGTGTCCCTCTGCAATTCATACGCTGAAGCCCTAATCCTCATGTGATGATATTTGGAGGTCAGGTCTTTGGGAAGTAATTATGTGTAGACTAGGGGCCCGGTGCACGAAATTCGTGCACTGGGTGTGTGTGTGGGGCGGGGGGAGTGTCCCTCAGCCCAGCCTGCCCCCTCTCACATACTGGGAGCCCTCAGGCGTTGACCCCCATCACCCTCCAATCGCAGGATCAGCCCCTTGCCCAGGCCTGACGCCTCTGACAGAGGTGTCAGGCCTGGGCAGGGGACCCTCATTTCCCCCCATCACTGGTTCTTCCCCCAGCCCAGGCCTGATGCCTCTGGCCCAGGCATCAGGCCTGGGCAGGGGACCCCCAGACCCCTCCGATTGCTGGCTCTGCCCCTTGCCCAGGCCTGATACCTCAGCCAGAGGCGTAGACCCCCATCACCCTCTGATCACCTGATCGGCCCCTTGCCCAGGCCTGACGCCTCCGCCAGAGGTGTCAGGCTTGGACAGGGGACCCCCATCTCCCCCCAATCACTGGCTCTGGCCCCCGCCCAGGCCTGAGGCCTCTGGCCCAGGAATGATGCCTGGGCAGGGGACCCCCATCTCCCTCTGATCGCTTGCTCCACCCCCCGCCCAAGCCTGACGCCTCTGACCCAGGCTTCAGGCCTGGGCAAGGGGACCATCATATCCCCCCAATCCCCGGCTCAGCCCCCTGCCCAGGCCTGATGCCTCGGCCAGAGGAGTTGACCCTCATCACCCTCCGATCACCAATCACCGGATCGGCCCCTTGACCAGGCCTGAGGCCTCTGGCAGAGGTGTCAGGCCTGAGCAGGGGACCCCCAGCTCCCCGCGGTTGCAGGCTCCACCCCTGCCAAGGCCTAACGCCTCTGGCTGAGGCGTCCGGCCCGGGCAGCGGGGACCCGCAGCTGCAGCGGCCCCGCGATCGTGGGCTCCACTTTAGGCCCAGGCAAGGGACCCCTAGCTCCCGGGACTGCCAGCTTCGACCTTGCCCAGCTCCCATCGCTGGCTCCACCCCTACTTCCTGCTATCACTGGCCAGGGCGGCAAAGGCGCCTGATTCTCTGATCATGGCTGGGGGGCAGGGCAAAGGCAGCCGCCTTTGCCCTGCCCCCCAGCTCTTAGCTCCCCCCTGGGTTTCCGATCACTGTCAGTGGCAGGGGGCTTCTTCCTGCTTTCCCTTTTGCCTCCCTGCATTGTGCCTACATATGCAAATTAACTGCCATCTTGTTGGCTTTAAAACATCTAACAATCATAGTTGGCAGTTAATTTGCATATAGCCCTGATTAGCCAATGAAAAGGGTATCGTCGTACGCCAATTACCATTTTTCTCTTTTATTAGTGTAGATTAGTGAGTTCATGAGGCCGTGGAGCCCCCCCCCCTCCCCCTGTGATGGGAGTAGTGCCCTTATCAAGTGAGACCAGAGCTCTCTCGCCCACAGGAAGATACAGTAGGAAGGCGGCCATCTGTAAACAAGGAAGAGGACACACACCAGAAGCCCACCTCGCTGGCAGCCTGATCTTGGGCTTCTAGCTTCTAGAACAATGAGAAATAAATGTTTATTGTTTAAGCCACCCAGTCAGTAATATCTTTGTTATATCAGCTTGAATGAAGTCAGGGGGAAATCAAGAAATTAGCCTTAGCCCTAAAATACCTTGTTTAAAATTCTTCAGTACACTTTTTTTGAGTTTCAGACACCACCCATATTTTGTAGTGTGGTATTTAAAATCTATCCTGATCTATTTACCTATAACGCACCCCCCCACACACACCTAAATTTAAATACTTTACATATATCCTCCCACACTTTTGTACTCTCCATGGTTTTACTTATAATCTGTCTTGCCCTGCCCGGAAAAACCCTCCATAGCACCATGACTGATGAAATTCCATGTGTATCTTTCCAGAATCCACTCACTTACCAACCCCATGGGAGAGGCCTACGTAAGAGCAGCAGATAAAAGCTGGAGAGAGAAAAAAAAAAAAAAGCTGGAGAGCGCTTTCTATGTGCTGGTTGCTTTCGTTCTGTCAAACATTCTGAGTGACGCAGGCATTGTTTCTGTTTGAAAGTTTAGAAACTAAAGTTTAGAGTTTGTGATTTGCTCAAAATGATACTTGGTTAGAACTGGGATTGAGGTCTAGGAAGACTTGATTCTAAAGCTTGCACTCTTTTTTTCTGTACAACATGGCTTTTGGGGCAATCCACTATTCCTTTAATTAGAATAACACTTATCTTTTGTATTCTAATTATATTTATCTTTCAGTACACTCTGAGTTCTTTGAGGGCAGAGCCTGCCTTATTCATTCTTTTACCCAAATGATTATCAAAGAGAGTAAGAACTTAATATACATTGGTTGAAAGTAAATGGTGGCAGTTATTTATGGAATAGCTCTAGTGGTGAAAGAATTTCATATTAGATGTTTTAAAGCTAAACTCAAACTATTTCCCCAAAAATGAGGATTTCAAGGATTCAAACAGTCTTGTTCATTCCTATCCTAGGCAAGCACATGAGTAAGAATTACCTAATCCAGCCACCTGACTTTCCAAGAAGGTACTGTGAGTCCGAAGACATGAATGAATTCTTTTGGGACAGTTCTAAGTCATCAGGGATGCAGAAGAGGGTGAAGGAGTTTTTGAATACTAATGGCTCATCCTACTTTGTGGCAAGAAACCATGGCCTTGGAAAATAAGAGCAAAGTAGGTTTTTCAGTCTGCTCCAAAGGATTTATTCTATAAATAGTACAACAGTGCACAACACAAACCAAATGTCTTCATTTACAGAACTTATTGTCTAGGGCTGGGAAATAATTTTATAATAAAGTGGGGATGTGGATGGAGGAAAATATAAGAGATCTCAATGATCTTGAAAGGAAAAGCAAACAAACCAGTGTGACTGCAGGGGATGCGGGGCAACTGGTAGGAAATTAAGGCAGAGAGCTAACAGATGATGTGGGACCGTGTCCAACAGATCATGTTAAAGACTTTAGAGGTAATGAATGGTGAGGAGTTAGTGGTTTTGACCATGTTAACATGATCTGATTTGCATCTTTAAACAAATTTTGTTCTGTTGAACAGATAGCAGTGTAGTAAGAGCACAAGGAGGAAGGCCCACTGTGAGGGTATGAGAATAGTCCAGTGAGTAATGGAGGAGGAAACTATGGTTGGTTATCTCTAAGAGTGGTGAGAGGTTGTATTCTGAATGTATGTGGAAGCTCTATCCAAGATTTGCTATGCACTGTAAGTATGAAGAACCCCGGTTTTTGGCTTAAGCAGCTGGGTGAATAGAATACAGCTTAGTGAGGAGGGAAACACTGAAAAAGATCATAAGTTTGTTTGAGAAATCAAGACTTCTATAGGAATATTTGTAGATGAAATTATGTGACTACAATTACTTCAAAATAATCTAGTTCTGTAAATATAAAAAAAGGTTAATCATTGCTAATTGTTGAGACAGGATAATATGCATGTCCAGGTTTATTATACTATTCTATCTTCTGCATTTACAATTGTTCAGTAATAATACTTATTAATATTTTAATAATAAACTTTTAAAAGAATGCTTATAAACACACATCAGACTTCGTATGGAGGTGTTAGATATACATGGAGTTCAGCAAAGAAATCAGGCTAAAAGTGACAGGAGTTATCAGCACATTTAAAGCCATGACATAGGATGAGAATGCCTACAGAGTGAATAAAAATAAATAGGTCCAGCACTAAGTAACTGAACTCTCCAACATTAGGAGATGAGAAAAATCTTGAAAGGCATTTTTGCCAGGATTTTGCAATATGTATTAAGTCACTAGAAAATATGTAAATTTGAATCAGTAATTCCATTTCTAGGAATGTATAAGAAACTAGGGACCCGGTGCATGAAATTCGTGCACTGGGTGTGTGTGTGGGGGAGTGTCCCTCAGCCCAGCCTGCCCCCTCTCACATACTGGGAGCCCTCAGGCGTTAACCCCCATCACCCTCCAATCGCAGGATCGGCCCCTTGCCCAGGCCTGACGCCTCTGGCTGAGGCGTCCGGCCCGGGCAGCGGGGACCCACAGCTGCAGCGGCCCCGCGATCGTGGGCTTCGCTTTAGGCCCAGGCAAGGGACCCCTAGCTCCTGGGACTGCCAGCTTCGACCGTGCCCAGCTCCCATCGCTGGCTCCACCCCTACTTCCTGCGATCACTGGCCAGGGCGGAAAAGGCACCTGATTCTCCGATCATGGCTGGGGGGCAGCTCTTAGCTCCCCCCTGGGTTTCCGATCACTGTCAGTGGCAGGGGGCTTCTTCCTGCTTTCCCTTTCGCCTCCCTGCATTGTGCCTACATATGCAAATTAACTGCCAATCTTAGTTGGCAGTTAACTGCCAATCTTAGTTGGCAGTTAATTTGCATATAGCCCTGATTAGCCAAAGAAAAGGGTATCGTCGTACGCCAATTACCATTTTTCTCTTTTATTAGTGTTGATGAATAGGACTAGTGTACATAGACTATGTAAAAGATTTATTACAAATGCTCAATGGGAAAAGAGAAGGGAGGGAGGTAACATGGTAAAATAGCCTGAAAGTCAATCAATGGGCTGGCTTGATACAGTACGTTACATTCAATGGAATCTTGTCCAGCAATTAAGAACGGTGTAGGTATAGACCAGTGGTTCTCAACCTTCCTAATGCCGCGACCCTATAATACAGTTCCTCAGGTTGTGGTGACCCCAACCATAAAATTATTTTCATTGCTACTTCATAACTATAATTTTGCTACTGTTATGAATCATAATGTAAATATTTGATATGCAGGATGTATTTTCATTGTTACAAATTGAACATAATTAAAGCATAATGATTAATCACAAACACAGTATGTAATTATATATGTGTTTTCCTATGGTCTTAGGCAACCCTTGTGAAAGGGTCGTTCAACCCTCAAAGGGGTCGCAACCCACAGGTTGGAGACCCACAGGTTGAGAACCACTGGTATTTACTCAAAATGATTTGAGAAAAGCTGATCAATTAGAGCATTCTAGTTTGTTTTATACTTATTTACACTATAATGTTAATGTTTTGCACTAATCTTTCCATCAATAACCTAAAATAGTAAATGGTAAAATTATATAGCTTTTCCCCACTTCATTTATCTGTAGTTTGTAATTTTTCTCAGTAGATATTATAAAAAATATACAAGGTTAATCTATACTAAAAAAAGGGTAATATGCAAATTGGTAACAACACCCTCACAGTCACGACCAGATATGCTAATTATCATGACCAGTATGCAAATTGACCATCACTTCAACACAATAAGAGAGGGATATGCTAATTATCTCTGATATGCTGATTAGTCATGACCAGTATGCAAATCAACCATAACTCCAACACACAAGATGGCCACCACAAGATAGCCTGTAGGGGAGGGCAGTTAGGGGTGACCAAGCCAGCAGGGGAGGGCCGTTGGGGGCGAACAGGCCAGCAGGAGAGGGCTGTTGGGGGTGATCGGGCTGGCAGGGGAGGGCAGTTGGGGGTGACCAGGCCAGCAGGGGAGAGCAGTTGTTGGCAATCAGGCCAGCAGGGGAGGGCAGTTATGGGTGACCAGGCCTGCATGAGAGGGCAGTTTGGGGGGTACCAGGCCTGCAAGGGAGGGCAATTTGGGAGATACTCAGCCTGCGAAGGAGGGCAGTTTGGGGGCAACCGAGCCTGCAGGGGAGGGCAGTTGGGAGTAACCGGGCCGGCAGGGGAGGGCAGTTGGGAGTAACCGGGCCGGCAGGGGAGGGCAGTTGGAGGCGGCCAGGCCGGCAGGGGAACAGTTAGGCATCGATCAGGCTGGCAGGGCAGTGGTTAGGGCAGCCGTGGGCAAACTGAATAAAACTAAAAAAAAAAAAAAAGACCGTACCCTTTTATATAATGATGTTTACTTTGAATTTATATTAGTTCACACAAACACTCCATCCATGCTTTTGTTCCGGCCCTCCGGTCCAGTTTAAGAACCCATTGTGGACCTCGAGTCAAAAAGTTTGCCCATCCCTGGGTTAGGGGGTGATCAGGCTGGCAGGCAGAAGCAGTTAGGGGCAATCAGGCAGGCAGGCAGGCAGGTGAGCGGTTGGGAGCCAGCAGTCCTGGATTGTGAGAGGGATGTCCGACTGCCTGTTTAGGGCCTAAATGGGCAGTCGGACATCCCTCGAGGGGTCCCAGATTGGAGAGGGTGCAGGCTGGGCTGAGGAACACCCCCCCACCCCCTGTCACAAATTTCGTGCACCGGGCCTCAAGTTTTTAAATAAAACTCATTAAGGAATATAAAATACAAATGACCTTTAATAGGAACCTGACTTAAATTAATCAATATTTACATTGATACCATAACATCTGATTGAAATAACTATTATTACTTTAAAGTAAATATACCATAAGAAATCATTTCAATAGTATATAAATATTTTATTTAAATTAAGAAATGTAATAAAATTACATACACTTGTTCCACTGTTTGGGTAACATTTCTAATTATTTATAAATAACCTACACACCATTTCTCAGGTACCAAGTTCTAAGTATTTCAATAGTGTCAAAGTATATTTTTCACAATATGTAAGCTATATTCCACAATCTGGCATAGAAATCCAGACACAATATATACAATGCACACTGACTTTAACTAACCTAAGGATAGTAAGTAATATTAAAAGTCAAGGCAATTTATTTCTCTGTAGTGAAAGTTACAACACACATGCCATTTTGAGATGAACTATATCTAAAAAAAAATCACTGTGACTATCATTTATATTGATCTAATTAAGTTTTTAGGACATTGTCATTCCACTTCCCCTAATTTAGCTAATGATATCACTAGCAAGGTCTTATTCATGAGCTTGACCTTAACCTTAAAAAATAAACTTGTTTACAACATTTGATATTTTTCCCAAAATTCAGTATTTAGTTTAAAAGACTTATTTTTACAAGTCCAATTATAACAATTCTGCTTTTTCCTTATAATGCTTTTATTAGATAAAAACTATTATGACTTCAGAAAATCCTGTTTAGGTTAAAATTCTGACTCTAAAACTTTCTATATGTATTTTATTAATATCTGAGTCAAACTTCTAGATGGTTATAGGGATATTACATAAAAATCTTTTTTTAAAGCTTTTTCCATCTTGATTATAAAAATCATCAACTACTACATTGCTAAAATAATTTCTTCTTTCTTGGCCTCAGGCCACTGTCTTGTCTACTTCAAAAGTGAAAATTATTGTTTTCCTATATCTAATAATATTATTCAAGCATAGATATTAAGAGATAAAAATAAAATTTAGTTTAATATTTTATCATTATCACCTGTTAGGGGTTGGCCAAATCAGATGATTTCCTCACTAAAAAAAAACAAGCTTTAAAAAATAAAATAAAATAAAATAAAATAAAAATAAAGAAAATAAAAAAACAAGCTTTAAACCAAATATTGATTTTCATCCTGTAACTCACATTTGTCTATTGAATCAATTACCCAACCTTCTTGCAGAATTTTAAACTTTCTCTTAAGAGTTCTTCGAAAAGCTTTAAAATCTGCAACACGACTATGATCCTCCCCAATGATTACATGAGACACTCCCTTAGCTAAACAAGAAACTACTTCTGCTCCATGAAATCGAAGCTCTAAGGCTGTAATAGCTAATCTTGTTCCCTCGATTTTGGTAGTCAAGTCATTAATAACAGTATACAAGTCCAAATAAATGGTGTGATTTCGAAACATATTCAAGGGAGAGCAGTTCCAGGAATATCGATACTCTAAATCAGCAATCACAGAGGCCATTTCTTTAGGAGTCTGTTCGCTAGAATCTTTAATTCCTGAGAATACTTCCTTCAGTTGGTTCAAATCTGTATCAACAAAATAACTATCACCATAACAATCATATTCACGGGCAAAATGTTGTTTTGTTGATGGGCACATATGAATCATAAAGTGAGGCTGCCATGGCACACAGCTTTTGGTCTTAAAACATTCTAACAGCCACTCGGGCTTGACAACATCATGTTTATTTGAAGAAATTATATTTTTCACTCTTATGTTCTCAGACCCTGCAATAACACAGTATGTGTCTGGGCCTGGGTTTTGTACTATATAACCACCAAATTCTGCAATTCTGTTCTCCAGGTCAGGCTTTGGATGGCCATTTATTCCACTCATAACACAAAACTCCACATCTTCAAATATATTGGAAACTTTGTTTACGTTAGAAAGGTTAGGTGCTTTTAAGTGCTCAATAATTCCAATAACTTTCTTAATTTTGGAGGGAGCTTTCCGCTTTTTTACTTGGGGTTCGTCACCACCACCGACATAAAGGTGTTTAGACGCAAGCTTTCCAGATGCTTTCCCTCGAAGTTGTTCTAAGTCATCCAGAGTCATGCACTCATGCCACTCTTTGTCTTCTCTGATCTTTTCAATTCGTGGAAAACGCAAAGTGCAGCCAGTTTTATACATGTCGCTGGGAACAATCTCTGATGCTTTTATCTGAACGATGACAGAATTACAAGGCTCAATGTACACTTCTGGCTTCTCTGTTCCACATAAAATGCTACTTGGTGGAGCTTTTTTATGAAAAGGCTTCCAATGCTTGGCCAGTTTCAAACCTAGATCATACAGTTCTTTCATGGTGTAACCTGAGCCAATACGACAGAGAGTATGAAACACAGATGGTTTTTCACCAGAAGCATGCTTCTCTGCGACAGCACACAAAAAATGAGACATCATTCCACCCCGTGAACCTTTACCCCAATAGCCCCCCACAATTATGATGTCCAGTTCATCCATGAGGCCATTGACATACTCTGGTTTAATTTTTAACCATCCCTCACCTCTTTTGTCCGGCTTATAAATGGATAGAGGATGTTTTATCATGATTCCCTCTTCTCTTTTATCTATTGCTTCATTCAGAGCCTCAATTACTTCTTTATTAGTATGAGCTTGTGTTTTTTCCACTATTTCTATTCTGCCTGGTACTGGTGTTAAAATACTATTAAGAATTTCGTATCTCTTTCTCAGGGTTTCATGTCCTAGCTTTTTATTATTGACCATTAATACATCAAAAACACAATAACAAGTCTGCAGATCAGAATCTTCTACCATTCTTTTAATATCAAACTTATTCCCCTTCTGCATAAAAGTTTGTGTATTAGGATTGTAGGCCATCATCTCACCATCAAGGATACAAATCTGTATATCTGTTCTGAATGCATCATGAATGAATGGTGTAAGAGAACCTTCATGTGGAGAAGCACCAAACTGTTCTGTATATTTATAGCCATTTCGGGAGAAATATTCATATACATCCCCATCTTTGTGCATTTGCATACGCTCGCCATCTAGCTTGGTTTCAATATAGAAACTCTGGTTTTTCATGTCCTTCTCAATTCTCCCAATATCTGCTATTGCAGCGAGCATTGGTTTAAAGGGAGAGAATAAAGTGATAGAGATATCACTGAGCCCTATTGAAGGGTCATGCAGTTGCCTACAGACTTTCTCCAGATCTGTGGTGACATTATGCAACTCAGCAGCATCATTATGAAAAAGAGAAAATACAGTTTGCTGACTAAAACCTAGCTTTAAGTCCTTCACAATCATTCGTATTAGCCACTTTTGTTCAAGTGCTGAGCTCTGAGTTATTAGCTGAAGAAGACTCTTCTTTACTAGGTCCTTTCTTTTGGCAGAATTATTGGTGGCAACTGAGTCCAAAATGTCATTTACTTGCTGTATGGTTAGGCTTCCTTTCTGTAAACATCTTGGTTTCAATACAAAGTATGCAATCATGGCAAAGTCTCCGGCATCTCCACGAGTTCCAGTAGGTGTCCTGTAATTTAAAAGTTTAAGAGCATCTTTTCCATCTTTAGGTAAATTGAGCAATTCAATATAAAGCTTAGCAAGCATTGTTTCTTTGATTCCATAGGCCATTCTCTCTCTTTCTAGCTGAGGAAGAATAAGTCTCATTGCAGGATAAAAAGAGTCTGTGACATCTTTCTGGTTCTTATGAAGGGCATCATGGAATTTTCTCCAAGAATCTAAAAATTCCCTGAAGTGTCTGATTTTATCTGCACGTCCTTTACTTCTCTGTATTCGTTCTAAAGTTGAACATAAATCTGCAAAAGGAACGTGAGATGCAACAGTTTGTGAAGTTTGTGAGGCAGCCATAGAAGCGATGGGTGAATCCTCTGGTTCAACTAATAAAACAGAAAGAGAGTAACTTTAGGTAAAAGATAAAATTCAACTAAATATTTAATGTAAACTCTTTAAAGAGAACACCTAGTTCATAATGTTTGCCAGGTGAAAATGGATCAATGCTATAAATGCTGCAAATAATGTCTTTTCAATCTCTACATTTAATAACAACCAACTATTTTATCTTAATTCTATTTAGTATTTATTATCAAAAGTATCAGCAATCCCACTGTCTGTAATTTACAATACTAACTTTAATTATTTTAATTTTCTTACTCCCTAAATTACAGCTTCTATTGAAATTATTCCATTCCATATTTAGCACATAATGCAAAAGATGATTGCTAATAATGATAGTAACAAATAAGGCTCAATTCACTATATTTCTGAACTTCTTATCTCTCTCTCTCTGTCAGACACAGTATCAGAAACAAACTTCTTAAAACAGATGTTTTAAAATAATCATTAGCTCACTGAATTAAAATTTGACTTTGTAGGAAGTTTCTTTTTCAAAAAAAAAAAAAAAAAGAAGAAAGAAAGAAAAAAGCAAGTAAGGAAGAAAGAAAATGTATCTTCTTTCAGACAAACAAAGCCTATGGCTGTTTATTTCCACTCCTTCACTGCTAGCTATGCCTAATGACTCTGAAATTCAAAACCTAACTCAAAATACCCTCCCCATGAAATCCTCATTTGACCTGTCTCTTTTAGTTCTATATTTTAACATAGTTACTTACAGTTTTATAAATTTGATTTCATTAGTACACTTTTTTTTGTTTATATTCCCTGCCAGTTAGGCCCACCCACCCACCAATTCACTGACTACAGATGAACAAGGCACAGTGTGCTATGGGCAAATACAGTATAGCACTGCCGTAAAAGAGCATACACCCTGTAAAGAAAAAGGGACAAATGGGAACTAATTATAAAATGCTAAGTGCTTTAACAAAAATAAAAACAACAGTGTGTCATGACACAGAGCTTTTCACTGAAGTAGCTTCTAAAGTTAGAAAGGAAATAACAGGTACCTTGTTGTGCTAAGGTCTAGAATATTTCCTAAAGCAGTCATGACAAGTGTGAAATGATTTTTCACATTTTTAATATCCATGCAAGTTCTATTAGAATCTATAAGGTATCAGAATCTATGGTTTAAACTATGTAACACTCACTTTTCAAACAGACTTTAAGTAAAAATGTGTGCTCCAGAAATACAGACTTCTGCTTTTATCTAGTGTTTCAGACACCTGCTGGCACATTCCAGATAGCCCAGAGAGCCCAGAACAGTGTCACACAGGGGATGGGATGAATTGCTATAGTACAGAGACCACAAAATCCCCCACTCCTGCAAGCAAAAGCCATCAAATACACTATGAGTACAAGGCTACGTTATCCAGCACAAGAAATGAATGGCTAACTGCTGTACCACACTTACTAAACTGTCTGTCTCCAGAGATCAGAAATCATGTTACAATTTGTGCCACTAGCGATTGGCAAGACATAGGTCTGTTTGTTTAATGAATTACTAAATACCAAATACCTACAGTTAAGTTCCTGGGAAACCATACTAGGGAATGCCAGGAGAGAGAGAGAGAGAGAGAGAGAGAGAGAGGCAGGCACATGGCTGGAGGCACTCAGGTTAAAAATATTTAACAGCTGCCCTAACCGGTTTGGCCCAGTGGCTAGAGCATAAGGCCGGCAGACTGAAGGATCCCAGGTTCCATTCCCGTCAGGGGCATGTACCTTGGTTGCGGGCACATCCCCAGAAGGGAGTGTGCAGGAGGCAGCTGATCGATGTTTCTCTCTCATCGATGTTTCTAACTCTCTATTCCTCTCCCTTC
Organism: Myotis daubentonii; assembly: GCF_963259705.1. NCBI lineage: Eukaryota > Metazoa > Chordata > Mammalia > Chiroptera > Vespertilionidae > Myotis > Myotis daubentonii. Next base: position 189,337,998 of record NC_081841.1, read on the forward strand.
TTCTCTGTAAAAAATCAATAAAATATATTAAAAAAATATATTCAACAGCTATGACTGCACTGGGAAAGAATCACAACAGCCATTTATTGGCCTCTAGAGAAAAACACACACACATTTTTCAGTCTATTCCTGACAAAGAAAATCCCACTTCCACTGAGGTAATTAGATCAAGAGATAAACCCATGAGACTACATTCTTTTATCTTTGAATATACTAACTGCTTCCCCTCACGGTGTCTCATTTGCATAACTGAATGCACCACCTGGTTATGTTAACTGTCCTACCTCTCACAACATGCTCCCTCAAGCCAGAATATTTTGGTATATAATGTTATTTTTATAATTTAGATAATGTATGTTAAGATTAAGTATGTAAAAAATACTTTTTTAAATGTTCAAGTATTGGTATACAGTTTTCAATGGGTCTGTTGATTCTCTATGGTCTCAAAGTCAGTTTCCCTCAACAAGTCCCAGGCAAAGACTCAAATTATTTTATACTAATCTTGAAATCTAGTTATAGATGAAGACACACAGACATGTAAGACTGCTATATAGATAACAAGAATTCCAAAATCAGTATAAAATGAATAGACAAATATTTTTACTCATTTAAACTGTACGTTGATATAATGTTAGGATTTCCACTGCTTTTTACATGTGCTCTAATTTTATTTTCCAGATTCTGGGGTTACTTTAGCTTAAGTTTTCAATTTTTGAAAAAAATAAAATAAAACAAGTTTTGTGATTAGGGCTCAGGCTCTGGAGTCCAATAAATGAATTCAACCTTGGACTCCAACACTTAATGGCTGTGTGATATGGGGCAACTACTTAGTTTCTCTAAGATTCAGTTTCCTGAAGTGTAAAATGGGGTCAATAACTGCAGAAATTAAGATGATGATGACATCAGATAATTCACTTAAGGTGCTTAACACAGTACCTAGCATTTGGTAAATCCCCGACCCAACAATATTTAAAATACAAGTATTAAAAATACTAAGCAGATAAGAAGGGGAACACTTGTCGACAATAAGCAAAGATTTCAAGAGAATGAATATAAAGTAACTAGTACACAATGACTCATCCATCCAGTTGCTGCCTATGTTGTCCAGGGGTCACAACAAAACACACTAGCAAGCTTGTGGCTATGGGGGATGACTCAATGCCATGTTATTGGAGAGAAAGTGGTCCCATTCAGGTACCTTCTGCAATCCCGGACAAGCGGAGCTGTTTCCCTATGAGACCACGGGTTCCCACGGCACTTGGTGACACGTGGGGAGCACCCCAGCGGAAAGAAATCAGTGGGAAGAAAAAGCCAGAAGCCTGCGGAAGCGAGTACGTTAATGAAAATCCGAGGGTAAGAGGAGAAACAAGGTAATTCCCTCCAAGCCTACGGTCTCTCCTTCCATCTCCACCGACACGCGCCTGCAAGATCCCTGCGGCGGTCCACACCACTCCTCTGCCCCTACAAACCCTCCCATGGATCGTGGACCCGCTGCCAACGCAGCGCGGTCAGCCCTGTGGTCCGCACTTCTCCTACGCATCCAGGGGGCGGCTGAACTGGAAAACTTCTTGCCCAGAAAGAAGAATAATGAATGTGTAACCTTTGCTGGACGCAAGATGGCCCCCTCCTGCTTTGGTCACTCTGGCCCAGCCTCTGCCGGCCCGGACTCCACCGCTGGCTCGCTCCGTGGACTGCGGGGTCCGCCCCACACAACTCCTCTCTGACGCGAAGCCTCTGGGGCCGCCGCCAAACCTGACGCCGCAACTGAGCAGCCGGCTCGCCGGGTGCTCCCGCGCAGGCTCAGTCGCCACCCGCAGCTGGGGAGGCCCTGGCCGGGAAAGAAATGCTGCGCGCATGCGCGCTCGCACTGGTAGGCTAGGGGAAAGCCATGACGTCATAGGAATGTTGGCAGCAGGCGGGGGACTCTGGGAAAGGGTACTGGGGATAGCACTCGCCTTGCAAGGCTGCGGAGAACCCCGGGTCTGTGGTAGCAGCGTGACTACACACACAGCTTCCAATAGCCTCCCAACGCAGCGGGTGCTTTTTGCAAGAGGTTGACCCATAAGAGTTGTTTTCGTAGCTGTGGGAGACACAAGAACACTTTGTGCATTTGTGCACTGGGTCCCTTCTGAGACCATGAAGCCCTTTCTCTGCTTGGCCTGCCCCGCGGAAAGTGACAGCCTCTCGGTTCTGTTCCTGTTTGCAAGCAGTGGCACCAGTACTCATCTGGCTGGTTGGTTTTGAAAGCGTGGGTTGAAGAGGATATCACCCACCCCAATCCCTCTGCTGTTACTTAAGTGGGAAAATTGGCGTTTGCAATATTGGCTAAGGCTGTCTGTCCTATTGGTTTTTCATGATGACACAACTTCCACGTGAGTTCTTGAGACAGGCTAGTAAGCCAGGTCAAGCAGAATAGGGAAACTGAGACAGAAAGTCAAACAAGCAGTATGCAGCCACTTAGTAAATCCTATCTTCCCTAAACCAGGCACATTTAAGAGTAAATGGTTTGCCCTTCGCCTCCCCAACCAGAGGATAAATAGCTTACATCACTCTACACTGGGAAATAGCGGAAATCCAATTGGTGTCATATGCCATATCCAAGGGGATATGAAGGGAATAAATCTCATTTTGGCACATCAACATAAAACTAATGAATATTCTGTTGAATCCTCCCCTAAGACTACCCCTACACTCCAAGCCTTTAAAACTCTTCAAACCTAAGGTCTCAGCAGTGCTCTCCCTCCTAGAAGCACCCCTCCCCTGTTCTTCCCCCACAGGCACCCATCTCCTAAATTCTAAGGGACCCAGAGGGTTGCAATCAGGGCAGCAATGGGCAGTGGCAGTTCATCCTGGGCAAATCATCCTGTCCCCAAGGCCCCCCCCCTTTCCTCTGACTTCTTAGTGATCCGAAACAGCTCTGCCTAGGCTCATTTCGTCACCTAGTCCAGTGATGGCGAACCTTTTGAGCTCGGCGTGTCAGCATTTTGAAAAACCCTAACTTAACTCTGGTGCCGTGTCACATATAGAATTTTTTTGATATTTGCAACCATAGTAAAACAAAGACTTATATTTTTGATATTTATTTTATATATTTAAATGCCATTTAAGAAAGAAAAATCAATCAAAAAATGAGTTTGCGTGTCACCTCTGACACACGTGTCATAGGTTCACCATCACTAGTCCTTCCTCTGTTATCCTAGGCCAGGGTGGGCAACCCCTGGCACGCGTGCCAAACATGGCACGCCAGTAACTTGATGGCATGCGAAACCCTCTCATAATCTTCCATTTACAATTTTTTTCTTAATATCGACTTTTTTATTTTTCAGATAGATTCAGTGTAGGTGCATCTTAGATAGATAAATAATTTTACATAATAAGTTATCTTAAAGACCATAGACATGGATTGACTAGAGAGAGGGGAAGAGCAATTTCAATAGTGTCGAAAACGAACTATTGAGGAATTGGAATGCCATTCCAGAAAATTTTTTCTGTTTAAAAAACTTTGCAACAGTGTTACTCTCCATGTTTTCATCCACATACGCTTGCGAATCTTTGTTCTCAGTGATGAATTTTGTTAAGTCTCATAATAGGAGTAGCCTGAGGGATGAAAGTAGTAGCTCGTGCGTATCGCTGGAGGTCACAAAATATAAACCTGATGTAAAATCTCTGTCATCAGTGATGCAGCAGCAAAAGTCCCACTGATAATATCAAATGGAGTCATAAAGTTTTCTGTCGGACTATCAGTGTACATTAAAAAATAAATGTATGTTTCATCATCATATACTGTGTTTTTGTCGCTCAAATGTATTTTATTATTTCTTCAAGCTTCTTCACATATGTACACCTTAAGAGATATCAAGTAGGCGTAACATGTTCTCAAAAAATTAGGGTTGGCACGCAGAAGAATTTTTGAGTCAGAGATTTTGCTGGTTTTGGTACGTACTCACAAAGAGGTTGCCCACCCTGTCCTAGGCCCTTCCTTGTTTCACTGTTCCCAGGTTTAATAAGCGCCCTCTAAAATTCACCTGTACACATGTTGTACAATTTGTCCTGCATGGAGTCAAGAACCCACACACTACTGGCCAGCCCTAAGCAGCTCTGCTAAGGGCCAGGTCCCCTATCTTGTAACATTCTTGTCTCTTAATACAGAAATAATACATAATTCATAATGACACATGATATATAACTCATAATACACATATAAACAGCTGCCCAGAAATCAACTATCGACTCTTCTAGTATCTGTTCAAGGATTCAAAATAAAGTTATTATCAAACCTTTATTGAGCACCTACTATGACATAATAAATGCCCTAGGTATACAGGATTGAGGAATGAAAACAAACCCAGTCCTTAGGTTTCAGTAGCTATTGATTTTTACTGACATTTTATTATTTTAGACTTTCTTATGGTTGGTTCAAAGAGAATCAAGGGTTTTTCATTAAGCATCTTATACCTTTGCTGTGATTATTAGTTTATTTATGTAAGCAGTCTATCTTAGTGCCTAGCACTTTGGTGCTCAACAAAAGGAAGTTAATCCTATACTAATAAAAGAGAAAAATGGTAATTGGCGTACGACCAATACCTTTTTCATTGGCTAATCAGTAAGATATGTAAATTAACTGCCAACTAAAATGGCAGTTAACCGCCAAAAAAGATGGCGGCTAATTTGCATATTGCAGGCAGGATGGTACAGCGCCATCAGAGAGTGGGTTGGGGGTGAGTGCCAGCAGTCGCCCGAGACCTGATCCCACTGGTAGACCCAGACGCGGGCTGGCGAGGCGGCTGCGGTGTCCGCCCGCACTCACGCCCCCAACCCGCGAGAGCGGTTAGGGGGCGTGAGTGCCAGCGGTTGCCCGGGACCCGATCCAGCCGGCAAACCCGGACGCGAGCTGGCAGGGCGGCTGTGGTCGCCTGGGACCCGATCATGCGGGCCGGCAGGGCGACTCACCCCCAACCCGCTCTCCCGCCCAGCAGGGGACCCTCATTTCCCCCCATCACTGGTTCTGCCCCCAGCCCAGGCCTGACGCCTCTGTCAGAGGCGTCAGGCCTGGGCTGGGGTCAACGTCTGAGGGCTCCCAGTATGTGAGAGGGGGCAGGCTGGGCTGAGGGACACTCCCCCCCCACACACACCCAATGCACGAATTTCGTGCACCGGGCCCCTAGTTTAACATAAGAAACATTTGGGAGGGAGGGGTCAATTTGGGAAAAAGGAGACATAGGTAAAACTTTAGACAATTAAAAAAAAGAGAAAGAAACATTCAAACCTGTAAAGAATTTTTGTGAGTTTATTTGAGCCAAACTGGACAATTGCCGGGAAGCAGAATTTAAACATATTGAGATAACGCTCTGGAAAATGGCAGTTTTTCATCTATTTTTATAAATTACCATGGAAGGAGGAGATGTAAGTAGGTTACATGAAATTCATTGGTGATGGATTAGGGAGGTGGGAGAAAGCAAAGTGGGGAAAACCTGAGTTTGGGTAAAAAGTAAAATGATAGACACATGCTTCTTTTATATAAGTGGTTACAGCATAGTTAGCAGTCAACAATTAACACGATAACAGTAACAATGAGGGAATTTGTAGTCTCAGCCCTGGTGCCCTGAGAGGTCAGGGAAAAAGAAGTTATAAGTTACCCTGACATTCCAAAGTTATGTTATCATATATGCAAAAAAAAAAACAAAACCCCACACACAATAGGCTCGTTTAAGATCAAAGTTGATCTTTGTCAGGGAAAATACTGGTGTAGGACATGACTACCCACCATAGACTGCTTTTTCATTTAAAAAGTTTTAATATCAGACCATCCTTTGTTGTTACTTTAGGTCTTTGAGCTTGCAAGACCGCTGCACAGGCCTTCCCTAAATTAGTGAGGTTATCATGTGGCCCCTTTTTGTCCACACTTTCATCAAGTTTTTTTTTTTTTTTGACCTGGAGCTCTTGATCTGGTAGCAGATGAACAAATTCTGTAAATATAAAACAGTGTACACAGAATAGGGAATGGCCAAGTGACAGGGCACAGGCATCTGTAAATAAACAAACAATCCAGTACAATTACGTGTCCAGGGGGGTTGACGGTGAAGCTAATAAAGCTCTAGTTTCAGGGGCACAATTGTGGGGCCACTTCCAAGACCCTGAGAGTGGCCCTAGCAATGTTCCCTTGGTCATGTACTTTAGTAATTTGCAAAAATAAGATAATGTTGCATTCTTTTTCTTTAAAAGGGCTCCCTAATTCTCGCAAGGTTCATGCCCCACAAAAATCTCAATCTGCCCGATGGTCCACTCGGACAGAAGTAGGAGAGGGCTGGGTTGGGAGAAACCAAAGAGAGAAAAATAGTTATGGAAGCGGTTTGAAGTACAGGGACTCACTCCTCTACTCCTAACAGCCCTCTAAGCCAGACCCTTTCTTCTGAAAACGTGCTTTCAGCAGCGAGAGCTGGTGGGTTCCGAGCTCTCACCCCAGAGTCTTCGCGTTGGGGCGGGGAGGTCGCGAGACAGCCCTCTGCAGCGCAGACAATCCCACGGGAAACTCGAAAATGCCTGCGGCCAGGCGCCGACGTATCTTGTCCGTCTCGGCCACCGTCTCAGGGACGCCCCGGGCCTCGATTTCTACGCATGCGCATTCCCCACTATTGGCAGAGACGGAGGGAGCGAGGCGGAGAGCTGGTGATGTGGAAGCCGCCGGGAGTATTTGCTGGCGACACCGCGTGTGGGCCGGAAGTGGAGGAGTCGAGAGGGCGCCGCAGGACCTCCGGCTAGAGCTAGGCTAGACTGAGGCGACGGCGGCGGCCCCTCGCCGGGAGGAGGACGATGTGGAGCGACGGAAGCGGCGCGCGGGGACGCTGCTACGCGGCATCTGGTTGCGTGTCCGCGGCCGACTGCGCAGCCCGCGAGCAGGTCTAAGTAAGTGCGGTGCGGATCCCGAGAGCCGCGGGGTCCGCTCATCCTAGGGAGGTCGCGGGGAGCGGGTTGGAGGGGTGGGGCGGGGGGAGGGGGAGCGGCTGGCGGGCGCCTCTTTGGCGCCCTGGCCCTGAGCTGCCTCCTCGGGAGAGCGGGGCTGCGCGCCCAGGCCTTGCGGCGCCCGCTCCCCGCCGCGGCGGCGCCGGGAGGAGCCGAGTCCGCAGCGGCGGGTAGCGACCCAGATGGACCGCCCTTTGTGGAAACAGTACCTAGGCCCCCGGTGCCCTGCTGGGACGGTGCCTAAACGTGTCAGTGTCTTTCTAGTAACGAGTGCAAACCAATACATGGAAATCATCCCGTCCCACCCCCGCACACGGATGAAAAGTGACATAAAAACCCCAGCTTCGAGGTCTGAGGCTTGTAGTAGCCCGGACCCAGCCACGTCTCTAACAGGTTTACACCTTCGGGTTTCAGGGCAGGAAGTTTTGGGTGTTTAAGAAACAGCAGGAGATCTCTCCCCCCCCCCCCGCCCCGCACGCCCCCCCCAATGCAATTGAAGTCAATTTTGCTGTCGATCTTTGTGAACAATTCTTCTCTGCAAGTCGCGTTACTAGTATTATTACCCAAGGTCTCGTGACCAAGCACAAGTCCTTTATTCCACAGCTTTTGCATATGTTTACTATTACCTGAATGGAAATGCACCAGAGGATCTGGGCTTTAAGTGGTGATGTTTGATTTTCATTGATCCTCTCCTAGATTCTTGGGCACAGATTAATACTTATTTGTCTACAGGCTTCGGTCAATCACCTATCTTTTACTTTAAAAGGTTACATTTTATTCCACTAAACTAGAACATTTAGTCGTCCCAGAGTTATGTCATAAATTATCCTACTTAAGGCATAGACTGCACAATTCAGTAATCGTTATAAGAGACTATGTGCCAGGCACTGCTACCTACTGAACATTGAGAGTTGAACAAGACGAAGTCACGCTCATCAGGAACTCAGAGTCTATGGAAAGCAAATGAGTTATCCTATAACAGTACGTGCCCCATTCCTTTGTACCAAGTGCAGAATGTGGCATGATTGGCAACAGGGAGTAGAGGTCCAGGGAAGACTTTCTGAAGCAGCTTCCACCTGCGCTGGGTTTTGGCAGTAAAATAAGGCATTGCTCCAATTACTTCCTGTGTGCACGTACTCAGTCAATCCAAGCCTAGGAGAACTTGTAGCTGTACTTACTTTCACTGACTCTGCCCTGACAGTACCTTAAGTTTTGCCTCACAGAAGTAACTACATTTACTAAGACTGTGCTTTACATTTGATCTCAGCAGTTTTGCACTTACCTGTTTCATCCCCTTAAACGCACGAGAAAACGTATTTGGAGAGGCAGAGTTGGCAGAAGCCACCTAGCTATTAACAGACCAAGCCCCAGGACACTCTCCACTGCACTACACTGCCTCCCATTAATAGTTAATTTGAAATGATGAAAGCCAGCCAGCCTGTGAACCTCTACAAACAGATCTTGGCACACCACCTGCCTCCTCGGCCCATTTCACGCCCCTCGCCTTCTGAGGACTTACTAACCAAGCTGTCCTGGGTTAACAATACGGCTTGGTGCTGGGTACAGGACTCTTTAACCCAACGCCCTCCTGTGATCTCCCCTCTCTTGTCACTTATCTCAGGAAAATGTGTTTCTATCTCTGTTTTTCATTAATTCAGAACTTATTTATTTCTCAGAGGTTCTAAAATTTTTCTAATTCTTATTTAGTCACTTCAGGGATGCCTGAGGCCCTTCTATACTCATTTTAGAATACACCTAAAGAAGGTTCTAGTTCTTCTAATTTATTCTAATTAAGATTTTTCCCTGATAAGATAGGCTGCTGCTAAATTAGTACATTTTCAGTTACTGCTTCTTATAGGTGTTACTGGAATTATGAAGGTGTAGAATTTCCAGAACATGAACTGGGATTTCATGCATTTATGAGCTGGCCTGAGACACTTCTTCTGTAACATTGATTTCATAAGAAAATAAATTACAGGTTTCATCCATGCAGTTTATAGTAAAACATTAACAATGAACATTACCCCTTTGTAAGTAGGAAACTTCCTGAATTTCTTTGTCTTAATTCAAACATCTGTTTTGCATTGATAGCCTTGTAGATTTTCTTTTTTTACCATTTTCTTCCTTATGGATATTTATAATCTTTGAATAAATTGGATTGGCTTCCTAAGTGACAATAATCTATCATTTTTTTCTGTCAAGAGTTTACTGTATTTACTGTCTTCCATACTTCAAGTGAAGGAAAACGCACAAAAATACGATTATGTTGCTGCCCAGTATAATTGAAATATCTGCTCAAGCAGATTTAAATCCCAGTTTAAAATGCTGTCTGAACTGTTCAATTACTATCCAACATTTTCATAGGCAGTTATGTTCATTTGTCCCACAGGACTATTAATACACGCTTTTTCATTATTGATGGCATGTGGGTGACCATTAGGGAAATAGATGATTTATTCTGTGGTGTCTCCAGCACACTGACTGAGAGCAGCTATTTGTGTTTCCATTTCAGCTGTGCAGCTGGCATGGTTTCTTAACTGCCCCATGCTTAGCAGAAAAGGAGATGTACTCAGGCAGGAAGGCTGGATCTGAGTTCTGTATTACCTGAAATGTGATGAGAAGCTGTGAGTTCTCCCAGAGTACTTACGGAGCACCATGGCATACTCAGTCTTCCCCTGTAATGTCGATGTCAGCAGTGACACATGAATTTGCTTTCCACTTTGTACAGTTTTCACTTGAACCTACGCATTGTTCTGTCACTTGTAGGTATTTTTTAATGTATGAGCAATTTTTCTCTTTAAACAAGGTATTCCTAAAATTATTAATTTAAGATGGACTCTAAGGAGCTTTAAAAGTAATAGTTCACTAATGACTTAGGATATTTTTATTTATAATTGGTTAACCTTTAATCAAATGGTTCTTAGAAAATTCCCATATAAGTAAAATCTTTTGTAGTTTTCAAAGACCCTTTACTATTGGCAAAATCAGTAAATCAATATACACTGTGCAATACAATGTAAACTTTTGCAAATACAAGTAATTAGAATAATTAGCATTTACCTTTATTTGGTGAGACAGTTTTTATCTTCATTAAAATTAATTTTATCTGTAACTGAAAGAATAACATATTTGTCTGATTTACTTTGCTAATTATTGGGACTGTAATAATTAAAATGTACCATTGCAGTTTGAGTTTTAGTTCTTGATATATTTAAGTTGTTATTCTTTTTAATTTTATGTATAAAATGTTGCTGGGTAAAGTGATCTGAATAGATTACCAATGTCAGAGGGAGAGCAATAAAATCATTTGGCAAGGAGGAAGTTTAGGGTGGTTGTTACTCTAGACTTGGAATTAATCTTCAGTGTACTGTTTTGCCATCATTTACTTTTTATTGGAGAGAATAACCTAAGTTTTATTAACAAAGCACAGAACAAACACTGCCGAGTTCATGGCAACGCATGACAGTTCCTTGTATACTTATTTCCTGGTTTTTCTTTCTCTCCTCTCATTAGTAACACACTCCTAAAACATACTATATATGCTGTTCTACATAAAGATTGTTTAGCCAAAGTTATATTCTATAATTTTAACTATGAGATCTTTAAAAATATGTTATTTTGATGATGGAGGTCTGGGAAGAAGACTAAAAATGTATGATGAATAAAGTATTTTACAAACCTCAATTGAAATATAAAATCACTACATCTTTGCACATCAGAGATTTCTAGAGACCTGTTTTTAATCTTGGGTGCATACTTAATGTCTCTCAGTAACTTTTCAATTACTATTAAAAATCACATAACCAGGGGCACCAACCTTCTATTTGTAAAGATACTATTATTTATAATCTAATGCATATTTCTCCAACTTTACCTTTTATTTTTCTATGGCCTGTAAAATAGAATTTGTGAGATCTTAGGGGTTATTCAGATAACACCTTTTCCTTTTACAAATGTAGAAATTTAGATCAAAATGGGGCACCACATTTAACTGTGGACTTATGTAGTGATCTGAGAATGTAGGATGTAGCACTCAACTGGATAAAAGCCTCACTCAGGGCCTAAACCAGGCTGAAAGGTACTCTCTAAAATTTCTCATCTGTCTTATGTTTATGATCTTTGGAAAGCTGAAGAATGTTAGGTGTTTTTACTAAAGATATTTATCTTCTAGTATCTTGCAAGCTTTAGTAACCTGAATATATATTAAATGAACAAAAGTTTTAACGTAGTACATCATTCTAAATTTGAAGGAGATAGTCTCTAGGGGAAAAAAAGCAATAAGGGTATATAGGTAGGCAGTATAGAAAAGTAGTTATCAAACTTTGTTCTCAGAACCCCTTTACACTTTCTAATCCTCTTTACATTTTAAAAAAAATTGAGGATTCCAAAGAGTTTTTATATGTGTGGACTAAATATAGATATATTTATTGTATTAGAAATTAAAACTGGTAGGTTATAAAATTAAACTTTGTCATTTCAAAATTATAAAAGCCTAATATACAAATTGACTGAAGAGCAGAATGACCAGTTGCAATGACACGCAGTGACCGCCAGGGGGCAGACACTCAATGCAGGAGTTGCTCCCTGGTGGTCAGTGTGCTCCTACAGGGGAGTGCCACTCAGCCAGAAGTCAGACATCCTCTGAGGGCTCCCAGACTGTGAGAGGGCGCAGGCTGGGCTGAGGGACACCCCCCGCCCCCCAAGTGCATGAATGTTGTGCACTGGGCCTCTAGTTTCAAAATAACAGTAAAAAAATATATTACATATTAACATAGTAGCATTTTTGGGGGCAAAACAATTGTCTTTAGAAAAAATAGCAAGGAATGTGGCATCGTTTTACATTTTTTTTTTAAATATATTTTTTATTGATTTTTTACAGAGAGGAAGGGAGAGAGATAGAGAGTTAGAAACATTGATGAGAGAGACACATCGATCAGCTGCCTCCTGCACATCTCCCACTGGGGATGTGCCCGCAACCCAGGTACATGCCCTTGACCGGAATCGAACCTGGGACCTTTCAGTCCGCAAGCCGACGCTCTATCCACTGAACCAAACTGGTTTTGGCATCGTTTTACATTTTTGTAAATATCTTTAATGTCTGCTTAATAGAAGATAGGCAGATTTTCATGTTTCATTCTCACACAGTAGGTTGTTTTAGATGAAATATATGGAAAAAAATCAGGCCCACACAAATTTATAGTTGTGAAAGGAGTATTTTTATAGTCTTTTAAGATAATCTAGATATATAAAAGGCTAAGTGACCGACTGTACATCTGTCTGACCTTCTGACTGACCAGCTGGTACATATGACGTGCACTGGCAGTTTAAAAATAAATAAATATTGACTCCTGCATGCGTGATACATATAAAGCTCTCCCTAGTGCCAATCACACACCTCTGTTTTGATCTGTCATTGTCGATCGTGAATTTGGTGGTTTTTGTTGACATTCTGAAGCTGTGTTGTTTTTATATCATGTTTTTGTTGTTATATCATGTTATTGTTAATCAATTTATATATCATATTCATATGCATTTTACTAATTTTCTTTAATCTCGGACACTTCTGTTATATAGAAATGGCAAATAGCAATATTAAAATATGTCTTCCAGTTAATTGCCTTTCAATGTGCAAGAATCCATGCACCAGGACACTATTGTGGATATTCTCTGGTACTACAATACTTAACAGGTGGTAGTTTCTTAAAGGTCATTTACATTGTGGAATCTGAAACGCATATCAAAGAACTTTTTGTCTCTGTTACAATAAAATCTATTGTTTGTTTTTTGGTTTTTGTTTTTTTCTTTATTGATTAAGGTATTACATATATGCCCTTATCTCTTCATTCTTTCCCTCCCCTCTACCCCCTCCCCCCCACTCATGTCATTACCCCCCCTAACGTCTGTGTCCATTGGTTAGGTTTATATGCATGCATACATGTCTTTTGATTGATCTCTCCCCCTTCTCCCCACCCTCCCCTGCCTTCCCTCTGAGGTTTGACGGTCTGATCAATGCTTCTCTGTCTCTGGATCTGTTTTTGTTCATCAGTTTATTGTTCATTATATTCCACAAATGAGTGAGATCATTTGATATTTATCTTTTTCTGACTGAGTTGTTTTGCTTAGCATAATGCTCTCCAGTTCCATCCATGCTGTTGTAAATGTTAGGAGTTCCTTCCTTTTTACAGCAGCGTAGTATTCCATTGTGTAGACGTACCCAGTTTTCTAATCCACTTCATCTGCTGATGGGCACGTAGGCTGTTTCCAAATCTTAGCTATTGTAAATTGTGCTGCTATGAACATAGGGGTGCATATATTCTTTCTGATTGGTGTTTCTAGTTTCTTGGGATATATTCCTAGAAGTGGGATCACTGGGTCAAATGGGAGTTCCATTTTTAGCTTTTTGAGGAAACTTCTGGCACCCCTATACTTTGGATGTTGGTACGCTTCAAGCAGTCCCAGAGGCTCCTTACACTATCTTTGTATTTTTGGATTCTTTTTTCATTTTGCTTTTCTGGTTGGGTGTTTTTTGCTTCTTCGTATTTCAAATCTTTGACTTGATTATTGCAATCATCTAGTCTGCTCTTGGGAGTCTGTATAATAACTCCCCTCCACCCAGTTTCCACCCCACCCTCCGCCCTCACTCCCCACCCACTGTCCTCATCCATAGGTGCACGATTTTTGTCCAGTCTCTTCCCGCATCCCCCACACCCCTTCCCCCTGCAAGAATAGTAAGTCCACTCCCTTTCTATGTCCCTGATTCTATTATAATCACCAGTTCATTCTGTTCATCAGATTATTCACTTGGTTTTCAGATTCACTTGTTGATAGATGTGTATTTGTTGTTCATAATTTGTATCTTTACCTTTTTCTTCTTCTTACTCTTCTTAAAGGATACCTTTCAGCATTTTATCTAATACTGGTTTGGTGGTGATGAACTCCTTTAGCTTTTCCTTATCTGTGAAGCTCTTTATCTGACCTTCAATTCTGAATGATAGCTTTGCTGGATAAAGTAGTCTTGGTTGTAGGTTCTTGGTATTCATCACTTTGAATATTTCTTGCCACTCCCTTCTGGCCTGCAAAGTTTCTGTTGAGAAATCAGCTGACAGTCGTATGGGTACTCCCTTGTAGGTAACTGACTTTGTTTCTCTTGCTGCTTTTAAGATTCTCTCTTTGTCTTTTGCTCTTGGCATTTTAATTATGATGTGTCTTGGTGTGGTCGTCTTTGGATTCCTTTTGTTTGGGGTTCTCTGCACTTCCTGGACTTGAAAGTCTATTTCTTTCACCAGGTGGGGGAAGTTTTCTGTCATTATTTCTTCAAATAGGTTTTCAATATCTTGTTCTCTCTCTTCCTCTGGCACCCCTATAATTTAGATGTTGGTACGCTTGAAGCTGTCCCAGAGGCTCCTTACGCTGTCTTCATATTTTCGGATTCTTTTTTTCATTTTGCTTTTCTGGTTGTGTGTTTTTTGCTTCTTCGTATTTCAAATCTTTGACTTGATTCTTGCGATCATCTAGTCTGCTCTTGGGAGTCTGTATAATATTCTTTATTTCAGTCAGTGTATGCTTAATTTCTAGTTGGTCCTTTATCACAACCTTGAGGGTCTCATTAGATTTCTCGTAGGTCTCATTAAGTTTATCAGCAGTTTCTAGAAAATTCTTGAAAAACCTTAAATCCAGTAGTTTGCTTTCCTCCATTTCTGTCATTTGTGTCCTTTTTCTTTGTCTCTGCATTTTTTATGCTTCCCTGTGTTGATAAAGTGGTTTTCTGTGCTAAGTGTCCTCTAGGGCCCAGTGGTTCAGCCTCCCCAATTACCTGAGGAGGACACTCTTGGTGCACCCCCTTGTGGTCTTTGTGCACAGTCTTGTTGTAGTTAAGCCTTGATTGTTGTAGGTATCACTAGGAGGAATTGACCTCCAGGCCAATTGGCTGTGAGAATCAGCTGTATCTGCAGTGGGAGAACTTCTGTGCTGGAGACACCCCCCGGGGCAAGACTTGCTTCAAGGGGGCTTTGGTGCTCACTGAGTCTGCCCCCTGAGTGTGTCCTTTATGGTTCCATGGAACTGCAAACTGGATGGTCCCACTCTGACCTCTTGGTACACTGGCTCCTGGATCTCTAGGGAGGTGCTAATCTAGCCTCTGCCTGAGGCTATCCAGCAAAAGCCTTCCTGCAGGACTTGGGCAGGGCGGGTCCCATGGGATCAACAGGGCGGGGCTAGCAGTTTGGCTGCTCTCAGAGGCCCAGCTTCTCAGTGTCTCAGCAGTCGCTGCAAGCCCCTCTGAAAGAAAGCTGCCCTTGGGTTCCGACCGATGCTAGACAGTCCTGCTTCTCCTGTATGAGTCTGGGTCCCCAGAGACTTGCCCGGAACTGGAGCTCAGAGCCTGAGACTCCCTCCCGATTGAAAACGACAGCCTCGCCCTCAGCCACCAGCCCGCTCTGTGTGCGCCTTTGTACCTTAGTATTTTACTTCTGCACTGCGCCTCCTCTGAGTCTTGGTATGCTTTTCTCTTTCCTTCTAGTTGTAGAATTTCCACTCAGCCAGCCTTCCTGTGGTTCTGGATGATGTCCGTTCGTCTTGTAGTTGTATTTTTGAAGTGGTTGTTCGAGACAGCAAACTCCGGTGTTTACCTATGCTGCCATCTTGGTTTTTTTTTTTCAGAGTCTTTTTATTCCAGTTGAATTTTTGGAGAGTTTTTTCTAGGTTTGTGAAATATGCTCTTGGTATTTTAATGGGGAGTGCATTGAATCTATAGATTGCTTTGGGAGATTTGGACATTTTAATGATGTTGATTCTATCAATCCATGAACAGCAGTATGTTCTTCTACCTGTTTATGTCTTCCTCTATCTCTTTTTTCAGTGTCCTGTAGTTTTCTGAGTACAGGTCTTTTACCTCCTTAGTTAAGTTTATTCCTAGGTATCTTAATTTTTTTGGTCCAGTGGTAAATGGGATTTTTTGTTTGTATTTTTAATCCATGCCTGATTTTGTGACACCATTCATCAGTCCTTTGGAAAATAATAATTTGCCATATTGAGCAGATCTTGCAAATGTTGACATGTTTAATAGGTTTTCAAAATCTCATCTATATATATAAAACCCTTATATGCTAATAGACTGAACGGTGAAACAACCAAACAACTGGACAGCCAGTCGCTATGATGTGCACTGACCATTCGGGGGCTCATGCGAAACATGGCAGGTGTTGGCAACAGGCGGCATAGCACGGAACATGGCGGGCATTGGCCGCAGTGGGATAGTGGAGCTGGTGAGCGGGGTGCCAGTCCAAGGCAGGGCGCTAGTTGCTATCATTAGGGCGAGCCTCTGGTGGTTATTGAAAATTCTTTGCTCCCGCATGCCATGGCCCCGCAGGGCACTCGCACCTGCTGCCGGCACCAGCCCCACTCGCATCCGCTGCCAGCGCTGGAGCCACTGCTTGCACCCACTGGCGGCACCCAGTGTCAGCCCCAATCGCTTGGCGCCATCAGCAGTTGCGAGCAGCTGCTGCCGGCCCTGATCACCCCTCAGGGTTTCTCCACCTCCACCTGCTCCTGAGAGGTGATTGGGGCAGCAGCCACCACTTGCACACGCTGACGGTGCCAGCCCCGCTCGCACCCACTGCTGGCGCTGGCCCCACTCTCATCCACTGCTGGCACCGGAGCTGCCTCTCGCACCCGCTGCCGACGATAGCCCCACTCTCACCCACTGCTGGCACCGTAGCTGCTGCTCGCACCCACTGATGGCACTGGCCCTGCTCGCACGCACAGCTGCCAGCGTTCTGCGCCGGCCCTGATCACTCAGCGCTGTCAGCGGGTGCAAGCGGTGGCTGCCAGCCCTGATCTCCCCTGAGGGCTTCTCCACTTCCCTCTGTTCCTGAGGGGCGATCGGGGCAGCAGCCACGGCTCGCATGCGCTGACAGTGCCAGCCCCGCTCTCACCCGCTGGTGGTGCTGGCCCCAATTGCTCTGCGCTGTCTGTGGGTGCGAGTGGGGCTGGTGTCATTAGCGTTTGGGAGTGGCAGCGGTGGGAGTGGGGCTGCCAGCAGAGGGGACCAGGGGCCACTGTGGGAGGGGCCGGGCATGGGCATGGAGGATGGGCCAAGACCCATCCCTGTGTCCACCGCAGCTTTGCAGCCCACAGTTCCTTTCAGATTCGTGCACTGGGCCCCTAGTTTGTTAATATGATGCTTTAATCACAAAAGTGTTTAAGTCATAGGAAGCTATTGCCAACTTCATTCATTTTCCAGAAAATGTCTACCTAACACTTGAGTTTGAGTAACCACTTGTTATTTGTCTTTTTAAGTCAGAATGCTGCCACCTAAAAAATGCAGCTAACTCAACTCACAACTCATATTTCATTACACAGCACCTAGTGCTTTATGTCAAACATTTGTCACACAAAGTGTTTAAAAGTTATGTACTCATTTTGGTGAAATATAATTAATAATTTTAACTGCTTCTTCAATGATATTCTTAAATAAAACTGATTTTGCCATCCCATTTCCTGGAATTCATTGTGATAAAGAATACAAGGAGTGGCTTCTACATTTTGGTGCCAATACCATTCTTGCTAAGGCACCAGCAGTTTTATCTCCCACTGATTTTTCACCTTAATGCAAATGTCAGACAATGGAAAAGCATCTTTGTAATTATAATAATTGATTTCCAAGATCCCTTGAAAGGGCCTTGGTGACCCCAGAGCCTTGGAACCACCCTTTGAGAATCACTGGCATAGAAAGATCTCAGGTTTATAAAGTTCATTAATTCAGTTCAACTGCTCTGATTTTCTCTACACTGTCCATGCCAAGTATTTATTTAGATTATGCTTGAACACGTCCAGTTCTTGTGAAAAATTGTGTTTAAATGAATAAAAATGAGTGTCATAGACAGCTGTTTGATAGAAAGTAAATGAAATCCTTAAAAAGTTTCCATACATTTTTACTGGGTTCCTATAAGTAATCAAGCATGATGGAATTTAAATATTACTAAACCTATATTGTAAAGGACACATGCTTAAGATTTTATTTTTATTTTCCTATATTTAAGGACAACTGTGGCCCTTTCTTTGATTTTCTTTGTGTCATCTGTAATTAAATAAGCTTGTTAGACACGTACAGTTCTATATGTCTATGTCTGGTTTCCTGAGTAGATCATGAGCTACTTAAGAACAAGAACTGTTTTTTATAATTTTGAAATAGTTTATAGTACCTAGGCACTATGATTCACATAGCAGGTAAACACACATATTTATAGCATTGTCTTTAATTTTTAAATAGTATGGAAAAGTGAAGTGGAATCTCATGAGGCTTGAAAGCCAACCTTGGGATCACTTCAGTGGTCCAGGCTGGGTTTGAGAATTCCTTGGGGACCTGTCCTTGTATTGTGAGAACTGGGTTTGAGAATTCCTCGGGGACCTGTCCTTGTATTGGGCATAACTTTGGTATTGATCTCTTTTATTTTTAAACTAGAGGCCTGGTGCATGAAATTCATGCATGGGTGGGGTCCCTAGGCCTGGCCGGTGATCAGGGCAGGGTTGGGAGAGGAGGTGACGGTCGCCAGGCCAGGTGCAGAAGGAACAGACACCAGATGCCAATGCCACCATCAGCACCTGACCACCCCATGGTTCCCTGCCTCCCCACTCTTCCCCTCGCCACCGTGCCTCCACTGTGGCCTGCCGGCCGGGGGAAGGACAGGACCTACTGGCCAGGGGGAGGGACCGCGGGAGGTTTGCTGGCCAGGGGGAGGGGCCACAGGAGGTTGGCCGCCTTCTTCCCTCCTCTGTCTCTCGCTACCTGCCACATGGCAGGCCAATTGGAGCCTGCCAGCCACTGGAAGGGACAGGGTAGTGACCGTGGGAGGTTGGCCGCCGGACCCAAGGAGGGAACCGGCCCTTGGCCCCGTGGGATAAGGGCCACGTCCACCACCACCTACCCCTCGATTCCCCATCCCAGCCCAGGGCCTGGCCAGGGGGAAGGACTGTGGGAGGTTTGCTGGCCGGGGGGAAGTTGGCTGTGGGAGTGCACTGACCACCAGGGGGCAGCTTCTGCATTGAGTGGTCAATGCGTGTCACAACAACTGGTTGTTCCAGTTGTTCCAGTAGCTTAGGCTTTTATATATATAGATCATCAGTCTATAGAATAGTTATTTAAATATTTTTTCTTAGAAATGAAACCATTTGCAATCCTCCAAGTATATATATGAGATGATTAAGATAAGTTGAATGTGCCTATCTCTCCGTTGACTTATTGCTCAGCTAACACTAGTCAACATGGTGGTTCTGAGAGCTTTACAGCTTTAAATTGTTTGTATTTTTAGTCTTAAATTGGCTGTTATATAGTCACAATGGGCTAATATTTAAAGTCAGGAAGCACATGGAGCACTAAATGTGAACTAAGTAAGTTAATGAGGACCATAAAATTCTTAAGAAGATCATTACTAGATCTGTAAGTTGCATTCATATGATGAAAGTGCTTATATAATACATCGATATGTCGCTTATACTTTAAGACCATTCTTTTAAAAGGAAATATATCTACCTGTCTATATATTATAAAAATTAATCATGCTTTTAATAGATTATTTCTTGAGAATTATTTACTAATATCAATATGACATCTCTAACTACTTCATCTAAATAAAAAGCACCAACATCATTTTTAAGGTTGACTTTTAAAACTTCAAATATAAGATCTGTGCATGTTAAATAATATGCCTATTTTTGATACTGTAACATAATTTTAGATTATCATATATATTGACACTCAGAATCAAACATATGTTTTTAAAAAATATATTCGTTGAAAAACTGGCATTCAGGAACAGAGTATTTTACTCCTCCCTCAGAATGAATAGAGACCAAAAGTTGGATGTTTATGTCCAAAAAAAGCAGAATTTCATCGAGCACTTCTCCCAGATTGTCAAGGTACTGACTGAGGATGACATGGGGCATCCAGATACAGAAGATGCTATTGCCCTGCTCAAGGAGGTCCTGGAGTACAGTGTCATTGGAGGGAAGTACTAACGGGGAATGACGGTGCTGATAACATTTCAGGACCTGGTGGAACTAACAAAGCAGGATGCTGATAGTCTCCAACTGGCCATGACTGTGGGCTGGTGTGTGGAACTGCTCTAAGCTTTCTTCCTGGTGTCAGATGACAGGGAATCATCCCTCACCTGATGGGGGCAGATCTGCTGGTATCAGAAGCCAGGTGTAGGTTTGGATGCCATCAATGATGCTATACTTCTGGAAGCATTTATCTCCTGACTGCTGAAGCTCTATTGTTGGGAGCATCCCTATTACCTGAACCTGATGGAACTCTTCCTGCAGAGTTCCTATCAGACTGAGGTTGAACAGACCCTGGACCTCATCATAGCCTCCCAGGGCAGCATGGATCTTGGCAAATTCACTGGAAAGAGGTACAAATCTATTGTCAAGTATAAGATAGCTTTGTACTTCTCTCTTCCTGTAGCTGCTGCCACGTGTATGGTGGGCATTGATGGGGAGAAGGAACACGCCAATGCCAGGAAGATCCTGCTGGAGATAGGAGAACTCTTTGAGATTTAGGATGATTACTTTGACTTCTTTGGGGACTCCAATGTGATGGGCAAGATTGGCACTGACACCCAGGACAACAAATGCAGCTGGCTGGTGGTTCAATGTCTGCAATGGGCCTCTCTGGAACAGTGCCAGATCCTGCAGGATAATTATGGGTAGAAAGGCTGAGAAGGTGGCCCAAGTAAAGGCACTCTATGAGGAGCTGAATCTATAGGCTATGTTCATGTAGTATGAGGAAGACAATTGCAGCCACCTTCTGGGTCTCATCAAGCAGTACTCTTTGCCTCTACCCCCAGCTATCTTTCTGAGACTAGCACACAAGATCTGTAAGTGGATAAAGTGCCAGGGTGGAGAGAGGCTCTCAATAAATTACAATAAATCCTCAAAAAATATATGTATTTGTTTACACATGCTTTTTTTCTAAAAAACATATAGCATGCAAAATGTTCGGTGAGGAAGAAGTGTGTAGTTTTGGATAATTTTGAGATGTTGATGAAGCATCAGGTACTCAAGGAACAGATAAATTGATGTAGATGGAGTAGACATAGACAATGGAAATACTTCATACACAAGTATGATAGTTGGAGCCATGATAAAGAATGAAATCACTGAGGAGAAAGAAGGTAAGTAGATAGGACCTTGGAAAATGCTTAAATTGGAGTAGGTCAGAGGGGGAAAACACAGGAATTTGAATATACTGGAAGCTGAGAAAGAATTAATGTTTGGTGCCACTTAGGGATATGGTGTTACAGTGTGAATTGAGAAAAATACATTAGAATTATTAGCAAGTGAGGTTTGCTTTTTATGAGTGACTAGAGGCCCGGTGCACGAAATTCGTGCCAGGATCGGGCCTAAACTGGCAGTTGGACGTCCCTCTCAAAATCCTGGACTGCTGGCTCCTGATTGCTCACCTGCCTGCCTGTCTGGTTGCCCCTAACTGCCACCCCCCCTCTGCCAGCCTGGTTGCCTCCAACTGCCCTCCTCCGCTGGCCTAGTCACCCCTCACTCCCCCCCGCCCACCAGCCTAATCGCCCCCAACTGCCCACCTTGATGGTCTGGTCACTCCCAACTCTGCACCCCCCCCCCCACTGGCCTGGTCGCCCCTAACTGCCCCCCCTGCCCTCCTGGTTGCCCCTATCTGCCCCCCCCACCAGCCTGGTCGCCCCCAACAGCCCCCCCTGCTGGCCTGGTCGCCCCCAACTGCCCTCTGCCGGCCTGGTTGCCCCTCACAGGCCCCCTGCTGGCCTGGTTGCCCCACGCAACCTGCAGTTTAGTCGTTTGGTCGTCTCTCATTAACCCCCCTGCCGGCCTGGTTGTAGGCAGCCATCTTGTGAAGGCGTGACGGTCAATTTGCATATTACCTCTTTATTATATAGGATCATTGTAAGAGCTACTACATCAGATTCTCATGATAATAAGTAGTTGAGTTACCAGGGATGGTTAAATTTACAGACAGGTATTAGAGACATTTGACATGTGACAGCTGGTGTGGTAACATGGCAAAAGGCAGAAGTGAGAAATGGTAATAAGACATTTATTTGAGATGTAGACATAAGGTTAAACACATAATCTATATAATAAAAGGCTAATATGCAAATCAACCAAACAGAAGAACAACCGGTTGCTATGACATGCACTGACCACTAGGGGGCAGATACTGAATGCAGGAGCTGTCCCCTGGTGGTCAGTGTGCTTTCACAGGGGGAGCACCACTCAGCCAGAAGCCGTGCTCATGGCTGGCTAGCGCAGCAGCGGTGGTGGGAGCCTCTCCCACCTCCATGGCAGCGCTAAGGATGTCCGACTGATAGCTCCCAGACTGTAAGAGGGTACAGTCTGGGCTGAAGGACCCCCCCCCCCCACTACCACCAGTGCAGGAATTTCATGCACTTGGCCTCTAGTCCTATATAATAAAAGGCTAATATGCAAATTGTCCCCTTAACCAGGAATTCAACCGGGAGTTCAATCAGGGGGCAGGGCCAGCCCACCGACCCCAACCCCTCCCCCTGGCTGGCCCCGCCCCCGATCGGGGTTGGCGGCCAGACCCCACCAGGCTTCTAGTAATGTTGAAGCATGAGAGATGAGAGTTTATTGGTTGACTAAGATTCTCTTCTCCACAGATCTAATCCTTTTTCCCCGTAAGTCACCCTTCTAAGTAGTATTAAGCTTGATTGAACTTTGAATATATGAAACTCAGCATTCCTCTTGATTGTTTATGATGCTAAGATGATATCAGCAAATGCATTTCAGCATGGAAAAGAACCTGGCAAATAATCCATCTCTCCTGGCAACACATATTATAAATATTTTGCCCCAAAGGACATACTTTAGAGCAGCGGTTCTCAACATGTGGGTCGCGACCCCTTTGGGGGTGGAACGACCCTTTCACAGGGGTCACCTAAGACCATCGGAAAACACATATATAATTACATATTGTTTTTGTGATTAGTCACTATGCTTTAATTATGTTCAATTTGTAACAAAATACATCCTGCATATCAGATATTTACATTACGATTCATAACAATAGCAAAATTACAGTTATGAAGTAGCAACGAAAATGATTTTATGGTTGGGGGTCACCACACATGAGGAACTGTATTTAAGGGTCGCGGCATTAGGAAGTTTGAGAACCACTGCTTTAGAGGGTAACTAATCACCTTGCGTTTGCTTCATGACCAGCAGCAGTGGTCTTGTGTTCAGCTGGGCATTCACACTCACAAGACCCAATGGACCATCCCTGGCACAAGCCTCTCTGCTTTGTTGAAAGAAATGAGATAGAAAACCCAGGATATCAGCATCAGGTATATTGTTCCTGAGTGACAGAATAGGCTAGTGGAAAGATGACACGTGGGTGGGTGCCTCCTGACTTGTTTTGTGCTCCACAGACAATATCTTTTGTAACAGCACATGGGCATAGTGTCCAGGATTCAGCCGAGGGACAGGCCAGTTGCAGATTATGTACCATTCAGAAAAGCCCACTCTTTTTACTTCTCACATGGCATGTGTAGCCCTGCTCCCTGTCTGCTCAATCTAGGTTTAGCTTACCAATAGTGGTCAGGTTTAGCACACAAAATGTTGCTTAGAAACATAACTGATATCCTGCCTTTATGAGGTTTCCAGGGAAACCATGCTAGAAGGTTAGCCAGAGGTAATTTCTTTTATGGAGAGAAAAGGTTTTTGTTAACTCTTTACTCAATTTATTAGCAAAATAAATGGAAAATGTGCATAAAGCTTGCTGTAGAACTTACAGTGGACTGTATCAGAGACACTGTTCATTTACATCAACTATCATAACATCTGGGATAGTTTCAGCAAATTTAGTAAATAAAAAATTCTTCCTGTATTAATTTTGCTTGTTCTAGTTCCCTTATGATAAAGACCAGGGAGCAGAAATTATTGGCAATTGGATTATGTAAAAATAAGGCAGTCAGTGAGTGGAGGTCTCTTTCTAGACCATTAGTGTGCCATAAACATATTAGAAAAGACAAGTAGACAATCCAGAGCAGTTTTTACTAACCTGCCCTTAAAATAGACTTCCACTAGATGTTCCTCAAAATGAATTGGCTTTTATTCTGACTCTCATCGTTTAAAAATCCATTGTAAGGTTATGTTTGTTTATCACAAAGTCATTTAGTTAAAAAGTGATGTTTCAGGAATGCTTTGTGGAAAACTGCAAGTTGAATATTTTACCTAACCAATAATGGACTCAAATATGCAGTTTTTCTGATATCCACTCTTAAACATGTGCCCGGTGCTCAGAATACAGTTATGTTTTCTTAGAAGTGGAAAGAAATCTGGATTGAGCAGAAGTTTGATAATTCAGATATATTATTGGATTGTTTTTTTAAAAAATTTTTACTCTTGAGTATATGTAAAGTGTTATACTACCTAGTAGGGAATACAGTAGTGAAAAAGAGAAACATAGTTCCTGGTCTATTTAAATTCAATATTGTATGTTGAAATTAGAAACTAAAGAAGCTACTTAAAACAATTATTTTTCAGTTTGAATAATTGAACATTTTAACTATATAGATTGTGTGTGTGTGTGTGTGTGTGTGTGTGTGGTTTGAATTTAAAAATATGCCTTGTCTAGATATTAGAAGTTTTGTATTTTGTCTAGTGTTGCAATAGGTTTTTTAAGTCATGCTATACACTTTGTTTGATTTGAAAATTGAGTCAATTCACTCCTGGGGGATTATCTGGGTTATAGAAATGCTTTATCATGTCCTTTTCAAATTTTCAGATTTTTTTTTCTCATAGTTGTGTGGTAAATTCTGATTTTATGTTAACTTGAGCAGAACACAGTTAAGAATGCCAAAAATACTAGGTCATAAAAGCAAATAAAGTTAATAGATCTATAGCATTTATAAATGCTTTTTAAAATTTCATTTGATAATGTAGGCATTTTTAAGTTCTCATTCTATTGAAAAAAGAATTCAGACTGGAAATAAGTGATAAACCCAAGATTATTCTGCAGATAGGTATATGATAGCATAGACCAGGGGTGGGCAACCCCTGGCATGTGTGCCAAACATGGCACGCCAGTAACTTGTGCTGGCACGCAAAACCCTCTCTTATAATCTTCCATTTACAATTTTTGTGAACATTTGAATGACTTAAATGTTAAATTACAAGGAACTGGCAAGACACTTGATGTTATGTTTGGTTACATAAAGGCTTTTGAAAAGAAACTGGAAGTCTTTAAGAGGGATGTGGATGGTGAGAGATTTAGATATTTCCCAAACCTCAAGAGGTACATCAAAGACCTCCTAAAAGATGACAGAACAGACTGTCAGAGCCTTCAAAAGCTATTTTTAAACATCATTGAGTCAACTATTGAGCAGTTCTTCTCAAGATTTGCGAAATTCAGAGAACTGGAAGATTCAGCAAAATTCATGAGGTTTCCAGACAGCATGAAACTGGAGGAACTAAACTTACAAATGTTTTCATGGATAGACATGGCTGACATTGAAATGCAGTTGATTGAATTTCAGAGTAGCTCAATTTTGGAAGCAGAAATTTATTGACCTTAGAGTTGACTTGGAAAACATTGAAAAAAAGCGATTAGAGACAGGAGTACCAGAGAGAAGTGTCGAAAACGAACTATTGAGGACTTGGAATGCCATTCCAGAAAATTTTTTCTGTTTAAAAACCTTTTCAACAGCGTTACTCTCCATGTTTTCATCCACATACGCTTGTGAATCTTTGTTCTCAGTGATGAATTTTGTTCAGTCTCCTAATAGGAGTAGCCTGACGGATGAAAGTAGTAGCTCGTGCATATCTGAAGGTCATCAGTAGTGCAGCAGCAAAAGTCCCACTGATAATATCAAACGGAGTCATAAAGTTTTCATTTGGACTATCAGTGTACATGCATACATTAAAAAATAAATGTATTTTTCATCATCATATACTGTGTTTTTGTCGCTCGAATGAATTTTATTTCTTCAAGGTTCTTCACATACATACATACACCTTAAGAGATATCAAGTAGGCGTAACATGTTCTCAAAAAATTAGCGTTGGCACGCAGAGGAATTTTTGAGTCAGAGATTTTGCTGGTTTTGGCACGCATTCACAAAAAGGTTGCCCACCCCGGCATAGCCTTTAAGACTGATGGAATTTTTGTGCCTTTTTCCCCTACTATGTTTGAGTTAACCATCTCTCTGATACTTCTCACAAATGATTGGCCTGATTATGAAAAAAAAAGTAAAATTTTTCACTAAAGAAATATATTAAATAATTTATTTTTGAAATATTACAGTGCTCTAGTATATTTATATTTTATATCCCAAACCTTGTTAATCCTAATTATTACATATAATTCTTTTATTTTGATGTATACAGGTAATGCCAGTGTGTTTTCATACTTGCCCAATGTTAAGTGATCAGATATGTTACTGAGAATTATCCACAACAACAAATGGATATAGAGAGTAGCCCTGTCTACTTTAAGCTATTGGTAAAATAACAGTCATAGATTGTGAAAGGCCTTTTTTTGTTGACCAGGAACAATGATTTAGTATTTCCTGTAATTGGCTTACTCTTTCAGTCTGATTTTTAACTAGTTCTGACACCTAGTGGTCAGGTACTGGTTCTATAGTTTTTAGGTTTGGGTTTTTGTTTACCTGACATACCTGCTTTTCTCTAGTATAGTGCTCATTGTAATAAAACTTTCTGCAACTGGGTGGCAGTATTGATTTCAGAGAAACTTCAGAAAAATACTATGGGTTTATGTGCAGTCATTTGAACAAGAATTCAAATTTAAAATCTGTTTAACAAAATAGTAAATATGCTGAAATAACAGTGAAAAATTGAATCTATTAAATCATCTAACTCATCTTTATAGCCATTCTAACTTTATTTTATATTTCTGTAGTGTTTAAACCTAACATGATGAATTAAAATGCCACATTTATTAGCTTATGGCTACAGTATAGTTTTAAAAATTAGTCATTAACAATTATGTACCAAATGTAAGAGTGGCTTCTTTCTGATAGTTATGTAGTAAAAGAATTTAATGTCTTTTAAACTTGGTAAATATATAAGAAAATGTGTAATGTGCCTTACCTCTTGCTATTTTAAGACAGCATGCATACATTTTTTATTTGATTAAAAAGTTGACTTTTGATAGCTTTTTTCTGTATTTTTATCAGTTGTATTTTTCAGCAATATTTTTAAAAAATTTGTCTCTAATAAGTCATTTTTTAATTTTTCTCTGGCTCACAAAGAGAATTTCTGTTTCTTTTAACTTATCCCCCTAGTATTTATGGCTTTATCAATACAGAATAGCAATCGGTATTGACTCACTGGTATGAAATTGCAATAAGGACTATATAAAAGATTTTACATATTTTGTTATATTAGTAATCTGAAATTTCTTTTTAATCATATGGGAAAGACAAAGTATTACTTATTTTTCCTGAAAATACAATATTAGAAACTAATGGTTAATTTAAATAAATTATTTTTTAAGTTTAGCTGTGAAAACCTCCAGGTAGAGAGGAAAATATTTTATTTTTCTTGTTCTGGTTTGTTTAATTATATTTTTTCCTACAATGTAAAAAGAATATTGACAATATTATGTCAGATTGGTCTTGATAGGTTAGAGTCTGTTAACTACCTCTTTAATCAGGTTTGCCCTCTAACTATCTCAGTAATGCTGTAGAATTCCAAAATATGTTGTGTTTCTATGCACTAAATAAACTATCAGAAAGAGAAATAAAGAAATAAAGAAAACAATCCTATTTTCAATTCCATCAAAAAGAGTAAGATATCTAGGAATCAGTTTAACCAAGGAGGTGAAATACCAGTACACTGAAAACTGTAAGACATTAATGAAAGAAATTGAAGAAGATACAATTAAGTGAAAAGCTATTCCATTCTCATAGATTGTAAGAATTAATATTCTTAACATGTTTATACTACCCAAAGCAAACTACAGATTTAATACAATCTGTATCAAAATTCCAATGGCATTTTTCACAGAAATAGAATAAAATATCCTAAAGTTTCTATGGAACCACAAAAGACCCCAAGTAGCCAAAGCAATCTTTAGAAAGGAAAACAAAGTGGGAGGCATCACGCTCCCTGATTTCAAACTGTATTACAAAACTGTAGTAATCAAAACAGTATTGCATTGGCACATAAATCAGTGGAGCAGAATAGAGCCCAGAAATAAACCCACACATATATGGTCAATTAATTTACAACAAAGAATCCAGGGATATAATGGGAAAGGATAATATCAATAAATGGTGCTGGAAAAACTGGATCACTATCTTACCATTCACAAAAATTAACTCAAATTGGAGTAAAGACTTCAATGTAAGACCTGAAATCACCAAACTCCTAGAAAGAAAACTGGTAAGCTCCTTAATATAAGTTTTGGTAATGATTTTTTGGCTCTGACACTAAAAGCAAAGGCAACAAAAGCAAAAATAAACAAATGGAACTATATCAAATTTAAAAGCTTCTGAACAACAAAGGAAACCATTAACAAAATGAAAAGACAACCTTTGAAGGGGAGAGAATATTTGCAAATCATATATCTGATAAGGGTTTAAAATCCAAAATATATAAAGAACTCATATAAATCGGTAGCTAAAAAATAAAAGGGCAGAATGTCTGAATAAACATTTTTCCAAAGAAGATATACAAATGAGAAATGAAAACATTACTCATCAGGAAAATGCAAATCAAAACAGTGAGATATCACCTCATACCTGTTAAAATGCTAGTATAAAAAAGACAAGAAATAACAAATATTAGTAAGGATGTGGAGAAAGGCAACCATTGTTCACTGTTGGTGGGATGTAAATTGGTACAGCCACCATGAAAACAGTATGGAGGTTCCTCAGAAAATTAAAAATAAAAAGATAATACGATCCAGCAATTCCACTTCTGGCTGTTTATCTGGAAATAAAACGAAAATACAGCCAATTCACATATACTTATTCCTGTGCCTCCCTGTTCCTTCATATAAAAAATTGGGAACATGGCATCAACTTATTTTCTATCAAATCAAGGAGAATACATGAGTGAAAGTACCTGCCAGTAAATACTAGTACGCACATTTCACAAAATGAATATAGTTTGATGCCTGTGATAGCACTGGAGGGAGAAAGGAGACTGTTAACAGGAGGGACAGGAAATTAGAGCAACCATTTTTGTGGATGAACTGATGGAGGCTTCCAAGGATTCATCTAGTGTCAAGACTTATATGTATCGTGGATCTAACTTTAAAATAAGAGATGTGTTGGATTACTGATAATGTCTCTGTTTTTCTCTTTAGGACACTTGCAGAGAGCTACAATGGAAAAGTCCTGGATGCTGTGGAACTTCGTTGAAAGATGGCTAATAACCTTGGCCTCCTGGTCTTGGGCGCTCTGCCGTATTTCTCTCTTACCTTTAATAGTGACTTTTCATCTGTATGGAGGCATTATCTTACTTTTGTTAATATTCATATCAATAGCAGGTATTCTATATAAATTCCAGGATGTATTGCTCTATTTTCCAGAACAGCCATCTTCCTCACGCCTTTATGTTCCCATGCCCACTGGTATTCCACATGAAAACATTTTTATCAGAACCAAAGATGGAGTGCGTCTGAATCTTATTTTGGTAAGATATACTGGAGACAATTCACCCTATTCTCCAACCATAATTTATTTTCATGGGAATGCAGGCAACATAGGTCACAGGTTACCAAATGCATTGCTTATGTTGGTTAACCTCAAAGTTAATCTTTTGCTTGTTGATTATCGAGGATATGGGAAAAGTGATGGAGAAGCAAGTGAAGAAGGACTCTACTTAGATTCTGAAGCTGTGCTAGACTATGTGATGACTAGACCTGACCTTGACAAAACAAAAATTTTTCTTTTTGGTCGTTCCTTGGGAGGAGCAGTGGCTATTCATTTGGCTTCTGAAAATTCACATAGGATTTCAGCCATTATGGTGGAGAACACATTTTTAAGCATACCACATATGGCCAGGACTTTATTTTCATTCTTTCCAATGCGTTACCTTCCTTTATGGTGCTACAAAAATAAATTTTTGTCCTACAGAAAAATTTCTCAGTGCAGAATGCCTTCTCTTTTCATCTCTGGACTCTCTGACCAATTAATTCCACCAGTAATGATGAAGCAGCTTTATGAACTCTCCCCATCTCGGACTAAGAGATTAGCCATTTTTCCTGATGGAACTCATAATGACACATGGCAGTGCCAAGGTTACTTCACTAGCCTTGAACAGTTCATCAAAGAAGTAATAAAGAGTCATTCTCCTGAAGAAATGGCAAAAACTTCATCTAATGTGACAATTATATAATGTTTTTTTATTGCACTGTATTTTAGTTTGTGCAGAATGATAAAGAATGTTCCTTTCTAGAAGTGTGTTCTATCTGTACTTGTCTGAAGAGTGACATTAAATGTTGAAAGGACTTTAGTGCTCTTTAAAGATGATCCAAATAGTTTTTTACATTGGAAAAACTATAATTGTTGGGATTATTTCATACATTTTCATCAAACCTTTCAATGTGTTTATGTGTCTGTATCTTTAGTTTAATATGCCAGTAGAATATATTCAAAAGTTTCTTGTTGCTAAAGTGGTACACTCCATCTGATACTTAAGGTTAATGTCTGGGTGTGGAAGGGGAGATACAGACGAGAAACCTTCGGATATTATTCCTTTAGTAAATATTGGGACAATCATGGTATACAAGCTTAGTTCTATAACTGTATTTTTCACCTTAAAATGCATGATGATATTTTATTTCTTGAATTATGCAATGCAATGTTTTTAATGTAAATAGCACTGGTCATATACCAATGTATATGGTAACCTGGGTTATATCTATTTTTATGTAAACTATTTTGGTTTTGGCAAGAAGTGAAATTGAGGCCTGTGTGCAGGTTGCTATTGAATTTTGCTCTGGCGTATGCTGAGATTCAGCTTTTTCTTACAAATAAATGGGACCCCACTTTCCAACAAAAATGTACTGTGTTTTGTTAGGTACAGTCTGGATCATGGCATGCAAAAATAGAAATTTAGAATTTCACTGCAGCTTCAATGTGCATCTTTGAACTTTTTTACATTTGTAGTTTTGGTGGCAAAGAGAATTTTACTTTTTATCAATTTCATAAGTCTACAGGTAAACCACCAATGGCAGTCATAATGAAGATAACTTGTTTAAGAATTAAAGTAGGAACTCTTATTACATAATTGTACATACTGTTTTACAGAAGTTCCCTCTTGATTTTTAAGTCCCAGTATCTAGGTATATCTAACCCACTAAAGCCAAGGTGTCATTTATTGGACTTTCTGAAAATAAACACAACAAAAACAAAAAAGCTATGTTCTTTGGTTTAATATTTTAGTTATAAAATAGAACTGCAACAAAAGACAATTTTAGGAAGTATTATTTTCTACATGTAGGAATGTGGGGATGAAGGAATGCTACAGCTTTTTATCACAGAACATATTACCCCATTTAACTATTAAATGGCTATCAGTGGGAAGTAGTATTTAGTCATATAGAAATGTATGAAAAAAATTTTTAAAAAAGCTCCTTAAAATTGCAGGATTTACCTTAAATATATATATATATATATACACATATATATAAGCTTTGAGACATAAGTGTACTAAGTTGTGTCAAGCAATCTTCAAAAATTAGATGTATTTGAGCTCTGTGCATTATGTCAGCTTTAAATGTAATATTTTGAATATTTAGGCTATATTTATTGGCTTTGTGCAAGCAGCTAGAACAGAAATAATGGGTCAGTAGTTTTGACCTTAATTTAAAAACTCTTTCTATGGAGATAGGGCTAGAAATACTTTTGCCAAATAACATTCGTCTCATTCACTTTATGTCAATATTTAGAAAACATTAAATTACAGCAAATATGATGTTTTTCTATAAATTATTGTAAAAAAAGTCATGCTTTTAAAAACAAATTTGGTAATGCATATCATGGAAAGTGTATTTTGTATGTATAATTTCACGACAATTAAAGGATACTTTTCATCTTGTCAATCATTGCTATGTAGAATGACTGTCTTAAATAGTAATGTACTAAAGGGAAAAAATTTAATACAACAAGATCTAGTGTACTTAGACATGAGCTTACATGGAAAACCTTAGACTCATCATTCTTTGAAGTTTATAAAGTACCTTCGTACGTTTTCATGTAATCATTTAATCTACTACACTATGAAGGAATTTATCAAATTTAGTTGTAAATATTATGCTGATGAAGCCTAAAAGCTTTTTCTTCATCAGTGTTTTGTTTTATGCTTTTTAAAATACTCCATGTTTATAAACAGTCTTTTTTTTTTTTTCTTTTTCAAGTCAGGACTTCAAAAGTTGTAAAGTACATGTATCCCATCCCTACCCTCATTCTCTTTGGGTTAAGGAGCCTTTCTTCCTGCAGCAAAGGGAAGAGGCTGTTTCTAGGGTTGTAGTACCTAATTTCTGTTTTTGAGAATATTTCTTTAGATAGGGAGAAATAGAAAACAAAATCAGTTCTTCAAAACGTGTCTAATTTTTGGCCAAAGCATTTGGTGTTAATAAAATGTGAATTCTGAATGAGTCACTTCATTTTGGATTCATAGGTTTAGTGGGAATAGAGTGTGTCCGTCTTGTGTATTAATTTCTGGCTCACTTATCCAAGAGCAGCTCTGGGAGTTTCTGAATGAATTTTAAGTTATTAAGCTATGGTAAATTTGGAAATATTTAAACATGGCAAGATATAATTTATTTAGATCAAAATCCATTGTTTTAAAAGGGATTATTGGGGAGAAATGGCAAAAGGGATCCTAAAAGGGATATTGCAAAATATGGAAAAATAATTTGTAGAAGATAAAAGAATACTAATAGAAAGAGCAACTAAGTGAAAGGTTGTGTGTTAAATGTAGGTCTAGGAAATAACTGGTGAGATTGGTGAAAAGGAGACATAACAATGCAAAACAGTTAAATACCAGACATTTCTAACCAAGTGACTGGAGCACCTAATGCTGCCACTACCCTATATTTTTGCAAGCACTCTGATTGTAAGGTAGATATTTTCATTACAATTTCGATTTTTTAAAAAATATATTTTTATTGATTTTCAGAGAGGAAGGTAGAGGGAGAGAGAGAGAAACAGCAATGATGAGCGGGAATCATTGATCGGCTGCCTCCTGCACACCCCACATGGGAGTGAGCCCGCAACCCCGGGCATGTGCCTTGACCGGGATTGATGCTCAACCACTGAGCCACCATGGCTGAGCTACAATTCTGAATTTTGTAGCTGAATAGGACAGCTTAAATTTACTTTTTATGATAAGCTCTAGTCTAGACACATGATAATTACCAAAGTTCCAGCTTTGGTAATGTGTCACTGAATTAATTATGTTGTAATATTTCTGAATGAGAATTCATACCACCTCATGCTTTCATATTCATCTCTTAAGTTTGAAAGATTTGGTTTGAGGTGGGAATAGATTTGTTGATGGAATTAAAGAGTGAAGGCCATATTCAATTTTACATGTTATTTTGCAAGCTCAGTTTAAGTGTAGAAGTGTAGTTTTTATTTAGTTCCTTGTTTTCTTGAGGTTAGGAGTAAATAGATAAACTTTTTAAAAAGATATCACAGAAGACACTTTTTAAATTAGGTCATGGTTGAGATATACTGAAATCCTTCACTAACCTCTCCCTCTCTGTTTCTCCTATTATGTTTGACAACAATTATGGATTTAAAAAAATTTTTTTTAAATTAGATGCTTTTGATTATCCACTTAAATTTATGTATTTTCATATCACTCAGGTAAAGTTGAAAATGACAGAGCACAGACATTTATTTTTTAAATAATAGGATAGAAAAAGTATTCCTGTGTATTTATATTACCATATATATGTCATCTTAGCTAATTAAAAATAATATATTCACTTGTGTTGGAAAAGAAATGCATTCATCCAAATAGTAGTCAACATGTTTTTACCAAATGGCACAAAAATACTTCCATTTATATTTTGTATCTTAAAAATGTAGTTTAAAAGTAAGACGGTAAGAGACACTTTTTTAACAAAAAGTACCATATATTCATATGAAACGGAGGAGTGTGTATTAAGTTAGTTTATAATATTTTGTCAGTACAGCATATACTTAAAATTCAAGTTGCTTTCAACCTGCTCAAGATAAAATAATTTAATCCAATTTCATAATGTAAATCATTTTTGTTGCCATATTTTATTTGAAGAAGTAATAAAATTTTTAGCTCAAATTTGAATGTTATGTGCTAATCATGGCAAGCCAACATTTACATTTGTTTTTTACAATAAATTTCTTTTAAAATATACTTTCTATTTTTCTGTACTGACATGCAATAAATTTATACATTAAAAGTTTGATTAATGTCTTAAAATAGTTTGTATTCGGTTTTTAAAAATATTTTCTATTAACCTAAGTTATATGGTAGGGCATTAAAGTTTTCTTAATGGTTAAATAAAATTCAGAATGTATACTGAAATTAATGAATTTTTATTCTAATGATGGTGTGGATAGAAAATAGAAGTTTATGTTCTCTTTTCTCATATTATCCTCTCGCATCCATTTAATTTAAGCTAATATTCATTATTTTCTACATATGAGTTGCTGGTGAATGAATAGGCCCAAAACATTTGCTTAATCTAGTAGGGAATAAATGTTCTTCGTTATGTGGCCTTCGGATTTCATCAAATGTCTTTTCATGAAATTCTTAGGTCTTCATCCCACCCTCACCCCCATTAGTATTGAGTTAAAGGCTTGGGAAGATTTGCAGAAGGCCTGATATTCTTTCAACGTTTAGGGGTTTGTACCTTGCTTTCTTTGTGTGTGGGTGTGTGTATCAGTCTTCTTTTTTTTTCTTCTTAATCCCTTAACCTTTTTCACCCAGGCCAGCAACCCCCTCCCCACCCCTGCACCCGCACCCCTTCAGCTGTCAGCCTGTTCTCTATATAGAGTCTGTAGCTTCCTCTCCTAACAAGAAACTGGTACGTGAATAGTGGCATGTTAGGAAGTGTATGACAAACTTTAAGTAGCCCACCTGCAAATAGAGGTGAAGAATTCATTTCCTGGAGACCCTCTTTCCATGGGTAAATCTGGTGGGAAGTAGGATCTCTCATGTACTTCCCTGAAAGATCACCAACCTAAATCCCAAGATGAAGCAGTTTGTAGAACTATTTCTTATTTTCAGAAGATAATTTCACATTCCTATTTCACTCCAATTGTTGCTTTACAATCTTACATCTTAAAGTTCACAAACAATTGGATCTGGTTAGAGAATATAACTCCTATCTTATTAAGGGAAGGGAGGGAAAATACTTTTTTTTTTTTTAATACCTGCAAGTGTAAGTCCCAAGTGTAGAATGTAGTGTCAGTGAGCCCTCACAACAAACCTTGTGAGTAATTTTCAGTCCCATCCTCTCTAATAAAAGAGAAAAATGGTAATTGGCTTACGACGATACCCTTTTCATTGGCTAATCAGGGCTATATGCAAATTAACTGCCAACTAAGATTGGCAGTTAACTGCCAACTAAGATTGGCAGTTAACTGCCAACAAGATGGCGGTTAATTTGCATATGTAGGCACAATGCAGGGAGGCGAAAGGGAAAGCAGGAAGAAGCCCCCTGCCACTGACAGTGATCGGAAACCCAGGGGGGAGCTAAGAGCTGGGGGGCAGGGCAAAGGCGGCCCTGGGGCCGCCTTTGCCCTGCCCCCCAGCCATGATCGGAGAATCAGGCGCCTTTGCCGCCCTGGCCAGTGATAGCAGGAAGTAGGGGTGAAGCCAGCGATGGGAGCTGGGCATGGTCGAAGCTGGCAGTCCCGGGAGCTAGGGGTCCCTTGCCTGGGCCTAAAGCAGAGCCCACGATTGCGGGGCTGCTGCAGCTGTGGGTCCCCGCTGCCCGGGCCGGACGCCTAGGCCAGAGGCGTTAGGCCTGGGCAGGGGCGGAGCCTGCAACCGCAGGGAGCTGGGGGTACCCTGCCCAGGCCTGACACCTCTGCCAGAGGCCTCAGGCCTGGTCAAGGGGCCGATCCGGTGATTGGTGATTGGAGGGTGATGAGGGTCAACTCCTCTGGCCGAGGCATCAGGCCTGGGTGGGGGGCGGAGCCGGGGATTGGGGGGATATGATGGTCCCCTTGCCCAGGCCTGAAGCCTGGGTCAGAGGCGTCAGGCTTGGGCGGGGGGTGGAGCAAGCGATCAGAGGGAGATGTGGGTCCCCTGCCCAGGCATGATTCCTGGGCCAGAGGCCTCAGGCCTGGGCGGGGGCCAGAGCCAGTGATCAGGGGGACATGGGGGTCCCCTGTCCAAGCCTGACACCTCTGGCGGAGGCGTCAGACCTGGGCAAGGGGCCGATCCTGCGATTGGAGGGTGATGGGGGTCAACGCCTGAGGGCTCCCAGTATGTGAGAGGGGGCAGGCTGGGCTGAGGGACACTCCCCTCCCCACACACACACCCAGTGCACGAATTTTGTGCACCGGGCCCCTAGTTTTATAATAAAACTAGAGGCCCACTGCATGAAGATTTGTGCAAGAGTAGGCCTTCTTTCCCCCGGCTGCTGGCACTGGCTTCCCTCTGGCACCCCAGACCCGGGCTGCTTCCCTCCAGCCCTAGCTTCATCAGGAAGGATGTCCAGAAGGATGTTGGTCTAATTAGCGTATTATCCTTTTATTACTATAGAAGGCTTCAAGTGGTTCAGTAACAGGCTCAAGATTACCTGGAATGGAGCCATAATTTGAATCTGTCTCTGGTTCTATATACACTGAGTGGCCAGATTATTATGATCACCTGACGTTTGTAGGCAAGGGAGGGCAGTTGGGGGCAACCAGGCTGGCAAGGGAGGATAGTTGGGGGCAATCGGGCTGGCAGGGGAGGGCAGTTGGGGGCAACCAGAGCGGCAGGGGAGTGCAGTTGGGGGCGACCAGGGCAGCAGGGGAGGGCAGTTGGGAGCAATTGGGCCAGCAGGGGAGCAGTTAGGCATCGATCAGGCTGGCAGGGGAGGCTTAGGGGGTGATCAGGCAGGCATGCAGGTGAGCAGTTGGGAGCCAGCAGTCCCGGATTGTGAGAGGAATGTCCACATGTAGGAAAATGTAGGAATTTAGGATCAGGCCTAAACCGGCAGTCGGACATCCCCCAAGGGGTCCCAGATTGGAGAGGGTGCAGGCTGGTCTGAGGGACATCCCCTTCCCCCAGTGCGCACATTTTTTAGGCAAATTAGAGGTGGTCATAATAATCTGGCCACTCAGTGTACATTGCCTCATTGTGTCAAACAGTTTGACAGTTCTTATTCATATGGTAATAGATTTAAGATGTTGAAATTGAATTAAAAGTAGACTAGTTCTTCAGGAACATTCCTAACAAGTGGACTATGAATAAAAATATTAGGAATATTACACAATCAACTAATTCTTTTCAGAGTAAATATATGTTCCTGTAGGAAAATCTATAAGTTAATAGGACTTCTCCTACTCTTTCCTTAGCCTTTTATAGATAACCAAGTCTCAAAACATCTGGGAGTCATCTTCCTCATAAAATGAAACATACTTTTGGAACTGATTTTGCTATTTCTTTTTCCAGTATGATTTATTTTCCCAACCTTTGTACTACTATCATGCCAGTCCCTGAAATTATTTTATAATAGCTAACATTTTTATTGAGTGCTTGTAATGTGCCAACTATTGTTCTGACTTCTTTTTGTCATTCTTGATAACTGAATAGGCTGAACTGGTTTCTAACTTCACTGATCCCACTCCTTGATCTTTGTCCTGTTCTAATTTGCCAGAAAAACTTCACACCTTTTCCTACTGAAGGGCATTTAGTAACTGCATTTCTCATTAGATCAAAATCAGACTTCTTGGTCGATAGGGTCCTTCACAAATTAAACTTGTTATAAAAGGTATCTACTTTTTCTCTTTTATGTATCAAACTCATTCCTCTTCTACTAGTATGTGTTTACTCATGCCCGGTGCTTTAACCTCTAAATCGAATAGCCTCTCACCTCACTAGACTCCTGAGCCATGACCCAAATTCATGGTAGCTCCAGCAAGTTTCTCCCCTTTCTGAATACCTATTGCCTTCACTACATTTTGTTCTTTGATCTTTGACTA
Organism: Myotis daubentonii; assembly: GCF_963259705.1. Lineage (NCBI taxonomy): Eukaryota > Metazoa > Chordata > Mammalia > Chiroptera > Vespertilionidae > Myotis > Myotis daubentonii. The sequence continues at coordinate 189,376,129 of NC_081841.1, forward strand.
TATTCTATTCAATTCCTTATTACACACTGTCTTATTTCCCTTTTGTGTGTCTTACTACTTCAGTAAACCAAGATCTGGCAGACTGTCAAGGTTCTCTTCTCCCACAGCACCTGACATGGTGCTAAGCACCTCATAGTGCTAAATATATTTTCTGTATAGAACAGGCCCACCAATTAAAGCCCTCATTCAAACATTTCCTTCTTTCAGAAGGAAAAAGGTGCACAAAGGCAATTACTGTAATATTTTGTATTTCTTGAAGTTGGAGACCTAGAATAACAACAAACTTGGAAGGGTAATTAAACACACACACAAAACCAATGATTAAAGTGGAAAGATCAGAAGTTACCCATGTGATGAAATTACTGTTCAGTATTAAAGGGGGGGAGGGCAATAATTATTCAGGACATATGCCAATTGGGGGATCTAAACCTTAGCATATCTCAATAGAGGAGCCTTGAACTCATACCTCTGAACCGTGTCCAGCAGGGCCAGGGGTGAACCTGAGGAGGGGTGGTGATGGATTAAAGAAAACACGAGAATACAGGTGGGGCCAGGTAGGATCACTGTGCCTGGATGAGGAAACAGTGACACAGCCTGTAAGCCCAAGCTTTATTTTATAGTCAGATCACACAAAGCAAAACAAGGGCAAGATGTTTACAATGTTCTTGTGAATTTCAAATCTGCTTCTTTCCTGTTGTTGCCATTCTCTGAACTCTATCAAGCCTTGTTTTGGCAGCACTTGCAATACCCCCTGCAGCCCACATTCCTTAGCTACCTAGGACTGCATGGCTAGACTATAAGGTCAAGCTTACAACCATAGCCTTTGGCTATAATTTGGCTATTATAAGCTGGGACTTGTGTGTGGCTTTGCTACAAGTCAGTCTGAGGCTTGAACCTGTCCAAATGCTATAGCTGCTCTCCACATACCTCAAAGTGTATGTCCTGGGAATAAAGGTCATGAAAATGCCAACAAGTCACATTAACTTAAGTGCCTGTGACATCTCATTGGTTTAAAAATAACAAGGATAATGATTATATATATATGTATATTGACATATATATATATTTAAAGGGACTTACAGGTACACATGGAAAAAAATATAATGAAGAAATAGAAATTGAGTTCTGGCCTGTGTTGCTCAGTGGTAGAGCATCAGCCCACACAGGAAAGGGTCATGGGTTTGATTCCCAGTAAAGGACACTTACCTGGTTTCCCAGCTTGGTAGTAGTGCATGTGGGAGACAACCAATTGATGTGTCCCCCTCACATCAATGTTTCTCTCCCCCTCTCTCTCCGTTCCACTCTAAAAAGCAATGGAAAAAATATACTCAGGTGAGGATTAAAAAAAAAAAAGTTGGGACATAATCACTATCATCCATAGTATATGTCCCACAGCAAGGGGTTCTTTGGCCTTCCATTAATGTGCCCTTCTGACATTCTGGTTCTTCTTGTCTTACCCTATACCAGTTCAACTAATTATTGCTAAGCTAATGATCTCATCTGATCTCTGTGCTCTTTGCTTGACTCTTTTAAGAGTATTTTCACTTTTGTGTCTTTGCTCAGCTTACGCTTAGTTTGGAAGTTACAGATATTACCTATCTATTTACAGTCAATTGATTGTTGACAAGACAATTCATTATTGAAAGGATGGTCTTTTCAACAAGTGGCATGTGTCAACTGAATATCCACATGCACATGAATGAATTTGGATTCCTATATCACAATATAAAAATTAGTACAAAATGGAGCAAAGGCCTAGATGAAGGCATAGCTGCAAAACATAGCTTTATGACCTTGGAATAGGTAATGATTTCTTAGTTGTGATACCAAAAACACAAACGACAAAAGAAAAAATAAATTGTGCTTGCCAAAGTGTATTTTTAATTGTGCCTCAAAGAACACTATCAAGAAAATAAAAAGGCAACCTACAGTATGGTAAAAAATACTTGCAAATCACTTATCTAATAAGGATCTTATTTCTAGAATAGAAAAAGAACACAATTCAACAATATAAAGACAACCCAATTTAAAAATTGGCAAAGCCTAGCCAGTTTGGCTCAGTGGATAGAACATAGGCCTGAGGACCGAAGGGTAATGGGTTCAATTCAGTCAAGGGCATGTACCTTGGTTGCAGGCTCCTCCCTGGCCTGGGCCCTGATCTAGGCGCATGCAGAAGGCAACCAATCGGTGTGTTTCACATCAATATTTCTCTCTGTCTTTCCCTCTCTCTCCCAATCTCTCTAAAAATCAATAGAAAAATATCCTCAGGTGAGGGTTAAAAAAAAAATGGGCAAGAATTTGAAGAGACATTCTTCAGAGAAGATATACAAGTGACCAATAAGCACATAGAAAAGATCTCAATGCCATTAGTAATAAGGGAAATGCAAATCAAAACTACATTGAGATATTCACACCACTAGGGTGCATATAATAAAACACATGGCCCAGCCGGTGTAGCTCAGTGGTTGAGCGTTGACCTATAAATCAGGAGGTCACAGTTCGATTCATGGTCAGGGCACATGCCCCTGTTTGCTGGCTTGATCCCCAGTGTAGGGCATGCAGGAGGCAGCCAATCAATGATTCTTTCTCATCATTGATATTTCTATCTATTTCTCCCTCTCCCTATCTGAAATCAATAAAAATATTTTTAAAAAATATGGGCAACAATAAGCATCAGTGAGGATGTGGAGAAATGTTGAACACATTGCTGGTGGGAATGTGAAATGGAGTAGCTACTTTGGAAAAAGTCTATCAGTTCTTAAAAATGTTTAAAATGGAGTTAGTATAAGGCATCATTTTCTGAAACACTTTTATTAACCATCTTAGCCTATAATCATGTTCTCAATATACACTTTAATTTATTGCTTCTCTGTTATGTACGATTTATTCATGAATTTAGCTCATCATCAACGATCCTCATAAGCATTGTATTACCACACCTTTTTTTTACTTAATGTCAATTCCTCTAGGTTGACAATAAAAATGGTGACAAAGTTAATTCTTACATTTTCTTTTTTTCCTTTGCTGGACACTTAGAGGTGGCAGAAACTAACATATTTATGATAAAGATAAAAGAGTAAGAAAAAGAGATGATGGTATTCACATTTAGAATTTCTGTTACTTTGCAATTTGTAGATTTGGGAATTATTACCACCCATTGGCCAAGAGCAGACCAAGACAGTTTATTATAGTACTAGAGGTCCAGTGCATGAAATTGGTGCATGGGAGGGGAGGTGTCCCCTCAGCCCAGCCTACACCCTCTTTAATCCGGGACCCCCAGGGATTGGGCCTAAACTGGCAGTCGGACATCCCTCTCACAATCCTGGACTGCTGGCTCCTAATCATTCACTTGCCTGCCTGCCTGGTCGCCCCTAACTCCCCCCCCCCCCCCCCCGCCAGCCTGGTTGCTTCTTACTGCCCCCTGCCTACCAGTCTGGTCACCCCCAACTACCCCCCCCTCCACACCGCTGGCCTGGTCGCCCCTCATGGCCCCCCCGCTGGCCTGGTTGCCCCATGCAGCCTGATGTTCAGTTGTTTGGTCATCCCTCACTAAGCCCCCCCGCCAGCCTGGTCGCCCCACGCAGCCTGCTTGTTCAGTTGTTTAGTCGTTCCTCACTAACCCCCCTGCCGGCCTGGTTGTAGGCAACTATCTTGTGAGGGTTAATTTGCACATTACCTCTTTATTATATAGGACTAGAGGCTCGGTGCACAAAAATTTGTGCACTGGGGCGGGGGGGGGGGGGAATCCCTTAGCCTAGCCTGTGCCCCTCTCACAGTCTGGGACCCCTCAGGGGATGACCATCTGCTGGCTGAGGCCTGCTCCCCAGGGGATTGGGCCTAAGATGGCAATCAGACATTCCTCTGGAAGCCCAGCAGCCTTCGGGGGATGTCCACTTGCCAGCAGGGAGCAGACCTAAGCTGCAGTCAGACATCCTTAGCGCTGCTGAGGAGGCAGGAGAGGCTCCCACCACCACCACTGTACTGGCAGCCATCAGCCTGGTTTGTGGCTGAGCAGAGCTCCTCCATGTGGGAGCTCACTGACCACCAGAGGAAAGCTCCTGTATTGAGCATCTGCCCCCTGGTGGTCAGTGTGTGTCATAGTGACCAGTCATTCCCAGTCTTTCTGCTGTTAGGGTCAACTTGCATATTACCCTTTTACTCTATAGGATAGAGGCCTGGTGCACGGGTGGGGGCCGGCTGGTTTACCCTGAATGGTGTCATAGATCAGGGTGGGGGTCCCACTTGGGTGCCTGGCCGGCCTGGATGAGGGGCTGATGGCTGTTTTCAGGCAGGCCAAGCCTGCAACTGAAGCTCCCAGTCTCTCCTTTTTTTCCTTTTTTTTAATTCTGGGATTTATTTACCTTCTGTAATTGAAACTTTGTTGTGGCTCCAGCTCTGAGGCCGGCTGGCTGAAGGCAGGTACCTGGGGTTTGTTTAGCTTCTATAATTGCAACATTGTTGCATCTGGAGCTCAGAGCTGGGCTGCTGCAGGTGGGAAACCTTGGCTTCTTCCATTGCCGGGGCAACCAACCCTCATGTTCGCTTCAGCTGCGTGGCTGCCGGCCGCCATCTTGGTTGGCAGTTAATTAGCATATACTGCTGATTAGCCAATGGGAAGCGTAGCGGAGGTATGGTTAATTACCATGTTTGTCTATTATTAGATAGGACTATAGGCCCAGTGCACAAAAATTTGTGCACTCAGGGGTAGGGGGGTCCCTCAGCCTGGCCTGTGCCCTCTCATAGTCTGGGACCCCTCGGGGGTGACCACTTGCTGGCTTAGGCCTGCTCCCCAGGGGATTGGGCCTAAGATGGCAATCAGATATCACTCTGGCAGCCCGGCAGCCCTCGGGGGATGTCCATTTGCCAATGTGAAGCAGACCTAAGCTGCAGTCAGACATCCTTAGTGCTGCTGAGGAGGTGGGAGAGGCTCCCACCACCACTGCTGTACTGGCAGCCATCAGCCTGGCTTGTGGCTGAGCAGAGCTCTCCGCTTTGAGAGCACACTGACCACCAGAGGGCAGCTCCTGCATTGAGCGTCTGCCCCCTGGTGGTCAGTGTGTGTCATAGTGGCAAGTTATTCCCAGTCCTTCTGCTGTTAGGGTCAGTTTGCATATTACCCTTTTACTATATAGGATAGAGGCCTGGTGCATGGGTGGAGGCCTGCTGGTTTGCCCTCAAGGGTGATCCGGATCAGGGTGGGGGTCCCACTTGGGTGCCTGGCCAGCCTGGATGACTGGCTGGTGGCTGTTTCCAGCTGGTCACACCCCCTTCAGTGTGGGGGTCCCCACTGGGGTGCCTGGCCAGCCTGGATGAGGGGCTGAGGGCTGTTTTCAGGCAGGCCAAGCCTGAAACCGAAGCTCCCAGCCTCTTTTTTTTTTTTTTATTTTTATTCTGGGATTTATTTACCTTCTATAGCTGTCACTGAGCTGAGAGCCTGCTCCAGCTCTGAGGCCGTTGTTGGCTGAAAGCAGGTATCTGGATTTGTTTAGCTTCTAGAATTGAAACTCTGTTGCCATCACTGGTCAGTCTAAGCTCTGAGGCCCCACTGGCTGAAAGCAGGTACCTGGGGATTGTTTAGCTTCTATAATTGCAACATTGTTGCATGCGGAGCTTGGAGCTCTGAGCTGAGCACAGCTGTGGGGAACCTTGGCTTCCTCCATCACTAGAGCAAGCAAGCCTCCTGTTTGCTTCAGCTGCGTGGCTGCCAGCTGCCATCTTTGTTGGCAGTTAATTTGCATATCTTGCTGATTAGCCAATGGGAAGGGTAGCGAAGTTACGGTTAACTACCATGTTTCTCTATTATAGATAGGCCTAGAGGCCCGGTGCACAAAAATTTGTGCACTCGAGGGTAGGGGGTCCCTCAGCCCGGCCTGTGCCCTTTTGCAGTCTGGGACCTCTCAGGGGATGACCACCTGCTGGCTTAGGCCTGCTCCCTGGGGGATTGGGCCTAAGATGGCAATCAGACATTCCTCTGGCAGCCTGGCAGCCCTCAGGGGTTGTCCACTTGCCGGCGGGGAGCAGGACTAAGCTGCAGTTGGACATCCTTAGGGCTGCTGAGGAGGCAGGAGAGGCTCCCACCACCACCGCTGTACTGGCAGCCATCAGCCTGGTTTGTGGCTGAACAGAGCTTCCCCCAGTGAGAGCACACTGACCACCAGAGGGCAGCTCCTACATTGAGCGTCTGCCCCTGGTGGTCATTGTGTGTCATAGTGACCAGTCATTCACAGTCTTTCTGTTGTTAGGGTCAGTTTGCATATTACCCTTTTACTATATAGGATAGAGGCCTAGTGCATGGGAGGGGGCCGGCTGGCTTGCTCTGAAGGGTGTCCCGGATCAGAATGGGGCCCCCACTGGGGTGCCTGGCCAGCCTGGATGACGGGCTGATGGCCGTTTTCAGGCTGGCGGGTGACTGAAGCCTCCAGCCTCTTTTCTTCTTCTTTTTTTTCTTCTTCTGGGATTTATTTACCTTCTCTGGCTGTCACTGGAGCTGAGAGCCAGCTCCAGCTCTGAGGCCGTGGCTGGCTGAAAGCAGATATCTGGGTTTGTTTAGATTCTATAATTGAAACTCTGTTACCATCACTGGCGCTCTAAGCTCAGCCTGATGCCGGCTGAAAGCAGGTTTCTGGAGTTTGTTTAGCTTCTATAATTGCAACATTGTTGCATCCGGAGCTCAGAGCTGGGCTGCGACAGGTGGTGAACCTTGGCTTCCACCGTCACTGGAGTAATCAAGCCTCATGTTCGCTTCAGCTGCGTGGCTGCTGGCTGCCATCTTGGTAGTTAATTTGCATATCTCGCTGATTAGCCAATGGGAAAGGTAGCAAAGTTATGGTTAATTACCATGTTTCTCTATTATTAGATAGGATTGCCTCTGCTGTTACTGTATCAGCATAGAGGGAGAGGCTATTTACAATGCCCTTATTATTCTGTTTCATTGATTTCTCTATCTTCATTTCAATACCACCCTCTTACTTATTGAAGCTTTGCAGAAAGTTTTGCAACCATTTAATGTAAATCTGTAACATTTATTTATATATTTTTGCAACATTTTTTTTTCAAGATTTTTTTGACTATCCTAATTCGTTGGATTTCCCTGCAAGTACCAAAACCAGAATGCTACTTTCTTGGAAAAGCCTAGAAATTAATGGACTATCAATCTGGGTTGAATTAATATCTTAAAAATATCTTGAGGCTTTCTTTAACTTCTCTCAACATTCTTTTTAACTTTCAGTTTATTTTCAAATATTATTATACCTCTTACATAAAATTTAAGAACTTTTATGTTATATTTATGTTTTCCCCTTCTTGCCTGTATGCTATTTTTGTTATTTATTTTGCTTCTATATACTATGTTATTCTCACACCAAAAACTCATACACAGATGCATTAATATAAGAACAAATCATGGCCGAATAAAAAAGTTGCTCTTTTACACCAACTTAGTGTTATCATTTTACTTTTTAGAAAAAGGGTTGTCAAGTACATTGATAAAACACTGATGTGCCACCTCCAACAGTTACTTTCCTCAGAACTTGTAAATAGAAAAAACAGGGATTAATCTTTTATTCCTTTTGGGAGAGTTAACAAAATTTTTTATACATACACAGATGTTGAAATAATAATAAAATGGATAACCATTCATTTTTGGTTATTTAGATTCAGAATTTGCTTCTGTTTTTCTCCATATTTGCTTCACCTTTCTGTCAATTGCTTAGATCTATCATATATGTATTCTTTTTTTGTTGTTGAATAATTTCCAGTAGCTTGCAGGTATAGGATCACTTTACCTCTCAAGAAAAATGGCATGCTAAGGTTATGTAGGGATATCTCAGTTGCAGGAGGTTTCCCAAGAGGCATGAAGCTTAGACCTGCCTCTTTGGCTTGCCTCCCTTGAGGCTAGCCCCCCTCAAGTCTCAGCTCTTTCTAACCAGTCTTGAGGCGGCCTCCTTTGCCAGTTCTTGGTTAAAAGTCTCCTCTTCAGATAATATTCATTTGGTAATTCAGGGTCACTGTTCCCCAATTTTTATTTCCAGTTCAGTTCAGAATAGATCTATCTACCTATTCTGCTGCCATCTTATACCTCTGCTATTTGATTTGACATGTTATCTTAGCTTAATTGTTAACTGATAAACAATAATGAAAATTTCACATGAATTTTGGGCACTGCATCATGACTGTTTTTGCTGAGTGTGGAAACACCACCATGGGGCTGGATTGTGTTTTATTTTTGAAACCATTTGAAATCCATTATTCACTTTCAAATATGTAAACAGCTGTAGCTGTGAGATAACAGATTATGCCTTTGCTTAAAATTCTGGGTATCACTCTCTCTCTCTTTTAACACTAGTAGCAGAACAAACAGGCTTATGTTTAACAGAGGAATAGACAAAAGTCAGCAAGTTCATTTTAAATTAAATAAATTCAGGAGTAATTAACAATAAGTATAATTGATGAATTCTTACTAATCTGTGAGACATGTTTTATGACTTCCCACAATTATCTAATACAGCTTTTATAAATTTTTGTATAAAATTATATTTCTGTTGAGCAACAAGACTTGGTAATAAAACAATTTGCAAACAAGAAAGTAGATTTATATTTGAGTAGCACAGAAAACAATAAAGTATTCACTGGTTCTAAAGAGAGGACTAAACATAAAATTTAATCTTTTAAAAAATATATTTAATTGACTTCTGAGAGAAAGAGAGAGGGAGAGATAAAAATAGCAATGATGAGAGAGAATAATTGATTGGCTGCCTCCTACACTCCCCACATTGGGGATTGAGCCCACAACCCAAGCATGTGCCCTGATTGGGAATCAAACCATGATCTGCTGGTTCATAGGTCAATGCTCAACCACTGAGCCATGCTAGCTGGACTGGAATTTAATCTTAAGTGAGATTTTATGTTCTTTTTTACTGTTTTCTCCAGCATGGATAGATTCTTAGCAGTAAGATTGGTGATTTGAAGTATGTATGTTTTCAGTGTTATTAGGTATTGTCAGATTGTTTTTAAAAACAACTTTATTATTTTACATTTTTGAAAATGTGTCCTGTGCTCACATCCTAACTAACAATTAATCATCAATGCTTATCTTCATCAGTTTTCCTTTTTTTCATTTTCTGTACTATTTTGGCTTATTTTATTCTTTTTCTAATTTCTTCACATGAGCATTTGATTCTTTTGAATATCATTGTATTTTGACTATAGCTTTGTTTTCAATACTATAATTTTATGAATGAGTATTACTTTTGCTGTTTTAGTATAAATTGTTTTCATTCTGATCACTTTGTAGTTATTTCTAACTTCAGTTTTGCATACCTCCTTGATTTAAACTTTACCTGTGTATCTTTTTTTTTTTTTAAATATATTTTATTGATTTTTTACAGAGAGGAAGGGAGAGAGATAGAGAGTTAGAAACATCGATGAGAGAGAATCATCGATCAGCTGCCTCCTGCACATCTCCTACTGGGGATATGCCCGCAACCCAGGTACATGCCCTTGACCGGAATCGAACCTGGGACCTCTCAGTCCGCAGGCCGACGCTCTATCCACTGAGCCAAACTGGTTTCGGCTACCTGTGTATCTTTACATTATCAAGTAATCTACTCTTTGATCAACTTTTGTAAATATTTCTATTTTTATTAAATTATAATCAGTGAGTGGGATATTTCAATTATCTGTTGCTATGTAATAAACCACCCTAATTTTGTGTCTTATAACTGTGATGATTTTATTATTTTTGTGATTCTGTGGATTTTCTGAGTGGTTCTTTTATAAGTTCCACCTCAGTTCACTCATGTGGTACATGCCTCTGGCAGCCAGGCTGGGCTGGGAGGTTCAAGAGGGCCTCGCTCACATGTCTGGCAGACGATGCTGGCTCTTGGCTGGGACATTCTGGTGCTTCTCCATGTGTCTTCTCATCCCCAAGTAGGCTAGGCAGACTTTCTTATATGGTAGTCTCAGGGACGCAGTCCAAGAGAGTGAAAGCTGAAACTGGGTCACATCTGCCATATCTTACTGGTCAAAGCAACTCTCAAAGTCAACTCAGATAGAGTGGACCAGGAAATAGAGGAGTCCTATGATAGGCAGAGCTACAGTCACATTGCAAAGTCACAAACCCCCAGCAGAGGGCTTGTACCTGCAGGGAAACTTGCAGTTTACTGATGAGGCATTAAAGGAGACTTTCTTTCCCTCTTCTCGCCTTATATTGTCCCAGTCTGAAGGACAGAAGGAGGAACTCTACCCATCTAGTTCCTTTGTGGGCTCTCAGAGGTCAAGGAAACTTGGCAAATTCATATGGAGCTCATGATAACTACCCCTGGAGTTCATATATTTCTGCTTACCCATTCATTCCAAGATCCACTCAGACTCCAGTCTCATATACAATACTGTAAATTCTTACTTTTGGGGGAAAAGCCTCACATCATTTTTCTCTGTGTAGGGCCAATTAGAACCAAGGTCTCACTAACATCTAGCCTAGCTAGTCTCTAGGCTCTCGGCTCCCTGCAGTTTAGCTCAGGAAAGATAGATAGCTTAAAAAGTTGGTAGGAAGGAGAAGAAAGATTCACTTAAGTTGCATTTTTCTCAAAATACCCTAGTCCTCCCTTGGTTTGTCTTTTCTTTGATTTACTCCTTACAAGGAGACTCCTAATTCTGATTTCATATTTCCTTTTTGAAAGAAGGGACTGAATTTATCTGGGTCCACATAGAAAAGGCAGGTCCATTAACTACATCTCCACATAATAGCACTTTTAGAGATGTTTTCTTAAGTTTCCTAACACTACTAAATAACTGAAGTTATCAAAAAATAACTCTATAGAACTGAGAATAAGACTTTTCTTAAATGAATTAGTTTTTCTAGCAATGCATGCTGACCTTTTCTTTTTACATTGTAGTTTTTAAAAGGACATTTGGAAAAATGCTAAAAGAACATTCAAAACTGTTGTGTGCAAAGTTCTTTAGTTGTAGGAATATAAATATTCTCAATCTAGCAGAATTAGGATGTCTTTGGGTGCATTAACCAACTTGGCTTAAAGAATAAGGAAAAAGTATTACTTAGTATAAGAAGTCCCCGGCCCTGACTGGGTGGCTTGGTTGCTTGGAGTGTTGTCCATACACCACAAGGTTGCTGGTTTGATTCCTGGCCAGGGCATATACCTAGGTTGTGGGTTCCACCTCCAGTCATGATGCCTATGGGAGGCAACCAATTGATGTTTCTCTCTCACATTGATGTTTCTCTCTCTCTAAAATCAATAAAACAGATCCTCAGGTGAGGATTAAAAAAAACAAAGAAGTTGGCCCCAAATAAGAGAACATGATTAAGTCAACAACAGCACAGTGGTGCTATTAAAGACCCAGATTTCTTCTCTGATCTTGCTCTCTTGCCCTCAGACTGGCAGCCAGGACTTCACAGCAGTAGGTTTGGCAGCCAGCACTGTTCTAGGTTGTTATATGCAGATATGTGACAGAACAAGAAGAGTGTCTTTTTCTTGCGTTTCTCTTAAAAAATGATGCACTCTTTTTCATGAGCCTCCTTTTAACATTGATGTATCTAATGGACCTGCATTTTCTATGTGAACCCAGAATAAATCCAGCCACCCTTTTCAAAAAGGAAAAATAACAATACCTGATTGTTAAAAACCTCTCATTTGTTTACTCTTAGCTATAAGTAGCCACTGGATGGAGCCACTAGGTCTGCATTGCAATGAATAGGATTGAAGTATGCAATTGGTCAGCATCACACAAAGATGGATATTGAAACAAAATCAGTTTCTAGATCTTGAGCAGGAAATAATCTGTTAAGATGGTGACAAAAAATTGGGTGTACAGACATGTCTGACTTCAGAGTCTGCACTCCTAACTCCTAACTCCTAACTACTTACATTCAATAAACGAAATTTCAAATAAATCATTAAAAACACATGATATAATATACAGATGATGTATTATAGAATTGCATATCTGAAATTTGCATAATTTTATTAACCAATGTCACCCCAATAAATTCAAGTAAAAAGAGGAAATGCCAAAAAATATGTTTCAAAACTAAACTCTGCTTTATTAATTTCTAAAGGTAAAGAGAATTTCACAAGTAATATTTCCTGCATGGGTAGGATTACTTTATCATTTCTCCCAACATCTTTGAGGTGGTCGAATCTAACCAGGTTTTATACTAGCGCTAGAGGCCAGGTGCACGAAATTCGTGCACAGGGGGTGGGAGGGTCAGGTCCCCTCAGTCCAACCTGCACCCTCTCCAATCTGGGACCCCTCGGGAGATGTCCCACTGCCAGTTTAGGCCCGATCCCTGCGATGAATAGGATTGAAGTATGGGATCGGGCCTAAACTGGCAGTCAGACATCCCTCTCACAATTCTGGACTGCTGGCTCCTAAGCACTCACCTGCCTGCCTGCCTAGTTGCCTCTAACTGTCCCTCCTGCCAGCCTGGTCACCCTATCTGCCCCTCTGCTGACCTGGTTGCCCCCAACTGTGCCCCCCGGCCTAGTTGCCCTTCACTGCCCCCCCCCCCAACCGCTGGCCTGGTTGCCTCTTACTGCCTCCCCCCCGCTGGCCTGGTGACCCCCAACCACCCCCCCTTGCCAGCCTGGCCACCCCAAACTGCCCCCCCTCGCTGGCCTGGTCGCCCCCAAATGCCCCCCTGCTGGCCTGGTCAACCCTCACAGCCCCCCCCCCCCCCCTGCTGGCCTGGTCGCCCCACACAGCTTGCTTGTTCAGTCGTTTGGTCATCCCTCACTAACCCCCCCTTCCGGCCTGGTTGTAGGCAGCCATCTTGTGAAGGTGTGACAGTCAATTTGCATATTACCTATTTATTATATAGGATGAGTGTCCTTGTGTGTCAATGTGTATTCTATAGGCTGTTCATTCATGTATATAAAATAGGTAGATGATCGCATTGACTGGCACATATTCACCTTAATGTTAATGAAAATATTCTTATATAATTATTATAAATGTAAAGAATGACACAATAAATTGCACACTAATTGAAAATAGCATTGATTACACGGAAATTTATTTAAAATAAACTTAAATAAAGACTAACATTCAAGAGCATTAAATTTGAAAGCAGCTGTACAACAAATTGAGAACATATTTATGAATGGAAATGAAGTTCTTACTAAAGTGCCTTTTTTCCAACAATGACAAAAATTAAGCTCCAGCAAATGCATTCACACTTCTCTTTTTAATATGTCTATTAAGAAAGAAATCAGCCTTGCCACTGACATTATTTTTTGTACAGGAAATGACCAGAGTTGTATAATTTTAAAAGCATATGCTTATTTTGCAGTTAAGTTTACAAATGGTTAGCATTTAGCCTTCAAAATCAAGTTTCATTGTAACTATAATAACCATTGATTGCATATCTATTTCTAGAAGACAACAACATGATTTTTTTTTTCTGAAATGAAACTATTTTTTATATTCTGAGTACTTTAGAAGCCATTTTTACCCAGATCTGTTTTTAGGTTCTTCTGCTTATCTAGAAAAACTGTCTCTGTGCTTGAGTGATACAACTCTTATGAAAGGCAACCTTTTCCTCAAAGAAAGGGGTTTACAAGGGATTTCCCCAAACCGCTAGTTCTTCCTAGTATTATTAAGCCAGAAGTTAAACTTCTTAAATATTGGTGAAGTTGTCAGTATAAGAAGCAAGCATTCAAAGAGTGGATGTTTATTTTTTGCTGAGGTTTAGTGCCTTGGATAACTTAAATTCTTTTCAAATGTACCCTCGCACATTCCTTACTGCCCACTCCTGGGTGAATGGGACAACCAACATGGTATCTCAATTTGTTAATTAAATTTGGGATAGCTATGTTACAGGAGAATGCTGTACATTCCAGTTGAGAAAAAGAAGTGGATAAAAAATAGCAAAATACTGACAGAGAAGTCTGTGGCTCAGGTATGGCAGCTTTTCCTCCCATGAATAAACTTGTGGTTTGGTGTATTATTCAGTAAATAAACATGCTATTTGTTTAACAGAATTTCAGTTGAATTACCATCAAACCATTTCCTCCACAGGAAACAGATCTTTAATTTATGGAATAATAACTCCCTCTTGTTCTTCTAATAAGAAATTCAAAAGCAGATGAATGCCTCTTAGTTTTCTACCTGTCTTCAGAGAAATTGTGTGATCATCATGGAGGACATGCAAACGGCACAGTCTGCTTGCCCCATGTCTGGTCAGGGGAGGCCTCCGTGCTGCCTTTTGGGGAGGAAACACTAGCTCCCGCTGTGTTCAGAGCTGCCCACTGCTTGACCGAAGGTGGGCTACATGTTGTAAAATGGCCTGCATGTGGGTGGTCAGTGGCTCCCTCTTGAGAGGGTCGGCAATGATGTTCTCTGCCCAACAGAGCAACAAAGGCAGAGGGAATTCTCTAAAGCAATTAATTATTCCCTTTCTCTTCAGAACGTTTACAACAGAATTATGGAGACCAATGGCCAGTCATCAGTGGAAGGAGGTTGACTCCCAGAAAGACGCAGTGGCTATGAGCAGGTGCTCTGAGTGAAAGAAGAGAGAGAGAGAGCAACTGATTTCTAGCACTGCCTTGAATTCTTTTATTTCTACGTTTTCGGGTAATATTAACACACACATATAATTTGAGTGAGTTTCAGTTACTTTCAGTCAGAAGGCTTTAATATAATTCCCAAACTAATGCTTTTTAAAAATTGAAACACTGTCTGATTGACATGGAAACAAGAGCTGTGACTAAAGACTTGTATTGTGTGATGTCTGACCAAAAGAGTTTGCAGTCTCTCATAGAAGACTTCCACTTGAGAGATTAGAGAACAGCACATTTGGAGGACCAAGGTAATGATTAGAATAATTTATTATTTTTGTAAAGTCATTGAAAAAGATCTTGGGACTTGTGGACACGAAGGGAACAATGATAATCCCACCAGGTAAAAATGAGTAAGTCAGCTGAAATCGCACTTATCGAGACAATGAGGAAACATGGGAGGGTAGCTCGGTGACACTCGGTAAAGGTGAAGACGTGCCTACTCTTCAGCAGCTGTTTGCTTGGGAAACTCTTGCAGACGTTTACAAGTGCTCTCTTGTGGGACTTCGTAATGTAACGTATTTCATGGAATGGGTGAATGAAAGAAGCATCTCATGTCACGACAATGGCAATGAGTAAAAATGGATGAAAAATGGAAGCATATGAAATGTAGTTTGTTCTACATTTTGGTGAACCTCACTACCAATTCCAGGGACAGTTATCATCCCACTTAACAGAGAGGTTACACTTTTGAACCCTGACTCTGGAGCCCTTACTTACCTTCACTGAAATTATTTTTGTAACTGTCTTTTTGAAGATGACGTAGACATGTGTGGTGAGATAGAGCTAATGCTTCGCAGTCTTAGCACCCAGTTGTGCCTCACCAGGCCTTGGCAAGTGCTTGGTAACTCAGTTATTGAAGTGTGAGCTCCTTACAGGATATGTAGGTGCTGGAGACAAAGCGACCAGAAACCAGAGAATGTCCAGGTAGACACACCTCAGGATGGGTGTCCTTGCCACAACACCAAGCCTAACAGTAGAGATTTGAAGCTAAAGTGACCCTGGTTTGAATAGGTCACTTGGTAAACCTGTTAGACTGGGGCAGAGGCAGCCTAGTGTGGACTAGAGCATACGGTGCTACAGGGAAAGAGCAACGAATGGTGGGACTGAGGCATTGGGAGCTGGAAGTAAGGTCAATTCTCCTTCAAGACAGGGGTACTAGAAGCTCCAGATGTGGGAACAGCAGAGGTGGGCACCTCCTCAGGGCAAGCTGTCCTGTGGGTAACTGACTTCCTAGCAGTGAGTCCCAGAGGTAAAAGATGACGCAGGCTTCCCTTTATAATGTATTCCCCCTCCTGTAAAGAACCCTCCTCAAATCTAAACAGGCGTACACATTTCAGTCACATCCTTCTTATTACTTTGCTAAGATAATAATAGAAAGATTGCTCCCCAGCGGACTCCTTTGCTCCCCTTGAGGATACTTCATTTTATTTTCTACTCGAGGGCTGTTAATAAATCACTCTCCAGCTGAGTACAGTTCAATGCTAGGGCACTTCGCTTATCTGACCTTCCCATTAATTATTTTTCTTACACCAGCAGGAACTTGCGTCTTCTTTTCTCCCTCCCCTGCAAAGCCACATGGCCCCAGCAGACCCAGTTCTCTCATCATGCCAAAGGGGGAGCTCCTTAAACACTCATGTCGCTTACAAGTTCTCTCAAACCCTAAGTTCCATAGAATCAATAGATTTAAGGGACTCGTTTGTGTCTGAATGTTTGGAGATGTCATTACAATTCTTACAAAAACTGAAAGTGAAATGAGGAAGACGGATTGAGCAATCGGCTGGAAGTGCGGATGCCAGGAAGACCTATTGCACGTAGGGGCAGAGATGCAGCCCTGTGGGGAGAAGAAATTTCAGGAGAATTCTCCTGAGGGCAAGCGCCAAGCTGGCCGCTGTAGTCAATGTAGGACATCAACAAACACAGATAACAGGAAATGACCCATTCCCCGTGGTCACTTATTCTGAAGACCCAAACCTTCAAAGTCCAAGGAGTGAAATGAATGACTCCACAGAAGGGAAGCCGGCACGCCTCTCTCCTGGTCTGAAGAGAAGAGAAGAAATGAAACTGAAGGAGTATGTCTCCATCCTCCCCCAGAAGGAAAGCCCCTCTGCCCGGCTCTCCAGAGATGGCTCGCTGCTGGCCTTGACCTTGCTGCTGGCCCTGGTGTCCTGCTGCCTCACGGTGGTGTCCTTCTGCAGAGTGGCTGCCCTGCAAGCGGAGCTGAAGAGCCTCCGGGAGGAACTGCTGGAGCACCAAGCTGAGCGGCTGCCAGGCCCTCCCCGGGCGGGAGCAGCAGCCCCCAGGGCAGCTGTGCGGGAAGCTCCAGCTGCCACCTCAGCACTGAAAGTAAGTTCGAAGCAGCCGAGCTGGGTGAGGCCGAGGCACAGTTCTCCCACGGTGCTGCCTCTCCTTCCTCAGACATCTTTGCCATAACCTGGGTGTTTTCTGCTCTTAGGGGATCTTGGCACCACCAGCGGCACAAGAAAGCAACTTCAGTCGGAGCATCAGGAGGAAGCGTGCCATTCAGGGTCCAGAAGAATCAGGTATGTCTGCGGCACGGAAGCCTTGAGGGATCAGAGATCCCAGCCCCCACAGGCGTGGAGGGTAGCACTGGTTTGGGGGAGCGAGAGGTGGACATAGCCTGGAGACTGCGAACTTTACCGTCTCCACCAGGTGTGGCTTTCCAGCAAGCCCGAGCACCGGCAGGTTCAAGAGGCTGCACAGCAGGCTCTGTCCTCCAATGAGCAGCCTGTGTGCATAGAAGTATTTGAGGAGGAACAGGGGGCACATATTTCTCATCAAATAGTTCACTCCTGTGTCAGAAGCATTGCCCATCTCTCCAGAGAAAAAAAAGCACTTCATGTTAGCGTAGAATTGGCGCTTGTCCACCTGGGTCATGGAGTTTCAGCGTCAGACAAGCATTTCCCGAGGGCACGCTGTGAAATCAAACGAAGCAGGTGTGTGTGCTTATTTTGTTTCCTGCTTAACAGAGTTTATTTTATACACACAGACACACTGATTTTAAAGCTTCTCTGCAATGCGTACATATCTGTGGTTTCTATCTTTCTTCATGTTCCACTTGTTCTATGGAAGTTTAAAGACTCCTGAAACCTAAGATTTGGTGGGGCCTCCTAAAATGCTCAGTTTTAGTTCCTTCATAAAGATGAAGAACATTTGCATCGCGTTTACTAATAACAAAATTTAGTAAACCCTTGGCATTATTTGACTTCGTATTGAGGAACATTTTTTGAGCACCTAGAATGAATGTGCCAGGCAGGGAGGTCCTAGGATAAGTATTGTCACACCTACTGTTTCCTTTCATCTTCACAGTGGCTGTGATAAACAACACGTGTCATTATTTATACATATTTGTACTTCTGAAGAGAAATGTGTGAAAGACATAGAGACTAGGTGTTCTTCACACACACACACACACACACACACACCACAATCGATGCTTTGACTGTACATTTGTTTTTCACTAAATGCCTTATTTATAAAAAATATTTTTATTTCATAAAACCATATTTTTATCTGGTTATCATATATTTGTGCTAATTATCAGAAACAATTGGGTTTAAATATTTTTAAACTAGGAAATGTATTTATACTATACTTTAACACATCAATTATTTTCGTATTTTGCATTTTATCATTTGTATTTTCTACATAATTGAAAAAAATACAGCATTCATAACATGGTATTTTTTATTCACTTATCATTATATATTAAGCATTTTCCCAATTGCTGAGTAATTCTCACACATCTATGTTAACTTATTCATTATGCAGTGATTTAACATAATCATTTCCTCCCCCCCCTTTTTTTACTATAATGGAATACACCAAAATTTTTGTGCTAATCTCTTTTGTGTATGTGGAATTATATGATCAACATAAATTCTGTAGATGGGATGTCTGATGATATTCATTTTTATCACCCTTGCTACCTTTTGCCATATTGTTTTCAAAATGAGTTATAAATGCAATTAAAATGTAGTGTACAAGTTCTCCACAGTTTTACAGCATCTTATTTTTTAAAACTTATTTTGGCTTGTTTAGTACCTGTAAAACAGTATCTCAAATTTAATTTGTTGTTTGCTTACAAATAAGAATTAAAATTTTTACACATATTTTGATAATTTCTAATTTTATCTTTTGCTAATGTTATTTATAACTTATCTCATTTGTCTCTTCTATGTTTTATAACTTTGAATAAACTCTATATTAGACATATTGTGTATCAAAATTTTGATGTAAATATTTTCACAATATTGTGCTGCTTTTTAAATCTTATACAGAGATATTGCATTTGTATATTTTAATGTGATAAACGTTTCCTTTTGATTTTCTCTCATACATCAAAGCTAAAAACATTCATTAACAACCTCTTAGTCTACTCTATTCTCTGCTGTTTTGACTTTTTTTTATAACTTAGTGTTTTAGTTTGATATTCAACTCATTAATAATTTTGGAATTTACTTTGGTAGAATATGTCATACTAGCTTTGACTTTCCCTTCTTACTATGTTTTCCTTCCAAACTGCTGCTAAATATCTCAACCAAATTTATTAGATGATATTTTTAACTTGTTTGTGATGGAAAGCTTACTTTATTGTATTAAATTCCTCATATGTAGTTGAATGCATTTGGAGACTCATTTTCATTGATTTGCTAATCTGTTTATCTGTATTAAATAAAACATTTTAAGTAAATGTATAATGTAATGAGCTTCACTATCTAGTAGGATCAGGATGCCTCAGTCATCTTTAACCTTATGTGCTAGTATTCCCTTGGTTCTACATATTAGTTTTAAAAATAAACCTTAACTTTACCATTGCAAAGAGGACATAGGCTCAGCAGACTTAAGAAGAATAGAATAAGAAATCAATAACCTCTTGAGTTTTACTCCCCAAAATATTCTCTATTAATATTTTAAAACTCCTTCCATGTACATGTTCTTACATAGTATATGTGTTTTTATGGCACAAAAAATTATATACTGATGAAAAAATGTCCTCAAATAATTTGCAATTTTTTACAAAGCTTTGAGAATAGCAGAAAATTCTAACCAAGTGAATAAAAATTACCCAGTTTTCACAGTCCAGATGTGATCATTGTTGTCATCATGTTTTGTCTCCAATTTTTATAGACCTTTAATATAGTACATGGGAGTGGGCAAAGGTAGGTTTACAGTTGTTGTATGGAAAATAATACAATAATAATAAACTATGTTTCACGTTCTCACAACTGTAAACCTACTTCACCCACCTCTGTATATAGTATATATGTGTAGTATATAGTATATATGTATATAGATATATCATGCATCTATATATAGTACATAGTATATATCTCTATATATCTTTATATCTCTCTCTGTATACTCATAACATTAATAATCTCAGATGGAAGGTTTGAAGATAAGAGGCTTAGTGACAGGTACTATATGCTATTACTTGTCAATGAAATCAGCTGGACTGTTGTTCTAGGCACTGTCCTTTTGTTTAGTACAGCTCTAAAATGAATGAATATAACCAAGAATGCTGTCTGAAACTCTGAGTTTGTTGTTGTTATTCAGTAGAATGTTCTGCAGATTGAGAAAATTCTATGCAGATTGAACCTATGCAGCTTTCCTCATTTTTTTTTGTTTCCATTCCAGTTCTGATATATTTTCAGGAAGGCTCAAAAACCTTTGGTTGTCCCTTTTACTTTCAAAGTGTTCACTTTTGTTTTTATTTATTACTTTTCTATATACACTTCGGGATCATTAACATTTTCTTGGAATTTAAAACTGAGGAGACAAATGCATTTTTACACTGTTTAATTTATATATTCAGTAATGTTTAATATCTCTATTAAATACTGAATTTAATTTCCCAATAAGACATGTGTTTTTAAGTGTAGGTTTCACTATTCTTTCCAAGTTAATTTAAAAAAGTTTTGTTGCTGTTCTGGAATCTTAGCATTTTCAAATAGCTTGTTAAACTGTTAAAAATGTACATCATTTAAAATAAATGATATAGCATTTGATCTCATGCTTGTTTGTAAACCACAGCAACATATTTATGGATTTATAGTTAACAGAATTATAATATTATTTTTATTTTTTATCTAGAACTCTGCTTTCTACATATACTTCTCAGTGACAATGTGCCATTATTTTTTAACTATGTCAAAAAAGTTCATAGCTAAATATTGCCAACTAATACACCAGAATGTTACTTATTCTTATTTTTTTATAAATCCAACATAAATCTCATCAGCCACCGCAATGTTATTGTGTGTATATACCACTTACAAGTAAATTTTAGTGTGTTGGTCTAGAAAGCCCAACCTCCCCAGCACCAGCAAGCCTAGTACTGCCTCAGTACTTGCTACAAATTACATATCATCTAGGAAAACTGTCATCTATTCATTTGTATATGTCTGTCTGTACAACTAAAGAGTAGGAAGGTATGCAGTCTGGCTCCTTTTTCTTCTCCTGTATACTTATCATGGCACTTGTATCTGTAGGTATTCTTTTAATATTTGTTGATGGATTTGGGCCTCAATTTGAAGCGAGAAAGATTGGCTTGGAATTATTTTGCTGGTGGGATTTTTCCATGTTTCACTTAGAGACCAAGTTATTAAATTTTAAACTTTCCATTTAAAGCCACTAATTAACCAAAGAATAAGCCTGACCACAAGACTAGAGTCATGGGAAAGTTGGGAACCTCTTGCCTCAGACCTTCTTGGTGCAGCAAGTAGACACCATTTGAACTGAAAACTTATGGAGAAGCTCCTATATTCAGCAACCTCTTTAACTAAAATTTTATGGATTAATGGTTTTATTTAATTTCTTTTCCTTTTTACTGAGGTATTATTTACACACTAGAGGCCTGATGCATGAAAATCGTGCAAGAGTAGGCCTTCCTTCTCCCGGCTGCCACCACTGGCTTCCCTCTGGCACCCGGGACCCGGGCTTACCTCCAGCTGCAGGCAGGCACCGGGGACCGGGGCTTCCTTCACAGCCCCGGCTTCGTCGGGAAGGTTGTCCGGAAAGCCATCCAGAAAGATGTCTGGTCTAATTAGCATATTATACTTTTAGTATTATAGATGATAAAGGGTTCATATTTCAAAAATATAGCTTGATGAGTATTTATAAACTGACAGCAGTAGATGAAGGGACCACCATCATCCCTCACTCCCACTTGCTACTACTTCCAGTCCTCCCAGGGGTAAGTGCTGCTTTTACTAAATTTTAAAATTTGCTACTTTGGCTTCAGTTTGTTTTTCTTAATTATGTTGTATTTCAAATAAAAGTCTTACTAAGTTTCATGTGTTTCATAAGATAATTTCTGATTATAGTATAACAGCAGAAATGTGGGGAAATCCAGGATCAAAGAATTGCCAAATGGCTCAGATTAACCAAAAATTCACTTTTAAACCCCATAAAGTGTATTTGGAGATATTCCTAATTTTAATTTTTAAAGTGATTGCCTTTAAAAATATTACTCATTAAAATTTCTTCACAAATGGAATCATGATGACCCATATTTTGAACCCTCACCTCACTTCATCATTAATTATACTTACTGATTATAAATTTAAATTTATAGAAATCTATTAATTTTTAAAAACCTAAAGATAAGCATCTTTAGCAAGAAAATGAGTTCTTTAAATGGGCTTCTACTGAACCCATTATTTATTAATTTTAAATAAAACCAGGTGGCCTTTGTATTTTCTCCTTTTGATAGGGTATTTAATGGTTATTAGAAATCGTATGTTTTAAATTATAGAAAGACAAACATTTTTATAATGTTTATTGTACTTGTCTAAACTGTAACAATGAATAGTTGTGAAAACATGAACAAATCAAAGAAATATAAAAACATGAGTGCCCATATTTCATCATCTAAATATTTATTGTAAGATTTTGACCAAACTGCTTTGTTATTTTGCTTTGTTATTTTTCTTCATTTTTATTCTTTCTTTATTTATTTTTTAATCCTCACCTGAGGATATGCTTATTGATTTTAAGAAAGAGAGAGAGAAATATCAATGCAAGAGAGAACATCAATTGGTTGCCTTCTGTACCTGCCCAGATTGGGGATCAAACCCGCAAACTAGGTATGGAATTGAGCCCACAGCCTTTCAGAATACAGGATGACGCTCCAACCAACTGAGTGAGCCACACCAGCCAGGGCTTCTTCATTTTTAAGTAAACTTTTTTAGTTTGTACTTATTTTAGAATTGTAGAAAAGTTGCAAAGATAGTACAGGATGTTGACATAGATCCCTCCTCCAGTGTCCCCTAATGTGAACATCTTACATTACCATAGCACTTTGGTCACAACTAAGAAACCAACATTGGAACTTAATTAATAATGAAACTCCAGACTTTATTTGAATTTCACCAGTTTTCCCACTAATATCCTTTTTATGTCCCGGGAATCATCCAAGAGACCACATTGTATTATCATTTTCAAACAGAGTTTTGGATATAAATTAACATTTATTATTGTAATTTAGCTGTCAATCTGGGGTAAACATCTTCAATTGTTAAAATAAAAAATACCAATACTATTTTTGAGTCTTCTTTTTTGAAATTCATAGTCCCATTTCCTTTTCAAGGAAAGATAGGAAGCCTGAGGGGTCTATAAGGTCCAATCTGTTTCATCGACATTTCTGGCTCAGCTGTAACTTACATGTTGAAAGCATAAAATGTAGAACTCAAAGATCCAGTTTGTATCAAAATTAGGCTAAATGGAACCTCTTGCCCAGTAAGGGCGTATTCTTTCCTAGAACAGAAACAGCTGGCTGCTGTCATGGTAATCTTTGGCCAGATTCTTCCATGAGTGTTATTTTTTACCCCCTGCTTCAGTAATGACAGACTCTTTTATCAGTGTTGCAAGAGCAGGCTTCTGTTCAATTTTCAAAAAAGTATTTGAAATGAAAATAGTGATCTGACAATCAAATCTTTGAACCTTGCTCTTGTCAAGTTTAAAGTTTTGGGAAACAGAAGAGCCAGGAAACAAATCAATGGAGCCAAGAGTGATATTGCATCTCTTCCACATATCCTGCAAGGCTGCTAGTTTCCAAGAATTATTCTAGTTGTTGGGTATTGATTGGTAAACAAAGCAGATAAACACAGAAAATAATCAATAAACATAATTAATGAGTAAATTATAACACTAGAAAATGCCAAATACATTGAAAAAGTGAAAATATTAGCCAGGCTGGTGTGGCTCAGTGGTTAAGCATTGACTTATGAACCTGGAGGCCCTGGTTTGATCCCTGGTCAAGGCGCATGCCCGGGTTGCAAGCTCGATCCCCAGCGTGGGGTGTGCAGGAGGCAGCTGATCGATGATTCTCTCTTATCATTGATGTTTATATCCCTCTCTCCTTCTCCCTTCCTCTCGGAAATCAATAAAAATTTCTTTTTAATAAAAGTAAAAAATTTAGGGCAGGGTTAAGGGCAAGGAAAGGGAAAGAGGATATGTTTCCATTTCAAATGGGGAGGCCAGGGTAAGTCTTTCTATTTTCTCTTGAAAGCTCAGTAATTCTTTATGCTTTCAATTTTAAAAAGTTCAGATATGGGAAGGTATTTTACACATAAATTTCCTAATACTGAGGGGTGTGTTCTCATTATTAATTCTGTAGGAATGGATAGTGTTAGTTTTACTGTTTAAGTATGATTTTTATAGGTCAAGTCCTACTTTAAAAAACTACATTGTTAGCTGTCCCTTTGTTGTGGTGGGATTTTCTTTGAAAGGATATACCCATTTCTGAAGAGTTAGAGAAGAAACATATTTTCCTGATATTAGAGTGAACAGCCACTATGCCAAGCTCTTAGGTAGACACTCTGGAATATACAGAAAAGAGACGAGAGAAACTAAGTTATTGGTTTGTCCCATGTGTAAGCTCTGGGTTATGCCCTGTTGGCCTGTGATATCTTTTACCCTCCCAATAACCCTGTTAGTTCGTCATTACTGCCTTTATTTTAGATGATATAATTGAGGCCCAATTCCTCCTCTTAACAGACTAAATATTTAGTGGAATTAAACAAAATTAATGTAAAATTTAAGATAATAAATGATAAGCTCTTTAGCTTTTATAAAGCACATGTAAATTATGACTGCAATGGTTTCTTACACTATGAAATAGATATTGTCTTCATTATATAGATAAGAAAACATTTCAAAATTATGTCAGTCTCATGATTAAACAGCTCATTGGTTTAAGAAGTCAATTCATTATCAATTGACTATAAATTCTAAGTTTTTACAATTATGCAAGGTTTATATGCTTACTGTTCAAATAAGATACCAAATTTGAGAAAAATTACTGAGTCCTTTGACACCCAGACTTTTGCTATATTATTAACAGTGAGAGAGACATATAGTTATAGAATCATAGAATGTTAGTAATGATGATTATAGACTAAAAGATTACCTACTTCTTGGTGGAGAAGCGTTGAGCTGGGTTTGGAAGACTCAGTAGATTTGGGCAAGAGAAGACTGTGTCCTAGAATATGAGAACAATAATAAAACAGGAAACAGAAAAAGTATAAAAGAGGCCTTATGTTAGTAGGTGGAAGAGGCATAACACATGCCAACATCTTGACATTATCCCTAACTCTTCTAAATTTTTAAGATTTTTGCAAGTGCTGATTGATTGAAGTGCTTTTACAAGTTCAGGCTTTTCTCTCCTCCTCCCTCCCTCCTATGGCTGGACTGTTGGAGATAGGGGAAATTGAAAATAACTGCCTCGTCATAGCTTCTGACATTAGTTTTGAAGTTACACATCAACTCATCCTTTTTCTCTTCTAACTGCTGCTATAGAGTGTGTCAGGGAAATAATCAGTAAGAAATCAGGCAAAAAGTATACAACCATTTACTTTAAAAATATAATCGCATGCTACAGTTCTGTAGATGAAGATTAAATACTTTATTGTTGAGAAGTATTCGTTATGGAAAATGTTTTCAATATAACATGGGTCCAAAGATTTATTGTTAGAGGGTCCAGATATTATGGAGATAGTTTTTTTTATAGAACCTATTTTCCCTAAAGCACTAATTTATTTAATGTATTATGAAGTAAGGATGGGTTTTTAAGGAATTATTTGGAAAGGTTATGATGACTATTTTCTTTTATAAATTGTTTCACAGATTTCTGTTTCAGTCTGCTCTAAACCAGGCATTACAAATTTGTAAATGATGTTCCTTAATATCAAGTGACTCATGGTCTGGCGAGAGAGACAGTTAAAGAAACCATTAGTATGTATAGTGAAATGTATGTTCACGGTGTGGTGGGATCAGGGACAGAGTTGATATTTGATCTGGGCCTTGAAGGGTGAAGGGGCTTTCACCAGATGAAAAGCTGAGGGCTATTTATGCAGAGGAATGGCAGATACACAGTCATGGGTGCATTAAGATGACCTCCTTTTCTGAAACTGTGTGTTTAAGTACATCTGGGTAGGTGAGTATAATTCATGAGGCTGTGAAAGCAGACTTTGTTTTTATGTTTAAGAGCGGCCACTGAAAAAATTATAAATATTGGAAGAACAAAATAAAATTTAGGTTTAGAAAGATAATTTTAGAGGAAATACAAATGGTGGATTAGGATTTGTAGAAAACAAAACACAAGAGGCACAACTTAGTAAGCAAATGTAATTTGTAAGAACCATAACAGTAAAAATGTGAACATGGGGTAACCTGATCTTGGTCTTCCCATTTTCATCATTCTCTCTCTCTCTCTCTCTCTCTCTCTCTCTCTCTCTCTCTCTCTCTCTCTTTCTCTCTCTCTCTCTCCTTTACACATACTTGCTGTGTCCTTCTAACACCAATCAGCCTTTCTCAATACTCATGATTATTAATTTTATCTGGAAAGATCCTATCCCCTTAATTCTGATTTTAATTAAAGTGCCATCATTCAGAGAAGCCTTCCTGATTGGGTCAAATGTCTTAGTATTCTCTCTCACCCACACAATTGCAACTTTAGTTCTGTTTTTATCATATTGATTCATGCCTGTTCTTCCCACTAGATTGTTTTATGGGGTAGGAATTGTTTTTCCTTTTTTTTTTTTTGTTTCTATCCCTGGCACAACACATGACGTAAATGTAGTGCTCAGTAAAATTATTGAATGAGATATAGAATCTAAATTGAACAAAAGTTAAAAATTCAAACCATTAAAATGTGCTTATTGAATTTCAAGATTGAGGAGGAAGGAATTAGGTACGTGTATAAAGTTTCTACCTTGGGCAACTCAGAGGACAATTATATATCCATTAAGAGAAAAAAAGAGGAGTAAGAGTTGAGTGTATGAGGAAGATAAAGAAATAGATTTGGGACATGTCGAAGTTGATTAATCACTATGGTATCCAGACGGAAATATCCAGAAGTTTGCATATTGTTTTTCACTGGCAAGTTACTGATATCCAATGAGTTCTTAGTATACATCATTAATTGGGAAATATTTTAAAATAATGCAAAGAAGTTATGTCAAAAGAAAAAACGTACCTGTGGCAATGATGACTCAACTATAAAATTAATAATTTCAAATTAAAATATTTGATCAATTGTAAAACAAAGAAAACATTAGATGAAAATATTTGTTTTTGGGTTTTTTTACTCTTAGTGTCTATGAGGCTATGTAAAGAGCTACCATTTTACATATCCTACATTACCTTAAGCATAGAATATAATTATATTATGAGTAGTACATGACAATGCCTAATTAATGCTTAAAACTGTCTACACATACACACATAGAAAATCTTTAATTTAAATATTTTTCTTTACTCCTATCAGCTGTAGTTATTTCTGTTTTATTTTATCAACTCCTTTCCAGCCCTCAAAAAAGCAGCTCCCCTTTTTACTTCCCCAGGGCCATTATAGTACTACCATCTCTCTGAATTCCCCAGAATTGAAAGTTTGTATATTTTTGTTTGTTTTTGCTTTTTTTTTTTTTTTTTTTTAAAAACAGTTTTATTTCTTTATAGTTTTTAATTCTCCTTCAAACACATATGGTCATTAGTCACAAACTTTTAATTTTTTTCACAATATATCTTGGCTACTTCATTTGTACAATTGCATTTTAGACCAAATGATCCCCATATATTTATTACCAGTCAACAGCTGAAACTTGGCATGCTGTTGTCTCCCTTTATGGCAATTCATTCTATACATAGACACATATATGATCAACATGTATCAGGCTGGTTCCTCTCATGATGAACAATTCCTAATTATTTTTCCTGTTTTATAGTAGGTCAAGTATGTATTTCTCAATCTAGTTCTCTAGAAATTCTTTTAAAACTCTCTCAACTCTTACTGATTTCATAAGTAGCCACCCAAGCAAACTGTTTATCATAGATCAAATAAAACTTTATAATCCAGTTTTCCATCTAAATTGTTGTGTTTCCATTGCAGTAGAAATTTTTATCCTAAAGCAATTCTGTCTTCAATTTATTCACAAATCTATGTCTAGCATTAGGTCCATGTTTAGCTCTTTAAGGGATTTCTTCTAATTAAAATTTTCTAGCCCAATGAGTGAGAAGAACGATGAAGAATTAGAAAGTAACACAACAAATATTAACAATCCCATTAACTTTCAAGTCCCTTTCCCTGATTAAATGCTATTTGAATATTACACTAAAGAAGGTAGCTGTCAAACTCAAAATGTTTTTGAATAGAAAATATTTAAATGCTATTTCATTTGTGAAATTGGTTAGATTTTATCATATCAAATGTTGACCAGCAAATTATTTTGTTATGAAAGTTCTTATTTTAGGGATTCTCTCTTATAATCTATTTTTGTCATCAATGTATTAATTTGTTTTAGAAATATTTACTTTAGAAACATTAAACTTTGTGTAAAATGAAATATTTTACACAAAGTTTAATATTTCCAAAAGTAAATTTTCTTATGTTGTCAAAATGTACTTAACAAGAATAATTATCTATGTTTCCCACATTATTATATGTATATAATAAATATATATTCAGAAATATGTTTCCCTATCAGACACAAAAAGTTTTAATGTATGCTATTATCGTGCTTAGATAAAATGATAAACTATTCTCAAATTCTTATATAATTCCCTTCAATTATATTAGAGAAGATGATGTATGAAAGACTTATGAAAGCCAAGCACAATCAATTACGTATTATAATTGTTATTGATATTGTGTTTTACAATAAAAACTTTTGTAGTTGGATATCTATGCTATTGGGAGATATCAGAAAATACTATGCTCATTTTTTTGCCCACATTTTGTAAGCAATAATCTATAGTTAAGATCAAATCTATGTTGAAATAGAGAGTCCTAAAAGTCTGACCTGGAGATAAGTGGGTAACAGATATCAAATTTCCTAAGAAGGAAGAGTTGAAATGCGAAGAGATGGGTAACACTGATGAGGTTGATGGGACCTGAGCAACATCTAATGAGGAAATCTTATTTTTCTTTTCTTTTTTAAAAAATATACTTTTATTGATTTCACAGAGGAAGGAAGAGGGAGAGAGAGATAGAAACATCCATGATGAGAGAGAATCATTGATTGGCTGCCTCCTGCACGCCTCCTACTGGGGATCAAGCCCACAACAGGAGCATGTGCCATTGACTAGGAATCGAACCTAGGACCCTTCAGTCCGCAGGCCGACACTGTTTCCACTGAGCCAAACTGGCTAGGGTGGAAATCTTATTTTTCAACAAAACTCCTTGAAAAGCCCAGTGACTTCCTCTGGGATAATAATAATAAAAAATAATGAATAGCACTAGCTTTAGTGAGTACTAGCATGGTTCAAACACTACTATTGAACTGTCACTTTTATATCCCATTTTCTTTTGTGTTTTTTTTTTTTTTGCACATTAATTTTTATTTTTTATCTTTATTGTTGAAAGTATTAGAATGTCTCCCCCTTTCAATTTCCATTGTCCCCCACCACCAGGTTCCCACCTTAGGCCTTCCACACCCTGTTGTCTGTGCTCATGGGCAACGCATACTTGCATATAAATCCTTTGGTTGATCTCTTCCCAACCCCCCTCCCCTTCCTTCTGAGATTCCTCAGTCTGTTCCATGTTTCCATGCCTCTGGTTCTGTTTTATTCATCAGTTTATTGTGATCCTTAGATCCCATTTTCTTTTCTGAAGGGTATTTCTTGAAGTAAACTTTTCTCTCCATAGCATCTTTTCTTCTAAAAAGTAAATTTCTGCTACTACGTGATGGAATTGATCCTTGTATTTCAAAATGTAGGTTGTAGCCAAGTTTTCATTAGGCTTCGGAGATTAACATTCAGTTAAAATTAAAAATTTCATATCAATTTGGTAGTGTGGAGGCATCATTCATTGCGTAAAACTCTCTTACAGGGAAAGGGTTCATTGAAATAGGAAGTAATATATTATAGTATTTCTTTGGTCCTTTTTTTTATCAGCTTCACTTGGTCTTCATGCTCTCATAGTGTCCTTCATTATGTTCCCAGTTTGTTGGGCCCAATGTTGTATCAGGAACAAAAATGCTAACACTACTCCTCCTACTATTACTACTACTACTACTACTAGCCAAGAGTGATTTTGCAATTTTTATATACTAAATGTTTCATGTGTATTATCTCATTTAATCTTTATAATATGCATGTACACAAAACAACAAAAGAAAAGATGGAAATTCGACTTCTGTCAACATCCTCTTCTTTTCTCTCTGTGGAGGAAAGAGTAGAGCTTTAGGTGCTCTGCCTGACCCTTGTCTCCCTCACAAAAGTAATCAGGGTGCCTTGTGAGTAGTAATTTCTTAAGAAGTATTTGTTAGAAAAATAGAAACACATCTAAAAGAGGTTTAATGTGGCTATATAGTGTGGCCTTTGATATGGTATGACTTTCAGACTTTAGCTGCTTTGGATGTTTTGTTACTTAAGTTCAAAGCCTCCTTACAACTGTTCTGCTTGTTACAATGCTTTTACATATTTTTGTGGCAGAGGATCTGCCTTAGTAACTGCGCTGAGTCACATTTTTCTTAAGGCACAGACCTGACTACCCTTGTTTTACAAATGTATGAAAGAATCACAAAGTAGGCCAAACATGCTATTCCTATCGAATCGATAAGATTAACATAAAAATGTGTTAGAAAAGTTTCCTGGTTATAAAGGAATTGCAGTTTTTAACATTATATTCCACCTTTAAATGCCAAGGGAAATTTCTTAACAGATTTTTTTTATGTGATAAGTCCCTTTAATGGAATTCTTTTTAGGCCAATGCATTTGCACAGCCTCAGAATATCATATATAATTATTACATCTGTTATTCTAGGCTTTAAATATTATAAAAATTTCAGTTAATCAAGTGGAGCAGAAAATCTTGTGTCAAGCTCTTGAAATCTATACATTGAGAAGCATGTTTTAAACTATTCAATGCTGAGTAAAATACTTGCTAGATAATAAAAATATAAACTAATAGTTTCTTAATTTAAAATAGGCACACTTAAGCTTATATATTTCAAATATATTTATTATTTTGATTTCTTTTTCTACAGTCTACTTATTTTGCTTTTACCTGACAGCTTTTGTCTTTATTTAACAGAATAGTTTTTTATTCCCTTGAATATTCCCTGCAATATTCTACTGTACATGTAATATGTGATATGCATTGAAGCTTCCCAGGAACTTTACTGATTAAGCAGTCTTAGGGAAATGCTTTCATTTTATTTTTAAAAGATGTTCTAGCTCTTCTCTTTTTGGTCCAAATATTTTAACAAAAGACTGACTTTGGCTCCATCGTGAAACAGATGTGCTTTCCGCCTCAGGTCCTGAGCAAGTTGTTTACACTCTACAAGACTTAGCTTTCAGCACATAATTTTTAGGAGATTTGTGTCTTCTCAATAAATGTTAGCAAAGATGATATGCTTACTGTATTTCAACAACATGTAGAGTTTTTCTAAAACATAAATTTTAAAGGACAAATTATATTTCAAGTACAAGTTATAGTAAAAAACTGTGGACATTGCCAAAACCGGTTTGGCTCAGTGGATAGAGCGTCAGGCTGCGTACTGAAGGGTCCCAGGTTCGATTCCGGTCAAGGGCATGTACCTGGGTTGCGGGCACATCCCCAGTAGGAGATGTGCAGGAGGCAGCTGATCGATGTTTCTAACTCTCTATCTCTCTCCCTTCTTCTCTGTAAAAAATCAATGAAATATATTTTAAAAACAAAACAAAAAACTGTGGACAAATTTCATAAAGTAATTTTAGGAACAATATACAAGCTATGTAGAAAGTATAATAGATTTGGTGTTACTGGAGAATGAGTTTGTAGCTTTATGTTCTAAGTCATCTTAGTTCCCTTACTATTTCTATTCAAGTAACTAAAATGATACATTTTTGCTTTTCAGTCATTCAAGACTGCTTGCAACTGATTGCAGACAGTGACATGCCTACTATACGAAAAGGTAATAAAATAGTCTCAGTAATTTTTCCATTTAGAATTCAGTATAGTCCAATTAGTTGTAAGTTTCAAGTCCAAAGACTGTATTCAAATTTCAGGTCAAATCAACTCTCTACTTCAAACTTCTTATAGTCAGGTGTAAAATAATAAACAAATTTATTCAAAATAATTAGGGAATAGATATATAAATATTTTAAAACAGAATTATCTTAGAGACACTAATACTTAGAAATTTTAAATAGCATATGATAACACAAAATCAATATTAAAGCAAATTCAATTTTTTATTATTTAAAAAATTAGGTCCGGTGAATGAAAATTTGTGCACCCCAGGGGGTCCCTCAGCCTGGCCTGCACCTTCTCACAGTCCAGGATCAGGCCTAAGCTGACAGTCAGACATCCCTCTGGCAGCCCAGGACCCCTTGGGGGATGTCTGACTGACAGCTTAGGCCTGGTGCCCCACTGGGGAGTGGGCCTGAGCTGCAGTTGGATATCCTTAGCATTGCCTAGGAGGTGGGAGAGGCTTGTAGCTTAGCAGAGCACCCCCTATAGGAACGCACTGACCATCAGGGGGCAGCTCCTGCATTAAGCATTTGACTGCTGGTGGTCAGTGTGCATCATGGCGACTAGTCGTTCCAGGTCATTCTGCCATTAGGGTCAATTTGCATATTACCCTTTTATTATATGGGGGGGGAGAAATGAATAAGATGTAAATGCTATTCATAAAATTAAATGCTATTGAGAAACATAAAGCAGCAAGGGGCAAGGGAATGTTTGGGTTGTGACCCATAAAAGGGAGTTCAAAAGTGTCAGGAAATTAAGCTGGAGCCAGGAATGGGGAAACAAGTCCAGATGACAAATTTGGACTGCCCTTTGTAATGATTCCCAGGAGTGCTATCTTGCATGTGTATTTTTCTATGTGATTTTAGTTATTTTAAACATAACACAGATATTAAACTATTTAAAATTATATTATTATTTATGACTCGCATTTTCCAAAGGCATATGTTTTCAACTTTTAATAGGCAGCAAACTGTTTCCTAAGAATTAAAATTAAGCCAGCAAAAGACCTTAAGGTCCAAAGATAAAATCTTTAGAAATGTGACTTGGAAAAGATTTGTTTTGCACATTTGGCCAAAAAAAATAAATGCTATAAACTACACAGAAAAATACAGCTGCGACTCCATTGTAGCATGGATGGCTCAGTGTTATGATTTTCTTGGTGTGGTGGCTGCTCTCCACTGATCCAGGGTGCACATCTGGGTGCTTTGCCCTTTGGACCCATGGGTTGGCTTTGTGACGCCACCAAGCATTGGACAGTATGTAAATGTAAGCATGCATGTACGTCTCAGTAATATTGCTCTACTGTGCCCCATAAATTTTGATATGTTATTTCCATTTTTATTTGTCACAAGATATTTCTTCATTTACCTTTTGGTGTAATGGATGATGCTCCAACCGACTGAGCCACCTGGCCAGGGATTCATTTACCTTTTGATTTGGTTTTTGACCCACTGATTGTTCAGGAACGTGTTGTTTAACGTCCACGTATTTGTGAATGTTCCAGTTTTCCTTCTGTTACTGATTTCTAGTTTCATGCTGTTGTGGTTGGAAAAGATACCTAATATGATTTCAGTCTTTTCAAACTTTTGGGACTTCGTTTGCACCCTAACATTTCATCTATCCTGGAGAATTTTCCTGTGTACTTTGAGAAAACTGTATATTTTGGTACTGTAGAATAGAATATTCTGTATATCTGTTACGTTTACTTAGTCTGTAGTGTTGTTCAAATATTCTATTTCTGTACTAATTTTCTTTTGGATGATCTATTTCTAAAATGGGGTATTGAATTGTGCTCTTACTATATTATTGTCTACTTTCTCTTTAAGAGCTCTTAATATTTTCTTTACACATTTAGAGTCTCCAATGTGCGATATATATATTTGTTATATCCTCTTGATGATTATCATATAATGACTTTCTTTGTCTCTTGTGACAGTTTTTGACTATCCATTTGGTCTGATATAAGAATAGCCACTTCTCTCTTTTGTTTACTATTTACATAGAATATTGTTTTCTAACCCTTCCATTGAAGACTCTTTGTGTCCTTAAAGTTAATGTGAGTCTCTTGTAGGCAGCACATGGTTGGATTTTTTTAACCCATTCAGCCACTCTAAACTTTCACTTCCCGCTCCCCTACACATTATGTTATTGATGTGATAGTTTACATCTTTTTATAATGTGTAACTTTTAAATTACTGTAGTCATAGTTCTTTTTAATACCTTTGTCTTTTAACTTTTACACTAGAATGAAAGTGATTTACAACTCATTTCAGCCATTTATTTCAGGTTGTTTACCAGAAATTTGTTTCCTTTCTTTGATTGTGTTGTGCTTTTTGGATTCTTCATATTCCTTGTAGATTTGCTTTGTTATCTTTACATTTGAAGAAGCAGCTACTTCTTCCAGTCTTTCTGGACTGATTTTGACTGGGAAACTGGGATTTTCTTGGTTAGTAGGGCTTGGTATTAGCCACACTAAGGCTAGGGACAAGACCCCCTTTGCTTCCGTTCTTCCCTGCTGAAGGGAAAGCAACAGTTCTCTGCTTTTCTTCAATCATGTAAAAAATGTTGGCTATGAGAGGATGTTCTCCCCTTTTCTTTATTTCTAACAGTATCAGGGACCGAGCTCTTTTGCTTTATCTGTGTTTGGTATGAGACAAACTCCCTCCACAGAAGGCAGGCTCTCCACCCCTCCACAGGGGGGAATCATGGGCTGAAGCAGTCTTCTTGGTGCTGAGCTAAACCTACTTAGGGGAGGGACTGATGTGAGTACACTTTGTGCTCTTTAGGATACTGCTACTTCTTAGCTGGATTCTGAATTTCTCTTCAAGGTATTTTGGTTCCAATAATATTGTTAAATCCTTATTTCTGAGGAGGGGTAATTTATAAGGCTTTCTACGTTGCCATGTCTTGCTGACATAATCCCTCATTCAGAGCTTTAAATATGTGATTCTACTGCCTTTTGCCTACATAGTTTCAAGTGGGAAGTCAGCTGTTATTATTAGGCATCCCTTGTACTTGAGGAGTTGCTTCTCTCTTGCTGCTTTCAAGATACTATCCTGTCTTTGTCTTTGAACTGATTCATTTTAATATGTCTTGGTATGGATCTTTTTGAGTTTATCCATCTTGGAAGTCATTGAGTTTCTTGGATGTATAGATTTATTCTTCTTCAGAGTTGTAAACAGTTTGGCAATTATTTCTTCAAATATTCTTTGTGTGCCTTTCTCTTCTCCTTCTGGAACTCTCTGAATTCATATATTAGTGTGATTGATGGTGTCCTACAGGTCTCTTATGTTCTCTTTACTTCCTTTTTCTTTCTGCTCTTCAGACTGGATAATATCAATTGTTCTGTCTTCCCTTTTGCTGATTCTGTCTTTATTTTTAAATATATTTTTATTGATTTCAGAGAGGAAGGGAGAGGGAGAGATTGAAACATCAATGATGAGAGAGAATCATTGATAGACTGCCTCCTGCACGCCCCCTACTGGGATCCAGCCCACAACCCAGGCATGTGCTCTTGATCAGAATTGAATGCAGGACCCTTCAGTCTGCAGGCTGATGCTCTATCCACTGAGCCAAACCAGCTAGGGATGATTCTGTATTTTGTGTGCTCTATCTGCTGTGTAAGCTCTCCAGTAACTTTTCCCCTCAACTGTTTTACTTTTCAGCTCCACAAGTTCTGTTTGGTTCCCTTTTCAAAATTAATTTTTATCTTTTTACTGATAAGTGTCTATTTATTCAAACAAAATTCTCCTGGTTTTCTTCAGTTCCCTTTCCATGATTTCCTTTAGCTCTTTTAGCATATTTAAAAGGTGTAAAGTCTTTTTTTTCTGTTAAGTTCAATGTCTGGGCTTCCTTGGGAATAGTTTTTGACAATTTCTTTTTTTTTTTTTTCCTGTGAATGATCCATAATTTTCTGTTTGTTTATTTGTTTTGTATTTTTCTCTGAAGATTGAACAATTTAAATATTATAATGTAGTAAGTTTGGAAATTATGTTTTCCCATCCCACAGGTTTGCTGTTGATTGTTGTGGGCTGCAGTTGTCCATTGGTTTACTGATTTTTCAAAAATATTTTTGCAAAGATTGTATTTCTTATTCTGTGTGGTCACTAAAGTTTTGTTTTTTTTTGTTAGCTCTGTGGTCAGCCTGATTTTTTTTCATAGAATATTATTTATTAGCAAAGACTAATTAGGGCATATATCAACATATAGTTTAATATTTTAATGTTGATTGAAAAGCACATTTAAAAAGGTTAGTGTAATATGTACACTTTTTTGTTTGTGTTTTTTGTTAATCCTCACCTGAGGATTTTTTGTCTTTTTTTTTTTTTTTTTTTTTTTTTTTTTAGAGAGAGAGTGGGAGGGATGGAGAGGGAGGGAGGGAAAGAGAGAGAGAGAAACATCAATGTGAGAGAGACATTACCAACCAGGGCCAGGGGTCGAACCTGCAACTGAGGTACATGCCCTTGACCAGAAATCGAATCTGCAACCCTTCAGTGCATGGGCCAATGCTCTAACAACTGGTAAATACTGGCCAGGGCTGATATGAACATTTAAAAAAAGTGAAACAATATATTTCTTTTAAATATTTATATAGAAGTATCTAAGTTAAAAAACATGACATTTATTTGATTTTGTTTACTTAAAATCATAAAATTTTTACAATTTTTTTTAACTTTTCAATTACAGTTTACATTCAATATTATTCTGTATTAATTTTAGATGTACAGCATAGTGGTTAGACAATCATTTGCTTTATAGAGTGCTCCCTGAATATTTCAAGAACCCACTTGATACTAAGCATAGTTAGCACTCTTTTATTGACTATATTTCCTATGTAATTTACATCTCTGTGACTATTCTGTAACTATCAATTTCTACCTCTTAATCCCTTTGCTGTTTTCACCCAGCTCTGCAACCCACTTCCCCTCTTTCAGCCATCTGTCTGTTCTCTGTACCTGTGAGTCTGTTTTTATTTTGTTTGTTTATTTTGTTCATTAGATTCCACATATAAGTGAAATCATATGGTATTTTTCTTTCTCTGTCTGACTTATTTCACTTAGCACAATACCTTCTAGGTCTTGCAAAATGTCATTCTTCTTTACTGCCAAGTAGTATTCCATTGTGAATATGTATCCACATTTTTATCCGCTCATCTATCGATGGGCAGCAGGGTTGCTTCCATATCTTGGCTATTGTAAATAATGCTGCAGTGAACATGGGGATGCATATATTCTTTTGAATTAGTGTTTTGGGTTTCTTCAGATATATTCCCAGAAGTGGAATTGCTAGATCATAAGGCAGTTCCATTTTTAATTTTTTAGAGAATCTCCATAGTAGTTGCACCAATCTGCATTCCCATCAATAGTGCACTAGGGTTCCCTTTCTCCACATTCTCATGAACACTGTTGTTCGTTGATTTATTGACTTATTGATGACAGTATGAGGTGGCATCTCATTTTGGTTTTGATGTGAATTTCTCTGATGATTAATGATTTTGAGCAACTTTCCATTTATCTATTGGCCATCTGTGTGTATTCTTTGGAAAAGGTCTGTTCATGTCTTCTGCCCAATTTTTAATTGGGTTGTTTGTTTTTCTGGTGTTAAGTTGTCTGAGTTCTTTATAAATTGTGGATATTAATCCCTTATCTTATGTATCATTAGTGAATATCTTCTCCCATTCAGTAGGCTGTCTTTTCGTTTTGTTGGTGGTTTTCCTTGCTGTGCAAAAACATTTTAATGTGATGTGGTCCCATTTGTGTATTTTTTTTCTTTTGTTTTCCTTACCCAAGGAAATATGTCAGAGATTTATTTTTTAAATCTCTAATCCTAATCCTAACAGAGATTCACTTAAATGCCAGGAACAACAGCAATAATAAAAAACAGTCCCCTTTTCTTAGCAGATTGGCTCTGAGCTGGGGCACTCCTTTAGCATTTAGTCCGGCTGCCAGCAACTCTGCCTTAGACTTCCCCTTCCACTTGTGTAGAGACTGAAGATCAACTAGAGGTGGCTTAGGATTTTTTTCAGGTCTTTTCTGAGCATGGATCTGGCTCTGGGCATGCGTGTTGCATTGCATATTCTTCGGCGTATGGGATAGGGTGTGAAAGCCCTTATTCCTTTAAGTATCTTCCTCCTTTGCCTGTTTCTTCTCAGGCTTTTTGTCAGTCTGCTGACTGTCCGATCTGCTGTCTCTGGCTCCAGGTAGCTACAGGTAGTATATGTCTTCAAAGCTTTTGATTGACAACAGCCTGAGGAGCTGCATCCATCTGAAGGGAGCCTCAAGATGGGTCAAAATGCATATCCTTAATGTTTGAGAACAAAGTAAGTATTTCACTTCCTGGCACCAGCAAGGTGCCACCAGGGACTCAGGCCACTATTTCCATGTCTACTGCCAAGATGGAAGATGGTAAATGACTAAGCAAAAAATACTATAATACTTTCTTACTGAAACTTAATGGCTTTCCCCCCCCCCGCCTCTTCATGAAGGCCCTTGGTACTCTCAAGTTTTTTGCATATATACAGATTTTACCTACATGTTTCATACATCCAAAAATGTTGATTTTTATGAGTTTTTGCCAGCTTACTTGCTGCTTCAGTGAAGAGACTTATTTTCTGAGCTTTCTACTCTGCCATTTTCCATGACATCATTCTGACATCTATAATTATATTTTTAGACAATATTTGTTGATCATCTATGATCAAATTAATATGATTCCTCTTTATTTCTCTATCCTCTTGTTCACCATACTTTTTTGGATAGCAATATTATATTTCTTAATTTTTATCTATTTACTATTAAAATTTTATATTTTTATTACTTGATCTGTCAACTTTAATTTACATTCTTTAAACCCCAGCTGGTACAAATGAGACAATTGATAATTTTACTGCCAATATTTTTCCTCTTCTACTTCTCTAAATTTGTTAATTATTTAATTTCTATATTGTCATGACATTAAACTATTTTATTCTTTTTTTGTCAAACAGTTCTCTTTATGTGTTTTTGTCTTTGTTTTACAAATTAATATAGTCATACTTATTGCAAGTGCTTTTGCTGTGGCCTCATTCATGTCTTCTTTGATGAATTTAATTCTCTTCTAGTTTACTTTAAATGAGCTCATGGGAACAATGGTCATTAAGTGTTTGCATTGATAAAGCTGTTTCTTTTTAGTTTTTACACTTTTAGGAGAGATGGCTAGATATAACATTCTCAGTTTACCCTTTCTTTACTTGAGTATCTTGTAGAAATTTCTACACTGTCTTTTGTACTTTGAAGAAAACTATAGTAAGAAAAATTTTTGTTCTCATAAGTGGTTTGACTTTCTTATTTGGTTATTAAAAGAATTATTTACTTACCTTAAAAATGTAATACTTATTTTAATATGTATCTCAGAATTTCCTATTGTGGTAGATAGAGTAAATATCCACATCCTAATCCCCAAAACTTGTGAGTATATTACTTTATAGGTCAGAGGGAACTTTGCAAGTGTGATTAAGAAAAGGAATTAGGAGAGATTAGTCTAGTTTATTGGCGTAGGCCCAGTGTAAATACAAAGATCCTTTTAAAAGAGGGATTAGCAGGGTCAGAGTCCAGAGAAAGTAACATGGTAATGAAAGCAGGTTTCAGAATGAGGTACTTGCTGCCTGGGAAAATGGAAGAGGCCATGAGCCAAGGAACACAGGCAGATTGCAGAGCTGGAAAGGCAAGGATGTGTTTTCCAAATTCCTGAAAAAAACCCCATAGACTTGCCAACACCCTGATTTTGCCCAGTGAGACTTCTGATGTTTAGAATTGTGAGATAATAAATGTGTGTTGTTGTCAGTGTATTTGTGATAATTTGGTACAGCAGC
Source organism: Myotis daubentonii (assembly GCF_963259705.1). Classification (NCBI taxonomy): domain Eukaryota; kingdom Metazoa; phylum Chordata; class Mammalia; order Chiroptera; family Vespertilionidae; genus Myotis; species Myotis daubentonii. The sequence goes on from NC_081841.1 coordinate 189,416,030, forward strand.
AACTAATCCAATATAATAAAAGGGTAATATGCAAATCAATTGTACGGCAGAATGACTGGTTGCTATGACGTGCACTGACCACCAGGGGACAGATACTCAATGCAGGTGCTGCCTCCTGGCGGTCAGTGCATTCCCACAGGGGGAGCACCACTCTGCCAGAAGCCCTGAGCCGGGCTCATGTCTGGAGAGAACAGCACTAAGGATGTCTGACTGATGGCACCCCCCGAGTGCATGCATTTCATGCACTGGGCCTTTAGTAAACTAATAAAACTATTTGGAACTAATTTTTCCTGGCACATGGTGTTCCCTTTCAGTCTGTAGTAGCTCTAGCTTGCTTGACTTTTTGTTGTTTGTTTTGTCAAAACTCCAAGGTTCCACTTAAGTATATGCTGGTAATTCCTACCTCTTTTCTATATTTTATTGTTGTGCATTTTTCTTAACCTTTATTATTTCCATCTTATTTTGTTTTATGCAAAACCTTTTTCCCCTTCAGAAACTTTTTCCCCCTTCATTTAAAGGAGCTTTGCCCCCCCTTCTAATTTCCCAAGTGTTTTAGCTGACAGTGTAATTTCCTGGATTGTCTGTCTGTAAGAGATTTCTGTATGTAAGTTAGAGGTTGTTCACCTTAGGGAGCTGATTTTTGTTGGTTCTTTGTGAGGTTTGCACTCCCAGCCCTTCTCACCATTTTTTATTCTTTTTCTCTTTACTTCTACACTCAGCTCTCAGTGTGATCTCATTTGCAGTTATTTTGTAGAACAGAGATCTGTTTATTTCATATTATTTATAGGAGGTAAAGAAGGAGAGGTGTATTTTCATACTCATGTTGATGGTGGAAGTCTCTTGTTTATTTTATGCCAACATAATTATTTCATAAAGGCAGTGATGAAATTTACTTTAAATCACAGCACTTAGTCTAACTAGCATGCTAAAAATCTAAGTTGTAAGATGTAGAAACATGTTATAATGTTTATGCTTAAGTGTATATTCTAGCTTGTAATTTACTGTTTAGTTTGTTTTCTTTAAGGATTTGATATTTATTCAACAGCATATATTACTGAGTGCATACTATGTGCTAGGCTTTATTCTTAGCATTTGGGTTTACAGCTATGACCATAGAAGAACCATAGCCTTGGCCTTATGGAGTAGAATCCATGTGTGTATGTGAGTGTGAATGTGGATGTATATGCATGTGTGTGCAGTGGGGGGAAACACAGACAATACATAAAAACAAATAAACACGTACTCTCTTTAATAGGAATATTTCCAGTAAGTGGTAATGGGAAAAATAAAATGCAATAAGCATTGCTCAGAGTCACTTAAAATGGAGTAGGGAGGCCACTGAGTAGGTGGGGCCTGTGCACATCTGGTGTCTCAGTTCTTAGAACTGCTGTTAAGTCGCGGACCTTTTGCTAAACTCAACTCAAAGTTGAACAACAAACATCCTGGATCCATGATTGCTACATGGACATCTACGGACTTAACTTCCTCCTCATCATGGTGGCCAGACCATCTGCATTCTTCACCTTGAAAGGAACCAATCCATTTACACAGTGGATCTAACGTTGTTTCAGTGAAAAGAGGAGTTTGCTTTCTCCTGATAACCTTTGCTAAATTCTCACAAACTCACTGAGTCTGCTCTGGGAACAGAAGGAAAACTGAGAAATCTCTTAGTGTGTTATTCGGAGACACTTTGTACACCCTTTGCCTCAGCCTTTCCCATCCAGCCTTTATTAGGTGAATTGCTGGAATTCAGAAGAATGAGAGAAAAACCAGACATTTCAAATGAAGGGTTTGGTCTCAAGTTCCTATGTCTGGTAGTTGTCTGGGTTAATATGTAAATAACAGTGGAGAAACCAGTGGAGTACTGTGATTTGTCTTCTTCTTCCTCTTCCTCTTCCTCTTCCTCCTCCCCCTCCCCTCCCCCCTCACCTTCCTCCCCCTCCCCCTCCCCTCCTCCTCCTCCTCCTCCTCCTCCTCCTCCTCCTTCTTCTTCTTCTTCTTTTTCTTTTTCTTCTTCTTCTTCTTGCTCTTCCTCCTCCTCCTCCTCCTCCTCCTCCTCCTCCTCCTCCTCCTCCTCCTCCTCTTCCTCCTTCTCTTCCTCCACCTTCTTCAAGATAAAATCTCCTCTATGTCTCAGACTTAGTTTAGTAATTAGGCAGAGGTGAAAAACTGATTTTCTCAATTTCCTGTCTTATAAATTGTTCTCTTCATTGTAGGAGATTACACATTTGTTCCCTGGCTTCTCAGCTTTAAAAGAGGAAGAGCCCTAGAAGAAAGAGAAAATAAAATATTAGTTAAAGAAACCGGTTACTTTTTTATATATGGTCAGGTAGGTTCCACCCTCATTCTGCTGTTGCTATATAATGCTTCCTATTTTGTGCTCACCTCTGACAAAGCTCTTTGGTTTGTTTCTCAGGTTTTATACACCGATAGCACGTTTGCCATGGGACACCTAATACAGAGGAAAAAAGTCCATGTCTTTGGGGATGAATTGAGTCTGGTGACTTTGTTCAGATGTATTCAAAACATGCCTGAAACACTACCCAATAATTCCTGTTATTCAGCTGGTAAATAATAGTTCTCTGTAAATAGACAAAAAGACATTCCTCGATATACTGTGTGGTTTTGATTATCTTGAGTGATAAGCTGGTCTGTTTTAATTGAAGCAGATAAAATCATTACTAATAGTTTTATCATTTTTATGCACATAATAAATTTAATATACATATAAAAAGGGCAGTAACTTCATAGCAATCAACACTGAGAACCATTCTAAGCTGTATCTTCACACTGTAATAACAACAGTGATAATAATCTATATTAATAAAAGCATAATATGATAATTAGACTGGAGAATCTTCTGGATGAAGCCAGGGCTGTGAGGAAAGCCTGGGTCCTGGGTGCCAGAGGAAAGCCGGTACTGGCAGCCGGGGGAAGGAAGGCCTACTCTTGCATGAATTTCATGTACTAGGCCTCTAGTAGAAGAATAAGAGAATGATTACCATATGCCAGCCACCCTAGTCTGCGCTTTATGGTTGTTCACTTAACCCTCCTGTTTCAGAAAGGTGGAATCTAAGAACCACGTTGTCTTAGGTTGCACAATGACCAAGTTCCAGAACTTGGTTTAAACCAGACAGGTTGATTCCAGAGTGTGAGCTACCAGAAACTCTTCTTTACTTGCTATGGAAGGCGTTCCCCTTGGCTGATGTGAGCATCAGGTCAAGTTGCCCAGTGGCTTCTCACACTTTCATACAGGTGACATGTGGTGCAATGGATCCCAGACAGGTGACTTGGGGATGTGAAATTGTGGCAGTGAGCCTGTATTTCAACTCAGGGGCAGTAAAGATACGGAGAGAAAAGAAAAAGGGTAGGCTTTATTTATTTCAGGTCTGTTTGGGCTGTATTGACAACATGGCCTTTATTTTGTTTGGGGGGCAGGTAATTCCAAATGAATCAAGGCTGGTATTAGAAAAAAATAATATTTATCTTAACTCATTCATTCCTCTATGGTGAGTTTGACAAATCCATTTGGAACCCCAAGGAATGTCTTCAGTTGCAGTCGCCATGCATGGCAGTAGGAAAAACAGGGTTGGAGACTGGCTGCTCAACTTGAAATGGCATATTTCAAAGGCCTTTATTAACAAATGCACAATGAATCAGAAAGAAAGGGAAATAGCATGTGATGATAGGGATGATGTCATTCTGGGTCTGCAGCCATAAACTGCTTTAACAGGGCAATGAGGAAATTTGTTACATTGGAAACCCCTAATTTTCATTTAAAAAAAAGCTTCCCTGCACCCAGCAGTGACTAGTATTTTGGTGTTGCAAAATTTTATTAAACGAGGCTATGCCAACCTGCTATTTATTTATACCCATTAGTAGTTATAGCTTTACAGCAAACGTTCAGATTTTCTAATAAGCTGCTGCTCTCATATTTACTTTCTTGACAGATTTCCTGGGTGCCTTACTTTTTAAGAATAAATATTGACCCTGAAGATTTTTCTCCATGCTAATAAGCTTAGTATTAAATAAAACCATTCTATAGGAAAATTCAGGTTTGTATCTGTTCTAGGGCACATGTGTTCAAAACCATTAAAAACTATACAAAACTATGTAAATGTCCAAAATGCTTCCATAGTAACCTGAAAAAAAAGTTAAAACTGGTCCTTTTGAGGGACCCAACATAATTCCAAAGAACCTCTTTTGTACACTAAGAATCTTATTCATTATTCCATTTACAAATTAAATGTGTTTATTGTAGAAAAGTTTAGATTGCTATAAGCTCAAAGAATTGAAATAGCCAATAACTTAGTGTCGGAATTTTAAATAGAATCTACCTTAAAAGTAGTCAGTTTTTGTGGATAAGTTGTGTAGATGCACACAGAAACATTCAAATGATATGATGTCTAGAATTTGCTTCAAATTATAGATGAAACAAGATTTAGAATGGGTTAACAATCATTGAAACTAAATACTGAGTACATGGAGTTTATATTATTCTCTCTACTTTAGAAAACTTTTGACAATTTCCTACAGAAAAATAAAAAACAAAACAGGTTTTGGTAGGGGTTAATTCCCATTTTATTTAAGAGTTAATATTACTTAATGCTTTGTGATCTATAGCCTTTGCCAAAATATTATATTATCTTTAATCTCTATGATAATGACTAATAAAAAGTAATCCAAATTACTCCTTATCCCATAATCTTGCCTCTAGTCTAGAGAAAAACTATGTAATAGATGTTCTTTGTTAATGAATAGCATTTTTTATACTTTTAATGATTTATACATCTTATATGTACATTTAGAAGTAAATATAGTTGTGTATTTTTGTTTTAAATTATTATAAAAAGTTTATCATGTCAATAAAATGAAGCAAAACCATTTTTAACTATATAATATTCCATCAATGGATGTGCTATGATGCACTTAACATTTTTTCTTCTTAAACTTTAACATTTGGTTCCTGTTTAGATTCTTCATTTTATAAGCAGTTAGTGGTAAATACATTTACATCTGCTGGAACTCCTTCTGTTCATTTAATTTTCTTTAGGCTAGTAGAATAGTAACTGGTTTAGAAGTCCACTGTTGTAATTTGCAGTGTAAATGCCTACATTAACCTTTTTCCAAAACAAAATTGTTTTATTTGACATTCCTTTTTATTTTCTTCCCCATTGGACAACCACTTAAAGTTTTTGTAAACCATTCTTTTCCAGGCATTGCAAAGCTGGAAGAAGGAGATGAACTTCTACTTGCGATACCACGTGGAGATGCTAAAATTTCACAGGATGGAGATGGCACTTTTTTTGGTGCATTGAAACTTCTGTGACCTATTTACACCTTGTTTGTGGCTAATTTCCTCCCTTTAAATGTATCTCTAAGGAGAAAGCACTTAACTGGAAATACCAAAAGGGGAAAAAAAAGTAGTTGCCATAGCCTTTTCTGTGAGCTATTTGTTTTGGTTTGCTGAAACTAGACCGGACAGGAAATTTAACAGACAACCACAGCCAAAGGGTGTCATGTGAATTACAAGAAGTAGAGCTCATTTAAGGAAAGATAGAATTAGACTTTTTCACCATAATGCCATGTCAAACAATTTAGTCATAGCTTCTTGTCTTAGAGGAAGCTCAGGGTTCGAAAGGGCCGTAATGATTTGTTCAAAAACGGTATTCCATTTTTCACTATGAAACAAGTGCCCATTTCCATAGGACAGTAAGACATTAGGGGAAAGTCTCAGAATTCATCCTCTCTGTTTATGTAAAATACACCCCTCTCCTTTTCAGTTAACGTTGGAGAAAGTAAAAAGAAAAAATATATAGAAACTTTGCATTTCCTACATATAAAAGTAATTAAAGCCTAAATTTAAACATCATATTAAACAATTGAAGATATAGTACTATTTAAGTCCTTTTTGGTTTATTTCAAGTTTGCAATTTTTCTCTCTGATGTTATACATTACCCAATGGAACACTCCCCAACAGGTTTCATAGAAGGAGAATAACTCATGTGTCTGCACATATGTGTGTTGTTTGTAGCTAATATTCAGAAACTTAATGTAGGGTAATTTTAATTCATGCATATAACCATTAATTGAAAAAAATACTATAATTGTTCTTATATAAAAACAAAACCTTCACTAGAAATTAATGAATACATTTGTAATAATGTAATATAAATTTTATTTCCTTTTCTGTTTTAAACTACTGTTCACATGTCCCAACCTTCAAAAACAGTCATGTTATTAGTTTTACTGAAGGTGAGGTTTGATTCAATTTCTTGGCATCCTGAAGTATGCTATATGCTATATGCTGTTTATAAAGTTACCATATGCCAGAAGATACCACCTAATTTTCATTTTATTAAGAACCACATTTGAGAATGCTATAATACTGACATTTATTACATCTATTTCCCCTTTGTTTTGCTTGCTGTTGTTTTTTAAATGTCATCAATTTAAAGAGCTTTCACTTCATTAAACAGTTTCTTTCATTAGTTTAATCAGTAGCTGGAAGAATAGACCCTGGTCAGCACTAAATTTCCCCCAGTCTGTATGAAAACAATTGTAAAGGTACAATTTTCAAAACAAAAGGAATGATTTGTATTTTTGTATATAAACTTAACCTTTGTTTAAATATAATTTTGACTTTTTGGTTAAAACAAAATCTATTTTGCAATTATTTTGTTTTACAATATAATCATTAAAAGGAAGGGGTAGGTAGGGTAGGAGTTTCGATACCAGGAGGTGGTTAGGAATTTTCCTAGTGTTGCTGCTAACTTGGATTGCCAAATAAAAACTCTCCGAGCCTTTCGCCTCATTTTTTATTGAGTTTGTCTAACACCACTCCTCTTTTAGTTTCTTTCCATTTAACTACTAAATGCCACTTTAAAAATTAGGTACATACTTGTAAAACATTAGAAAGTCACATGTGTTAGGGCATGACAATAAGGTATTTGAAATCAAGAATCCTTATCTAATAAAAGAGAAACATGGTAATTGGCGTACGACCGCTACCCTTCCCATTGGCTAATCGGGCGATATGCAAATTAACTGTCAGCCAAGATGGCGGCCGGCAGCCAGGCAGCTTACACTGAACATGAGGCTTGCTTGCTTCAGTGACCGAGGACTGCAACGTTCCCCGCCTGCCTTGCTGGCCTCTCAGCCTGCAGTTTAAGAAACACTGTAACAAATAGAAGCTAAAAAAAACCCCAGAAACCAGCTTTCAGGGAGCTGGGATCTCAGAGCTGGAGTTGATACAGAGTTTCGATTGTAGAACCGAAACAAACCAGATACCTGCTTTCAGCAGCTGAGGCCTCAGAGCTGGAGCCAGAGCTAAAGCTGGCCCAGAATAAAAAAGAAAAAAGAAAAAAAGGAGCAGTTGGGAGCTTCAGTCACCAGCGAGCCTGAAAATAGCCCTCAGCCCCTCACCCAGACTGGCCAGGCACCCCAGTGGGGACCCCCACCCTGATCCAGGACACCCTTCACGGCAAACCAGCCAGCCTCACCCATGCACCAGGCCTCTATTCTATATAGTAAACGGGTAATATGCCTCCCAGCACCGGGATCAGCGTGACAGGGGGCAGCGCCCAAACCCCCTGATCTCCCTGTGGCTCTGTGTGTGACAGGGGGCGGGGCCACAACCTCCCTATCAGCCCTGCTCTGTTCCTGACAGGGGAAGGCGCCCCAACCCCCTGATCGGCCCTGCTCTGTGCCTTATAGGGGGGATCTCCCCAACCCCCTGATCGCCCTGCGGCTCTGTGGGTGATACAGGGCGGCGCCCCAACCCCCCCCCCCCTTCCCACGGGCCCTGCTCTGTGTGTGACGGGGTAGAGCCATAACCTCCCCATTGGCCCTGCTCTGTGCGTGACAGGGGGTGGCGCTGCAACCTCTCCATCGACCCTGCCTTGAGTGTGACAGGGGGCAGTGCCCCAACCCCCCAATCAGCCCTACCCTGAGCGTGACTGAGGGTGGCATCGCAACCTCCCGATCCACCCTGCTCTGTGCATGACAGGGGGTGGCGCCCCAACTCCCCAATCCGCCCTGCTCTGAGCCCGACCAGGGGCTGCACCTAGGGATTAGGCCTGCCCTCTGCCACCCGGAAGCAGGCCTAAGCCAGCAGGTCGTTATCTCCCGAGGGGTCCCAGACTGTGAGAGGGCACAGGCCGGACTGGGGGACCCTCCCCCTCCCCCCTGAGTGCACAAATTTTTGTGCACCGGGCCTCTAGTATTTTATATGTTTCAAAAAGGATTTGTAGCCCTAGCTGGTTTGGCTCAGTGTATAGAGTGTTGGCCTGTGGACTGAAGGGTCCCAGGTTCGATTCCGGTCAAGGGCATGTACCTTGGTTGCGGGCACATCCCCAGTAGAAGGTGTGTTTCTCTCTCATCGATGTTTCTAACTATCCCTCTCCCTTCCTCTCTGTAAAAAATCAATAAAATATATTTAAATTTAAAAAAGGATTTGTACCCATTAGTATTATATAAAGAAAGGATATAAATTACATATTTCTTGGAGAATAAGTTCGAAAAGATAATCCTGCACTATAATAAGCTTGCACATTAAGCTATTAAAATCTGCAGCTTGCACCATTATTCTTTATAAATGACCTAGCATATTTTGTCAGCAGGTGTAGAATTCAGCCACATAAAATATTCTTAAATCTTATATTACTTTCGGTTTAAACCATTGTTAAAATGTGAACCCTATCTTCCTTGTATATGAAATGTGAGAAATATTAGACTTTGGTAAAATGAAAGTTTATTTAGATATCAGGAAATAGAATTAAGATCAGGTGTGTATGGGGCTCCCACCGCAGCAGCAGCTGCCCGAGTTCCCACTGCTCTACCCTTCCCCCAACTTATTTTAGGAAAAAAAAAGATGTTATACTAGGATTACCTACAACAGAACATTTCTAAGGTTTAAGTGTATGGATCCAGTCCAGACACTCGTGTCCAAATCTGAAATCAGGAGTGTGATGAATAACTACTTGAGGGTATTAAATTGTTCACTTGTGTGGGAACTGAGCCAGTTAGCACAGAGCCCAGAGGGAAATCATGTGGCCTCTGGAGAAATCAGCTCCACTCGCAGTCATCGTGTACGAGACGGTCCTCCCAGTGTGGTTTGTTATGGATGCAGCAATTTATTGATAACATTTCATAAATTCTTTTGTAATTTGAATTATGAATTATGAAATAGTGCCTGTTATCTGTCTGGCCCTATGCTAAGAACCTGGGAGTTATAAAATATTGCTTACTCAAGATTAACTGCATGCACATTCACTTTGTAAAATTAATCTTGTAAGTTTGTATAAATTTGATTTACCTCCTTTTTCCCCCCTCTTTGAGGATATTTGTCACAGCATGATTTTAAGAGTAGCCCCTCACACCCTAACAAAAAAGAAACAACTTCAATAAGTGTCTGGCTGTGTAGATTAAGGTATGCCTACATAATGGAATGCTATGCAGCCATTAAAATTATGTCCTAGAACTCTATTCCAAGTCCTGGAAGATGATCAAGAGAGTCAAGTGGAAAAGTAGGTTATAACAGCATGTAGAGTATGATCCCATTTTTGATAAAACAAAAAATATCAGCATAAAAATAAAGGACAAAAGAAAAGCAAACACGAAAGCAATGGTGATTGTCTTTGAGTGCAGGGGGTTATCTTAGAATGATAGAATAGTTTTAATTTCCTTTCTCTGCCTTCTCTGAGTGTTCTACAATAAGTATGCGCTGTTTTAATGATGAAACACTTCTCACTTCTTGAACTGTTACTAGAAGGAGAGTTTCACCACAGGATCTGTTTTTATTAACAGACTCTCATTAATTGGGTAGGTGGGATCTCTCTCCCTTTTTAAATTTATTTATTTATTTATTTACAATAACTAAGATTTGGAAATAGCCCAAGTGCCCATCATTAGATGAATGGATAAAAAAGCTTTGGTACATTTACACAATGGAATACTATGTACCTGTGAAAAAGAAGGATCTCTTACTCTTTGGGACATCATGGATGGACCTGGAGACTATTATGCTAAGTGAAATAAGCCAATCAGAGAAAGACAAATATCACATGATCTCACTTATTTGTGGAATCTAATGAGCAAAATGAATTGACCAACAAAATAAAACCTGAAGCATGGCATGGAACAAACTGACATACCTCAATGTGGGGGTGGGGGGTGAGAAGACATAAACCAAAGAAGTTATATACCCATATGCATAGCCCATGGATACGGGCAATAGGGTGGTGAAGGCCTGGGGAATGGGGATAGAGGCTGGGTGGAGGGGGATAAAGTGGTGAAAACGAGGGACATCTGTAATACCATCAACAATAAAAAATATTCTATATAATAAAGAGGTAATATGCAAATTGACTGTCACACCTTCACACAAGATGGCTGTCCCTATGTGGTCAAAGATGGCCACACCCATGTGGTCACAAGATGGCCACCACTAGATGGCCAGCAGGGGAGAACAGTTGGGAGTGACCAGACCTGCAGTGGAGGGAGGGCAGTTGGGGGGGACCAGGCCTGCAGGGGAGGGCAGTTGGGGGTGACCGGGCCTGCAGGAGAGGGAGGGCAGTTGGGGGGGGACCAGGCCAGCAGGGGAGGGCAGTTGGAGGTTACCAGGCCGGCAGGGGGGGGGCAGTTGGGGGCAATCGGGCCAGCAGGGGAGCAGTTAGGCATCGATCAGGCTGGCAGGGAAGTGGTTAGGGGGTAATCAGGCAGGCAGGCAGGCAGGTGAGCAGTTGGGAGCCAGCAGTCCTGGATTGTGAGAGGGATGTCCAACTGCCAATTTAGACACCCCCCCCCCAGTGCACGAATTTTGTGCACCAGGCCTCTAGTATATAAAATAAATTTGATTAAGTTTTACAAATTAATTATGATTAGAAAGGGAATCTAAGATCTCTAGCCTTGCTCACGTCGGAGTAGCTTCTCCGTGTTCCTCTTTTTGGCCACGCACAGGAATGAAGGGCTGGCATGGGGCAGGCAGCACCTCCAAACATGGGCTATCCCTGCGAAACCATGTCCAGACCATCAGAAGAGAGGGCAATTTTCTTTTAAGCTTGGTTTGAGGTTGTCTTTGATGTTCTCATCTTCACCATTGGCATTATCCAAATTACTAAGCCTTTTGTTATTTAAAAAATAATTTAATGACATTGTATTTAAGATCACTTTAAAAATAAAGATAATAAAATAAAATTATAGAAATATTTAATAATACAGTACAAGGAAAGATTTGTTGCTTATTTAGATTTATTTCACAATCTTATGGCCCTTACCAATACTTTGAATGATATATTTAGAATATACGATACTTTTTTCTCTACAATTTTGGGCATTTGTTTTGTTTTAGTTTTATCTTGTATGTTTTTGTAGGTCCTACTGCAACTGTGCACTGTATTTAAAACCAATCACAAAGATAGGAACCAATGTGCTGAGATTGGGTGAGTAGCTCTGTGTGATGAAGAAATGTTTGAGATGGTGTTATGACACTGAACTGTCAATTTGGATCACCCAGTGGCTGATTACTTTGTCATTTTCAAGGACTAAACAAATGAGGTCAACAATACAGAAACAATGATATATCTGGTATGCAGCAGTGCAAGTTGATTAATTTCTTTGTTTAACATTTCCAGCTACACAAAAGTAGCATTTTTTCACAAATAAATGAATAAAATAATGAAATCCATTTTAGACCATTTAGAGGAAAACATTGGTTATATCATTGTTTTTGATGAGTGCTCTCTGTGTCCCCACCTATTGCTGGTAGAAGTGGGCTTCTTGGGGCGTCATGGGAATAAATATTTCCTGAGGCCCCCATGGGAGAATGAGGTGCTGTGGAAAGTTTTCTTTCTGTAGAATTAAGCCCCTTAGTTTCCAAGGTCCCATCTCCCTCCATGCTGCCATGGAAAAAGACCCATCTTGTCTTCAGCAGAGCTAGGATCAAAGCCATTGCCCAGAGTTTTTGTTTCATATGTTCCCAGCTGCAGTCTGCATGGCCATGGGCCATATGGCTTCTGGGGTTACATGGCTATGGAGGCACACAACAAGTGCAGGTCACGGAGCAAAGAGAAACTGGAGTGCAAGTGGAAAGAGAGAGAATTTGTTGTTTGGGGGATTTTAAGTGGGAGCTTATCCAAGAAATCCTTCAGGATTTCACATGCTTGCAGTGGCTCCATCCCTGTGGCTAATTATCTTTTTCCCAGGTTAGACTGACAGGCAAATACCTTCCCTATCTCACTCCACTTCTCTAGGCATGTGCCCATCACCCCCTTTGTTAGATCCCTTCCTCAGTGATTGGCAGCGAATGGACTGATGGTTCCCTGGGGAGCGTGAAGTTGCAGCTTCCTGGTGAAGCTGCCCTGATGACCATGCTTATAATGTCTGGCCTCCCCTTTGCTCCTTTCCTATTTTTAATATTAGCTAGCTAGTTATGGTAGGTAGCAACATTACCTTTAGGCTTGTATTGATAATGGTAGATATATTTTATGAGAATGTTTTTATAAAACTAATCCTATTGTGTGTGTTTTTAAAGATTAGTAAAAACCAATAGCAGGCCAAATATTCGCCCCTGGAGCTGACTATGAAGTGGCAAAATTCCATCTGGAAAAGGTTCTGTGATGACCATGATGTGGCCACTGAGTGCAAGCTCACTGTCAGCAACCTCCTGACCCCACATCGAGGCCCTGACCCCACTCTCTGGATATCAGAGGCCAAAAAAGAGATTCAACTTGTTTACTGGCATCATTCAAAATTAGATGATGGTGACGAATGGACAAATAACAGGAAAAAATCGGTACGAAAGAAAGGAGGGAATTCTTTACCAATTGAAGTGACCGATTCACTCTGCTTTACATGTTTTTGAATTTCTGAGTTTTCATATTGAAATAACTTAAAGCTTATAAAAATATAGAGAAGAAGGAGTACAAGGACATCTCTTATACCCTTTACTTTTATTCCCCACATGTTAGCATTTTACAGACCTAGAATCAAAATTAGGACAGTATCTTTGATACAACGTGGTCTTGCATGTGAATAATTGCCCATCACCCCTCTCCTTGATAGCCATTATAGCCACACACACACACACACACACACACACACACACACACACACTATTAGAAAGGAGTATTTGGAGACAAAACTGACCTCTTGGATATGCCATCTAAGCAACAGCACAGGGCGCCACACACTCTCTGGAAGGCCCTATTTTTACTTTAATCCTCCGCTATTGCCATTGAAAAGTTCATAATATTTTTCCAACAAGGGGCCCTGCATTTTTATTTTGCACTGGGCTGCACAAATTATGAGGTGTCCCTGCTTGAAGATATTTGAGAGAAGACATGGAGAATGGTAGTTAAGAGCACATCTCTAGGGCCACACCCCTGGAATTCAAATCCCAGTTCAGTTGTTTACTAGTTTTATAATTTGGGGGATGAAGGTAACAGTACTGGTAAACTCATGGAGTTGCTATGAGAAATAAATGAACTGATATAATGTCTGGCACATTCTAAGTGCTAAATGCTCTTGCTTAAAAGGCACGCGTACGCACATCCTCAGACACATACATAAGAATGGGGATTTGAATTGGAAATCAAAAGAAGGAAAGAGACATGCACTCTTTGGTTTTATTTTTGCAAAGGAAATGGAAGCTAAGCTAAGGTAAATTGTCAGGAATACCTGGTTTGGTTGTTTAGTTTTAAGATATCTTGAATAGATCAGGAGAGAGAGAGAGAGAGGGAGAGAGAGAGAGAGAGAGGGAGAGAGAGAGAGGGAGAGGGAGAGAGAGAGAGAGAGAGAGAGAGAGAGAGAGAGAGAGAGAGAGAGAATGATTGAGAGAAGAAGAAGAAGAAGAAGAAGAAGAAGAAGAAGAAGAAGAAGAAGAAGAAGAAGGAGAAGGAGAAGGAGAAGGAGAAGGAGAAGGAGAAGGAGAAGGAGAAGGAGAAGGAGAAGGAGAAGGAGAAGGAGAAGGAGAAGGAGAAGGAGAAGGAGAAGGAGAAGGAGAAGGAGAAGGAGAAGGAGAAGGAGAAGGAGAAGGAGAAGGAGAAGGAAGGAAGGAAGGAAGGGGTCCCTTGGGTTTAGGAACATTTCTGGCCCTTCTTCAGGTCCTTCCCTCCACTCAGCAATGCAAATGAAAAAGAAAACAAACATCTCTTATTACACCCCGCCCTGGAAGCTAAGTATTTCCAAGACGTAGGAGACAGGTGGGGCAAAAACTTCAGTATGGGAACAGAAGGTCATGCTAAGTTTAACCAGATAGTAGTGAGAGGGAACCAGATTCAGGAGATCAGATGGCAGTGGCAAGAGAACCACATAAGACGGAGTTTGATGAGAAAAAATGTCCACAGGGAAGACTCTTTCATGGTCCAAGGGGTTTCCATATGAGACCAGCCTGCAGGGCTCAGCTGGGAGCAAGGAGGGTTAAAGGAGAGAAGGGTTCTGCTCAGCCTCTAAGTGCTGAGAAACAATGGATCCTCCTGAGGAGTTTCAACAGGGAGAGAGCACAGAGCTGGGGTCCCTGATCACCTAGTGGAATGGCAGCCACACTCAGTATGGACAGGACTGTGTGGGTAGAGTCACTTGGGAACAAAACCACAGCCACATTTTCACTTGCATTTCAGATAAGTCTGTTGCATAATACATGGCAGTTTGGCTCCCTTGGATGTTAAGACAAATGGATTAATTTCTTTTCTTAAGTGTAAACCTCAGAGTTGACAGGGCTGCCAGATTAGAGTCCAAAACCGCAGTTTAAATGAACTAGACATTTCTAAACAGCATCCTGCCTGCTGAGAAATCGCCTCCATCACCTTGAAAGGCTGCCATCCAGCCTGGGAGGGAAGCCCTCCAGAGAAGATAGGCTGCTTTAGGGTTGAAATCTGGGTCCGTAGGGAGTGAGGATGTGGTCTGTGCATTGAGGGATCTGTCTTCACACGTGTCAAGAGAGGAAATTTAGCACTTAGCGTACATTCCTTTTAACCCACATTAGCAGAGTGGATACATCACTAGGAGGTTATGTCCAGCCATTTGAATGAGTTGGGGAAACTCATTTTCATTTGTGAAACTCATAAGTCATCGGAGTGCTAGCTGTTGCCTGAGTGTTAACTCGGGGAATGAGGAGTCCACATCTGTCTCAAGAAGGATTGGTTGCAGCAGGCTCTCCCTCTTGGGAGCACTAAGGTGCCTTTCCCTGCCCCCTCTATGGCCTCCCAGGCAGGGTACCTTTGCCTTTCTCTTTCCTAAGCTCCAAGGGCCCTTCTGCCTCTGTAACTCATTTCCTGAGCCCACCCAGCCCAGCTGGTTCACTTCTACTAAGTAAGTTACTCTGTAACTTTCCAAATAAATTTTCTCTTATAATTTGAAGGAGAAAAGAAAGGTTGTTCACCCGCCTGTGGCGAGAGACTCTGAGTTTCCCAATACATGACTTGAGAGTGAAAAATAAGGAAACTGTCAAATAATGAAGTGTAAAGAAACTAGAAGTTTCTATACAAGAGGAATAAATCAAAAAAGAAAGAACACCCCCCCCTCCCCAAATAAATTTTAACAGTAGAGAGGAAGAGGAAGAAGAAGGCAAGAAGGGAGAGAGGAAGGGAGGGGGGAATATTTTCAATATTTAAAGAGCTATAAAATGCTGGAGGATACAATTAGAATCAATGGATAGAGCTTACAGATTTTCTTCTTTTTCCTGTTTAACAGCCTTATTAAGGTACGAATTACCCATTTAAAATGCAAAATTGAATGTTTTCAAAAAAATAAATTTTGAAGATTTGTGCGGAAAGTTACAGAATTTAATTTAAAACCTTAGAAACTTGAAATTATATTCCCAAGAAGGAAGGGAAGAGGCTTAGAGGAAGATGAAAAAGAAGAAAAAAACGCCCTCTGTTTTTGAGAAAATATTTCAAGGGCTCTTTTTATTTTAGAATAGACTTAGATTTACAATAGGTTACAAAGATCAGAGTTCTGTGTACCCCTCACCCAGCTTCACCTGTTGTTAACATCCTACGTTAGTTACTTACATTACATTGTCACAACCCCACAAAGAAAACTGGGACAGTACTATTAACTGAACTCTACACCGTATTAGGATTTTGTAGGATTTCCCACTACTTTTTGTTTTCTCGGATCCAGTTCAGGCTACTTCATTGCATTTAGTTGTCACGCCTCCTCCTCTTTTCTATGACAGTTTCTTGTTTCCATGGCCCGGGCATTTCTGAGGAGTACTGAGCAGGGGTTTTGTAAAATGCCCCCATTCTGGGTTTGCCTGATAATTTTCTCATGGCTAGAATGGCGTTATTATGCTTTGGGGAAGAACACCAAAGAAACGGAGTGCCCTTCTCATCACATCAAATCAGAGATACATGATCATCTAAACTGGTTGTGTTTTTCCAAGTTCCCAATTAATGCATTTCCGATCCATATGTTTTTCTATTATATTACTTAACTGCACATGCTATAGTAATGTGGAAGCAAACACGCAGAATGTTCAGCTTGAACAATGTAGCGATCAATGTCCCACCTTTGCCTTGCCGAGGTGTTGTGCATGTCTATAACCACTAGAGGGAAGCACGAGAACAACTAAAGTGAATGGTTGCGCTATTTTTTTTTTTTTTTTTTTACACTACTATGAAATGCAATTACATGGATAGAGGAATACTAAAAATGATAAAACCAGGAACTAGAAGAATGTGAAAAGACCAATCAGGCCCTTTTAATGTTTCTTCAAACCATATTCAACTTCTAAAGGAAGTTTTTGCAATATCATAATTTCTACTCTGTTCCAATGGATGGAAGTTGATGCCTGATGAGTTAAACGAAATGGTTTACAAACCTGGAAACTTTGGCAAGCCCTGTCTATTGTTTCCATGCATCTAGGTTAACACACCTTGGAAATGTTTCTTTTTAGACCCCTCAGATGTGAAAATTCCCTCAAGAGAACACATAATCTTGTTAACCATCCTGTAATCCAACCCCCGATTTGGCTTCCCCCACCTCCGAGTACTTCCTTACATCTCTCCTTAACTTGAAACACATAAAAGAAACTGCCAAACTTATTCTGGGGAGCATTTGAGCTCTTGTGCTGTGGCATTTGTTTGTCAATTTGGCTTAAATTCATAAAAATTCTCTACAGGTTTGATGTTTTTTACATCCCCATAAGACATATTATGTAAGCAGTTTAATGACAAAATACAGTTTTTCAAGCAATTTGGTGATGACAGGGAAGGAGGACAGTAGCTGGAGGGGGAACCTGGGGCAGGCACACAGGCCAAAACCCTGGGTAGGAGAAAGGCTGGTTTGAAGAAGAGGCAAGTGATGGTGGAAACTGGAGACCCTGGGAGGTGTGGGATCCAGTATGAATGCAAGGAGATGGCTTTAGATAGCCTTCATCGGATGGCAGGCTAGAATAATCTAAAGATGGAGGATGCGGTGGGCAAGAAGAGAGAGGAAAGGAACAGTGTGCCTGAGAGGCTTTATTTTCATTGTAGGGTAAAAGATGACTTTACTGACTACACAAAGAGTGTGCCCCATTCATGGCTAAAGGGTCTCATTCTCCTTGGTCCTTTCCTCAGCCTGTGTTCACATATGTTTTGCTGCCTAACAGCAGCCTGCCCCAGGCACTACCTGATTTCTGTTGCTGGCAGGGGTTCTTTTCTCTTTCCCCTTCACTGTCACTCTCCACCCTTCCTCGTGCAACACAGGTGAGGGAGGCTATGGATTCCATTGCTTTTCCAATCATCTTCTCCCATCAAACCAATGTAAAGATTTAGAGTCCCAATGACCCCCTTTGTTAAAGGACTGAGTGTTTCTATTTTCAAATCTAACATAATAACAGAGGAATATGCAAATTAGCTGGGGCGCCATTACGTCACGACCCATCTACAAGTGGAAGAGAGCGACAGGAGGGTGGGGCAGTGAGCTACCAGGGGCTGTGGGCAGGGTGGCCAGCTGAGGCAAGCGGCAGCGAGCTACTTGCACACGGATTTGTGCGCAGGGCTACTAGGAGTTTAATAAAGGCAATAAGAGTGGTTTTAATAAATGATTTAATGACCATTCACAGCACTATTCAGAGTGTAGAAATTGTGGGAGGGCACGTTGGTCCTTCCTCCACCAGCCCTGACAACCCCACCACAGATCAAGCTCCCTCACTCCCCTGCCTGTGAGCCGCACAGGAGTCTGGGAGGCACTCGGCTGTTCACAGCCTCATTGTCTTCCCTTTGACAAAACATTTTCTTTAAATTGAATACTTGCAGGTCCTATTGAAGTTCCTGATATGAAGCTCCATTCAGGCTGCAATGGTCATAACCTTCACATTTGTTTCCTGAACCAAACGAATTCAATTCATGGTAGAGAATGCATCTATGTCTCTCTTCCTTTTTATTTCTAATTAGCTTTTGAGTTTAATAATGAATTAAGTTTAATAGACCTTGAACTAGAGGCAGCCTTATTGAATTTCTCTTACTTTTGTTTGAACTGGACTAGCCATGCATCACTAGGAATATCTGTATTGTGAATTGTATTAAAAATCTCTATATATAAAAGCCAAGTGACCAGAACAACCAGAACAACCGGAAAGAACTGTCGCTATGATGCACACTATGGCAGGCTAACCGGCCTGATCAGCCAACTTCCTACAGCCCCTCCCCTGGCCAGCCTGGCCCCCCATCCATGCCCTCCACCTTGATTGGGGGCAGGCCAGCCTGCCAACCTCCCATGGCCCCCACCCACAGGCTCAGCCCCCAATCATCCCTCCACCCCAATCAAGGGCAGCCCTTCCCCCTGGCTGGCCCCACTCCCAATAGGACCTCCCCTGATTGGTGGTGGGGCCAGCCAGCCAACCTACCATGGCCCCTCCCCCTGGCCAGCTGGCCCCAATGGGGGCCGGCAGGCCGGACCCCACCTGTGCATGAATTCATGCACCGAGCCTCTAGTATACCATAAGAGACTAGACTTTAATGACTGTGTTACTAATATTTAAGATATATCATAATTTTAGTGATTGTGTTACTTATATTTATCTTGAAGCTCCAAATTATAAATTTTCTTTTAAATTAAAATAATGCACCAGATAAAAACAGTAAGACAACCCAGGGCATCTTTAATATTTCTGGGACGACACACATTTTACTCCGAGAAAAACCTTCTAAACCTTCTGTAAATCTTCACCCACACTCTCTTCTTTGAATTTACAAGCTACGAACTAATAATTGTGGAGCAGTTCACATATGTATCTAAAATGGCAGTCGGGATGGAATCACTGCTATTTTTCTCTGTTTAATTAAAAATTTGAATATAAGAATGTCTATTTATCTAGAAATTCACATTCTTTGCCATGAAGTTTTTGCATCTTTCTCTCCATTTGGAGTTGCTTAAGCCTTCTTCTGAAATGACTCAGAACCTTATTTTTACATATTTTATGTATCTTATCGCACTACCTGGAAAAGCAGGCTGGCATTGTGACAGGGTTAGGAGGCCTGGAGTCCAATGGAACTGGTTGGAATCCCAACTGTGTCAACTTTAGGTATGCATTCTTGAGCACATCTAAATAGACTCCCTAAGCCTGTCTCTTGATCTGTAAAACAGGGGCAGTAATCTGTACAGAGTTGATGTGAGAATTAGAAATGAGTTTATAAAACATGTAGTTCAGTTCCTACTCATGGTGGGTCTGATAATTATCTACATCCAATGTGTGTCTCTGTTGATGCTGATCAGGGCAAAGGCTGTCTTTATCCTACTCACCATTCTACCTCCATTGCTTTAGCACAGTGTTTTGCTCATAAAAGGTATATACTTTTGTTTCTTGATTGAGGAAATGAATTATTAAAGGAATGAAGCTCTCATAAACCCTAACTTAAGAAAATATGGAATGCTGTGCAATTTTGACTTTCCTGCCCTATATCAATTTCTTTCTCTATATTGTGCCAGTTTGTAAAAAGATGGGGGCTCTTTCATTATGCATTATGTAAAGTCTTATTGAGAGAAATAACACATTTTTTACATCTCAAGTAAATAGAACTGAAATGCTCACAAAGAATTGAAGTAGTCCCTTTTGTTTCCTGCATACACAATCCCCACTGTCAACACAACAGTTCAGTAGCACTTCTTATCAATAAGCTAATAATTCACCGACTCCGGATAAGTCACAATTCAGATAAGAAATATTTGAGGTAAAGGTGACGTTGTTTTTATTCCTTAGGGATAAATAATCTTTGCGAGAGATTGTGAGAGATTGTAGCTTCAATTTTAAAATGTTATTTATTTTCTAATATGATCATACAAATTTAATAATGACAATTGTTTCTTCTATCTCTGTTCTTGGATTCAAATGTCATAGAAAAAGGCTAATAGGTAAAGTAATATAACTGTGTGCTTGTTTTAATGAAGAAGCTTAGGATATGAGCACTTGGGTTATTCTTCCCTCTTCTGCTCATATATCATCTACTTTGGAGTTTTCAGATAATGATGGGAGTTGACTGGTAGAACGAGAGTGGGAGAACTTAGCTTGCAGAAGTCTCTATTTCGTCTCTCCTAAAGTAGACTAAGTCTTTACTACACAAAGTCCCAGAAAAAAGCAAAAACAAGGAGAAATAATTTTCAGTCATTATAGCTCATCATTAGCTTAAATAAATCATCACTTTCCTTTCATGGAGCCCCTTCCCTCATCTCAGTGGAGGATGTCTTTGATATAATTTTCTATTTTTGGAAGTTAGATTTGGGGTAACATTTTACTACTGCTAGTCTCTGTATTAACTGGTTTACTGCTTGTTTAGGTGCTGGTAAAGGCTTATACTTTCTAAACAAGCAGCAGAATACTGGGAGTATCCTGCAGCTTGATAACTCTTCCTTAATCCTGCTTTTTTTTTTTCTTTCAAACTTACTCCAAGCAAATGATTGATTTATGCCTAAAGACAATCTCTCTGATGAAAAAGAACCCTTGAAGATCACTCCAATTAATTGGTAGGAGCTACACAGAGTACTGTGTTAAGAAATAGCTTATGATTAGGCTTAAAGCCATTTAGCCAGAGCAATCTTGCTTACTGTGTGATGGGATTGAAAGTAAGATGAGCAACAGAAAATGAAAATGAATATTCTTTCAAGGGTGTTTGTTTTTTGAGTATAGTGCTTCTTAAGATGATTTCTTAAAATGTCTAAGTGCTACTAAGGACTTGGGGGAGGGATTTCTACTTTACTTCTTCCTAACTTACCTTTTTAACATTTACATTCCTTCATTCCTGCTTTGCTCTCTGCAATAACAAAAATGTAGAAAACCTCAGATGCCCACACACTGAGAATTGTGAAGTCTTCATAGTAATTATCTCTGGGTAGTTAATACTGTGTTGTGTTCTTTAGATGGGGTATCATTTTCTTTTTCTCCTTTAACTTATTAAACATAGAGATAAATTAATTAGAAAAATATAAAAGAAGAAATTGAGAGTATTGATAAAGATCTGAAAATTTGATGAAAATATTCAGAGACAGAAGGCTTAATTTATAACAGGGAACAGTTAAAGGTATGGGAAAATGTGGCTTCAATCCAATCCTGGTCCTTAATTTTTAACACAAAAGGCTGCTTCGTTTCCTGTAATGATAACCACTAGAGGGGGTGCAATGATAATGCCTGCTCCTGGACTACTTTGGGGGCTAATAATAGAAAGCTTTTCTTCCCAGGAACTGCATAAACTGTAAACGGAAATGCTCATACAATTTATTTTTTAATGAGAAATCAATCATTTAAATTCCATTTAGTCCGACCTTGTGCTTTTTAAATTTTATTTTATTGATGAGAGAGAGAGAAAGAGAGAGAGAGAGAGAGAGAGAGAGAGAGAGAGAGAGAGAGACTTGTTGTTCCACTTATTTATACATTCATTGGTTGATTCTCATTTGCTCCCTGACCAGGGATAGAACCCACAACCTTGGCATAGTAGGATGATGCCCTAGCCAACTGGCCAGGGCCCAACCTCAGCGTTTACGGGTTCTGTGCTTCTGTTAGCCCTTCTCTCTGTCCATTCTCCTCCATGTCCTGCTGCACTTGCCCCTTCTGTTCCTTCTGGGCAGAGTCTCCCTCACAGCCCTCAGGGGGAACCCACACTCTCCACGGACACCTCAGTCTCCGACGTCCAGCCCCCTGGCCTGTGGAACAATCAATGCCTGCTCTTCAAGGCCCCCAGTCTGCGCTGCTCTGCTACACCAGCCCAGAAAACCAACACAGGGCCTGAGCATCAGGAGGGTTTTGTCAGGAAAACAGAAGTCACACTAGTGTTTCAAGTTGGAAGGACTTAGTACAGGGGATTGGCGTTATGAAACGCTAGAATGCCTGGCAGAGGAAACAGAAAGGGCCCACTGGCTCCAGGAAGACAAGAAAGGCAGGAATTGAAAAACCCATGACGGGCAATCTCAGCTCCCTGCAGGGCCAGCTCTGGGGTTTGCAGGGATGTCCGTGGAAGCTGCAGTGTCCATTGGCTGCTGCTGGAACCCCCCGGGCTCCGCAGGCTGCCCGGCTCCAGCTCTCCAGTGAGTGTCCCTCAGTGATGGAATCTATGTCTGCTGGCAAGCCAATAGTCTTCAGACATTCAGCCCCTGTAATTCCAGGGGGAACATGGACGTGGGCAGGAATATCCCTGCGATGGGAACTGAAAACCCAGCCTCGTCTTATTACTCACAGTGAAAATAAGCTTCGTACATGGGTGCTCCTTCCTCACATGTGTCCTGTTAGCAGTATTTACAAAGTATGCCCAAAAGTATGCTGCATATTCTTCTCAAAGGGCAGGCTTTGTAATCAACCAAATTTTAGCCTGAATCCCAGATCTTTCATTTCCTAGCAGGATAGCTTGGGAAATTTACCTAGGACCCCTAAGCCCACACCACTTCTGTAAAATGGGGCTGATAACATATCGACCTTAAATAATCATGATGATTAAATGAAATAAAATATGTAAAATATCTTTCATCATGGCCTATCATATATATTCGATATTTTTATTATTATACCTATTTCATTACTTTGATTTGAAATTAGTTATTTATATGTAGGAGGGACTCTTGCGATCATCTGATGGTGGGAAGTCTTATGTTCTCTATCTTAATCCAGTGAGCAACATAGCATTAGACAGTTGTTATTTAATAACTATTATTGTTGAGGTTATTCTTATCAATATATCTAGGATTCTAATGGTTTTCAAGAGATCTCAGATTAAGTCAACTAACAATTCATTGAATAGTTTGTAGATTAAATTTACACACCTTCTAACACTCACTTAAACATCTAAATATTAGTATTTTTATATTTCTAGTAGAGGCCTGGTGCACGAAATTGATGCACGGGGGGAGAGTGTCACTCAGCCCGGCCTGCACCCTCTCCAATCTGGGACCCCTTGGGTGATGTCTGACTGCCAGTTTAGGTCCGATGGATCGGGCCTAAACCGGCAGTTGGACAACCCTTGCACAATCCAGGACTGCTGGCTCCCAACCGCTTCTGCCTGCCAGCCTAATCACCCCCTAACCAATCTCCTGCCAGCCTGATTGCCCACAACTGCCCTCCCCTGTCGCAACCTGCCTCCTCCGCCGGGACCCCCCTCCTCCGTGCGAGGTGGCAGAGACTTCAGGACTGGCCACCTCCACACCGCGTGGAGCTGTGGGACCCCCAGGCCTCACTGTGTGGAGCGGCCGCCAGGACCTGGCTCTGCTGTGCACCCAGCCATCTTGTGGCGGCCATCTTGTGATGATGTCATGTGTGAGGGCCACCTAGGCTTTTATTAGTATGGACAGGCAAAGAGATTTACAGTACAGAGTGGTGAGACTTTCTAAAATAGACTAACTGTTGGGGTGAACAGAGGGGGCATTAAGTAACAGGGTTTTTTGTTGTTGTTAATCTGCTCAGGAAAGAGTAAGATATTTATATAGATTATGTACTCATATGGCATGTTAAGAAGTTTAACGTTTATCTTGGAGGCAGTGGGATTAAGTAAATTAATTTATTTTTAATGGGTAATGTTGTTAGTTTTACTTGTAAGATTGTGTTGGCACTGCTGCAGACCTTGGTTTGTCAGGGTGAGAGAGGAAACAAGAAAATTGGTTGGGAGGGCCTGAACTTGGGCAATTGTGGAGAGGAAGGGAAAGGGTGGACAGACAAAGAAGACACTTAGGAGGCAGAGTGCATGTCAATGATTGTCCATGGTCAGGTCCCGCAGGCCCACTGGCTGGACGGAAATGACTAAGAGAGACATGTCACCTGCACAGCGAGAAGAGCCTTGGGGTGCAGTCATCGTATTCCTTCCTCCAGCCTATCATGGAAAAAAGCCTTACGTCTGCAGCTCTGTGCTTTTCTGGTCCGTGCAGACTGCATTGACCCTGGAGCTCCCTGCAGGCCCTGAGGAGGCCAGAGGGCACTGTGTCCACCCGAGTCCTTGGGCATGGTTTATATCCCCTGCGTGGCTTGGTAACTGGTTTTGCAGTGAGCTCAGTAACCCGACCGCACATTCAAGTTGTCATGTTCATCCTGCTTTGAGCCCCGACTACCTCTTGTGTTTCGGACACAGGTGCTACCCTGCCTTAACAAGATTGACTAAGATGAGAACAAACATTTTCCAACAAGTTTCAGCAGTTGGGTCTTTGTTGGCTTTGCGGAGAGCAGTTTCAATGCTGAAAGAACATCAGGCTGATTGCAGCAGATGAAGAAATGCAGGGAAGACAAGGGCACGGGACGCTGAGTGCATTTTACTTCATTCAGTAAGCTTGTCTGTGGAGGGAAGGAGAGTGATGAGGCCGAAGCACCATGAAAATGTGCCTCTTCGTTTTGTCAATCCAAGCGTTCTTTATATTCAGTTAGATGGAGAGCACTTTATTTTCATGTCTTTCTCTAAAATAAGCCATTGATTACATGAGGAAATTCCAGTAAAAATGGCCTCCCCTTCCATTATTTTTTAAATTGTTAAATTACTCCTGGGCCATCAATATTCATACATTTGTACACACCAACAATAATAGAACATTTTTTAGGATACAACCTCATATGAAGCCAGCCTTTTAAGACAAATGAGCAGTTATATGTTTTGCTCTGGATGAGTTGTTTCAAAATATACCTCTTACCTCATCTATCTTGGACCTAAAAAATCCCCCAAACCAAAAATCCTGGGCATATCGGGCAACAAATCCTGAAAATTACCTCAGTGGAAACTCGGAAGCTTCTCTATTGGGATTTGTCAGATGTACTTTTCATGATAAGAGCGGGGTTATGGGTTTCTGGGAGGAAGATCAAAAAGTACCATTTGCCACATTACATTGAGTGTACACAATTTGTGACTGGTGATGCTGGCCTTACTCACTTGGCTAAGGTAGAGTTTGTCACATTTCTCCACTGTAAACATTCAAGGAAGGAGATCACTATACTTACCCCCCATCAAAGGACTGGAAAGTTATGCTTCACTCTTTGAGGGTAGAGCATGTAGATTACATGAAATCATTTGTAAATTACTTGAAATTCTTCTGCACCGGGGATTTGTTTTTCCCATACTTATTAATTTATTCACTTATTATTTATACCGTATGGACTCATGGATGGTTACTTTATACTTTGGGTATAATCCGTTACTTCTTTATTTTGTCACTCAAATTGTTCCTACTATGACTGCCAGTACCTCAATTACCCAGAGGTTTCCCACCAATATTTCCCTTTACCCTTTATCTTTCTTTTCTTGCTCCCAGAAAAAAAAAAGCTATAAAAAGACAAAATAGCTTTGGGATGTCCAAAATGGCTACTTTGACTTGTTCTGTGTTTTTTGTAAAATAATTAATAAGGCTTTTAATAAAGAAATTAAAATGCATCTGACATTTTTAAAAAGCCAGTCATAATAAAGAGTATTATTTATACCACAAGTCAATTCTCTAAATATTAATATGTACATTTTAGGAAATTTAGAATTAAAAGTCAAATAGAATTCATCCAATTTGGAATTGGATAAAATGGTCTTAAAATTCATGTGAAAATGCAAATCTCTGGGACTAGCCAAGAAAACTCATTTTAAAACCTACTTAGCAGATGTCAGCAAATACCATAAAGCCAGTGGCATCGACTCAATATGGTGTTGGCATAGGGATAGATAAATAGATTAGTTTAAACAAATAGTAAACCAAATCATTTTAACTGACATAATCCAGCAATACAGCCCAGTTTACAGGCGATAAAATATTAGTGGTTTGTTAGCTCAGGGGGAAAAGGTTGGCGTATTTAACAAATGGTGCTGGGACAACTGTTCAGCCATATGAAAGAGAACATTTAAGACCACAGGAACGAAGAGTCCCACCAGTGGCGTGTGTGTGAGTGTGCATGTGTGTGCGCGGCCAAAGGGAATGACAAGGGGGTAAAGCTGGCAAGCGAGATGTGACAGTCAGTCTTGCAGGAAAAACAGGGAACCACTTTTTGTCTATGAAGCAGAGGAAAAACAATCACATGCACACTTTAGGGAAAAGTTGGCAGAATGTGAAGGAGAGAACATTAAAATGTGGGAGGTCTAGGACAAGAGGGTTTGGGAAGACAAGAAGTGCAGAGACAAAGGGTTTTAAGAATCTGGTGAAGAGCTCTGATAACCGAGGAGGCAAACCCCTGAGTCAAATTTGGCTCCTTTATCATTTTGCCTCCCCCTGCCAGATCCATTTCAAATATATATATATATATCTCCTCCCATCCTCTTTATTATAACTGGTTTATAACCTTCAAGCTCCCACTAAAGTACTCACTTAAGGGAAACGGAAGATCTTGTGGTTCAGAACCCAACGTAGAGTATTCCCAAGCATAAGAGAGCACATATAATCAAAATACTGCATTAGGTCAAGTCTGGGCCCCAGCTGGCGGGCTTGTGTTTCTCTCTGCAACTTGTGTTCAGCTGTGGGTTGTGTGACACAGCAGGTGGAACCAAACTGGGACACGACAGACCCACAGCTGTCTGAGGAGGAGGCTGAGGTGTAAATCCTTTTCAAAACAAAGGCTAGATTAGATTTAAAGTTCAAGTGTGTTCAAACTTCATAATGCAAAAGGTCTTTGTAAAACACACAGAGCATAAACTAAGATGAAAGCAATACTGAAAATAAACGTCTTCATGTTTTATGCTATATTTATGGTATTCAAACTATACCATAACTATAAGCTTGGAAGATCTAGCTTCTAGATCTTCCCATTCTCTCTTCTTAAACTTTCTATTATTATTATTATTATTATTATTATTATTATTATTATTAATTATATCAGTTTATTCAGTAAATACTTTGTGCCAGGTATTCTAATAGGATTACTTATTCTCACTTTATTCTTCATTCTCAGATCATTTTATTAAACCTTATTTTAATCAGCAAGATTAAGTAACTTTTCTGTAGCCATATAGCTAGGAAGTGAAAAATTTGTATTCTACCTCAAGTGTATATGGCTCTAAAGAACATGCTCTTCCTATGTTATATTTCCTCCCAATTAGGCCAAAGCAACAAACTACTTGCAATTTGGAAAAGTCAGACATTTTGGTAATGTCCTTTGTCTTTAAAGCAAATTGCTTTCGTACCTGAATTGGATAAATATCCAATTACTTCAATGTAAGCACTAAAACTGATGAAGATGAAACTGTTTTTCAGCATTTTTTCTTATACCCTTACTGACCAGGTTTAGAATCTGATAGTCATTAGATGATTATTTATACATCTAGGAGGAGTCACTAAATTTTCTAAACCTCAGTTATTCATCTATGAATGGGTTGTTCCAAACATTAAATAAGAATAGATATACTAGTATACATATCTAGAGAATAATATCCACTATATGCAAAAGGTCTTTGTAAAACACACAGAGCATAAACTAAGATGAAAGCAATAGTGAAAATAAACGTCTTCATGTTTTATGCCATATTTATGGTATTGCAGTTTTTTTCTATCATACTCTACAACCCTCCCCCGCACCCCCCCACCCCCCGCCAACCCCAGATCTGCAGTGGTCTTAGATCCCTAAAAGTGTGCACTTTACATTTTAAAAAATGATTGCGGTAGGATGGCATTTAACTCCCACCCCCCGCCCCAAGAAATACACAATAGTGGACTTTCAGTACTATGTTAAACAGAGAGGAAAAAACAGTAAGTTGTAAGATCATCCAACATTCTCAAATCTCAGAGAATTGGTGTTGGTTTATTTAAAAAGTGCTGAGAATAGGTAAGATTTGGTGTGTATTCATTTAAAGAGTTAGACACTGTAAAGAAGGGAAGAAGTGTTTGAAAGGGCAAGCACAGGGCAAGCACAAAAGGTTATGCAGAGGTTATGACAAACAGTTTTGAAATAACATCATACAAAAACTAGCAATAAAATGTGAAGAAATAATGAGAAAGAATCCACTAAACAAACCATGTTGGTAGAAAGCTTTGGATATCACCAGTGTTTAATACTGTCATTTTAGTCTCTTGAGGTCATAATGGTAATCATAATTTCTAATCCATTTGGCTTGATATAAACCTAGTAGTCACTAGAGATTATCTGAGGCAGAGAAGAGGTGGCTGAAGTGAAAATGAAGGGCAACCTTTAATACTGAGGCCAAAAGTTGGGTGCAAGCCAAGATCCAGAGAATGCAGCGCTCAGGTTCCATTTCTCCTGAATGTGACCAACATGCATTGCCCTCCTACCACACTTCCTCTGGTCCTTTGGTGATAGAGTTCTCCTTTTAAAGAGCCCAAGTTTTATCCTGCTATGTTTCAAAGAATATGGAGTTCTATGACTGCCATAGGAGAAAGGACGTCATCGCTCCTTCGCAATTTGTTAGATTGAAAATAAAAGTCAAAATCGTTGTTGAGGGTACCTCTTTCTCAGACAATCCTCGGAGAGCCATTATATTGAAAGCCACGGATGCATTTAACCTTCCGTTGGTGACTCTGAGGGTCTCTCAGCTGAGTGAGGAGGGCACTTATGTCAAAAGTGATGAACATAAATGTTCAAAACTACCTAATGTCAAAAAAGACAAATTGCTGGAAGGAACTGGCATATTTTGAACTTTGATGTACAGGAAATAAGGTGGTAAAAAATGTCCTGTCATTGGGTCTAGGTAATTGAAGAATCACTGAGTTGAAGCCTGAACAGAAAGAAAGACAGGAAGATGAATTTAGTGTCTCTCTTCATCAATATAATATTGACAGGTTACCTAACAATATAGCTCTTGGATGAAGAATTGTAAGTAAGGCTGACAGATACACTGGTGAGGTCTGCTTACTTGCTTTGTTCCAGTGGGTTTAGCTTGAGGGCACATCAGCTTTTATTTAACATATTAAATAGAAAGTTGGGATGCAATAGTCTATTCTAAAAACTTCTGTCTGATTCCATCAACTATTATTGTTGAGTACATGCAAGGTATATGTTCCACTCACAGTATTCAAAATGATAAAGACATAGAACCTGTTTTCAAGTAGTACACAATCACTCTTTGGGCATGCTAGATTCCATCTCCAAAGAATAAGCTTGCTAGGAATTCATTAAATTTTAATCTAGCGCTCCCTTATGATGGACCAACAATTAGGGAGTGATTCCTGTGGTTCTATTTGATTCCCCCACACGTTGATATTCGATTTTGTTCTTCGCCCTAATTGGTGTGGCTTGGTTGGAGGATAGCCCCATGCAATGAAGGGTCTCAGGTTCAATTCCTGGTCAGGGCACATATCCAGGTTGTGGGTTCGATCCTAGGTTGGGCCACATATGGGAGGCAATCTCTCATATCAATCTTTCTTTCCCTCCCTCACCCTTCCTCTCTAAAATCTTTTTTTTTTTTTAAGATTTTT
Organism: Myotis daubentonii; assembly: GCF_963259705.1. Lineage (NCBI taxonomy): Eukaryota > Metazoa > Chordata > Mammalia > Chiroptera > Vespertilionidae > Myotis > Myotis daubentonii. Next base: position 189,445,809 of record NC_081841.1, read on the forward strand.
TTCTTCTGCTAAAGATGAGACAGAGGAAGGATCATGTAGAAGGGAATGTTTATCAAAGGAAGGCCTGATGACCCCTAGTTCCAGCGATCAATTGCCCATTGTGAGTATTTAACACATCTCCAGAGCAATAGGAAGTAAGATACTCAGAGGAAGGTCACCAAATACCTCCCTCACACATTTGAGAAATGGTTACCTCTTAGGGCTTTCGGCAGTGAGCAATTCCTTTTTATTTTATAGAGATGCTATCTTAGTCGTAAGAACGCTCACTGTACATTCATATGTCCAGTCTCCATCTGAGGGAAGATGGCGTTTTTGCTTCTCTGACCAACCAAATACTTTTTTGGAACTCTCATCGATAAGAAGGAGATTCTAAAGCCACAGGAGGCAAACCTATGCAATTCTTTGTTCCAAATAATGTTTTGGTTTTTATTGTGTTAAGAAGAGATAACATGAGATCTACTACCAACAAAATTTTATGTTTAATACAGTATTAACTATAAGCCTAATGTTGTCTAAAGCAGATTTCTAGAATGTAACTCATCTTGCATAACTGAAACTTTATGTCCATTGAACAGCAACTCCTCATTTCCCCTCTATTCTCCACTTACAAGAGATATCTAAAATAGTCAAACTCATGGACGCTCCAGATGTTTTTGAAACATAGTAGATCATAACTCAGACATGAAAAAGGACACACTATCTATGTATCCATAAGCTATTGAGTTAACTGATCACATGAGTGAATTCAAATATGAGTCAACTTTGTTTCTTTGTTCATTTATTTAACTGAATGTATTCCTTTGGTTTGTTGTTTTGGTGTTGTATGTGTAAGGCCACACTTGCCGGAAGCCAATTCCAGCCTGTCATAATTGCAAGAGTTTCATCAAAAGGTTGATGGAACTTGGGGACTCAGCAAGGGCTGAGTCACATATGTTGTCACCTGTTGGGAATGGCTAAAGGCATTTCCCCAAACCTGAAAAGGGTTGATTGTTTGCTGCAGACAGCTCAGGGCATCTTAATCTACATGTCATTGCCTCCTACCAGCCAAACACCTGAACAGCCCTAGGCTAATTCTTCCATTCTGACAATGGACTCTGTATAGGAAACCCTGACCCTTTGAAGTGTATATCTCTGCCTCTCCTCAGGATAATTTGTGTTAATAAAAAGCATGGGGTCCTGAGATGAGGAGATCTTAGTTTCTTTAGCTAGGCTCCTCTGATCCCCAAATGCCTTTCACAATTATGCTTCATCTCTAGACTCTTACTTAAGTTACACACAGCCCTTCTCCAGATTGCTGAACCCTTCCAAATGCTAGAACAAGAACCCTGGCACACACTCCTATCTATGCCTTGCTATCTAGACCATACTATTTGAAGACTTATCCTTAAAGCCACCTATGGGATTGTGAAACAAATTTGAATGGGCAGCTCATTAGGTGTCAGCCCTGTTTTAGTTTGGGGAGATGTAGTAAGGAACAAGACAAAAATCTCAGGGAGCCTACATTCCAGTGGGGGAGATAGAATAAGCAAGTTGAATAAATAAAGCACAGTCTATATAACAGTAGCACGTGCTTAAGAAAAAGTATAAAAGAGGGAGTGGACAGATGAAATGTTGCAGTTCGAGGTAGACATGAGTATTGACATTTTAGGTACTATGGACACAGAAAGCCTCTCAGAGTGACGTTTCAATTAAAACGGAATGGAATCTAAAGAACAATATAAACCAACAAACAAACAGAAACAGACACACAGATACAGAGAATAGGCTGATGGTTGCCAGAGGGGAGGGGGTTTGGGGTCTGGGTAAAAGGGGAAGGTATTGACAAATACAGATTGGTGGTTACAAAATAGTCTTGGGGATGTAAAGTACAGCACAGGGAATATAGTCAATGGTATTGTAATAGCTGTGTGTGGTGCCAAGTGGGTCCTGGAAATATTGGGGGGAGCACTTTGTAAAGTATATAAGGTGGGGCAAAGTAGGTTTACAGTTGTTCTTATGGAAATAATATAATAATTTAAAAAACAATACAAGAATCAACTCTGTTTTGCATACTCACAATCATAAATCTCCTTTGCTTCACCCTGTATGATTGTCTAACCATTATGCTGTACACCTGAAATTAACACAAAATAATATGGAATGCCAACTGTAATTGAAAATTTAAAAAAAAAATTTAAAACACTGAATGAAGTGAGAAAGCTGATCATGTGGCTAATAGGAGGGAGAGTGGGAAGGGAGCAGCAAGTGGGAGGTGCCTGGAGTGTTTGGGGAACTGGGCACCTGGAGGGAAGAGAATGAGAGGAGTAGAACCAGGAGATGAGGTCACAAGGGCAATGAGGAGCCCGTTACTGTAGGGCCCTCTAGAGGATGGAAAGGGTTTTAGTTTGTTCTCATCTCCAGAGTTGTGCATCGATGTGACTTACAGTTTTAACAGGTTTACACTGACGATTGTGTGGCGAATATACCGTAGAGAAGCTGAAGGAAGTCAGACAGCTAGAGCAATAGTTAAACCAAGGTTAATGGTGACCTTGTCCAGGAGCTGGCCACGAGGAGAGCAGAAAAAAGACAACCCGAGGCACTGCTAGAAGGAATGTAGGGTGTGAGGGGAGGTGGCAACAAGAATGAAGGCTTGTAGGATGTAATTGCCGTTGTCTGAGATTGGGAAGACGAATGGGAAGAGATCACATTGATGTGAATAGAGAAAATTGCTTTTGGACATAAGATTTTAGGCTAGTATGCTTCCAAATAGAGGGACCAGTAGACAGACTAACATGTGGTTTATGGAGTTTGGGAAAGTCTGAACTATAGATATAAATTTGGGACTCATCAACAAGAAGGTAATATTTAAGCCTATGAAGCTGAATGATATCAACTTGAGAATCTGTAAGATTTTTAAAAAAGAATTTTTAGGGAGAGAGGAAGGAGGGGGAGAGAGAGAGAGAAACATTGATGTGAGAGCTAAACTTTGATCGGTTGCCTCCTGCATGCCCCCAGCTGGGGATGGAGCCCTCAATAAATGGCAACCTTTCAGTGCATGTGATTATGCCCAACCAACTGAGTCACACTGGCCAGGCACAGGGGCAGGGATTGGAGCAGAGGCATAGCCAACCTGGAATGTTCAGAGCAGCATTTCAGATTTTTCCCTGGTAAATCCATCCCTCAGTTGCCTTTCCCCCCTCTCAAATTCCTATTTTCTTTATTTTCACCACAATTGAGCATTTTATTTTTCTCTTAATTGCTTTATTTATTGCTACTAGATTACCAACTAGATAGTAAAAGTTTTTTTGTTTTCTTTAGAGAACTGATCTTTTTTTGTATAATTCATAAGAAAGTTAGACACTAGTAAGCATTCAATAAATATGTTCTTTTAAAGGATAAATTTATAATCATATTTTTCTTTTATCAGAAATAATCACAGTCCTAATTTTAGGTTAATGTTATAGTATTCTCGTACAGAAGAGACTACTGGAGACATTCATGATTTCATGATTTCAATTTTTGAAAGTGTAGCTTGGTGGTTACTTATTGATCCTACCTTAAAGGTACACTTGTCAATTTTATTAGGGCTTACTTATTTGCAGGAAACAATAATTTAAAACAATGAGAAGAAATAGAAGACACCCAATTCTCTTCCTAGAATTTCCCTAGTGATATCACCTTTAACAATATTTTCACTCCTGCCTGTGTATTTAGAGAGTGTGATGCTAAAAATACCATCTGAGACAGCTGGGTTGTAGATTACAGAAACCACAGCTGTTCAGGGGTAAACTTTTAAACAATGTCATCTGCGTATCAGTTGTTAATCACCACCACCACAAACATTTTCTTTTCCTTTTAAAAAACTGAAATGAAAGCCACAGAATTAGGCCTTTCAAGCAATATAGATTATTTTTTAAAACGCTCATGGCATGATAATATAATAGAGTGAAATATATAAATAATGTGTCTGAACAGAGTGCCACTAGAAGAATTGACAATGGAAAGCCAAATATATGCAGCACAATTGCATAAACTAGTAGGGGTAGATATGAAGTCAGTAAGACAGGACAAAAATATTACGTACTAGTAGATTTATAAATTGCATCTACAAAAGGGTGATATAGATATGGTAAACACAAATGCTGATGACCCTGACTCAGCCTTATTGAATTGAACTGTACCCTAAGTGAGGACTTTCAAATGTTTATTGAGCACCTATTGCAGGGTACTTTCACGCCCACGATCTCATTTAATCCCTGCAACACTTTCTGGAATGTGTATTATTTTCCACATTTTATAGGTGGGGGACCTGTGCTTTTACAGGGCAAAGTACTTGCCCCATTAATTCTTGTAGATTCACAATATACACCTAAGAGTAACAATTTAAAAATCAAATTATAAGGCGTAGAAACTAAGGAGAACAGAAGTGAAGGAAATTTATGTGCAGTGCTCTGCAAATCTACCCACACTGTGGAGTAGACTCTCGGTACAGACCCTGCCAATCAAAGGTCAGAAACATCACCTACATTCCCAGGGCCAGCACTTTTAAATGAAAACACTTGTGACTTCAGAATCACAAATAGACTGACACTATCATTTTTTTCCTCTCAGTGGAGGTGAAAATGACATCCTGTGAACTAGTTTATATTTTAAGAATTTGAAAGATCTTACCTAGTTCCACTGAGATGTGTAAGGAAGTTATATCAAGTTTTCTCCACTGCGGAAGCATTTACATTTTGGATCGAATAATTCCTTGTAGTGAGGATGTCCTTTGCATTCTAGGATGTTTAGCAGTATCCTTGGTCTCTGCCTTATTAGGTGCCAGTGGCACCTTCCCTCCCTCACTAGTTATGACCATCAACAATATCCCCAGACATTGCTAGTTGTCCTTGAGGGGTAGGGAGCAAGCTGGGACTGAGTTAGGTAATGGTAGCACTGAGTTGTAACCTACGTTTGCACAGAGCTTGTGACTTCAAATTGGAAACAAGGTTTGTTAAAGAAAAATATCATGTTTCAAAAAAAATTATGTTAAAATTAGCTTAATGCATTAATATAAAATGCATTGACATTTATATTAAACTAGAGGCCCGATGCACAAAATTCATACAAGGGGCTCGGCCCCTGCGGCTGCCTCTGCGTTGGCCAACCCCCCCCCCCCCCCCCCGCCGCCCCCCGCCAGCACTTTGGCTTGGTCTGGAAGGTCATCTGGAAGGACATCCTGTCTAATTAACATATTATGCTTTTATTATTATAGATGATACATTGAAATATCCCAATGCCATTTAATTTTCTGTTCCAATATCTCTTCAGAAACATGAATTACATAAAAATCACGTGTTGCCATAAGTGTCAAATTTTAGTTACTTCTGTGATTTAATTTTGCTCTAAGATATTTACTTTTCAGCAACAGACAAGTTTATTTTTCTGGTTGCTGGATATTTCTATTTTATGCTGAACTCGGACTGTTTTAGAGCAGCTATTTGTGGAATTGTATGGAAATACTCAAGTCATTTTATTTTAGAACTACACATCTTCATATTCAGTGCTGCAATTTTATGCAATTCAGTTAGGAAATGAATCTATTCTTTTGGTTGCTTTGAACTCATTTACATTCTTCAAAGTTCCTCAGCAGGAAGTCTTTAATAATCATGCTGTGCTGTTTTTCTGTTTTACTTTGTTCATCTTCTTACAAGAGACTAGTGACCACAAACCTATCTCCTTCCTTTTCCATTGTGTGTTAGGTAAACTTAGACTGATTTTTGTTAGATTTTAAGTGGAAAGTAGAATTATTCACTTGAGATAGTAACGGAAAATCTTTCATTCATACTAGAGCTACTTAACATTCAAGGGCATGACTGAAATGCCAATAGTATGATTTGTTTCATAATTTTTATTAGCAAGTAAAATATTGTGAACAATGCCATGAAATTATACACACTGAGTGGCCAGATTATTAGGACCACCTGATGTTTGTAGGCAAATTAGCCATACACTGCATCCTTTGGGATATGGAAGCTGAAGGCCTGTTCGAACACCTTTGCTATCTGCAGTTACCAAGATAAAACGTCTCCAATTTGCACAGGAACACAAGGATTGGAAGTCGAGCATTGGAAAAAAGGCATGTGGTCCCACGTTCAAAGGCTGTTAAATCGCGTTGTTTACCCATATCTTCCAAAAAAAATCACTTCTATTGTCGTGGTACAAACAACCTGCTTCTCTATTTATAATGGTCTGGCCCTCTAGCAACTTCAGCATGAAATTATAGCTAATTTGCCTACAAACGTCAGGTGGTCATAATAATCTGGCCACTCAGTGTATTTTAATATTTTCATTCCCACATAAACCTCACGTAATTCAGTAGTAGTGAGAAATGTTTTCATAACTTCAGAAATCCTTCTCCACTGCAGTGCAACTTAAAGATATTCAACAATAAACAAAATTAATCAGTTCTTTTTAACAGTTGTGTATTAAATGGTATGGGGAAATGGGCATTAAAATAAAACATTTATTATATTAAAACTCCAGCTAAGGACGGTCACTTCTTTCTTTGGAAATCATTGTTAGCAGAAATGTAAATATTATGTTGACAGTCCACACTAGGTTTTGTTACTAAAAACATAACTCATCTTTCTCCTTCCTTGGTAAAGGTGACTTTCACCACTGTAATAGACACACTGACTTGCCAGTGACCCCAGGCAATTATCCTCAATGGCTGTAGATTACCAACACAAAAACAAAGCACATGCCCGAGTGCTATCTGTGGCGAGAGGTCCTTGCCTCCACTGGTTGCTAGTGGGAGTGGGCTTCTACGAACCTCTTAATTAGTTTCCTTCAACTAGGGATGTAGGAAATCACCAGAGTAGTACTAGCAGTTACTGTTTGTTACTCTGTCAGCAATAAAAATCAGCTTCTTGTAGCAGTTTTTATAAATGCCTCAAAATGTAATTTATGCTCTTCACTATTTTGAAGTTATGGGGGTTTATTAGATTTGGCTGTAGGAGTGTTATTTGAAGCACGCATATGACTACATACACACATATAAAACTATTGCTATTTAACAAAGTTGGCTTTAATATTTTTGATAACTATATTTCAACATAGTTTCCTTTGTAGTCATATTTCATTTTATGTGCTTAAAAACATTGCTCTGGGAAGGAGTCCATCAACCTCATGGGTTGCCAAAGAAGTCTTGGACACACACACACACACACACACACACACACACATTATCCTGGCATAAATACAGACATAAAGATCATTAAAGGGCTACTAGTGCATCATGGAACAATTGATAGCCACCATCATAAATCTGAAAAACTGCAAATTATGACCCTATGATTGAGTGGAGAACCGTAAGGAGCAGCCAAGAGCTGCAACTTAAAGACAGAAAACAATGTTTTTCAGAAATCTTGGCAGCCAAGGGTAAGCAATGAGGACAGTTTCACATTTTGCTACTGGCTAGGAGGACTGAAGGGCCCACAACTCATTTCCTGTTGACGGCAGCTAAGACCTTCCCACCAATTCCTCCCCTGCCCCATCAAAGGGGCACACTCAAGGCAGGCAGGCGAGGGAACACATGCCAGTGAATCAAAGAACTCTCTTTCAAAAATATATGTCCGGAATTTTGCTGATGCTCAACGACTACTAGTGGGTTAACCTGCATGAGTTGACTTCCTTTCCTTGGGTGGGCTTGTGCTTCTGCAGCAGTTGGGGGAAAAGTTTGGTCCACAATCGCAAGTTTGGAAACCATTGGGTTTCCACTGCTCAAAATAACTATTTACTGTCCTCACATTGCTCTCGCATGTATGCCCACAGGCCAAATTCAGAAATGTCCCAGAGAACAGGACAAACCTGGGATCTCTCTTGGCACTCTGCTTAACAATGCTTCTGCCCCCTTAGCTCTCAGCCAGTTATACCAGCTCTACATGACTCACAGGCCTACTCAGGGAAATATTCTAGGTGACTTTGTACTATAATCAGTGTAAACAAACAAAATTTACATTTTGATTATGTTTGGCACATGGAGGTGTGATGGACGTGTGAAATATCTTTGGGCCATGTTAAAAAGCCACAAGCCTCTCTCACTGTAGGGCTAGGGAACCTGGCCAGTCATCCCTCCTCCACCCCTAGCACATGCAGGCATTACCAATCAATCACTGCACTAGCCTCAATGAGGGCTCGGATCAGGGTCCTGCACCAAACAGTCCCCAGGGCAGCCAATTCATTGCTAATTTATCAAGTGGGGACTAGTGTTCAAACCTCTGCATCATCCTTATTCTAATTCTCTCTCTGCCACTGACATATGGTGTGACCTTGAGCCAACCGTGCCTCTTAGTCTTGACTTTTTCATCTATAAAATAAATGGCGGCTCATTTTTCAATTCTACCATCATTAGCCTGACTGGAAGAAAGAAGGTAGAATACATAATATTGAGGTTTCATGCAATGTATAATTTTATCATGATAAACATATAATATTAGATTGCCTGTGAGCATCTGAATATTTCACTAACTTCCTATGACTTAAATGTGAGGATATAATAATCCAGAGTATTATAGCTCTTGAAAAACATTTATAACAATTCTATTTATAAAGCAAAGCTAGATTATCACCCAGGAATGATTTACTGGTGCTGATCAGGAATTCTGTAAGTTAAGGCCAACTAAAATAAAACAATGCTTTTTTTAAAGCACACTTCCCCTCTACCCCATCATTTCTTTCTAAAAATTTTCAAGTCTTAGTAATTAACTCTAGCTTCCAATTACACTGTTTTTAGCACTCAGTGTTCACATGAGAGCAATCGACCAAAATTCGCTTAACATATGGAGCTGCAGCTGTTACGGAAAAACAAGCCCAAGACGGCTCTGATGCTTGCCTCCCAAGCCCAGGTATAGTGACTAGCACGTGAAATTAAGGGTTGCAATCAGTTTCCAGTTATGCAGCATTGAAAACCAATTAATAGCAATTGATTATGTATTTAATTCTCTAGAGATGGTTAGACTTTTGCAGGGAGAGGCAGAACTATCCTTTTAAGGCATGAGGTCCCGGTGCTCAAAATTGCACCCTCTGGAGTTGGTGCAGGCACTCGTGTGCCCTTGGGAAGCTATGGAACTTCTTTGTGCCTTGTATTCACATATACTAGTACAAAAAGGAAATAGCACCTGTCACAGTGTACTCGTGTGGCTACCTTGGATGACATATGCACAATTCTTAGAACACTGTCAACCAGGAATAGTCCAACAAATATGAACTACTGTAATTTACAAAAATAAATGTTTCAAGTTGTTAGGTGTCTCCTACTGAGGCTCCTTGGCCCACAACCATAGCACCACAAACACACATCTATGATTCCATGTTTCTCTGAGGACACCTGTTATATTCTGGCATCTGCATCAGTGCTGTCCAGGCCGTGTACACATGAAGATTCATTTTGTTGTGGCTCATGAAGCAACACCAGAGCTCAGAGTTTATGCCTGTAGGATATTATGATGCTACAAGCTGGTCAATGGCTGTGTCCGGATCAGTCTGGAAGACAGTGCCATCACAGGTTCAAAGACCCCGAGGCAGGTCAAGGGTGAGGAAGCCCTTTGCTCTTCTATTCCCGTGTGGATTTGAAGCTCCCAATCCCAGCAAATATCACAGTGTTCATGATTAGGAAGCAAAAGGTCCTCTCTTCTAGAGATCTGATCCGGCTGTTTGCTTGGCTCTCAGATGAGACCTCCCTCCCCCGTCCAGCAATCAGGAGCTTCCCAGAAGAACCCCTGTGCTTTGATATACTATCACTAGGCACAATGCAGGAAGGTTCCTATAATGTCTGGTGTCTGGTACAGATCTTTAACTGGCGCACTTGTCATCAAGCCCCAGGGCCTGCCCTTGGTTCAATAGCATCATGAGAAGGGCGGGGTTCCTGGTTTACAAGCAGGAAACCAAACTTTGGCCACCCCAGTGCAAAGGCTGCACACCAGACCAAACCAATTAAAACCAGAGCCTCTGGCAATGGACCAGCAAATCAAGATGGTTTCCACTTGTCTAGTTTAAGGAACAGCCAAGTCTGAGAACCACTAATGTAGAGTTGAGATCCTTGTTACCCAAAGTGTGATCCCAGCAGCCCTGACTCCCGAGAGCTTGTGAGCAAAGCAGATTTTCGGGCCACCCCAGGGGGTGCTCCACTCCTTGGTACCTTCGTGGTGGGCTGGTCACAAAATTGACATTTGGCTTAACAGAACAGATTGGCTCCGTTTAGGCCTTAGAAGTAAATTATATCATCAGCTTCATGTATGCTAGACCCGAGAATCATGAATTAATGTTAAAGACTTCGATTTTCCATTTTTCTTTATTTGTATCTCTTTTGGGAACCATTCAGAAAGATGACATGATTCTTAGGAAAGAATTCTCACATTCCTGGTCAATAAATCTATTATTATTTAATAACTTTTAAACGCTATATTCATGACTTAACAGGAAGCCAGATTGCAGTGGAGTGAAGGGTAAATGAGTGAAGGAACTTGCCAAAGTGAATAAATACAACAGCGTCTTCTCCCCAGAAGCTTGTCTGGGAGCTGGGGCACTCATTCTCCCCCAAATGCTCTTTCTAAGGACACTGCTGACTTTCATCTGATGTATTTAATCATAATTATCAATCATTTGGCTCCACCCACTGGCATTTGATACTGATGTGCTCCGGTTTCTCTATACTCTATTTTGGTAAATTGTTCACACACTTTCTGGGATAGGAAGCTGGAAGTCTTCTATACCCCTTTCTTTCTGCAGTCTTAGCATCCAGTCAATTACCCAACCTTGTGACTTGATGCCTTGCAATTCCATTCTCCCCTTTTCACCTGCACTGGTATCCCCTTCTGTGCCCCCATTTTCTCTCTCCTGGGTCATGGATGAGCTTCCCAATTGGTTCCTTGACTCATCCTGTGTTCCTCATCTCTACATGGGCAACAGAGCAATTTTCCTAACATAAAAGCAGATCGGCAAGGTGTGACATTGGGAGAAACAGGGTAAAGGATACATTAAGTCCCGCTGTGTTAGTCTTTAAAACTGAATGTGAACCTACAATTATCTCAAAATTAAAAGTAAAAGTAATGAATAGCGCCTCCTCTTTTCTTATAATATTCTAAAATATGTTCCAGAATTTTCAAATCCCTTAATGAACTAGCCTCTTGCCTTCTAGCTCAGTTTGACTTCTTGCCACATCCTGTCATTGTTCTGCTCATTCAGCTGCAGTGAACCACTTATAGATCCCCAAATCTTCCAGATTCTCTCTCTCCTTGTCTTCGTAGATGAAGCACCCTTTGGCTTGGGGTCCTCTGCAACTTGTCAGTTTGAAAAGTTACTTTTTATCCCTCCAATCTCTGCTTAGATCATGCTCTTTCTCTGAAGTCTTTCTACATGGCCACAAGCTGACCTAAACGTTTCATATTTGCAGCTGTACAGTAATTTCTGTAGACCTCTGCTTAGGCAAATGCTTTGCTTTAAAATAAATGTTCTTTTTTTCCTATCTCTCTCCCTACTGTAGGTCCTGTGTTAACAGAGGCTATCATCATTTACCTCTGTATTTCTAGGAGCTGAGACAAAACAAAGCTCAACAAATATTTGTTCTATGAATGCCTGAATCCTCTTCTTGCTTTCACTGACAGCCTCAATTTAAAATGTATTGATGTCCCCAAATGTGACCCAGTATTTATTATGCTATTTTGGATGCTTCTTGTTTACTGTAAAAATTATATGAAAGTTTATGAAAAATAAATAACATTTTGCGCTTCACATAAAAATTCTGATAAAAAGAGTGGACAACATATTATATATATACAGAACATAGCTTATATTCTAAACTCTTAAGTCATATAAATGAATAAGGAGCTGATTATTCCTTTCCCCCTCCCCCCCACAGCACAGTGACTGTCCCTTATTTTTACTATTTGTAGAAAACAGGTAATTAGATTTCAAAAATTGTATTACAAAATGACCAGCAGCAGTTTGAAGCATTTCAACAATGCTTATGAACTCCACTTTTCTGACACAAACAAAACTATTATTCCGTGTTCAAAAAGCAGGACTTGTCCCAAGTAGACATGTTATCCATCCTGTGGATACTCAGGCCACATTGCTCAGGTCACATTTGTGTTTGCGTCTCCTTCCATCTCCTCTTCTCTATCATCAGTGAGGCCCAAGCTGCCAGGGATCTGACTGGATTGCAGCAAGCCCTTCAGCCCCTCCACCTCAGCCATAGGTGATATGCTTACAATGGTTCTTGATCCCTTCTATATCCCCTGGAGACGGGCCACCTTTGTTTGTGTCAGTTGGTAACCAGCATCTGGATTGAAATCTTAGTTTCACCTTCTGGAAACCTAATACTCTTGACTTGTGGAACTTTATAAATTACACTAGAGGCCCAGTGCACAAAATTCATGCACTGGGGGGTGGTGGTGGTGGTGGAGGGGAGGACCCTCAGCCCAGCCTGCACCCTCTTGCAGTCTGGGGCCCCTTGGGGGATGTCCAACTACTGGATATCCCTCTTGCAATCTGGGGCTCTTGTAGTCCAGGAGCCCTCACTCCTTACTGCCCTCCTGCAGTGGAGGTGGGAGAGGCTCCTGCCACCACCGCTACGCTTGCTAGCCGTGACCCCGGCTTCTGGCTGAGTAGCGCTCCCCCTGTGGGAGTGCATTGACCGCCATGGGGCAGCTCCTGCATTAAGTGTCTGCCCCCTGGTGGTCAGTGCGCATCACAGCGACTGGTCATTCTGGTTGTTTCGCTGTAACAGTACTTAGGCTTTTATTATATAAATGGTCTGTAATGCTTCTTATTTGTTACAGGATTTCTTAGAACATGGAAGTCAGTGATTTGAGAGATGCCAAATGGTCCAGATCACACAGTTCAGTTCCACAAGGCTGTTGTTGGTGAGAATGAGTTCTGTCAACAGGACAGGGTCTGATCGAGTCCCTCACCTATACAGCAGAACAGGATAACCTCTGGGCGCACTAACAGTCAAAATTCTAATCCTGCAAAAGTGAGCACCAGATCTGAAAATGGGTGATCATACCAGGTGAGCACTTCCCTAAGGAAGCTCCCTGTCTGGTGACCACAAAGAAGTGCAGTTTGATTTCTCCTCATAAAACTTTTTTTTTTTTTAAGCAGAAACAACTCTGATGAGCAGATAGCTATGGTAAAGTTTTTATTGGGTAATCAGAACAATGCAAGTGAGTAACACAAATTAAGTCAAAATTTCCCCATTATATTAATCCATTACCATATTTTCCACATACCAGGAAAAGATATGAGATCACAGTTGTTTCTTTCTTCTTCTTTTTCTAACTTGGATATTAGGAATGAATTATATCATGCATTAAATAGGTATTTTACAATTGAATACTTTGGCTTTTAGGAAAAGCAATTCAATTTAAATTAGTTTGTATAGGATAATGCTTTCATTTAAATTAATGAAATTCTTTATATGTGTTTTTAATATAATTTAAAGCCAAACATAATAAACCTAATATGTCAGGTATTGTAATCAATCATCAAAAATGAATATAAATGTAACATATTTTTTAAAACATAATAAATAATTCTTTATAGGGTTTATCTTATTGTAAAACAATTTACTATATTTCATACTTGTGTAAAAGTAATTTCTTAACGACTTAAAATGATTGGTGAGTGTTATGTGCAAAAATGAATACATTTTGAGAAGAGTGGCATACATATGTCATTAAACTATGCCTGGTTGACAAGACTCCACAGTGTCCTATGTAGTATAAGAACTTACTTATTAAATGTACAAACTATAACACACACACACACACACACACACACACACACACACACACACACACACATATCCCCTGTTATATCCAACCCAATGAAGGGTACTAAATAGATGGTGCTAAGTTTTGTATAATTAGAATAGTCACTGAACTGAAAAATTAGAAAAGATTGTTGTTAGTGGAGCTACATGTTTTCACTTGCATGCAAGTGAAAAGAAAAAGTAGTCAAAATGACTCAAAATATCTGGGTGTAGTTTTGAAGGCTTGGTATTCTAAAATGAATTAGAGTCATTAAAATAGTGAAAAGTGTTGAAATTGTTATCCAAATTGCAAAAATAAAAAGTGACTCTGGTTGCTGGCCAGCGTTCTCAATGGTTAGAGCATTGGTCCACACACTGAAGGGTCATGGGTTTGATTCCCAGTCAAGGGCAATACCTGGGTTGCAGGTTCCACTCATAGCCTGGTTGGGGCAAATGTGGGAGGCAACCAATTGGTGTGTCTTTTTCACATCGATGTTTCTCTCTCTCTCTCTCTCTCTCCCTCCTAATCTCTCTAAAAATCAATGGGACAATGTTCTTGGGTGAGGATTAGCAACAACAAAAAGTCTTCTGAATAAATGTAAAATAAGTAGAAGATCATCCCTTCATATCTCTGTGGCTTTTACAATTTTTTAAATCTCCTCTGAATCAGTTTGCTTATTTTGAAGTGGAATAACCAAACTTCAACACCTGAGACAGACATGTCTCTTAGGGAGCCCCTTGGCCACCAAAGAGAGAGAAAACTCCTTTACCCTCTGCTCTGTGTCTTGCAGAGTCATATTATTGTACTTAAAATGGTTAAAGGATATGTGACCTCATCTAGCTCCCACTCAAAGCACACATGGAATTTAAATGGTTTGAAGGAAAGAAAAATTCTTTTTGCGTCTCCTGCACTAAACAAGGCAACTCCATATGTTTTTGGTATTATTTGGATTAAATGAAAATATTGGTTTCTCAAATAAGTTATATGAATTAAATGAAATCTTTAATTTGAATATAGAGAATAATGCTTGACACAATTTATCACTCAATATAGTGTCATGTTTCTATTTTAATTCCCAAATGGCATAAAATACCCAGATCCCAATTCAACAATGTTTCAGGGTAAGAAAAATTCTGTACCTCAAAATAAAACCGAGGCATCACGGGCATAAGAAATTAAATGCATGGCCCTACCTGGTTTGGCTCAGTGGATAGAATGTCAGTCTGTGGACCGAAGGATCCCAGGTTCAATTCTGGTCACGGGCACATGCCCGGGTAGCAGGTTCAATCCCCAGTAGGGTGTGTGCAGGAGGCAGCCGATCAATGATTCTCAGTCATCATTGATGTTTCTGTCACTCTCTCCATCTCCCTTCCTCTCTGAAATAAATAAAAATTTTTAAAAAAGGAAGTTAAATGCATGAATGTGTGAGGGAATTGAAATCTCCGGATTCCACAGGAGATTCTAGGTATGTTAGCATTTAGGACAGAGCTTGGTGCAGAATAAGTATAAAATTAATATTACAAACATCATCACCATCCACACAGCCACCTCATCATTTCTAATCTTATTTGGTCTGTAACCACTACCAATGTACCAGTAAATACTTATACAAAAATAAAAATCTGTTTATCACCATTGAGACTTGAGATTGACTCTCCACTCAATGATAAAATATGGGTGGAACTAATTCTAATGATGAGGTAGGTGCTGGAGGGTTGGGAAAAACCTACTCAATCAAGATTTTTGACTTCTCTTTAAGAAACAGGTAACATCCGAGAAAAGGTAGGATGATCTATTAATTGCAACATCTTACCTGTGATTCAAAGACCTGATGAGAAACTAATTAAGTTCTTCTCATGATTAGCAATAGAGTTAGAAGCATTGTAAACCCTTAAAAACAAATGTACAGAAAATAGGGCCAAGTGGCACATTCTGTGTGGGGTAGGACACCAAAGTGAACAATATCCACAAGAGGCAGACAGGCAGAAACCTGGCAGCAAGGACAGCTGTAAACCTTTGTTTCCGTGTGCTCCAATCTGTCCCCTGTGCCAGTGGTGGGGGCAGCTTGGGGAACTAGGAGGGTGTTTTGAACTAAGATTGGGTGATTTTTTGCACAACTCTGAATATACTAAAAACCACAGGATTTTATACTCTAAAAGGGTACATTTTATGTATGTGAATTATACTTCCAAACACTGTTATCTATAATAATAAATGCATAATATGCTAATTAGACCAGAGAGCCGAAAGACCTTCTGGACGTCATTCCGGATGTCCTTCCTGATGAAGCTGCGGTGGTGGGGGCCGAGGCAGAGGTGGTTAGGGGAGATCAGGCAGGCAGGTGAGCAGTTAGGGGTGATCAGGCAGACAGATTAGTGGTTAGGGGTGATGAGGCAGGCAGGCGAGTGATTAGGGGTGATGAGGCAGGCAGGCGAGTGGTTGGGTTGATGAGGCAGGCAGGCGAGTGATTAGGGGTGATCAGGCAGGCAGTCGAGTGATTAGGGGTGATGAGGCAGGCAGGCGAGTGGTTGGGTTGATGAGGCAGGCAGGCAGAGTGGTTAGGGGTGATCAGGAAGGCAGGAGAGTGGTTAGGGGTGATCAGGCAGGCAGAAGAGTGGTTAGGGGTGATCAGGCAGGCAGGCAGAGTGGTTAGGGGTGATCAGGCAGGCAGGCAGAGTGGTTAGGGGTGATCAGGCAGGCAGGAGAGTGGTTAAGGAGCCAGCAGTCCTGGATTGTGAGAGGGATGTCCAACTGTCGGTCATCCAGGGATTGGGCCTAAACCGGTAGTTGGACATCCTCGAGGGGTCCCGGATTGTGAGAAGGTGCAGGCCTGGCTGAGGGATCCCCCTCCCCCATGCACGGATTTTGTGCACTGGGCCTCTAGTAAAAAATTAAGTAGGTTCTGTTACTATGACAATGAAGTACATAAAAATATTAAAAATGGAAATTTAGTACATAACAAGAGTGGGTTTTTTTTAAGTAAAACACAAGGAAAAGAAATAACTAAATGCCTACCAATAGGGTATAAACTATAAAGAACAACCATTTTACACAATCATAAATAATGAGCATCTAATAAAGAAAAGAATTGTCTGGTAGACTGGCATGAAATATCACCAATGAAGGTTAAAAAAAACATGGTGTGAGCTCATAAGTATATACTTGCTCCCATGCAAAGAAATAAATTTAAAATACACACCATTGTTAAGAGTGGTTACCCCTTAAAAAGAGTAGATGCCATTTTGTAATTTGATTGCAGTTGTCATCTTAACAGTTTAAAATAAATTAATTTCCTTTATTTGGTTTTTTGGTGTGATTTGAAATTAATCAAGATCAATGATGAAAATCACTGGTGGTCCTTGTCCCTCCTGCTTTCTGTTATCTGAGACAGTGACAGAAACACTGAATATTAAAGTCTATTCAAGAAACTCATCCTGGGGAAAAAAAAGTCTGGCTTAAAAAGGCAGCAAAAGCTAGGAGTAAAATAATATGTATAAGTAGAATATTAAAATCAACAAAAGTTAAACCTTTTTATGACATGAATCTCAATCTACAAAATCAGGTCAGCGTGGTATAATATATATAAAAAACTGGACACTAAACAGAAAATAGAAAATTAAGCTTTATTTACTAGTATTTTCTGGTCTGAAGCGGTGTGTATTTCCAGTGTCTTACTGAGCACCAAGGTAATGGGAAGGCTGTCTACTAATCATTCTGCCTAAATCATGCCAACCCTCACATTTTCCTGGCCCTTGTGAGTAGAGTGGGCATGCTAGGCTGCTGAGGACCTGCACTACCACCTTCCTAGGTACACAGATGCAATTCCATCTGAGTTTTGCCACCTGCAAGGGCTATCATATGCCAAACAAGGAGGCAAGGAGGCGAGGAGGCAGCAGGGCCCCTGGCCAGGAAATCCTGCTCTCAGGCCCCATAGATCTCACTTCCCTTCCAGGTGTATGGGGACTCCCTCCATCCATTGTCTGTCACTCAAGGCTTTCCTCCTACCCGGGACCCTCTAGAACCGAAACCCTCCAATGGTTTTAGGCTTTTACAGTGGTTGGGGAGAAACAGACTGCCTTCCCTTTCATCTCAGCCAAAACTTCAGAAGAGGGATTTATAAAAGAACTAGTGGCCCAGTGCATGAAATTCGTGCACATTAAAAGGGATTTAATTAGAAGAAATATTTTAATATTGCTATTTTCCCTTTTTCTATAATAGAAGTGTCAGAGATGAAATAAAATTAGTAAAATGTATATGAAAATCTTCCTCCTGTCAGAGTCTGGGTCGTGCTGTGGGACCCAGAGTCAAGTCCCTGCCCACCCCCGCACGAACCCAGAGCCAGCTGGCCCCACCTCCATTGAGCGAGATTGAGACCCGGTCTGCCCCATCCTTGCAAGCCCTGCCGGGTGGAGGGCACAGCCTCCAGTCTCCTGTCAAGCCCTGCAGGGTGGGGGGTGCAGCCTCAGGGCCCCTGAAGCCCCACAGGGTGGGAAGCGCGGCCTGAGGTTCCCCGGCCTAGGGTGGAAGGAGCCGCCTGAGGTCCCCCAGCCCAGCACCGGGGCAGGGGGCACACCTTGAGGTCCCCTGTCAAGCCCTGTCGGGTCAGGGGGGGGGGCACGGCCTCAGGTCCCCTGGCCTGGCGCTGGGGCAGGGGGCACGGCCTGAGGTCCCCCGTCCTGGCACTGTGGGGGGGGGGTGCAGCCTTAGGTCCCCAACCCCAGCCCAGTGCCACGCAGCCTCAGGTCCCTGCTAATTGCTAGTTAAGGCTCGTTCTGGAAACTGGCCTACTGCTGTGGGCACAGCCATGTTGTGTTATGGAAACCCTGTCTCCGCTGTGGGCGCAGCCATCTTTGTGACAGTGTGATGGTCAATTTGCATATTCCCTCTTTATTAGATAGGAGTACAAGTCCTGGCTCCCTGTTTCAAATGGAAAAGAGAAAATTACAATAAGTTCTAAAACAATGTACTCTTGTCCTAGCTCCGTGGTCGGGAAACTGAGGCTTGCGAGCCACATGCGGCTCTTTGGCCCCTTGAGTGTGGCTCTTCCTAAGCCTTAGGAGTACCCTAATTAAGTTAATAACAATGTACCCACCTATATAGTTTAAGTTTAAAAAGTTTGGCTCTCAAAAGAAATTTCAATCGTTGTACTGTTGATATTTGGCTCTGTTGACTAATGAGTTTGCCGACCACTGCCCTAGCTGGTTTGCTCAGTGGATAGAGTGTCGGCCTGTGAACTGAAGGGTCCCAGGCTCAATTCTAGTCAAGGGCACATGCTGGGATTGCTGTCTTGATCCCCAGTAGGGGACATGCAGGAGGCAGCCGATCAATAATTCTCTCTCATCATTGATGTTTCTATCTTTCTCTCCCTCTATCTTCCTCTCTGAAATCAATAAAAATATATTTTAAAAAAGACTCATACATCTCAAAACAATGTACTATTTTAATAACTTATCTTGGACACATAAAGGAAGCAAATTTAGGCAAGTCAAATTTGAACCACAGTGAAAATGCTATTTACTTACAAATAAAAGGCCAACCTGTCCAGCTTGGTTCAGCAGGTGAGCATCAACCTATGAACCAAGAGGTCATGGCTCATTTCCCAGTCAGGGTATACACCTGGGTTGCAGGCTCAATCCCCAGTGTGAGGCATGTGGAAGGCAGCTAATCAATGACTCTCTCTCTTATCATTTCTCTCTCTCTCTCTCCCTCTCCCTTCCTCTCCGAAATCAATAAAAATACATTTAAAACTAAATAAATAAAAGGCCCAAGTGGGAGGCAACAAGAATTTATTTGAGATCCAAACAAGTAGCTCTTCAGGATGCATGGATTCAGGCAGAAACACAAATAGTGTTCGATTAGGGGGTGAAGGCAAGGGGTTTTTATGAGAAAGGAAAGGGGAATTAATTACATGAATAGAAGAAAGGAATTTCTATGGGTGCCAATAAGCTATGTCGTTCTCTAGCTATACATGGTGCTGCTAATTCTAAAGAATGCCTTTAATTTTCAGTCTCCTCACAAGGTCTGTTTTCCTCTTAGCTTTGCCAACACTTTGGAATACAAAGCCAGTCTGGACACGTCCAAAGGTTATTTCGCCCAGTTCAAACATTCCCAGGTTTGGGGAGTGAGACCTATTAAGACAATTCCTCTGGGACGGCAGCTCCGACTTCCTTTTGCAGTGGCTCCGTTTATATGCTTCTTCACAGTGCTAATGCAAAAAAGCGGCAGAGAAAACAGAGCCTTGCTATCAAATTTTAAATAAAGCCAAGACATCAAGTTAAAAGAGAGACGCCTGCTCCCCCTGCAGCTGCACCTTCAGTCCTGGCTGGGTCTAGAGCAGAACAGCTCTGCCTGCCTGTGACCCCTTCCTCTGCTGCACCACGCCCCCCCCCCCCCCCCTCAAATCCTTGGCAAAGTGCATCATCTTATTTGCTTTTCAACTCCAGATTTCCCCGCAGGCTTTACCTCTGCATCTTTCCCCCCAGGAACTTGACGCACCTTGGCGCACACAAGAAGAAAACACTGCTGGCTGTCCAGGCCCTGCTAGTGCTGTCTTTATGAGAATAAGCCCCTTTCCCCTATGAGGAGAAATTGCCCGTGTTTAGCCCGAATAAATAATATAGCCGGAAATGACCACTGTGTCTCTAAAGAATTTTTTTTCTTTTAATTCAGAGAAAACTGGAAGCAGAACAAAAGAGTAAAACCATATAAAAAGAAGAGTATACAGCTGTTGACAAAGGGGATCATTTGGTATTATCACAAGAAAATCTAATCGATTCTTGATTAAAGAGGGAAGTTGTATTTTGCAGGATTTTTACTCATTTAAAAAGCTATGCCTGGGCCTTTTCTTTAAGAATTTATCTAAAATTAGTTTCCTCTCTATGCAGAATTTGAATACATTATAAAAATAAAAGGATAATTGTCTTTTATATAATACATCAAATTTACATTTCTTTTTACTTCTTATCATGTCTTTTTTTTTTTTTTTTTTTTGGTAAGGTGAAAAAATAGACGCTAAATTCTGGATCCAAGGTTACAAAAACTAATAGCTATAGCCAGACAGATTATGATAAAATCCCCGTTTTGTCTGCAGCTTCTACCAAGTGTTAAACTAAAATATATTTCACCGAAGACAGCAAGTACAGCCCATCTAGCAAAAGCCTTATCAGTCTCTGTAAAAGGAACTGATTATGTTGCAGTAGCTAGACTTTGATGTGTGAATGTTTTACATACACTTTAAAAATCTGTGTTTAAATTCTAGTGAACAGAAAGCCAGAAATATCTTATCTAGTAGTAGGAACATGCTAATATTTAAAGTGTTTTGTTTTTATCTTTTTATTTTTAAAAATTATTTAATAATTAATGTTTCAAATGCCTGGTTTGCTCAAGTTCTTAAATATGGGAATGTAACGATTTTAATACAATGTGTTTTAAACAATTTACAATCACCCTTCAGAAATGGGCAAACTACGGCCCGCGGGCCGGATCCGGCCCCTTCGGCTGTTCTATCCGGCCCGCGGAGCCGAAAGAGCGGAGAGTTCTCTTGCTCTCCCCTCCGCTCCTTCGCTCCTTCACCAGCAGCAGTGTTAACGTGGCAACGTCGGGAAACACGGCCGCAGCTCCTTCTTCTGAGTCCAGTTTAAGAACCCATTGTGGCCCTCGAGTCAAAAAGTTTGCCCACCCCTGCTAGCTGGTTTGTGAAAGGGCCAGTCGTCTCGGGGCCTGACCACGCTGCTGGCGGCCTCGGGCACAGACTCCCCAGCCCACGGCGGGAGCCCGGCTCAGGCTGCCACCCGCCCGCCGCCCCCGGACCGGACCCACGCGGCAGCAGCGGCGGCGGGGCGGGGCGCGTGCCCTCGCCCGAGGAGATGGAGGAGGAGGCGATCGCTGACGCCCCCGGGAACGAGAAGGAGGACGTGGACTTCCTGCCTGGACTGGAACTGGTCGATCTACTGGACCCCCAGCAACCGGACTGGCCCCTGGAGCCCGGGCTCAGCTCGCCCTGGGGGGGGCTAGGACTGCACCCTCCATCTTGCCCTGGGTCCTCCATTTTTGGGGCGGCCGCCATGTGCTCAGGAGAGTGCCTTCTTCCCGGAAGCCCAGGCCCCTGCTGGCCACGCCCAGGATTTCTTTAAACTAACCAATGACAATCAAGGGATGTGCGCGCCATAGAGATGACCCAACTCGCGCCTGGCCAATCAGTGGGGCCCACAGTCCCCTCTCCTGCCCTCACTCCACCCCCCTTTAAAACCCCCTGTCCCATCAGGCCTCTCTCTCTCTTGGCCACTGGAGCTTACCGTTGCATCGGTGAGTGTGGCAGGGGAGCCAAACCCGGGTTTGAAATAGATGACTCTTTGCTTTTGCATCGGACTGACTGGCTCCCTGGGGGTCTTGGGAACTTTGAAATCTGGGCACAACATTTTGGGGGCTCTCCCGGGATTCCCAGGACCACTGAGGGACCCCCAGTCCGAAGAGTCTGACTGACCGCGGTAGGTGTGTGTCCTTGTGTGTTCTGTTCTGTTTGAGCCTGAGGGGTCTAGGCGGACGCGCCGTGAACGACCACAGGCGGGGGAGAGTTGGAAGACGTTCCGCTCCCCAGGAGGGATGGATATGCCCCTCACCCCAGGAGGGATGGATATGCCCCTCAGAGGGATGGATATGCCCCTCGCGGAAAGCAGGTCGCTCCTGCTAGCTAGTTTGGTATAAGGCCATTGTCTAGCTTTCGGGTTTGGCTTCCATGGAATTGGAAGCCTGTATTTTCGGGCCCTGTTTAGTGTTCTGTGTTTGTACTGGATGGATGTTATGGGATGGACTCAGACTGCACCTTTGGGTATTGTGATTGATCATTTCAAGGAGACTGGGGGAGACTTTAGAGCTCCCTCAGGGGTTGGGAAGTTGTTAGGAATTGAATGGATTGTTTGAATGTCTGAGTGTGGAGGGAGGGGGACTGCCCTCCCCCCTCCTTTGTGTGGTAGTCCACGGCCGCCTGAGTGAGGGTCTGTGGAAACAGGTCACCCCCTCCCCAAGTAAATGCGTCTGGGATTTCTGTGCACGTGTGGGGAGAAAAGCTGGCTTAAAACTAATGTGCGCACCGTCCGATTTTGGATAGGGTTTTAAGCTAGCGTCTCCTTTCAAAAGTGCAGGATAAATCCCAAGACTAATCCATAATAAAGAACAGTTTTTCCAAAAAAAAAAAAAAAAACTGGTCCTTTGTTAATTAAGAAAGCTTTTCTTAATGGAGGGAGGAGATAGTCGCCTCCTGCCTGCAGCAAAATCTTAAAGAATGTGGTCAATTTACATCTGAAAAGACCAGGGAGGCCAAAAACCTGTCTTGCAAGGCTCGAATGTGGTTCTCCAGAGCCACTTGAAAGTAAAAAGTAATTTGCCTCATGAAAAATCTAGAAGACAGAATTAAATCTGTTGGTTAAGTATTGAGAAATGAAATCTAGAAAACACTGCCTTCCTTAAACTAAGGACAATTAAAGGTTATGTCAAAGTCCTTCAGGTAGAAACTGTGGTTTCATACTGATCTTAAAGGGCTCCAGTTACCTTGCCAACTCAGTATTTGGGAGACCCAGGATATGCCTAAGTTTAACCTAGGTTCTAGATAATGTGTTTACTTAAATATGTATCTTTGTTGTTTAAAATTGTTTAACTAGTGCTAATCACCTAAAAATTAAGGCTAAAAGTTCTAGCTACCTGGAAAGCATGGCCTTGGTGTGATAGGAGGAAAAAAGAAATGTTAAATGGATGGTAGACCAGTGAGCTGGGACTGGTCACTAATGGTGGATTGTGAGAAGGGCTGGTTGTGGCCTAACTTCTCCTTCCTTGGTACCCCTGAAGCGTCAGAGGGTACTTCTGGCCTTGGTTTTCCAATGTGTTTAATCTGTCAATTTTGTTGTTTCGCCGAAATCCTCTTGAGTGACATTGAATGATTCTTTCCTTCCTCTTTAACTTTTGGGGGACTGTGTGAATGGATTAATAGCTTCTAGATGGTATTCACCATCTCTGAGACTTCCAGAGAGAAGTCAAAACTCAGACTGGCTACACAACTGAAACTGATTTGTTGGTATTTTGTGATATAAATGTGGACCGTTTCTATCTGGATGAGACATAGGTCAAAAGTCCTGTCCTAGGATGTGAGAAAGGGAGGCCTCCACATCTGTTCCTGTCTGCTCAAGATCCCAAGACTGTAAAGGTAGACGGTGTCGCGACCTGGATCCATCACACTCACGTCCGGTCAGCGGATCCATCCATGACCCAGAAAGACTTCATCACCAAATGGAGCATCGATCGAGATCAACACAACCCGCTCAAGCTCAAGCTACGGCGTGCTCGACCTGCCTGATGCCGGTAACATGGCTCGCGATCACTCCTGTCACCAGGAGCCCCCACAATACTGTGTAATACACTTAGATAATGCCTGCATCTTCATGGACAAGGCTCCAAAGAGACAAGGACAATTTATGGGGTCACATGTTTTTCATTGTATTGATATGTTATATTAACCTTTGATTCTTTTGCAGGTTTTGAATGTATGTTGGCTATCCTGGAAGGGAGCTGTGTGGGGTGACCCCCAAAAGTAAAGGGTGCCTAGCTGCCAAGAGGGCAGGTGTCCAACTGGGCAGGGAACGGTGCCCATCAGGTTTTGGTCTCTGTTGAGAGACAGCTAACAGTTGGCAGCCTGTAATACTGTCTTGCAGGCCTGAGTCACCATGCCCATGTCAGGGGTAGTAAAACTGGAAAAAGCCTGTTTAGAATAGAAGGTCTGAGGAATAGTTATGCATAGAAAGAAGGTTTTATACCAACAGTTACTGTTTTGTTTTAAATCCATGAAAAGGAATTATCAAGGAAAGTCAGAAAATCTTAGAGTAGATCAGTATGTTTTTCTCCTTATGTAATTCCTCCGAAATCTGGCAATGCTAAATAAGTACGTTTCTTTGCATAGATCCAATGAGACTGGTTCCTAATAATGGTTTTATTAACGGAAAACTTTGACTGGAGTATCATGTTTTAAAGAGCCCTGTCTGAGCTCTAAAGACTTGAAGCCACTAAGAATGCCACGAAGAAAGCCTGGTATCCTGCTTGGGAGCCCTGAAGATGGCTGGCGCTGGAGCGTCAGGCCCATGCCCTACCATCACTGGCGGTTGGTAAGAGTAGAAGGGGAGCAGTAAAGATGCCTTTGCATCCCTGCGGAACCCCCACACACTCTGGGCCGCAACGAGTAGGAGGGCTACTGAGATGGGCCTTAAAGCCTGGAGCGTGGGCTCAGGTGGAGTTGCTACAGGTGAGGGATTCACCTAACTCAGCAGATACTGCAGGCAGGCCTGATGGCATCTGGATGGCTTGGCTTCCTGGCCCTACGGGGCACATTAAGGTTCAACCATGAAATTCCAGCAAAGATAGTCAGTTACCATTCTTGTTGTGTTTATGCAAACATCAGGACAGTAGATAAATTAATCTTGATTTGGCTTTTTGATAGGCATGGAGGAATTTTAAGAAGAAAAATCCTATTTCAATAGAAGTTGTTGAATCTAAAATGGTTTCTTTCCCTTCCACCGGACCATTTGTTAAGCTTATAGGGATAGTTCAGTTGATAGTTCTGTATGCCCAGTACGGGCCTCTAGCACCGGTGGAATAGAAATGCAGTCCGTCTCATGATTGAGCCGGAAGTTCCAAGACAAAGGGGGGATTGAAAGGGCCAGTCGTCTCGGGGCCTGACCACGCTGCTGGCGGCCTCGGGCACAGACTCCCCAGCCCACGGCGGGAGCCCGGCTCAGGCTGCCACCTGCCCACCGCCCCCGGACCGGACCCACGCGGCAGCAGCAACGGTGGCGGGGCAGGGCGCCTCGCCCGAGGAGATGGAGGAGGAGGCGATCCCTGACGCCCCCGGGAACGAGACGGAGGATGTGGACTTCCTGCCTGGGCTGGAACTGGTCGATCTACTGGACCCCCAGCAACCGGACTGGCCCCTGGAGCCTGGGCTCAGCTCGCCCTGGGGGGGGCTAGGACTGCACCCTCCATCTTGCCCTGGGTCCTCCATTTTTGGGGCGGCTGCACGGAAGCCCAGGCCCCTGCTGGCCACGCCCAGGATTTCTTTAAACTAACCAATGACAATCAAGGGACGTGCGCGCCATAGAGATGACCCAACTCGCGCCTGGCCAATCAGTGGGGCCCACAGTCCCCTCTCCTGCCCTCACTCCACCCCCCTTTAAAACCCCCTGTCCCATCAGGCCTCTCTCTCTCTTGGCCACTGGAGCTTACCGTTGCATCGGTGAGTGTGGCAGGGGAGCCAAACCCGGGTTTGAAATAGATGACTCTTTGCTTTTGCATCGGACTGACTGGCTCCCTGGGGGTCTTGGGAACTTTGAAATCTGGGCACAACAGTTTGGCTCAGTGGATAGAGCATCATAGGTCATGGAAGGGTCATGGGTTCAGTTCCAGTCATTCCCAGCCCTGGTCATCTCCAGCCCTGGTCAGGGTGTGTGTGGAAGGGAATGAATTGATGTGTCTCTCTCTCACATTAATGTTTCTCTCTCCCTGTCTCTCCCCCTCCTTTTTACTCTTTCTAACACAGAAGCATTTGATATATATTTGCTATGCCTGTTGCCTATGCTGGAAATGTCCAAAATTCTACTTTTCTCTGCGAGCTCTTTTCTCTTGCTTATCTAATAGAGCTTTGATTATCTAGGAAAAACAAAATGTCTATAGTTGACCTTAGAAAATATTTAAAATAGCCCGGCCAGTGTGCTAAGTGGTTGAGCATTGACCTATGAACCAGGAGGTCACGGTTCGATTCCTGATCGGGGCACATGCCTGGGTTGCTGGCTGGGTCCCTGGTGGGGGTTGTTCAGGTGTCAGCTGATCAATGGTTCTCTCTCATCATTGATGTTTCTATCTCTCCCACTTTCTTCCTCTCTGAAATCAATAAAAATATATTTTAAAATAAATAAATAAATAAAATCTAAAAAGAAATTATCAAAGAAAAATGTTAAGAAAATAGGTAAATTGTTTCTTCTTAGAAAGAAATTAATACATTATAACATATTAATAAAGGGTGGGGCAAATGTAGGTTTATAGTTGTTTATATGGAAAATAATACAATAATTAATAAATAATAATAAACGAATAGTGTGTTTTGCATACTCAGAACCGCAAACCTACTTTTGCCATACCCTGTATATCAAAGGAAAAAAATACAACATCTTGATTGAAGCTGAAAATCTATATCATCCCTGATATAAGCTATTAATAAATTAGGACTTTACAAATGTATTCATAAATCAAATCCAGCTTAATGATTACTAGTAAAAAATAAAAAGAAAACATTTTATTAAAGTCAGAAAAAAAAAATGAAGAACTTTCACTACCACATTTCTCTTTGTTGTTTAGGGGCAACTAGCCAGGGTAATTTATTCAAGAGAATGAAAAAAAAACTGCAATAAAACTCTAAAGCAGGAGCACACAATAGTATCTGCGAATAGTAAGGGGAAATCCAAGAGAATGAACTGAATGCATTAGATGAAATGATAAGAAAATTTAATAAGGTGACTCATTGAACAGTTAATATATAAAAATCATTAGGCACTTATATGCAAATATCCACTTATAAATATAGTGGATTGGAAGTCTTAATTTTCAAAAGCAACATTATAGATAGTAGACCAGAAAAGCATCAGTTCTCCTTTTCACACAGGGTTGGACATATAAGTAATTTCAACAATCCCCCTCACCCCACTCCAGCCCTTTAAGCAAGAGCAATTTGCAGTTCCAGGGTTGCTCACAGTTCAGTCTCTATTCTGTCCCGTCCCAGAGATAAACTCCGTCTGTAAATGTGACTTCAGTGAGAGAAATGAGTTCATACTTCTTTGAAAAGATTGTGTACAAATACTCATGGCATTTTTACTTATGATGGTTCTGAATGGGAAACAACCCAAGTGTGCATCAACGGGAAAGTAGATAAGAATGTGTGAGATGTTTATACAATGTAGGACAATGAAAAGGAAAAGAGAATAATTCCTACATTAATGCAGGTGGATTGCACAGAAATAAGGATGAGAGAAAAAATTGGACATAAAAGAGAGTATACCATACAGTTCCATTTTACTAGTACGGATTAAGATTAGGCAAAACCAATATATAATGACAGAAATGAGAACAGTGTGTGCCTTCAGGGTCCAGATATTAACTAGGAAGGAGCACAAAGGAATATTTTGGGTGCTGAAGATAATCTATGTCTTGATCTGAGTGGAAGCTATATATATATATATATATCTCACGCATATTTGTATATATAGAGAAGGGAGTAAGGGAGGGGAGAAAAAGTGAGAGAGAGAAAGAAAGAGGAAGAAAGAGAGGGCTGAACACAAATTAAACTGCAAGTTGCTGCTGCCTAAGGTTTGGGGTAGGAGGGGTTGTTAAAATCATTATTATGTTTTACCCTGAGTGAAAAGGAAAACTGATGCTTTTCTGGTCTGCTACATTTAACGTTGCTTTTGAAAATTAAGACTTCCAATCCACTATATTTATAAGTGGATATTGTTTGTACATATGCAGGCTAATGATTTCATATATTATTAGAGGCCCGGTGCAGGAAATTCATGCACTTGGAGTGGGGGGGGGTTCCTCAGCCTGGCCTGTGCCCTCTAGCAGTCTGGGAGCCCTTGGGGGATGTCTGACTGCCGGCCTAGGCCCACTCCCTGCAGGAAGCAGGCCTAGGCCGGCAGTCGGACATCCTTAGCGCAGCCGCAGAGGCAGAAGAGGCTCCCGCCACCACTGCTGTGCTTGCCAGCCGTGAGCCCGGCTTCTGCTGAGTTGCGTTCCCCCTGTGGGAGTGCACTGACCACCAGGGGGCAGCTTCTGCATTGAGCATCTGCCCCCTGGTGGTCAGTGAGTGTCATAGCAACCAGTTGTTCTGCCGTTTGGTCGATTTGCATTTTAGCCTTTTATTATATAGAATTTTCTCAACAAGTCATCTTATTAAATTTTATTTTGTTTGGCCTTCCCACTTCTCTGTTTCTTTATCCTACATTCAGTCCAAAGAAGCTCCCACAATCTACTCTTGCATTCCCTCTGAGCTGCAAAAAAGAGCTTTGGTTTTTTGAGTATATCTAGAGCATATACTTTGCTAGCTCCTCCTGGAATATTTTGGGCAATATTCTGCTTTTTTTTTCTTCCTGACTTGGGGTTTAACTATCTCCTACGTTAATTCAAGATTGAAGATGAAGCTTTCATTGAGGAGTGAAGTGGAAGCTTGCATTTCTGTTTTTTGTTATCTGAAAGACAGTGAGATGATAAAACAATATGCCTTGGTGACCAATTGAGGGTAGTGGGTTGGAGAAACAGGAGAAATGAAGAATGATGTGGATGTTTCTAGTGTTGGGAACCCATGTTAATGGCAGCACCACTCA